>NC_140989.1:342021663-342648716 GCF_052327205.1 Somniosus microcephalus
CTCTCCCTCACACTCCCCCCCCTCCTTACACTCCACCCCCTCTCCCTCACACTCCCCCCCACCCCCCCTCACACTCCCCCCTTGAGCTGAGCGGCGGCCGGCGCTGGGAGCGGGAGAGCGGGCTCTCGCGGGCGGGCGGGCGGCGCAGGCACAGTCAGTGCCAGCGGCGCGAGGCGGCCCGCGGGGCGCAGGCAGGGAAACCCCGCGGTCCGGCGGCCGTTAGCGAGCGGCTCGAGCGGGAAACTTCGGGCGGCCCGCCCACACTCCGGCCCCGGCACCGTCAAACCTCCCCGCCCGGTGGAGGAGCCCGGGCCCCGACACCATCAAACCTCCCTCACCTGAGAGAGAGAGAGAGAGAGAGAGAAATTTGTTGATTTTAAAAACCGTCGGTTTTTCCGGTCCCGCACTCACGGGAAGAGAGAGAGGGGGAAGTAGAGAGAGGGAAGAGGAGAAGGAGAGAGAGGGAAGAGGAGAAGGAGAGAGAGGGAAGAGGAGAAGGAGAGAGAGAGAGAGAGAGGGAAGAGAGAGAGAGAGAGAGAAATTTTTTGAGCTTCAGGCCTGCCTGCAGCGGGCCTGGAGAGCAGCCCTGAGTCCCCCCTGCGCGAGGGTGAGGAGGAGGGTGGGGGGACGGCGGCGGTTTGGGGATCACTTAATTTCCTACTGTTGCTAAACACAATTTAAAACTCAAATAAATTGTTATTTAATTCCCTAACACATAATTCAAATATTTACCTTAGTTCCCTAACACACAGAAAGTGTGGGGAAAAAATCGTGAAAAATCAAGATGGCGGCCACTCACCTCAGTTCAGAACGATAAGGCCCGCCCACACACGCACCGATTGGTCGACCGTCAGGTCACCGAAGCGTAGGATTGGTCAATCGTCAAGTCACTCAACACTCAACTGTAGGATGGCACGCGCCAGGAACCCGCCGTACGATTGGTCGGCCTCGATGTCACACGGTCGCTAATGAGATGCTAATGAGCAGAATGTTGAACGTTTTTTGGATACCGCGGGCGCGATTTTTGTCCGGCCGAAACGTAAATTCACCTATGACCGGTCCGTAATCGTAAGCTTTCTTTTGACGTGACGCGCGCGTCGGTACGCTCTATAACTTTCAAACGTATAGAGAACAGACAGACAGACAGACAGAAGAGCCGCTTTATATATATAGATACACCCATACATATACACATACACCCATACATATACACATATACACCCATACATATACACATATACACACACATAAATGTCCTGAATTTAATTATGTTTATTTAAGCAGAACCATTTAGTAACACTGTTGTGGTAAAGATGCAAAATGTACTTATGGAGCATAAAGGTAAAGTTTTGTTATGAAACATGCAGAGATGTATTTATTTATGTAATTGTGACGTGTGAAGGGAACAAGTGTATTTGTATATCTGCAATGGTTAAGGGAAGCAATTACTTACAGGAACCAATTAAGAAACACTTCATGTTTTCAGCTGATCTATTACAACCTCTTTGGGTTTTCCCCAAGAGTTGGAGCCAATCTACAGAAAAGTTCCTCAACAATAAATCACTAATTAACCTCAGGATGCGCCTGATTAGATTCCCAAGGGGGAATATCAGCACAATGGCCATATAGGGACAAAGCAGGTTAAATCTAAATATAACTCCAACTTAGTAGCTAAATATCACAATATTGCTTCAGACCTTAGACAACCTATGTTATATATACTAAAAAAAGATCAGCTGATGTTTACAAAGTTTTGAGATGAGGCTGTCACACATCCTAGTGTCACATCTCTTAAACATGCAAACTACTGTGTCAAATTTGCTTTAAAAAAAAGTATCATTCTCCATCTAAAGAAAAACTTCTCCAGCAACAGATGATACCTTCTAATTGAGCCCAGGATTGACGTCCCAAAGATTGATTAGCCACTAACTAACCTCTGCATATGAGCAGCAGTTAGAGCTTGTGGCCTTAAAAGGAACAGACAAAGTTACACACAAATGCCCTTAGTAGCAGAATAATACATTGTAAATTACATGGCATGATGCTAAAAACCCACATCATCTGACTTACCATAGGCAACAGCACATGAGACCTGCTAGTATGAAACAATGGTATGCATTTAGCCATTTGAACAAATTAATTATTTACCTGCGTCAGGCCTTGCTCCAGAAGATTTCAGCAGAATGCATATCTTGATGAGATATTCTTCCTGCGTAATCAAATTAATTGCAATCAAATTGACTATGGTGAATCCTGATGAGTTAATAAAACAAAATGGAATTGCTCCAATTTTCTGAACCACTTTAAGCACTACTGCTGCCCCAAGATGCAGGTAACTGCCCAGGCTCCAGAGCTGGAATGCATGGCAGAAGGTGTCAGTCTGAATGGGTTTGGGTTATAACAGCAATTAACAATATGCTGTTATTATTATTTTGACACTGCTGATAATTACCACACTGCTGTAAACTCCTGGTTAAAGAGTTATAGAAAGTTTATAACTGCACTTTCTTGCTTCTCTGCCATTTATAGGATGAGCAGAGTGCTTTGTGCCAGGTCAGGTAATAGTTTCTTTGATTTTCACCAGTTAAAGAGCCTGCCTAAAGCTGGTTACTGGTTGTCAAGGCAATGAAAAACTACAAGGGAAGAACTTAAAGGGCATCTTTAGTTGAATGAGCAAAAGTTATAATCAATATTTTTACTTTCAGGTATTGATCCTGTAATATATGGGTAGTGACCTACAACTTTCTCATTAATAGGTTATCTGTTACACCTTGAGGGTTTAAGCAATAAATTGGCTGAAAGAAAAGTGGAACCCGAGAAGAAGCTGAGAATCTCATGGAGCTGCAACCAATTGCGACCAGAATGAAAGTCAGCTTTATTGCTGCACTTTGTTCAGTATTAATTGTCTCTACCATGAGTGGGAAGATTTGCCAGCAGTTGATCTTCTACTCTCGCGCTTTCCTTCATCTTTACTTTTTTTTAAATCTATCATTTCTATTTTATTTTATTTTCCCCTTTCATCTCTAAAAATTGGATCTGGTATCATCCCTGTTTGCTTCTTCCCTTACAGAAATTATGGAGGGAATTAAAGGTGATTTCTAGTTCAAAGATAAGAGAGGTAAGAGGCAACGGATCCCACCAAAGAAGGTGCGCCTACTGAGACCTCCGAACATATTTATTTTTGCACACTATAATCTAGTTGTTCCAGAAGTTAAGGTTGAGAAGATTGACCGTGTGAATTAATAGTTCACCAAACTATACCAGTTTTAAAATGACCGATCAGTATACGGCATGGTATTGCACAGAGACATTGTCCAGACTAGTAGTTGGTACTCACCAGGTAGTGCTTTTGATTTTAGAAGCTGTGAGGGCCATCGCAATGGGCAAAAGCTTCATTTGATCACTGGGACACATTCACACGATTTCACAACGACAAAATATACAACCTGGTAGCAAAAGTCGAGCTCGAATTAATTATTCTTTATTTCAAAGATTTTAATCAGGATTGTTTTCTCCTGCAGATATACTGACATTTCATCGTGGTACCTTTTACACACGTCGTGCATTTCAGCAGCGGCCTGGGCTCGGTTTAGAAAAGACTGTGCTTAATGAAATGTTGAATTAATTGTAATAACAGCGGCACTTCACTGCGACTGTGATCTTGTCCGGCCTATAAATTGCGCTCAGGCCTGTAAATAACAGTGTGAAGATAAATTAAACGTGGTTCTTCCAACTGTTGAGATCTTGACTTAGAAGATACGTGTTTCAGGTAAATCATATTTACAACATATGCGGTTCCCTAAAAATACCGCGATTAGATGGATATTTAACATAAAGCATCGAAATAGAAACAATTTTAATCCCAAATTTCCGATTCGGTTTTGTGTTGACAGGTTCAATGATTGCGATTAAAATAAATAATTCCATTCCATTGGTGCAGGCAGGGCACAGTCAGGCAGCCAGTGCTCAACATAAAGTAGCAAAACAGGACCAATATTTAATTAAAGAAAGAAATGAAACAAAATATACAACTACTAAAAACAAGCTTAAATATTGAACCATGTACTGATGGATATATTGAACGATTGAAGCACATTTGATGCTGGAACGATGGGGACGTTGGGGTCTGGAATGATTTACAAGCCAAATCTGCTTCATTCAGATTTCTGTCCCCTATTTCCTGTACCTGGACTATTGGTTCGCTCTAGCACACTGCGACCATATTCCGAAGAGAATGCCTCCAGGGGCCCATTATTCTAGGCTAACAAAATGTTACCTTTGTTTTGATGTAAGGATGGAAGGCCTTGGCGAATTGCCCTGCTTCGAGTGAGCAAGATGGGACAGAGGGAGGTTCAACATCACCAAACTGCAACTTGACTTGTAGAAAGAAACGTTACTGATGGCCAGGCTACTACACTTAATGACTTGAATCAATATTTCCATTAGAGCCCAAGACTGACGTTCAAATATTGACAGAGCCGAGGTTACTTGTGATGGTGTTAAATGATTTGTATCTGTGCGTGTAACTGGTCTTATTTCATTTCAGCCCAATACTGTACTAGGCTTGGCTGAGACCGAATAGGCAGCGAGAGTGGATGTCGCCCTAATTAAGGATTGAGCTGCCATCGGTTCAAAGCCGGCGCTCACATCCATGACCTCGCCTATTTAGCTTTTGTTGTCAGTTTCCGAATCAATTGATTTCACTGATTGGAAGCACGCGTGAGAGGACTGGTGCCTTTCCATTGCACTGCGGCGGTTGTTTCCAAGAGATTGACGTGGTGTAAGTCATGTGAGCTTTTTTATTACTTCTTCCTTCCAAAGAAACCAGGCGCAGAGCTCCATGAGGCTGTGAATTGGGCGGAAGGAGCAGGGTTTTGAGGATGGCAGTAGCATGACCGTAGGAGATGGGCCCAGAGGACAGTCTCACACTATTTACACTAAATTGCGAAAAGGCAAAGTAGCTTCGGGTTGCTTAAGCTGGTATGTTTGCCGACATCCTGTGACGGAGTGACTACATATCACCCGCATGAAATGCACCAAATGATTATGAGCTGTGTTATATCAATTCCACTGTTCTACTATGTAAAACAGATAAATTATAAAAATTTAAATTAATTTATGGTCCAATTTTTAGTGCCAACTGCTGTTATTCTAAACTGATAAATACATAATGGAATCTAAATGGATACATAATGGAATGTAGCTTTTTTCCAAATTATTACAGTATGTGCCAGATCAGTGTAAATGGCAGCAAAGTGCCGTGATACAAAGTACATTTCCCCCCGCTGTAGCTATCCCCAATTGCCACAGACTGTCACAGGGACGCCCCAGTGCAAGACTCAGAAGCATTCAGTAAAACTATTTTTTTCACTTGATGGGAGACAGAAATCGGATGTATTTAAAACAGTCGAGGCTGCTGTCCCATTATTCCCAAGATCACTATTTAAATGGAATACAAAGCACAGCAAGTCTTCCAATAAAGTTTTCCAATTAGGTGCAGCATAAGATGAAGAAGCTAAGTGCGTACATTGTCATTGTAGAAAGGGAACGTTCCTAAAACATGTGGGAAGCGTAATATTTTAATGATATATACAGTGTGTGTAATCCATACTGTATGGATGAAAGCATCTTAAGTGGTAGATGTCAGATCAATATAATCTTTTATTAATTAATTTGGCAAATTCGTCTATTTAAAATATTTTTTAAGTGAAATTGCGGGCAGTTCTATTCGCTATGTGCCTAATAATCTCTGGTTTGAGGAATCTGTGTTTCTGAACAAAAAGTCACGGCGATGGCCGTGATAGATTCAATATTCTCATTTGTCAATATTATATGCTCCTGCCATACAGTCCATTAATCGGCCATGAATGTTGCAGTTCGTGTTTAAAATTTATCCCTTTATACCAAAAACTGTAACGTGAACTATAAAGTTGAGTGATCTTGTGGGGCAGTAGTTCTGAACATTTACAGGGGTTTTGACAACCCGGTGAATTCATGTCGTCTCGCCCTGGGAGCAAAATAACCGGAATTGCGGTTCACGAAAGTCGACATTTTTCAATATTGTTGTGTTTGCAACACATATACATTTTCTCGCTGTTACTTTATAGGTTAATACTCATTTAACAAATTAAATTGCACCACTTTTAACACAAGTTAATAAAAAGTGTGCCAGGTTTACTCCAGCTTTAACACTGTGCTTGAAATACAGCCCAGTGGGTTTCTTTGTATAATATTTATTGATTGACACCTTTCAATCCGGTTGTGCAGACAGCGGGAAGCCCCCACCCCCCTTTCCCTTTTCATACCAGGCCTCATAGTGAGTAAGTGCTGCTTTAGCCTGACCTGTCAATCATAGCAGCAGGAGAAAAACAATCCAGCCTTGGATCAAAGCTACGGCGTGTCTGAGTGTGGGATAAAATACACATTTCAGGGGGGAAAAAAAGTAACTGGCATTATTTTGCTTGCAGCTAACGACGCCGAAGACCCCGAGGCTTCGAGTCCAGATGGGCTTACACTTAAATTGCACCATGCAGTTATTTGCGTAGCGAGTGGACCTTCAGATCGGATGGCAGATCGCAATACTCTGAAGGATTTCTGCTCTTTGCGATTTGCTTCAACGGCGCAATTACTTTTTTTTGTGTATTATTCTGCAGTTTGAAACTGATTAAGACAAAACATAAAGAATTTAACATATATATTAAAGGCTCTGGGTCTTAGGAATGCTCCTTTATCGTTTTTTAGTTGTTATTATTGCAAACGAATGAATGATTGCAGTACTTTCTTTTTGTCACAGCGTTCTTTTCAAAGAAGGAGGGCCTTCCGAATTACTCCGGCGGCAAAGCGCTTTTAAACTGGGGATTGCAACACATGGACGCGCTCCCCCCGGATTATGTTACTGTTCATGTGAATCAGTTAACCCGTACTTTAATTTGTTTTTGTATTTTGTAGACTGTACACGGGAAAAGTGTTTTTCTTTGGGCCAAGAGTGCAACAAAAGTAAGCTATTGTTCTGTGAAGTACACTCGAGGGAAACCTGATTTTTCTCAGCCGCTAAGATCGTGTAAAAAAATTAGATTGGAGAATTAATGATTTAAATTATATTTTTGATTTCGTTTGACGACAAAGCAGTTCTAAATATCAGTACGTCCTTGTTTTAGAAACCCATAGATGTGCGAAGGGCTGTTCACACCAGCTCTTGGTACTTTAGCTGAAAGTTTATTATATGAATGTATTGAAACAGCGACAAAATACATATATCTGTGATTTGTACATTTCCTATATACATAACAGCTAGCGATAATACAAACGTCCTGTTTTGCTGGTGTAGATTTTCACAACGGAAGTTGTAGCTCATAAGCAGTAATAGTGATTTAAACATTCTTTGCTCAGTGCAGTCTGCTGGTTTACTTTGCTTTTAACTTTATAAATAGTTGACGTGTTTAACTTGGAGATTACAGTTGCACTTGTTTTATTATTAGTTGGCCCATGTAACATAAAGCGCACAATCATCTCACTGTAATTAGGCTAATGAAATGAATGTGTGATCCTTTCATTTTTCTGCAGTCTTTGAAGATTGGGAGGAAATGAGTCTGGCTGAAGCTCTGTGCAAGGTGGAGTTCCGGTTGTGTTGCTTTGTGTCCGAGCAGCAGGGGGCGCCCGCGATCCGTGTGAGAAGGACATCCTGGCCTGACCACTTCACAAGCCGACCCTTAAATAGCGCTGCCGAGAGCCAGCAAAGAAAGCGAGATTCAGAGCATACGGACCATTAGCTTATTTTATAAAATGTAAAACATATAAACCCAACTTACATGTATTGCTTTTGGTTTATGTTAATAATGAAATGTCATCATACCTCGTACTGGTAGCGGATGTTTATAGCCGAGTGTGACAATTTATTGTTTGAAATATCCAATAAACGTGTTTGTTCAACAATTTTAAAGTCACGGCCTATATAAATATGCATGGAAATAATGCAGTTTATGTTGGCGGTTTTAAATACATGCCCAATCTGAGTTTTGGTCCACTTTATTACAGTATATATTCAGATACAACTTAGCACGCCAGGTTCTGTTTGATCATTTTATATGTAATGCAGTGCCATCCAAAACAAGCTTTGTTCGCCCGCTCCTCAAATGTATTGTTCTAGCTATTCATACGTAGACGGTGGGATTTACTGGAAAGGAGGCGAGAAGATTCGACAGAAAGATTGAATAATTTATAGAATAATTAATATTTTTGATGAGCTAATTGTTGTTCACTCTCAATAGCTTCTATGTTCTCCCCAAAGGCTGATACAGATTGTTGCTGTGTTCGTGGTAATTGGAATGGACCTGAACAAACCAGTCCATCTTTAACGTGTTATCGATCAGGAAAATCTTACTATTTCTTGGATCGATGGTCGGAACGTAATGACCGATTACCAAGGGAACGATGACGCCAACTTGATTGGGAACTGAAGCATTGGGGGAAACAGGGTTGTATCGCCCTTTGTGAAATATAAATTAGACAGTGCCACCAATATAGACCTTTTAGAGCTCATGTGAGTTCTTGTGTTAGGCGAGACCACTCCCTAAATCGGCTAAAATAGAGGGTGACAATCAGAATGATTAACAAGGTGATTTTGGTAGGCTGGATTCTATTGTATAAATGTGTACTATAAAATAGCAGATTTATTGAGACATATCAAAGCCCAATCTATTTCAGAATAAATTATTTTATTGATTTACAAAGACGATCTATATCCCTTCGATTCTCTGAAAAGGAAAACACGTTACATTTTGGGGTTTTGTTTAGACTATTATGACTATATATGACTATAAGCATCTTTAATTGGAGTGTTTCTTTTTGTTTGTAACAGTTGAACCTAAGTAAGGAAACCATACAGATTACAAAATATAACACGGTAACGGCAGGCGGGGTTCTTGATCACCATGTTTGTCAAAACAATGAATCCACTTCAAAGCATATGACCCTTCTCAGTAAAGGAAACAATACGTTAAATTAGCGGGAGGACAGCGTATATATACTGAGTACATTCTGGGGTTGGAGTTTTCAGTGTGACTATCTAAAACTCAGCCAGGCGAAAAAACAGTATTCGAGCAATATAAAGCTCGCCTCCAGGTGGCAATAGTTCGACGTGACTGGCGCCTGGTAACACGGAGGCAGCTTTGCTGCACATTGGCCCACATCTAATAAAGGGCTGGAGAAGGACAGGTTTTGCTAATATGTTGCCCATTACATCTGAAGATCCGGAGTTCAATTAAATTACGGAACGTGCCCTTTACTAAACTGTTAACGGTAACAACGGCAATAAAATTTGCGAATTTCCGCTCAACCTGCGACATTGTATAAGACGGCAGCCTCGAACGGTCAGTCTTAGACCTGAGAGGCTTGGGTTGGATGTGAAAAACGGGGCAGAGCAGCTGGCAGAGAGCAGAGTGCTCCTCCGGGGCTGGAGCTGAAGTTGCAATGTCAGGGGGATTGTGGAGAGACTGTCATTGCTTACAGCCTTCGAGGGAACACTTAACTGTCATGGATACAAAATGGGGAGGGGAGGGGGTGGGGAGGCCACCTTTAAGTCCTGTCATTCCTTACCTGAAATTTTGGCACGGTCCCTTTTCAAAGCGAAGTTTTTTTTTAAAAAAAATCAATTTTACAAATTCACATCCAACCAGACGGAGTCAGTTTAATGTTAATGAGCTAGTCTGTCTGGTTGATTTTAGGTGTCGTAAAACAAGCATGAACAAATACTGCAGTATTAGTGAGGCTAGATACCCCAGCCACACTGCCTTACCTGTTGGTCTGCAGCTGGCACTGGCTGTCAGAATGTTTTTTTTTGCGAAGAAATCAGACAATAACACAAACACCAATTGCAGTTTTTTTTTTCTTAGAGCAGTTTAAAATTTTGCTCTGGAATTTGCAAGTGAGACCTCTGCACATCAATAAATAAATAATGCATCCAGCATCAAGTTTGACAAATGGCGTACACAGCCAGTCAATCTAGACCTTAAGGGCAATATTTGAGGGTTATTGGCTATACAAGTAAGTCAGCATCTGAATATAATCGACCTTAATATAAAGATTTTTTTCCCCGATCGGAATGCAATGCACATTTTATTCAGTTAGATTAAAAAAAAGTACTGCAAAGACATAACAAATAAATAGTGGATTTAAACTTCACCCCTTTAAAAAAAAACGCTACGGCATCTCTAACCTACGTTCTCTGTTACATTCAAACGCGATGGCACGTAGCATAAATTCGAAATCTCAATTTACAAATCATTCCACGACCTGTAATCGAAAGTGTCAGATCCCTTCACCCGCCCCCTCCCTCCCCCCCCAACTCCTTTCCCTCATCCCCAAAAGTCATCCCATTTGCGGTAAACCAATAACTTGGGATGAAAACGCAAAGGTGTCAATCCTGATGGAATTATCTACCCGGTGGCTTAATAAAAGTGTAACTAATGGGCCCCATTATTGATTTCAAAAGGAAATCTGTCCCACCCCAAGAGGGGGAAAACTCTCGTTTCTCGGCGGGCGTCTATTTTGGATCTAACGTGCACATATTTGTGAAATTATATATATATAATAAAGAGCATGTGCAGGGGGTTAGAAGCAACATCAACTTTTTTAAAGAGGAGGTGACTGGCTCCGTATTATGAGGAGAAAATCGCTTTTTTCTTTATTAAAGTTCAGTCCGCATGTGTCAGCGTTCAGATCTAGCTGGAGTCCCGATCCTGAAGCCACTAGGAGCTGCCGTTGACTGCACTGTATATATATGATGAAGAGAGTCCCAAAGGTATCGAACGTCTCCTACTGGGAACTCATGAATAAGAGACGATGAAGTAGGCACGTCAGATCTTCCTCAATTAATCCACCATTAGCATGTTTGGGATCCACGAATTATGTTAAATGGTGCCTAGATCTAATCATTTCTCTCTGGCAAATAAACCCTTTGCAGATCTGGTACCCAACTAATGTGGTTTTTTTTGGTGCCGACTTATACATTTATTCGTTGTGGCAGGCGACAACTGGTGGTAATTGAATCACTTTGATTAGATATTTTTTCTGTAAAGATCTCTGGAGCCGTGTAGCCCCTAGAGCGGAGAGCCGTTGCAAAAGGCAAAGGGTGGGGGACCACGCCGGGAACAACCTTTTACCGAAGGCTCGATAGAGCTGCAGTCATTCCACCCCCCCACCACCACCACCACCAGCCCGCACTCCGCCACCCCCGCCCCCTCCAAAAAAAGCAACCTCGATACCAGAGGTAGAGAAACACATCGATACCGCATCTCGACCTCGCAGGAGATTGCCTTTGAATCTCTATTGGAAAAAAAAAGGTAAGCCGTCTCTTCCGAGAGAGAGAGAGAGAGAAAGGATTGAAGTGTCAATGGCAATACGGAGTTTCATCTTCCGTTAGTATTTTGATAATCCGCTGCTGGTTAGCCGTGCAGTGAGGTTTTCCGCTAGCCATCTACCCTCGCATTTATCATCTGCTGTCATTTGTGTAGAACACGCACGTTATCTGGGCTGTTTTGCATTCTTTGACTTTTATTTAATAGATCAAATAACACAGTCTACGCTATTTTTTTTCTCTGCCAAGGGACGTGTGAAATGACCAATACGAGAATCACAGCTCCGAACCGCTTTGGATCATTGCAAAACGAGAGAGACCTGACAAAAGGCTGCTCCAAACGCACGAATATGTCGCGAGAATGAGTGAAAGGCACAAGCGTTATGTTGTGGTACGTTCATTTCGAATGAAATGTGAATAAAAATCTACTCGTAATGGCTAATCGAATTATTGAAGGGTAATTGCAATGCTATTTTGACTAGTTGCAACGTGGGACTGAGGGAACAAAGGTACTTAGCATATGATGTGTCTTGGCTGGTGCGGCGAGATATTTCAGTGTTCACAGGATCTAACGTAGGGGTTTGCCGTGCCCTGACTGCCAGTGCCCTGCACAGTCATTTTTGGGAATACCATAGCCTGGGGGGGGGGTGGAGGGGGGGGGGGTGGTGAGAGGGGGTGGGGTATGGATATGCACCCAGAGGCAGCGGTCTCATAGGAAATGGTGCTAGTAAGTAGTTCGCCTGGTTCAGTTTCGATTCACAAGAGCTTTTGTTGTGCTAAGGTTCAGTATCGCTGCTGCCTGCCTCTCTTAGGATTGAGCTATCCATGGTGCTGAATACGTTGCATTTTTCTCGGTAAGATTGCTCTCTACTTCGCTCAACATACTGGCCATTGTAATTTAGATGGAAGCATTTAAGTATTATATATTTTTAGCTGTTATCTCGGGCAGGCGAGCATGTGAATACATGCGCATTCCATAATTTGATTGTGGTATTACTACTAGCTGGGGCGGAGAGTGCCGCTCTCCTCCTAATGATTATCCGGCAGAAGGAAACAATTTTACAGATATTCTTGTGAATATTAGGGAAGCATGTGCAATAAATTGATTTTTCATTTAATGCACCGATGTAATTGTTATTACGATGATTAAGCCCAGAGTGATGTGTCTACTGTGATGGGGTGCAACCAAGGTAACAGCACGTTCCCAGTAGTTGAACGTCTGGTTTAGCATTCCTAAAAAAAAAATACTAATTTCGGAAACTGTGATCAACAGCACTTCTGCAGAACAAACCCGGTTTACGGTAAACATTTTTTTTTCCAAATCAATTGTTTGGTATAATGGATGGCGAATTCTGGCTAGGGGTCTAAAGGTAGCCGCATTGCTCTGAAGCCAGTTTCCTTCAGAGGATGATGAAACTCGGCATTCAACATAAGCCCCTCATTGTTGATTTTTTTTTTTTTAGCAATCTCATCCGCCACGGAGCTTTCAGGATACTGGGTACCATTCAGTGACAAGGCATAAGCAGTGGTATTACAATGTTTTAAGAATGAAGTAACCATGAAGAAAGCTTCTGGCTGTCCTTTTTTCTCCTGGGCTCCATCCCTTTCATAAGCAAAAAGGAAATAGGACGCTCGGGAGCGGCGATGCATTGATCAAAACATGTATTTCCAACCACATCAACAGAGGAATTATATTAAGAACAGCACTCGGAGAAATACGGTCTTTTTCTCCCACCCTTTATATTCTAATGCAGTTAAGGGTCTCTACGTGGAGGCCTGCGAGGATTTCTTTGCTTGAATCACTAGGAGATTCATCATGCTTCCTTCTGTCCATAGCTATCGATGGGGACAACTGCCCTCATTGTTGCTCTTTTTTTTAAATGACTGTTGAATTGTTATTTTTTGCCCAGTTGATTATAGTAAAGATTATCTTTAAATATTTCGATCCAATGCTCCCGTCATCGACATTTAATATTTTAATACGTCTCTCTCACACACATAAACACAGTTATTCCTCCCACGCCTAAATTATTTTGAAGCGGATGTGTAATTAGATAAAGAGGTTCACAACAAACGAATGAAATTATGTTTTCTTTGTTTCCCCCCCCCCCCACCCCCTACCCCCCCCCCCAGGAACCTAACTCTTGGGCGTCTTTCCGTCTAAATGGTCAGGGGAATATTAGCTTTTGAGAATGAAATGTCGAAAATCGAAGAAAGCTACGAACTACACGACATTCTCTGAATGCTTTGCTGCATTAGACAGGTGAGTTGTTTTATTGCACGCTTGTATTTGGAGGTCTACTCTTTCAGACGGGCTGTAATTTCAAATGCTGTACACTTGGAAACAGAAAGCAAGTACACTGAATGGTCACAAATTCCGTACAAAATGATATACTTCAAAATGCATTTTATTCATTTTTCCTTTGCAGAGTGGCACTGATGGAAACTCGACTTGCTGTATACTGAGGGGACGACTGCTCAGATTCATTCTTTGGATCCCGTCTTTGTTGATAATGGGTGTGGATTTTTGGCATTGGCTAGATGTTGCTAGATGTATTCAGACTCTCTTCGGTGACGGGTATTCTTGGGTGTATAATACGGATTACGTTGTTATTGCTTAAGAATACGCGTAGTCGAGGAGAGTACAGTCTTCGGCACTTCAATGGACTAAAACGAAATGTACTTTTTTGCATAAAGGAATTGTGGGCTTCTGATGTCCTGCAGCAGCTCTTCATAAAAAATGGTAACGTGATCACGAGACGTGTGTCAGTAGTTTATCGGAGTTCTATTTTTTATTATTTAAGATGTTTGCTTTGCCTATCAGCAATAGGACCCCTCCCCCCCCCCCCCTTTGGAACAATCTGTTGGAGAAGAAACCAACTCCAACCTTTTGTATCATTTGCTAAAGATTGTAAGTGCAATCATGCGACCAAAGCTAAAGGAGTGAAAAAAAGACAACTTTCAAACGCATGCCGGTTGGATTTTGAGTGTATTTAGGTTTTTGGGGACAAATAGGGATGGCCAATGCAGTGCGTTTTCTTGGCATTGCCACTATGCCTTGAAAGATGTGTGTTTCCCTTTAAGTTGATGTTCAACAGATTATTTCTATCGGATGTATGTTTCACGTTGTTGTAAGACCAATTTGCTATTGAGACGTTACTGCGGAACTAATCAGACAGATAATGTAAATGATAGCAAATGAACCTGGGACTGAGCAGTCATTTGCAGACATGTCCTATAGTCCTGTATCATAACCTGAAGAAATTAAACTTCAGAATGCAGTTTTACATTAACAACAGCCAGTTGCTGTTTTCTCTCCTTGCGGGTGAATTTTTAAGACAAATGTTCACAGAAACATGACCATGCGTTTTAATTCTATTTTCTTCAAAGTGGACCGTGAATGGAATAAACCCAGCCCCGTACCAGCCCCGTACTTCAAGCTTTATTTAAATCCCCCACCCCCAATATGCCAGCAATGTCACGTACTTTTTAAACCAAGGTCCGAAAGCTGATTTGTAAACTGCGAGGAGGAAGTATCTCTGCGAGACTGGATCTCAGGGTTCTCGCTGAATGAAATCCACCTGACAAGCACAATTTCAACACAACCAGGGCTTCCCAAAGGCTCAGGTAGTTTCTAAGACACAGGCAGACATCAGTCGAAAACACATCGTTCCACGATCACCGAACAATACAATAGTCGGCTAATAAATATCATACAGGGATTAAATCTTTGCACCGTCACTGAGCCTAGCCTCAGCCTGTCCAGACCATTTGCCTGCTCAGTTAATTTGCTCCCAGACGCCGTGCATCCTCTCACCTCGACTCCTCCTGGCATTGCCTGGGTAAATAATAGCGAATGCTGAGAAGCTTCATTTGTACAATGGCAGTGTTTAATCCCTTCTTACCAATCAAAGAAACCCTGTCATTTCAAACACAGGCCTGTTGGTTTATCAGGATAACTTATTGTTCCTACTAGCTCTGCGATACATGTTTTGAAGAGTTTCTTTTTCCAGTTTACAGCAGAAACGTGAGTATATATATATATCTATATATATGGGTTGTGGACCAGAAGCAAATGGGGTGCATATGAGAGTAAAATGGCTTCTGATAATAGCTAGAAAGTAATTGATATAGTACTTTCACTTCTCTATAATGAGACCTCATCAGGCAGAAAGAGGCCATTTCCACCCTTCATATAATGGCAAGAAGGCAGCTTTCCTCCATACACTTTATCACAAATACACTGGAAACCCATAGACAATGATTATTCATATTTTATTAAAGGGCTATTAAGTTGGCGTTGTGCTGATAACTACCGACCACGCGAGATGATATGGCACAGTAGTTTGTTTGTAAACTGACTGCTTCAGATTTCACAGTTTTCCGGGTTGATATTCTTGAACAGATCTGTCCACCGCTTTGAGATGATTGCGCTATATTAGCTATAAGATTCTCTAGGAACTGCGTAATCGAAGTGACATTTCCTACCTGTATTTTTATATCTGTAAACATACTTGTAACAAGTGTGCTTTCAATTGAGATAAAGGTAGAGCATACATTAACCTGAATTGGTGACTGGTTTTGTATTAAGTCTCTTTCGGGGGAGGTGGGGAGTGGGGGGGGGGACACAGACTTTCTAGTGGGCCACACCCAGAACCAGTGTGAGCCAAGTACTTTACTTCACTGCGGAAGTGAAGCGAAACGATACATTAGAATGCACACTGGGATTATTTGCTGCATTATACTTTCTCAGTTAATGGGGAGGAAGGTTAATTAAAACAAAGTTAACATTAGCTGCTGCATTCCCTATGTGCATACCTGCATTTTGAGCAGTGCGAGCCTGCATCTGCTTATCTCGTCCATGGGCCTGGCAACATTGTGAATGGAAACAAATCACATTCGCATACAATCGCCTTGCGGTGTTTAGTTCCAACGTGTAACATAGTATTAATTACCAGTCCATAATCGCCAAAAGTGTTTAACTAATGAAGTAATGTCCCGCTACCACCTACTATTGATCGTGCAGTGAATTCCAATCCAAAGCCCTCGGATTTGGAAATAGTGACACAATATCAAGCTATCTTTTCAGTGAAGGAGCAATGGATTTACTAAAGGGCACTTACACAATATAAGAAGCATCTCAATAATTCTCTGTATATCGCTACCAATTTCTCCAAAAGGCTTTGTATTTCTCGCCTGCTATTTCTGATCACGGAATATGTTACACAGACTTCTTGTTGTTGAAAAATTAACGCCACGTCAATCACCACAAGCTTCCACAAATACCATGCAAGGTTAAAGGTCGCATCATTTATATTAGCTTTCCTATAGTTATCTGAATTTTCTTAAAGGGCGAATTTGTCGCACTCGTATCATGCAGACAAAAAATCCAATCTCTGTGTTCTTGATTTTTTTCATTTTGACTTAACCCAGCTCTTTAGACAACAAACTGCCAAGTCCAGCAAGTCACCAAGTGATGTAGGTGCGAGTGTTTTCTGCAATTTATGTTAATATGCCCAGTATAAGTTTAGGAAGCAAGTAGGATCATTGAAATTAAAAGCAAAGAAAGGAAAATAATCTTGAGAAACCCTCACACAACTCTTTCCATAATCATTTCAATGTGCAAGGTTATTGATTGGAAAATATATATTCGTCAGATGAGCACGAATATATTTCAAAGGTGACAACAAGCGATTGGAATATCTTTAAACTTATTATAAAAACGCACCACACTAAAAGACACAGCTCTCAACCTTTATATTTTGCTTTTGGGAGACGCATTTCACGAACATATCCCAACGGTATTCAGATTCTAGCACAATAATCGCGAAATACGTTATCGTTGTTCCTGGACAGTAACACAAATTGTGGTAGCATTGACAAAAGGCAAATTAAACTGCGAAATCCAAAGGGGCCCTTGAAGCGTGCACTCAGAAGTTGCCTGTACACATGCATACACTTTTCATCCTGTATTGGATTACCACATGACAAACAGATAGAATTTCCAAAAGACTTACCAGAGCCCAGTTGAGCTAGCTCAACAATATACCTTGGTAAGATTTAAATTACAGCCGCCCTTATTTAGCCTTTCAGGGCAATCTAGCAAAAACATTTAAATCATCTTGGAGCACGAAGGACCATAGAACAACGAAGAACAAAAATAATGGACCTCCAAAATATAAAATGGCAAATAAATAACTGAAGATAAACAGAGATGGTATCGATTAGCTCCTGTGTGCTTGCAATCGGTCGTGACCCTGTGGATTGTTATAACTAACTTCAAGTGTCTGGACACTGGTGAATAGAAACGAAAGATAAATTAAAATTTTATGAAGCCACGGCTTGTACATTAGGAAGCCGCCCCTCTGAAGTGACAAGAGCTTTTATTTCAGTGTCAGAACAAATGTCACTGCAGCCTTCACAAAGTAACGGTAATGATAATTGTAACGAACGCATTGCTGGAGAAAGTGAATGATGGTGAAAGCATTGCCCTTTGAGGGCTACCGTAGCATTTCCACGCTAGGATATAAATTATAAAATTATTTGCAGTTTATCTCATTACAGTTTGTTCAATGAGTTGGGAATCTTTTTTTTTCTAACATTTGTTTACTTTAATTCTGACAAAAAACATTTCTCTCTTGTTTTTGTGATTGCAAGTTACAAAGGATTTTCAGGACTACAAAGGCCCAATAGATCAAACTGAACCAAGGGCCTGTCCTATTTTGCAATTGAGGTTTAACAGTGTCAAATCGCATTAATGCACCAATATATTTATTTTTGTACTATGTATTTATGAAACGCTTCCATGCAATACAACTTTTAAAATTCAGATCACATTGTCATGGTAAATTTAGATAGTAAGTATGTTCATGACATTTTAGTAAATTAATCCCATTTAAAATATATATATATAATAGGTAACACATGGCATTCACACGTTATACAATTTAAGTAAAATAATTTGTATGCCATATAGATTGCTAATACCACTGATCTTTATTGAACAGATGGGCATTAAAGGCAATAAGCACTGAACCAAAATCTGATCATAAAAATTGTAATGCCACAGGAATTCCTTTTTGAAGCAACAAAGCACAATTGAAATGATAGAGCTCTGCACAAAATATTTGCATGACATCTGCATAAATTATGTTTAAAGAATTTGAGATGGAAAGGGTACAATAAAATGCAATTGGAGAAAGCCAGATGGAGCCTAATGCTTATCTATAGGCTTGTTGCTAAGCAGGTAATGTCCTAATATAATTCTATGATGCTTTAAGATTGATGTCATAATGACTTTCCCTTTGAATTTGATACAAATGTTAGAGTTATCATGTAATAGATAGAAAAACAGTACAGGAGTCAATAAAGCATATGTTAACTTTAATTTTGACAGTTACAATTCTTTGGAATATGAAAATGACATTTTATTTATATTCTCATCAGATGACTCAGAATTTTTCATTCATGTAGGCAAGATATTAGAGCTCTCTGTTAGTTATAGGTAAAACAGTACACATCTTTACAGTGACTGGCATGGGATTGCAGCTTTCATTAAAGAGTACAGTGATATAATTAAAATATTACAATAATTATATTTAATTTGGGAATATTTAGCATACTTATGGGGAAATGACTCCCTCCAATAAAAGAATCATTGTAATTGTAAAAGTGCTTTGTTTATGTCAGCATTGAATTTCTTGCAAGCTGATTAAACTCCATTCCAATCCTTTGCCAACTATATCAATCATACCATTGTCATAAAATAACATTTGTAGTGATTCTTGTAGTTATACATATAGGCCTTTTTTTTAGAAGTTGTTAATAAAAAAGAAATACTTAATGCAATTTTTTTTTCATGTTTACATTTGGCTCCCGTTGTCTCAGAGGTGCATTAATGGTGGTACGATAGGTACACTTTGGAGTTAAATAGTGAAGAAATCTTGTTAGCAATGTTCATTACTCTTTCTCACTGTACAATATATCTACAGTTAATACATTGATACAACAACAACAACTTGTGTTTATTTAGCGCCTTTAACGTAGTAAAACATCAAGTCAGGATCTATGTACCAGTGAAAGGCTTTACCTCAGAATGGCTAATAAGGCAATAAGATGGAAAGTATAACTCAAATGTGTGGGACTCTGGGAAAGCAATAACCTGAACTGGGTATTATCCCTTCTCCCCTTGTATTGAGCACAACACTATGATTAAAAGGGAAAATGAAAAGTATAAACAATGAACATACTTTCAATCAAACGAACATTTATAAATAGCTGAAGAATTGTATAAAAGTTATAAAAATGCATTTGAATAGAAATGTGCTTTGATTTTCTGTTGATTGGCTTTATTAAGATATAAAGAAAAACAATTTCTAGCAGTGTGCTTCTTGTACAGACGCAATTGAGTTACGGTTATAAGATTACTTGTGTATTTGAAGGGACCTGGCAACTTTGAACAGATCATATGGGTGCAAATGAAATAACTATTTATAGTATGTTAAGATGATTTTTCTTACTGTAATAGTATATTAATAATAGTTTATTACATGGTACTTGTTTAGTATGCATGAGAATTCAAATATTCCAGAGTAAAAATAAAATTTCTTAAAATCCATCCACCATAATTAACAACTCAATAATGTATGTTCGCTGAGTAGCTTCATGAAGAAACTTTTCTACTGCAAAAGTTATTTGAAATTTGGCTAACATGAACTTTCCAGAGGAAGGAGAGGCTCCAGTTTCTGCCAAGTATTACAAGGTCACAAGAATAACAGAATAAAGGACTGAGTGGCTAAATGATTCTTTTGAAACTGTTAGTACGCTCAACTTGGGAAGTTGCTTTACAACCTTTCATTGCCTAGTCATTGCTCTGTCATTTTAATGTCCTGATCTGTTGCTGCTGAGATTAATGGACACTGCAGTTTAAACACTGTCATCGTTTACACCAATGTGAATACATTGTTTCAATTTTGGACTAACATAGAAAAAGATTTATTTGCAAAAGTAACATTGAAAGCATAAGGATATTGGAGTTTTATCATAGCAATGGTTATTTTAGTGTTTGGATGCACCTACTGCCAAAACAGTGGTGTGGTAAACTCCATAATATATAGATAGCTTCCCATTTATTAATGGGCAAGTAATCTAACTATAAAGTTTAAAGTTTGTATGTGGCATCTATCTGACATGTCTATAGAGTCTGACTTTCTGTACTTTGCATGCTGATTCCACTTTCACTAAAAAGAAACCAATCCAAAGCACTTAACAATTATTTCCCTGTCTCTCAAAAAGTTTATATTCACAAAAAGAATTTCATTTCTAAAAAATAATTCAAAGTTCTTACAGTGGACATTTTGGTTCTCCCTTATAGACTCCTAAACTTACAACATAGCACACACAAGAAAGTCAACAAACCTAAAAAAAACTCTTCCAATAGCTAAAATTACTTCTCCTCCACCCCACCCCACACACACAGATCTGCCTGCCTCTCAGGGACCTTGGGTTAGTTTTTGCTCTGGTCCCAGACCTTGCATGCCTCAATTGGGCCTTTAATCCCAATACCTTTTGAAAATCAACAACTGCCCAACCTTGGTGTCCCTTAGTCTCCCTCATATATTCAGGCCTTGATGCATAAACTCTGCTCCCTATTACCTGCATTCTCTTCTCCCAGCTGCCTTAAGTTCTTGTCTCTATTCACAACACGGATGCACCCCTTCCCTTGTACATGTGAAGCCTTGGAGACTTCTGCACGTGTGCTCAGATCCTCGGTGTTCACTTTATCACCTTCCGCCACAGCCACTATTCCTGATCAGAATACTCACACATCCCACATTCCAGCTTCCACCCATGGAACAATACCAGACCCAGCTCTCCCCTTTTGTTTTCAAGGTTCAGCTTCACTGAATTTTCCCAAATCCTAGGCCCCAAGTTCCAGACTCAATTTCCAAGAAATACTCATAGGCCCCACATGCTCAGACTCCGGGTCCCTGCATTTGTTGTCTCCCACATAATATTTTCAAGTTTCACCTCCCTGCTTCAAGCCTCTTGGTAACCATCTTCAATTTGGTATATAATGGCTACCATCTTGTTGCATGGCCTGTGCTCTAAAAAAGTGGAGATTGAAACTGAGTACATCTGTAAAGGAACATGTGTGAGAGCCACATACAGAAGAGAAGAGTGATTTACAAAGAGTGAGAGAAAGAATGAGGACAAGAGTCAAATGTAGAGATAGATGGCACAACAAGGAAAATATGTGGGAGCAATACAGAAAGGAAAATAGTAGTGTAAAACAAACAGGACCTAGAATAAGCTACATGGAAAGAAATAGAGTAGGAAAAAATGAGAGCTAACTGCAAGGAAAAAGCAACACAATTCTGTTTTTTATTTATCTCCATGAATAAGCCAACAGAAGATCAACCACAATGACTCTCCTGACCAATTTGAAAAGACAATTGTTTGTGCAAGAAGAATTAGAATACAGTCACTTGGTGTAAAGGACATAACTTGTGCATCCAGTAATCCTAGCAACAATTATCAGCTTTTAGTATCTATTTAGGAAAGGTGGCTCATTTTCTTCTTCAAAACTAGACAGTCATTGTTCTACAGGACTGGATGAAGATGAAAAACACAATGTAAGCAATAACTAGTTTGTAGTATTTAAGACCCACTTTCCAGTCTGGTGATATATTTAACGCCAGCTTTCTTGAACACATATTTCAGTCATGAGTGCTATTGTTAAATGTGTTTTCTTCAACAGTCTGCGATATTTGTTAAAGATTAAAGGCTCATGTTATTGAAATTAATAACAAGGTCAACAAATTTTAATGGTGACAATTTTTGCCTTTATGAGGTTATTAACCTTAATATTCCTGCCCGAGTTACTGTAATTTTCCCACCTAAACCACTGATTGTGAATTTGCTTACTCAGCCATTCTTTGGTTCTAAGATTATATTTGTAACTGTAGAGCTAGGCATATGGATATTGATGAGACATAAGAGTTCAAAGAAAGTCCCATAATGCTGTAATATTAAACAATTCAAAAGAAGCGTGATGAACTTTAACATCCTTTTGTGGTTTTTATTTCTGCTAATATTTTTTGTATGAACACTGAGTTTTGATGACAACATGGGGAATCTGATTGGAGAACTGACTGAGCCTATCAGTGTAAAGAAACTGAATCAATTTACGTAGAGAAACATTCTTTGCCAAGGCCCTTTCATCAATAGTCTCATTTCAACTGCAGATATCTTTTCTATATAACAGGAGCACTGATGCTGAATTATTATAATAATTTGGCTCAATCTCACTCAAAGGTCATAAGTATGGCTGATGTGGGAAATGACAAAATTTACACTGATGCAGCTATCTCTTCCTCAACTATACTAACTCAACTCCAGGCCTTCTGCAGTTGGTTTCAATTTAACACCAAATTATGAACAGTTTTAAGAACAAAAAATTAAGACTCGCCAAAAGTGCTTCACTTAGGTCTTGTAAAGCCATTGGAGAGAGATTTTTATTCCATTGGAACTCAAGTCACAGGGGTGAAGGACAGTGTTCTAAACCATTCCACACCCAGGCCCTTAACATTGTTTCAGCAGTAATAATGCTGTCAAAACCCCAGCTACACCTAATCCCTTTGGGTCTAACTTTTAGTGGGGAATTTAACAGCAGACTTACTGTGGAAGAGCAGAAGTTTCCATCAGTTTCCCTGATTTTGGGTGATTACACAGATTGCCGGCTCTAAGTGGGCATGTGCCAAATCCCGAATTTGTGGTCAGGTTCAAAGGCGGAAAGACAGCAAACGCTGCCAGTTCGCCGTCATCCGGACCACAAATTCCGGGCTATTGTTTAACAAAAAATGAATTAAAATGAACGGGGATGAGAATCCAACTTTGCTGTTAAAGGCAATAAACTTTGCAGGAATCCAGGAAGTTACTGAGAAGGATTCTGAGATACTTCCAGAGTTCCACCATCATAAAGTATGAAAAAAGGAATGTCAATTATGTCTTTATCGATGGTATTAATACAGGATAAATAGTAAAAGAAAGAAAGAAAGTCTTGCATTTGATACAGCACCTTTCACGGTCACCGGACGCCCCAAAGCACTTTACAGCCAATGAAGTACTTTTTGAAGTGTAGTCACTGATGTAATGTAGAAAATAGTTTATTATTATCATTGCTCTATAAAAATGTGGGTACTGTCAGCATGAATGAATTATGGAAGCCACACTAATAAGTAAAAGAACCATGGGAATAAACCTCCCCCTGAAATTATATTCTGTTTATCCCATGGGAATTGATGAACTGGGGTTTACAATAATTTAAGCCATGTGTATTAACAATGTTATTTTAGTTGGTGTAAAATATTTTCTGAGTTTGTAAAAGTACCTGTATTGCCAATAGATTGGTACATTCTAAAGTTCTTATTTGTCTATAAAATGAGCCATCATATCTTGACTGTTTAAATGCACACAGAAGGAGTTTCTAAACACTGATAATTTTAGTAAGAAGTAGAAAGTAAAATAAAAGAGTATTTAGTGGAAAAATAACAATTTAAGATCTGTACTCTGTGACAAAAACAAAATTTGGCATCTCTATTTGTTCATCAGAATATAGCAAGTGAATTGGTGCGAGTCTAAGTTTGGGGCACAGACACTGATATACTCTTTTCCATATTGCTCCTTTATTTGGGATCACTGTGCTATATATCATGTGCCAACCCTTAACTGTTGATAAGTTAATATGATGTCACAAGCAGTTGATATGATCTCAAACATCTGCCAATTAATTCGGTAGCTATTCAAATAGGTGTGTAATTTAGCTCGGATGGGTCACCCCCTAATTTTCAAACCCTACTTGCCATCTCCCATTTGTAACAAGCCAAAGATTCTGAACTTAACACGTAGGAAACCATGGGTGAAAATATATGTCTGAATTGTGGCTCATCATATTGGAGCATCAATGTTGTGGCAGAGTCGATTGGAAAATATATTTTTTTCGATATTTCAGTACAAGTCAGGAGCAATGTAATGATTTATAATATATTATTTTGTAGTCATGAATGATAATTTTGTTTGTCTGTATTCAAAATTGAGTCTAGTGGCCCACATTTTGCATATAATAATATACTTGCATTTATACATAATATAACTAGTATACTAACATCTTATCATGCCAAAGTGCTTTACAGATGAATTTCTTTTGAAAGGCAGTAACTGTTATTGCGTAGGTAAATGGTAATACAAGGTGTACATTGCATTATGTAACAATACGTACATGTAATACTGTTTTACCGTGTATGTTAGCAAATTGTGCACTACAATCAGAATTAAGATGATTCATCCTCAGATATCAGTTTTAATGTTATACAAATATACCATGCAAAGATTTATAAAAAAGAAAATGTCAGGCAAAGGCAAGAAGAATGAAACAGTGAAAAACAACAGTCAATGGATCATCTTTGTCATCAAAAGAATAACATCCTAGGCAAATGTAGTTGAGTTAGTATAGTTGAGGAAGAGATAGCTACAATTTTGATTGTTACCTCAAAGTTATCTCAAAAGGGGCTTGTACAAGGACAGAAAGCAGACAACAGAAAGTTGATGAATATTACGTCCCAGGAATGATTCCTTTCTGATAGAGGAGGCACAACCGAGGCTGGATTTGGTTAGAAAGGTTTTCTGTCACACCACAGGTACTAAACCAGAATAAGGTAATCCATCAGCCAACAGGTTTTAATTTATTATTTAATTGGACTTCTTCAGAATTTAGTCTGAGATATTGTGATTGGATCACCTACAATGAGAAAGGATATTTAAACACAATGCTAATAACACAACAGCTGATATTCAATGTTAACTAACCACATTTCCTTGTCTTATATTGAGAAATATACAAAGTTGTTTATTGGAAAAGAGAGCTAACTGAAACAATCCACGCATTTGATTGTTTGACTTTACAGAAGCAGTAGAAGCGTCCTACAATTTTATATTAGGGCCAAATCCAATTTTATCCCAAGTATAGCTATAGATATTTGTTCCATTAGATGCTTCTTAAAAATGTACAGTTTGTGCAGTTCTGTCATTGCATCAATCAAATGACATAGATTGTCTTTATACTTGAATATAAGACAAGTGTCCATCCTAGCTATTTATAAATAGTAAAACTATATGCACATTCTGGCAACAATCACTTTAAGAAGCTACGGTAACTCAACATAGAAAATATGTGCAAACAGTAATTGGTTCTTCTCCACAGATGCTATATTCCAAACGTAAGAATCCAATAGCTCGATTCTATGTCCCTCCATTCCCAGAAGTATCTCAGGTAATGCATTAATTCCTCCAGGAACTACAAAGGAACAATGTCTTTTATGACCTTGTATGTAAGTTGATCTAAAAGGATGCACTGGACCTCGGTGGCGATAGGTGGAAGATGATGATGGTGATAGTTTCCTCAACTTCAATACAATTTTTTTGATGCAAGCATTACAGGAGAAGTGGTATAACACACTTAGAATACATCCAATATGCTCAGGAGCAAAGACCAGAAGGAAGGAGAGGAAACAAGTCTTGACATTTCTGACAATTCACAAGGAGGAATTTGCTATAGTCCACAAAACTTGATTGAGTATATTTATAAAAATTAATACAGCCAACATTCAAAGTTTAAGCTTCCAATAATTGGTTGAGGTTCTGTGAGTTAAGCAATGTTGCTTCAAAGCACTGAACAAAGCTACTTTGGCCATACAAGCCTCTCTGCATTTGATTCCAGAAAGTTTTGGGACTGAATTTTCTTCACAAAAAGAGATGACTTCACAAATAGCCTATGTTGCTCAGATCAGAACCTTTAATAGCAGTAGCCACAACCCAAAGAACACCATCTGTCCAAAAGCAATGGCGATGAATGAGCCATTAGAAAATGCAAGTCCCTCTGACAAACAACATTTTTCTTCACTTTAATTTTTACAGTATAAAAATACAACTGTGTTGTTTTTTCTGGTCAATTTTCTACAATCCCTTCCTCTCCTGAAAGCATTAATGCATTGCAGGAATATAATTCCACGGATGCTAATCAACTTTCGGTACCTTGATCAAATTGCCTTGATAGTGAGTAACTGCAGGCTTTTAATCCATGGGGTCCATCCCAGCGGAACCCAATCTTGTTCAGGCCAGACATTTCTACATGCCCACCTCCAGCATTGGTTACTATAGAGCAATTAGGAGCAGGAACCCTGGCTGATTTTCTCTTCACTAACTCAGGGGCACAAGGCCAATTGTATAATCCTTCCACCACCCCAGTGTGCGCCAGGGATCAAACCGTTTATACAAATCATTTACTTACTGGATTAACCCAGCAAGCCATCAGGGAAGCCACAAACGTTATTTAACAAAAAATTTTGCCATGTAAATGCCATCATTTTCAGTAGATAGTGAGCCAAATACAGTCATTTACAGTTCTAATATTGAATAAAAATGAGCAACTTTTTCAGATGTAAAGCAGATTAGGTTTCTGTCATAAAAACACTTGTGGGGCACAAGAAAAAAAAATAATGATCGAGGACTGTAAGTAGAAAGATGGTCAGAAAAAAATTAGATCCTAGTCAAACATGCCTGTATGGATAGATTGATAACTAGCATAACCCTGGTTCAATGAATAGTGTAGATGAGCATGCTCGGAGCAGCACCAGATGAACCTGAAAATGAGGTGTCAACCCGGTGAAGCTACAGCACAGGACTACATGAATGCTAAACAGCGAAAGCAGCATGCTACAGACAGAGCTAAGCAATCACACTACCAACAGTCAAAGCTCTGCAACCCTGCCACATCCAGTCATGAATGGTAGTGAATAATTAAACAACTAACAGGAGAAAGAGGCTCCATAAACATCCCCATCCTCAATGATGAGAGAGCCCAGCATATGAGTGCAAAAGACAAGGCTGAAGCATTCGCAACCATCTTCAGCCGAGTGCTGAGTGGATGATCCTGACCATTACAGATACCAGTTGTCAGTCAATTCAAGTTACTCCACATGACATCAAGAAATGGATGAATTTACTGGACGCAGCAAAGACCGACAACATCCCAGCTTTAATGCTGAAGACCTGCACTCCAGAACTAGCCGCAACCCTAGCTGAGTTGTTCTAATACAGCTACAATACTTGCATCTACCCAACAAAGTGAAAAATTGCCTGTCCACAAAAAGCAGGACAAATTCAATCCAGCTAATTACCGCCCCATCAGCCTACTGTCAATTATCAGCAAAGTGATGGAAGGTGTCATTGACAGTGCTTTCAAGCGGCACTTACTCACCAATAACCTGCTAACCAATGCCCAGTTTGGGTTCTGCCAGGATCACTCAGCTCCAGACCTCATTAAAACCTTGGTCCAAACATGGACAAAAGAGCTGAATTCCGGTGGTGAGGTGAGAGTGACTACCCTTGACATCAGGGCAGCATTTGACCGAGTGCAGCATCAAAGAGCCCCAGTAAAGTTGGAGTCAATGGGGATCAGGGGGGAAATCTCTCCACTGGCTGGAGTCATACCTAGCACAAAGGAAGATGGTTGTGGTTGTTGGAGGTCAATCATCTCAGCCCCAGGACAACGCTGCAGGAGTTCCTCAGGCAATGTCCTAGGCCCAACCACCTTCAGCTGCTTCATCAATGACCTTCCCTCCATCATAAAGTTAGCAATTAAGTTGTTTGTCTAACAGCATTGTGGGAGCACCTTCATCACACGGACTACAGTGGTTAAAGAAGAGGGCCCACCACCACCTTCTCAATGGCATCTAGGGATGGGCAATAAATGCCGATTTTTCAAGTGACACCCACATCCCAAGAATGAAAAAAAAGATCAACTTTTATTTTTTCTTTATGATGCATTCTGAGTTCATGAAAATGAGACATTTCAGTATATGGGATCAAACACTTTAATCCTTTTTCCATCCGCACTAGCATCAAAACTGCTGGATAAGACATAACACAGGCTAGAAGCTAGCACACGAGTGAGAGATTTTCATTTCCCACCAGCCAACTCTTACTCTCTGAATCTGGGATGCTAATTTATTGCTGAATACAAGTTCTGTGATATGGGCTTTAGATTTTCAAAGTTCATTTAATGCAAGACATTCAGACAAAGGAAAGACACTTTCATGCCATCAGTTTGTGATAGGTATAAACTTGCTCAGTATGCAGCAGCTTCTCAGGGCAGTATCCCAGGCCTAACAATCTTCGGATGCTTTATCAATGGCCTTCCTTCCATCATAAGGTCAGAAGTAGGGTGTTTGCTGATGAATGCTTAGTGTTCAGCTCCATTTGCTCAGATAATGAAGCAGCCCATGCCCGCATGCAGCAAGACCTGGACAACATCCAGGCTTCAGCTGATAAGTGGCAAGTAACATTAGCGGCATACTAGTTAACAGCCCCAACAAGAAAGAGCCTAACCACCTCCCCTTAACATTCAATGCAATTACCTTCATCAAATCCCCCACCATCAACATCTTCAGCGATCGATTGAATAGAAATTCAACTGCGCTAGCCACAAAATGTCGTGGCTATGAGAGCAGGTCAGAGGCGGGCTATTCTGTGGCGAGTGGCTAACCTCCTGATTCTCCAAAGCTACTCCACCGTCTACAAGGCACAAGTCAGGAGCGTATGGAATACTCTCCATTTGCTTGGATGGGTACAGCTGCAACAACACTTAAGAAGCTCAAAAGCATCCAGGACAAAGCAGTCAACTTAATTGGCATTCCATCCATCACCTTAAACATTCACTCCCTCCACCACTGGCGTACAGAAGCTGCCATGTGTACTATTCATAGGATGCGCCACAGCAAGACTCCAAGGCTTTTTCAGCAGCACCTCCCAAACGTGCGAGCTCCACCAACTACAAAGACAAGCGCAGTAAGTGTATGGGAGCACCATCACCTTCAAGTTCTTCTCCAAGTCACACACCATTCCGACTTGAACATACATTGCCATTCCTTCATCGTCGCTGGGTCAAAATCCTGTAACTCCCTACCTAACAGCATTGTGGGAGCACCTTCACGACGTAGACTGCAGCGGTTCAAGAAGGCGTCCCACCACTTCTCAAGGGCAACTAGGGATCAGCAATAAATTGTGGACTTGCCAGCGATGCCTACATCCTGAGAATGAATACAAAAAAATCTCAGTATGCCAACCAATTCTTTGCACAGTGCTCAACATTAACGGTAGGAGCTTGAAGAATCACAAGCTGATGTAAAAGAAAGCAGAACAAGATACTGAAAAGAATAAAAATGAATAGGAACCTGATCTTATTGCTGATGTGTCATAATGTTTGGAGGTTTTTTTGTAAGAAATAATAACCGGTTCTGCAAGTTTAAAAAATGTATTTATTATTTAGATATGTTGTCCTTACAGAGGGTTGATTACTAGCATGGGTATTACAAAATTAATAAAGGTAATTATATTCCATTTAACATACACACAAAACTAAATGGCTGGCAGAAATATTGTGTCGTCTTGATGTGTTTTGTGATTTATTTTGTTTTGTAAATGAGGAAATGGCATTCTCTAGTGGGGTTTGCACCCTCTCTTTCCCCCAATTTTTTTCTCCTTTCTCTCAGGTCAATGCTAGGCCAAGGAAATCTTTAGTCAAAGGGGCAGAAGCCACCAATGTGACTGAGCTGGCTGTCAGGAGGTGCACAACAATGATCTAGTGGAGTTACCTCTTCAACTGTCCTTTCCCTACACGGAGACTCTGTCCCACACTCAATAGCTTCCTATACAGCACAATTCAGATCAAGAACTCACAGAGTGGGTGGGTCAAATCTGCACCCATCTACTCTGTGGTATTACATGTTGGTTTTCCAATGCACTACCAAGCTGTCTGGATCTGATTTATTTTTTATAGTGGGTGAGGATGGAAAGGATACACGGAGGCCTTTCCACGGACAATCCTGGTACTATTATATAAGCTCCCAATAAGTCTTGTAACTGCATTTACTGCACAAAAACCCTAAACTTAATAATATTGGCCCAGAAATTAGGGTCAGAGACTTCTCGCGGGTGCAAGCCTCCGACCTGCACTTACCTAGCGCGCCGGCCATTGAGCTGTGGGCCCATGTGGGATTCCGATCCTGGGCCTCCTCCAACTGCCGGCGTGCAGTGCTTGCGTATCCCAGGGGCGCAGTTAGTTCGAAGCGTCCCCTGGGATCACGTGGGCCATGGAGAGCCAATGGTAGCAAGGAATCTGTATTCATAGATTTGACAGGAAGACCTGTCAAATCTATGAATACAATTGAGCCCCAAAACATAACTAAAACTTCAAATAATTTTTTAAAAAACATCACATTTTTAAAATAACTATAAATTACATAAAATAACTATTTTAAACAATAATTTAAATTTTTGAAAAAATTAATTACAGTTTCTAACGGGGCTAAAAATTAACTTACCTTTCTTTAAAGTATTTAAAAATAATAAACCTGTGGAAAAGATGTTTTAATTTTACTTAATTCAACACTTACCTTGTTAAAAGCAGGCCTTGCGACTGCTTTTTATAAGCGTAGCTTCTGGAGACTTACCCTCCCGGAGAAACCTGGAAAAAAAACGGAAGCTCCAGGCGTACGCGCTGCCTCTCCGGTGCACGCATTCGACCTGTGAACCCCTTCCTTTAAGGGAACGGAAGTTCCGGTTTCCCGCACATGCGCAGTGCATGCACGAAACCGGCACTTTCGTTGGGCCTACGCGTGAGTACACAGCGCGTACTCACCCGTGGGACCCGAATTTCTAGGCTGAATATATTGAAATGATACATAAAATATTTCTATTTCATGTATATAATTATATTTATTGATGGTGGATAATGGAATTAACTATTTTAGATAATATTTATCATTGATACGGGCCTCTGGAGTCCCCCAAGGATCTATTCTTGACCCCCTCTTATTTCTCATCTATATGCTGCCCTTCGGCAACATAATCTGAAGACATGATATCAGGTTCAACATGTATGCTGATGACATCCAGTTCTATCTCACCACCTCTCTTGACCCCTCCACTGCCTCTCTGTTGCCAACCTGCTTGTCTGACATCCAGTCCTGGATGAGTTGCAATTTCCTCCAATTAAATATTGGGAAGACGGATGCCATTGTCTTCTGCTCCCACCATGAACTCCGTTCCCTCAACACCGATTCCATCCCTCTCCCTGGCCTTTTTCTCAGGATAAACTCAACTGTTTGCATCCCTGGCATCTCATTTGACTCTGAATTGAGCTTCCAACATCACATTCCTTCCATTACAAAGACTGTAATATTGCCCGTCTCTGTCTCTGCCTCAGCCCATCTGCTGCTGAATGCCTCATCCATGCTTTTGTTACCTCCATACTTGACGATTCCTATGCTCTCTTGGCCAGCCTCCCATCTTCCACCCACCATAAACTTGAGCTCATCCAAAACTCTGCTGTCATATCCTAACTCGCACCAAGTCCCATTCACCCATCACCCCTATGCTCGCTGACCTACATTGGCTCCCAGTCCACAAGCACCATGATTTTAAAATTCTCATCCTCCTGTTCAAATCTCTCAATGGCCTCTCCCTTCCTTATCTCTGTTACCTCCTCCAGCCCTACAACCCTCTGCGTCCCCCAACTCTGGCCTCTTGTGCCTCACCCAATCTCTTCGCTTCGCCACTGGTGGCCGCGCCATGAGCTGTCTAGGCCCTAAGCCCTGGAATTCCCTTCCTAAACCTCTCGGCCTCTTCACCTCTCTCTCCTTATTTAAAACCCTCCTTAAAGCCTACCTCTTTGACCAAGCTTTCAGTCACCCGTCCTAATATCTCCTACTTTGGCTCGGTGTAAAATTTTGTCTGATTACGCTCCTGTGAAGTGCCTTGGAATGTTTTCCTACGTTAAAGGGACTATATAAATGCAAGTTGCTGTTATTGGTGTTGCTGATAAAATATCACCAACATTCCTTCAAAAACCAATGAAAAATAATTCACAATATCATAATAGCATAACAACTATCATATGGCTCCACATAGTTCTTTAGTTGACATTATATGAAAAGTTTTGTTCATGAAGTGCAACTTGCTTTGCTTTATGGCATGGTCTATTGATAGTAAACTATTTCCAATGCACAGACATTTAGACCAACAGCTTGGAATCCATTATGCAATGTTATTCACTGAGATCCCAGGTGGTTCAGACATTCATTTTACATTAATCTCTACAATGTACAGACAGCAAACAGTTTCTTCAGCTGTTGGCCTAGGAAAATTTCCATATTTATGCATTTAAATGACAAAATGCATAAGTACTGTAATACAATTAATGCAAGTTCATTGAATAATAATTTGCGGCAGGCTGCCAGAAAATTATGTAATCATGTATTAATTCATATCAACATACAATTAGCTACATTATGTTAAAAATCAATATCTGTCTTACAATTAGATGTAACAAGTGTTAAAAGCTTGCAGCATAGTTAGTGCATAATTCTTTGTGTTTTTCAGTTGATTTCTGCTTTCACTCAACTCATATTACATATTAACTACTGTTTCCTATTCTTCCAGTATCTGTTCCAATTCTACATCGGTTTCTGATTCTTCAAGTTCACACTGATATGGTTAAATCAACCAAGCAACTTCTTGCATTGAGGAATCTGACAGAATATCACACTTACCCTTCATTGCTCAACCCAATGTGTAGACCCAGAGGAATGATTGCACCATCAAGGGATCTTTGGAAATTAGCAAATACATGTGTGCATGTGTTCTCCCCATCAGAGACTACCAACATTAACAGTACACAACTCTTCCAATTTGGACTATAATTGCATCCTGGGGAAGTGCATACATTTCATCATATTCGCTAATGGTTAATTCCAGGATCCTAGGGAAAAATAACAATGGCATGAAAATCCAACTATGTTTAGTTTTCTTCCTTTAGTCACAAAATTGATCTGGTGATCTGCCACTGTAAGTAAAGCATCTGTCACCTGGTTCATACAATTAGATACGGTAGACTAGCTGAGGCTTGTGGTTACAGCGACAGGGAGCTGATAGATGTCAGAAGGAGAGAAGGTGAGAACAGCTGTCACCTTCACTGCCACCAGGAAGGCTGCATTCATTAAGAAGTTTGTTTGCAAATCATACCTTTAGTCCTGACAGAGGTCAAAGGCTGTTTGCTTGGACAACTGAAAACTCTGGAGACATTGGTTAGATGTCAGATCTAGAACACATAATTGGGGCTGATCCACCCGTAAGGGAATATATCTCATTCTCCCCTGATTTCTTTTCCTTTCATAGAAACATAGAAACATAGAAGATAGGAGCAGGAGTAGGCCATTCGACCCCTCAAGCCGGCTCCACCATTCAATGAGATCATGGCTGATCATCCATATTCAATACCCTGTCCCTGCCTTCTCCCCATATCCCTTGATCCCTTTAGCCTTAAGAAATATAACTAACTCCTTCTTAAATATATTTAATGAATTGACCTCAACTGCCTTCTGTGGTAGAGAATTCTACAGGTTCACCACGCTCTGGGTGAAGAAATTCCTCCTCATCTCTGTCCTAAATGGCTTACCCCTTATCCTTAGACTGTGACCCCTGGTTCTGGATTCCCCGACCATCAGGAACATCCTCCCTGCATCTAGTCTGTCCAGTCCTGCCAGAATTTTATAAGTTTCAATGAGAGCCCCTCTCATTCTTCTAAACTCCAGCGAGTATAAGCCTAATCGACCCAATCTCTCCTCATACGTCATTCCTGCCATCCCAGGTTTCAGTCTGGTGAATCTTCGCTGCACTCCCTCCATGGCAAGAACATCCTTCCTCAGATAAGGCGACCAAAACTGCACACAATACTCGAGGTGTGGTCTCACCAAGGCCCTGTACAACTGCAGCAAGACATCCTTGTTCCTGTACTCGAACCCTCTCGCAATGAAGGCCAACATGAAGTCCCACATAAGAGATTAGCGTGTAAAGTTAAGGCACATGGGATTGGGGGCAAGGTATTGACTTGGATAGAGAACTGGTTGGCAGATAGAAAGCAAAGAGTTGGAATAAACGGGTCTTTTTCCGAGTGGCAGGCAGTGACTAGTGGGGTATCGCAGGGATTGGTCCTTGGACCCCAGCTATTCACAATATATATTAATGATCTAGACAAGGGAACTAGGTGTAATATCTCCAAATTTGCAGATGACACAAAGCTGGGTGGGCATGTGTGCTGTGAGGAGGATGCCGAGAAACTACAGAATCATTTGGACAGGCTGGGTGATTGGGAAGAAGCATGGCAGATGCAATATAACGTGGATAAATGTGAGGTTATCCACTTTGGTGTCAAAAACAGGAAGGCAGATTATTATCTGAATGGCAATAGATTGGGAGAAAGGGAAGTGCAACGAGACCTGGGTGTCCTTGTGCACCAGTCGCTGAAGGTAAGCATGCAGGTGCAGCAGGCGGTTAAGAAGGCAAATGGTATGTTGGCCTTCATAGCGAGAGGGTTTGAGTACAAGAACAAGGATGTCTTGCTGCAGTTGTACAGGGCCTTGGTGAGACCACATCTTGAGTATTGTGTGCAGTTTTGGTCGCCTTATCTGAGGAAGGATATTCTTGCCATGGAAGGAGTTCAGCGAAGATTCACCAGGCTGATGTTCCCAATGGTCGGGGAATCCAGAACCAGGGGTCACAGTCTAAGGATAAGGGGTAGGCCTTTTAGGACAGAAATAAGGAGGAATTTCTTCACCCAGAGAGTGGTGAACCTGTGGAATTCTCTACCACAGAAGGCAGTAGAGGCCAATTCATTAAATATATTCAAGAAGGAGTTGTATATATTTCTTAAGGCTAAAGGGATCAAGGGGTATGGGGTGAAAGCAGGGACCGGATACTGAACTTGGATGATCAGCCATGATCGCATTGAATGGCGGAGCAGGTTAGAGGGGCCGAATGGCCTACTCCTGCTCCTATCTTCTATGTTTATAACATACCATTTGCCTTCTTAACCGCCTGCTGCACCTGCATGCTTACCTTTAGCGACTGGTGCACAAGGACACCCAGGTCTCGTTGCACTTCCCCTTCTCCCAATCTATTACCGTTCAGATAATAACCTGCCTTCCTGTTTTTGCCACCAAAGTGGATAACCTCGCATTTATCCACATTATACTGCATCTGCCATGCATCTGCCCAATCACCCAATCTGTCCAAATCATACTGTAATTTCTTGGCATCCTCCTCACAGCACACATGCCCACCCAGCTTTGTGTCATCTGCAAACTTGGAGATATTACATCTAGTTCCCTCATCTAGATCATTAATATATATTGTGAATAGCTGGGGTCCTAGCACCAATTCCTGCGGTACCCCACTAGTCACTGCCTGCCACTCGGAAAAAGACCCGTTTATTCCAACTCTTTTCTTCCTGTCTGCCAACCAGTTCTCTATCCAAGTCAGTACCTTGCCCCCAATCCCATGTGCCTTAACTTTACATGCTAATCTCTTATGCGGGACCTTATCGAAAGTCTTCTGAAAGTCCAAATACACCACATCCACTGGTTCTCCTTTATCTATTCTACCAGTTACATCCTCAAAAAATTCCAGTAGATTAGTCAAGCACGATTTACCTTTTGTAAATCCATGTTGACTTTGTCGGATCCTGTCACTGTTTTCCAAGTGCTCTGCTATTACATCTTTTGTAATGGACTCTAGCATTTTCCCCACTACCAATGTCAGACTTACCGGTCTATAATTCCCCGTTTTCTCTCTACCACCTTTTTTGAATAGTGGGGTAACATTAGCTACCCTCCAATCCATGGGAACTGTTCCAGAGTCTATAGAATTTTGGAAGATAACCAGCAATGCATCTACTATTTCTAGGGCCACTTCCTTAAGTACCCTAGGATGTAGATTATCAGGCCCTGGGGATTTATCGGCCTTCAATCCCATCAATTTCCCTAACACCATTTCCCTACAAATACTGATTTCATTCAGTTCCTCCCTCTCATTAGACGCTATGTTCCCCGACATCTCTGGGAGGTTATTTGTGTCCTCCTTTGTGAAGACAGAACCAAAGTATGTATTTAATTGGTCAACCATTTCTTTATTCCCCATTATAAATTCCCCTGATTCTGACTGCAAGGGACCTACGCTTGACTTCACCAATCTTTTTCTCTTCACATATTTATAGAAGCTTTTACAGTCAGTTTTTATGTTCCCTGCAAGCTTACTCTCATACTCTATTTTCCCCTCTTAATTAATCCATTTGTCCTCCTTTGCTGAATCCTAAACTGCTCCCAATCCTCAGGTTTGCTGCTTTTTCTGGCCAATTTATATGTCCTCTCCTTGGATCTTATGCTATCCCTAATTTCCCTTGTTAGCCACGGTTGAGTCACCCTTTTTGTTTTGTTTTTCTGCCAAACAGGGATGAACAAATTCTATAGTTCCTCCATGTGATCTTTAAATGTTTGCCATTGCCTATCCACCATCAACCCTTTGAGTAACATTCCCCAATCAATCCTACCTAACTCGCGCCTCATACCATCGTAGTTTCCTTTATTTAAATTCAGGACCCTAGTCTCGGAGTCAAATACTTCACTGTCCATCTTAATGAAGAATTCTATCCTATCTCTACAACTCTTCATAGAAATAAACTTTTTCTTGTGCCTAAATGGTGCACCATATTTAGTTATGTTTTGCAGCTGTTAAAGAAATATTGGGGCAATAATTACAATATAAAGTGCTCTCATTCCACATGCTGTGAAAAATGGTACTAAAAATAACCCTAGTTGTAGCATTCTCCCACTCTACAGAGGCTTGCCATTACAGGTCACTTCTCTCTGTAGGGAGCCATTCAGATGACACCTGCTACGAGACCAAATGGAATCAACACTGTAGGAATCCCACAAGCCAACCTCCTTTCTCTTCCTTGATGCCAATCTGGAGGCAACGAAGAAAGTTAAGCTCAGCCAAGTACACAGAATTAGGAGGGGATACAAAATTGCACCCCGAACAAGGAAGGATCTCCGACTGAGCTTTTAATTAAAACTACTGTAGTTGATGTTTTCCTTGAAAAGAGAGAATACCCATAATAGTGAGCCTCTTTGAAGAGGAAAAATAATACCAGAAATAATGGCCTCGATATTAACCCCCCCACGACAGGCAGGAGAGGGTCGAGGGGGTTAAAGGGTTAAATATGGGGAGCACATCCCCAACACGCCACACACGCACACGCTGCCTTTTTTCCACCAGCGGATATATTTAAATTGGGTTCCCATTGGGAGCCCTACTTAAAATTAACCATTGCTGTGTGAATTTCCCAAGGGCCGGAAAACTGGCAGTGAAAGGGAGGCAGGAGATGCCGGCACCACAGGTTAAGTAACTTTTCAGCACTTCTTGTGTGCTAGGAGCAGCAGGACTGTCTCCCCCCGGGATCTTCAAGGCAGCCTATGGCCTCTCCCAACCCCAATTGCTAGCCTCCCCCACCAAGCCCTCATGACTGCTGACCTTCTCCCCCCCACTCCCGATCACAGGTTCTCTCTCCCCTCCCGATCGTGGCCTCTCTCCCCGCTCCCGATCACGGTCTCTCTCCTTCCCAATCATGGCCTCTCTCCTCCCTCCCGATCGTGGCCTCTCTCGCCCCTCCCGATCGTGGCCTCTCTCCTTCCCAATCGTGGCCTCTCTCCCCGCTCCCGATCATGGTCTCTCTCCTTCCCAGTCATGGCCTCTCTCCTCCCTCCCGATCGTGGCCTCTCTCCCCCCTCCCGATCGTGGCCTCTCTCCCCGCTCCCGATCATGGTCTCTCTCCTTCCCAATCGTGGCCTCTCTCCCCCTCCCGATCACGGCCTCTCTCCTTCCTACAAATCGTGGCCTCTCTCCCCCTCCCGATCACAGCCTCTCCTTCTCGATCGTGGCCTCTCCCTCCCCCTTCCGATCATGGCCTCTCTCCTTCCCAATCGTGGCCTCTCCCTCCCCCTCCCGATCATGGCCTCTCTCCTTCCCAATCGTGGCCTCTCCCTCCCCCTCCCGATCATGGCCTCTCTCCTTCCCGATCGTGGCCTCTCTCCTCCCTCCCGATCACGGTCTCTCTCCTTCCCGATCGTGGCCTCTCTCCCCCCTCCCGATCACGGTCTCACTCCTTCCCGATCGTGGACTCTCTCCTCCCTCCCGATCGTGGCCTCTCTCCCCCCTCCCAATCATGGCCTCTCTCCTCCCTCCCAATCGTGGCCTCGCTCCTTCCCAATCATGGCCTCACTCCTCCCCAATCGTGGCCTCGCTCCTTCCCAATTGTGGCCTCTCTCCTTCCCAATCATGGCCTCTCTCCCCCCTCCCGATCATGGTCTCTCTCCTTCCCAATCGTGGCCTCTCTTCCCCCTCCCGATCATGGCCTCTCTCCTCCCTCCCAATCATGGCCTCGCTCCTTCCCAATTGTGGCCTCGCTCCTTCCCAATCGTGGCCTCGCTCCTTCCCAATCGTGGCCTCTCTCCTTTCCAATCGTGGCCTCTCTCCCCCCTCCCGATCATGGTCTCTCTCCTTCCCAATCGTGGCCTCTCTCCCCCCTCCCGATCATGGCCTCTCTCCTCCCTCCCAATCGTGGCCTCGCTCCTTCCCAATCGTGGCCTCGCTCCTTCCCAATCGTGGCCTCTCTCCTTCCCAATCATGGCCTCTCTCCCCCCTCCCGATCATGGTCTCTCTCCTTCCCAATCGTGGCCTCTCTTCCCCCTCCCGATCATGGCCTCTCTCCTCCCTCCCAATCATGGCCTCGCTCCTTCCCAATCGTGGCCTCTCTCCTTTCCAATCGTGGCCTCTCTCCCCCCTCCCGATCATGGTCTCTCTCCTTCCCAATCATGGCCTCTCTCCCCCCTCCCGATCATGGCCTCTCTCCTCCCTCCCAATCGTGGCCTCGCTCCTTCCCAATCGTGGCCTCGCTCCTTCCCAATCGTGGCCTCTCTCCTTCCCAATTGTGGCCTCTTTCCCCCCTCCCGATCATGGCCTCTCTCCCCCCTCCCGATCATGGCCTCTCTCCTCCCTCCCAATCGTGGCCTCGCTCCTTCCCAATCGTGGCCTCGCTCCTCCCCAATCGTGGCCTCTCTCCTTCCCAATTGTGGCCTCTTTCCCCCCTCCCGATCATGGCCTCTCTCCTCCCTCCCAATCGTGGCCTCTCTCCCCCCTCCCGATCATGGCCTCTCTCCTCCCTCCCAATCGTGGCCTCGCTCCTTCCCAATCGTGGCCTCGCTCCTTCCCAATCGTGGCCTCGCTCCTTCCCAATCGTGGCCTCTCTCCTTTCCAATCGTGGCCTCTCTCCCCCCTCCCGATCATGGTCTCTCTCCTTCCCAATCGTGGCCTCTCTCCCCCCTCCCGATCATGGCCTCTCTCCTCCCTCCCAATCGTGGCCTCGCTCCTTCCCAATCGTGGCCTCGCTCCTTCCCAATCGTGGCCTCTCTCCTTCCCAATTGTGGCCTCTTTCCCCCCTCCCGATCATGGCCTCTCTCCTTCCCAATCGTGGCCTCTCCCTCCCCCTCCCGATCACGGTCTCTCTCCTTCCCGATCGTGGCCTCTCTCCCCCCTCCCGATCACGGTCTCACTCCTTCCCGATCGTGGCCTCTCTCCCCCCTCCTGATCATGGCCTCTCTCCTCCCTCCCAATCGTGGCCTCGCTCCTTCCCAATCATGGCCTCGCTCCTTCCCAATCGTGGCCTCGCTCCTTCCCAATCATGGCCTCTCTCCCCCCTCCCGATCATGGTCTCTCTCCTTCCCAATCGTGGCCTCTCTTCCCCCTCCCGATCATGGCCTCTCTCCTCCCTCCCAATCGTGGCCTCTCTCCCCCCTCCCGATCATGGTCTCTCTCCTTCCCAATCGTGGCCTCTCTTCCCCCTCCCGATCACGGCCTCTCTCCTTCCTCCAAATCGTGGCCTCTCTCCCCCCTCCCGATCATGGCCTCTCTCCTCCCTCCCAATCGTGGCCTCTCTCCCCCCTCCCGATCATGGCCTCTCTCCTCCCTCCCAATCGTGGCCTCGCTCCTTCCCAATCGTGGCCTTGCTCCTTCCCAATCGTGGCCTCGCTCCTTCCCAATCGTGGCCTCTCTCCTTTCCAATCGTGGCCTCTCTCCCCCCTCCCGATCATGGTCTCTCTCCTTCCCAATCGTGGCCTCTCTCCCCCCTCCCGATCATGGCCTCTCTCCTCCCTCCCAATCGTGGCCTCGCTCCTTCCCAATCGTGGCCTCGCTCCTTCCCAATCGTGGCCTCTCTCCTTCCCAATTGTGGCCTCTTTCCCCCCTCCCGATCATGGGCTCTCTCCGCCTCTGATTGCAGCCTCTCTCCCCTATTCTGATTGTGCCTGTCTCCCCACTCACGATCATGCCCTCATCCCTTCCAGATAGCAGCCTTTCTCCCCCCTCCCCCTCACCGGGCACCGTTCCCAAGGATCCCTGGCTGTGGCCTCCTGCGGCTGGCATTCTCTGCCGGCCGCCATCCAGGCTGTCCATTTGGCCGGCTGCAGGGTGGGAAACGGATGTAAAAAATGTCAATGAGCTCCTGTTGTCACGTTCGGCAGGGCCTCCGTATCACTGGTCTTGCCGGGTTCTTTGGCCGTTTTCGGCCTCACCTCCTCGTAAATATCGGGGCCAATGTAACTTAAAATTAAGATATTCTGAACCCTTTTTCTCATTAGCTAGATGTAGGAATTTTTTATATTGGAAGCATTTCCCCAGCACTTTCTTCATTTGAGCTTTGTGTGCCCACACACTTTCCTTCTCTTGTAAGGCCTTGCTCACATATATATTATTAGTGTCCTTAATGTGACCATGAAATCAAAGTGGCCGAAGTTGCTGGTAATGCTCTAATCAATGTGTTCATGAAGCACAAAACTAGCCATCAGTGTGACTTTGCACAAACTCACATTAGGAAAACTATTCCACAATGTTAATATATGCGTGTAACAATATTATCACTTACCTGTGTACAAAAATATAATTGCTGCACATGCAAACATCAATCATACATTAGCCAACAAGGGAAACCAAATCCCTAAACATATTTGTGTATTAATCGGCCTTTCGAGTTAAGGTAAGTGTAGGTATCAGTGTAATGGGTTTGACATAGATATATACAATACAGTGCAAGAAACCATAATCAGGATTAATACATGTGCATGTTCCTTCCCAACAAATGTTGTGCCTCACATCTCAAATAAATAAAACACTGCTTTGTTGTTCAATACTGAAAGTTATTCCTTGTGTCAGCTGTGGCTCAGTGGGGACCACACTTGATTCTGAGTTAGTAAAGGTGGTATAGTTCAAGTCCCACTTCCAAGGATTGGAGCACAAAAATCTAGGCTAACGCTGCAGTGCTGAGGGAGAGCTGCACTGCTGGAGGTGCTGTCTTTTGGATGAGACATTAAACTGAGGCTCCTTCTACTTGCTCAAGTGGATGTAAATAGATCCCATGACACTATTTCAAAGAAGAGTAGGGAAGTTATTCCTGGTGTTCTGCCCAATGTTTATCCCTCATTCGCCAAAAAACAGATTATCACATTGTTGTTTGTGGGAGCTTGCTGTGTGAAAATTGGCTGCTGTGTTTTCTACATTGCATCAGTGACTACACTTCAAAAAGTACTTCATTGGCTGTAAAGCGCTTTGAGACGTCCGGTGGTCATGAAAGGCGCTATATAAATGCAAGTCCTTTTCTTTTCATTTTTTAAATTTTGCAAACACAACCCGATCTAAATAAATTTCAGTATGAAACTGAGGTGGAGATTGTTGGTCAAATAGTCTTCTTCTTCTTTCGTATGGTAGTAGAAAAGCAAATCAAATGTCAATGTCTAAGTTGGATATCCAGGCCAAAGCTTCTGGTGTAACAGCACGGATACCTTGTAGGCTGCCTGCGAATTTCCTCTGAGGGCAGTGCTCAATGATGTGCTCCAGGGTCTGATTAGGAGCTCCACAGTCGCATGATGGGGATGCTTTAATCTTCCACCTACCACCCCACCTGCTGCCTGTTGCGCTCCAGGAAGGAAGTGGAGCGCTTGATTTAGCACTCCACTTCCTTCCTGGAGCGCTAAACCGAATTTTTTAAAAGTTGAAAGACATTAGCGCCTGGCGCTAATTTTTTCAACTTTTAAAAGTTAGCACCCCAATCGAGGCTATAATGAATTTCTCAAACTTTATGCAATTACTAGATTTTTAGAACAGAAAAAAGTCAATCATTACATATTATGAGAACCAAAGTACTTAAAGGGCTAGAAATTCACCTCCTTTGCGCCTCCCGTTAGCGCCTCTGGGGGGGGGGCGATAATGGGGCACTAATGATTTACCGCCTGGGCGTGGCAATAGTACCGCTGCCCGCAAAATTCACCTGGAGGTTTGCGGTGGCGGCAAGCCCTAGTGCCACGATCTCCTGCGCCTGGAGATCGTGACGTCATCCAGCTGCGCAGCGCCCCAGTAGCCCCCCGAACCTGAAATTTGGTTCCGCCCCCTGCAGCATCGCCAGGAGATATCACCGACAGCTGCAGGAGGCGTTGTTCGGGAGGCCGGGCGTTTCGGGAGCGGTAATTCAAGGTAAGGTCTGCAGAGAAAATCTGTTTCCATCCCTTAGGTTGCCGTTTGTAAATTTTTAACTGCTGCGATTAATCAGCCCTGCACTCTGTTAGAGTGCTTGGGGCTGATCGTCACGGACCTCGGCTGCCGTTGGCGATGAGGGCATCATTGAAATGCAGAGTCTGCAGCAATGGCCCTTCCCTTTAAGGCAGGGAAGGAGCCCTCGGATCCCGGCAGCGCTGCACGGGACATTGGGCAGCGCTGCTCCTCTACCGCCCCTCCTGCGTGGTTTAGCGCTCCAGAAGGGAAGTGATAGCGCTTGATTTGGAGCTCCACTTCCTGTAATGATCAGTAACATGTCATTCTAGAATGGTACAATAGGTGGAGCTGTATGTTTAGTAGGGGGCTACCCACAAGGCAGTAGTCAAGATGGATGCCTGTACACTAGTACACATGGCTGAATAAATGACTAGCTCAAGCTAGCTGTTCATAATGAAAACGTCTATTTATTTATGAACATAACATGGTGCCAGGATTGGTAATATCTGCTGAATATTGTGAAATGCGACATGGAGAATTTGAAGCCACCGGAGGGTTTGAAACTCACGGGGAATGTCGACTGCAATTGGCGGACTTTCAAACAACAATTCGAATTCTACATTGCTGCCATCGGGTTCGGTGTGAAGCCAGATGCAAGGAAAATAGCATTACTGCTCACGGTTGCAGGCCCGCAGGCAATAGAGGTATTTAATACGTTTGTATTTGATAAGAGGAGGACAGAGAAAAAATGGACGACGTGCTAAAGAAGTTTGATACACATTGTTCTCCCAAAAAGAACGAGACCTATGAGAGGTATGTGTTCCGTTCACGGACACAGCAGCAAAATGAGACTTTTGATAGCTTTGTGACCGATCTGAAACTGAAAGCACAGACATGTAATTTCTCTGAACTGAAATCATCCATGATTCGTGGCCAGATTGTGTTTGGTATTCATGATAAAAAGGTCAGGGAATGTTTGTTGAGAGAAACTGAACTAACATTGGAGAAAGCTGTGAAAATATGCCATGCCAGTGAGCTAGCTCAACAGCACGCAAAGACTTTCAGTGAAATTAATAATAATGCGACTGTAGTAAGTGATAGTGCTGCTGTTGGTGCTGTGTCCTACAAGGGGAAGAAACGTGGGCAGAACAGAAATGCAAAACAATCGGAGGATGGAACTTTAAATTGTAAACGCTGTGGTTACCAGCACCAGTCAAGACAATGCCTTGCGTTTGGAAAAATGTGCACAAAATGTGATGGAAAGAATCACTTTGCCAAACAATGCTTTTCAAAAGTAAAAACAAAGAAAGGGAAACAAGTCAATGTGATTGAGGACACTGATTTAAGTGAGACATTTTTTGTAGGAATGGTGTCATGTGACAATATCAAAAAGGATACAGAAAATGTGCAGCCCTCAGGAATGGACAATGCTGAACATAAAGTTAATGCAGTAAAAGAGGTCAAATGGATGATGCCACTGCAGGTAAATGGAGCATTAGTTACATTGAAACTAGACACTGGGGCAAAAACAAACTTAATCAGTATGAGTGACATTAAAAATATGAAAGCAAAGCCCAAAATACAGAAAAAGTCAGCACTACTGAGGAACTATAATGGACAGAAAATAGATAGCTTAGGTGTATGCAGACTCAAAGTGACAGTCAAAGACAAAGTGCATCATCTCATGTTTTCTGTTGTGGCTGAAGGACTTGATTCACTACTAGGTGACAAAGCTTGTGAGGACTTAGAACTGGTCAAGAGAGTCTACCGTATAAACTGTGCCATAAGCAGACCAGATGAATCAATGGATTCTGTAGTGAGTAATTTCCAGGATGTGTTCAAAGGATTTGGAGTTCTACCATTCACTTACAAGATCCAACTAAAGGAGGATGCTCAGCCAGTGGTACATGCTCCACGGAGAGTTCCAGTACCCCTGCGTGACCGGCTCAAGAAAGAACTGGACAGAATGACCACACTAGCAGTCATCAGGAAAGTCGAAGAGTCAACACACTGGGTTAACTCCATGGTATGTGTAAAGAAAAAGAACAATGATCAAAGAGTATGCATGGATCCAAAGGACTTAAATGCAAACATAAAACGTGAACACTACCAGATTCCCAAGTGAGAAGAAATCACCAGTGAAATGTCAGGTGCGAGATACTTCACAAAGCTCGATGCCTCACAAGGATTTTGGCAACTAAAACTGGATGAAGAGAGCACCAAATACTGTACCTTCAACACACCATTTGGCAGGTATTGTTTCCTCAGAATGCCCTTCGGGATAATATCTGCATCTGAAATCTTTCATAGAGTGATGGAACACATAATTGAAGGTCTGGAAGGAGTTCGGGTCTATGTTGATGACATCATCATCTGGGGCTCCACACTGAAAGAACACAATGAGAGACAGACTAAAGTGCGACAGAGCATACGTCGGAATGGACTGAAGCTCAACAAAGCCAAGTGTCAGTTTGGCGTCCAGGAAGTCACTTTCCTCGGAGATAATCTATCTGGTAAAGGAATAGAGCCAGATATGGAAAATGTAAACGCCATACTCAAAATGCCCCGACCCACTGACAAAAAAGGAGTGCTACGCATCATGGGGATGATAAACTTCATTGGAAAGTTCATTCCTAACTTGTCAGCCAAGACAGCCTGTCTGCGAGACCTGCTACATAAAACAAATGAGTTCGCATGGACAGAAAGACATGAACAAGAGTGGATGAACCTCAAAACAGTGCTGACAACCACACCTGTACTCACCTTCTTTGACCCAACAAAGAGAATCAAAGTGTCAACGGATGCATCAAAAGATGGCCTAGGCGCGGTCTTGCTCCAAGCAGAGGGTGAAGATTGGAAGCCTGTTGCCTATGCCTCCAGGTCTATTACTCACTCTGAGTGTCGATACGCCCAGATTGAAAAGGAATGTCTAGGCTTGGTAGTTAGACTAGAAAAGTTCCATGGCTACATATATGGACTTCCCACCTTCACAGTTGAGACAGACCACTGCCCATTGGTTGCCATCATAAAAAAAAATCTGAATGAAATGTCTCCAAGGATTCAACGACTCATGATGAAGCTGCAAAGATATGACTTTGAACTGATCTACACACCAGGCAAACACATAGTGTTAGCAGATGCACTATCCCGAGCACCCACAATGAGTCATGTGAGCTCTACTGAGGAAGACGTGGATGTTCATGTGAGTACGGTCACTGCTGCGCTGCCCGTGTCAGACACAAAATCAAAGCAAATAGCAGAAGGAACAGTAAAAGATAGAGTGTTACAAACAGTAATAGAGAACATTCATTGTGGTTGGCCAAAAGGTTCCTGTCCAAAGTACTATCACATCAGGTCAGAGTTAAGTGTCGCAAGTGGACTATTACTAAAACAGAACAGAATAGTCATTCCACAGGCTCTACGTCAAGACACGCTCAAAAGGATTCATGAGGGACACCTCGGAAATGAAAAATGCAAAAGGAGAGCAAGAGACACTGTTTATTGGCCTGGCATAAATAAGGACATTGAGAACATGATAGGCATATGTGAGACATGTCAGAAACACCAAAACAAACAAGCAAAGGAACCAATGATAGTATCTGACTTACCAACAGCACCATGGCAAAAGGTTGGTATGGACCTCTTTCATTTGAATGGTAAAGACTATCTATTAGTGATTGACTTCTATTCTAACTACCCTGAGATGGTGCTGCTCTCAAGCACATCAGCAAGCAGTGTCATAATGCATGTTAAATCCATCTTCGCCAGACATGGAATTCCCAGGATTGCCGTTAGCGACAATGGTCCGTGCTTCAACTGTAAGGAGTGGCAACAGTTTGCAGCACATTATGGCCTAGAAATTCAGTGGGCCTTGCGCCCACTTAGCGCCTAAAGAGGTCTTTTGCGCCGGCGGTGTGGTAGCGCGGAAATTGAGTGCAGTGGTATTGGCGGCGGTAGCCGTTAGCGCTGCGCCGGGACCGATGACGTCATCGGTGTGCGCGGTGACCCGTAACGCCCCGAAACTGCGCCGATCCCCATATTTATTTGCGCCCGCCTCCTCCGAAGCGGGCGCAAACAGTGAACAGAAAACGGGGCCATCCTGCTGCCATAGTGGGGCGCTTTAAAGTTGAAGGTGCGGCCGGCCGCTTTTTCAGCGGCCGCCTGCCCGCACCTCCTTCCCCGGCCTCCTCCACCCCCCCCCCCCGTGGCATTGCCGGCTGGTTTCCGTGGAACCCGGCACTTCTCCGTTGTGCCGGGCTCTTTTGCCGGCACTCGCGATCGGGGCTCCGGCCGTTGCAGGCACCTCCCCCTTAAGAGAAGGAGGAGGCCTGCAGTACCGCAGCCTGCCGCACCGCATCGGGTGGCGCTGCGGCAACTAGCGCGCCGATACTCAGTTGCAGCGCCCCAAACGGAGGCGGGCACACCCTGGTATAGCGCCCGCTTCCGAATTGGGGCGCAGAAGATGAATATACGGCGTGCGCTAATGCCTCCCCGCCCAGCGCTAACTTTTGGGCACGAGCGAGCTGCCCGCGCCCAAGTGAATTTCTAGGCCTATGACTTTCAACACATCACATCCAGTCCTCTGTATGCTCAGTCGAATGGTAAGGCAGAGAAAGGTGTTCAAGTTCTCAAACAGCTACTGAAGAAAGCAACAGAAAGCAAGTCTGATCCTTATCTCGCCCTGCTGAGCTACCAAGCCTCCCCTTTGGATTCTGGTTCTTCACCTGCTGAGCTCCTAATGGGTCGCAAGTTGCGCACCACGCTACCCTGCTGTGCAAAAGAAAAGCAGAGTAAGGAACTGAGACAGAGACTTCAACTGTTAAAGCTGAAACAGAAATCAAACTATGACAAGTCATCCAAAACTCTGAAACCATTGACAAGGGATGATGTTGTCAGGATTGAGGACCCAGATGAATGGAACAGGAAAGCTACAGTTCTTGAGGAAGTAGGACCAAGGTCATACACTGTTAGAACTGAGGAAGGACAGATTCTCAGGAGGAACCGCCGTTCCCTCCTGACAACACAAGAAACTATCCAAGAGCAAATCGATGACAATGCCGCAACTGAATCTTGTCACTCACCACCAGAACAATCTAACACAAACACACATACAGGCTCTCATGCAAACACATCAGACTTACCTGTGCTGAGAAGATCCACACGTGAAGTAAAAAAGCCTGATAGACTTAATCTTTGAGTACAAAGAAAACTATAATAAAAGAATGAAAAGCTTAGAGTTCATAAAGTAAAGCTTTGAAAATGTGTTGACTGTTGTGAAGATGTTTATGTCGTTATGATTGATTGATATTGATTTTGTTTAACCTCTAAGGAAGGGGGATGTAATGATCAGTAACATGTCATTCTAGAATGGTACACTAGGTGGAGCTGTATGTTTAGTAGGGGCTACCCACAAGGCAGTAGTCAAGATGGATGCCTGTACACTGGTCCACATGGCTGAATAAATGACTAGCTCAAGCTAGCTGTTCATAATGAAAACGTCTATTTATTTATGAACATAACACTTCCTTCCTGGAGCGCTAACACCCAATTTAGAGAAAGCTGAGAATCATTAGCGCCTGGCGCTAATTTTTCCAGCTTTCGAAATTTAGCGCCCCAAACGGGGCGAAACTGAATTTCTCCCTCTTAGAATATTAAAGGAATCAAAGCATCTGCAAGTACTTCAAACTCTGTTTATGATTATCTATTTCTGCTCCTATATGCTATTATATACATTGCCAGCCAATGGCTCAGTTGACACCCGCCTCTGAGTCAGAAGGTTGTGGGTTCAAGTCCCACTTCAGGGACTTGAGCACATAAAGCTAGGCTGACACTCCAGTGTAGTGCTGAGGGAGTGCAGCACTGTTGGAGGTGCCATCTTTCGGATGAGACATTAAACCGAGGCCCCGTCTGCTCTCTCAGGTGAACATAAAAGATCCCATGACACTATTTTAAAGAAGAGCAGGGGAGTCATCCCCAGTGTCCTGGGCCAATATTTATCCCTCAACTAACATAACAAAACAGGTTATCTGCTCATTTTCACATTGCTGTTTGTGGGAGCTTGCTGTGTGCAAGTTGGCTGTCGTGTTTCCTACATTACAACAGTGACTACACTTCAAAAAGTACTTAATTGGCTGTAAAGCTCTTTGGGATATCCGGTGGTCGTGAAAGGCGCTTTATAAATGCAAGTCTTTCTTTTATCTATTGATCAGCAATCAACAAATTGGGAAGGCCTCAATCAATGAAAACATTAATAACAAATCAATGATACAGAAATATTTGTAGCACGCACCCTATTGGGAAACAAATGAAGCAAATTATAATCATCTAGAAATATCATGTAATTCTGAATTAATTGGCAGTTAGTTTAAATAATAGGAGAAAATAAACAGTCACTGTAAGACTGATGAAAGGATTTAAGAAGTTAATCTCTGTTGCAGCTTCAGACTTGAGGCAAATGCATAATCCAAGGAAGACTTCTGAAACTGGATACCTAATATTGCAGTGATCCCTATAAAGTTAGAATAACTTGTATCAACTCAAATACCTGTGACCATGGTATCTGTTTAGCTTTATTGATAAAAGCTCGATATTGACTGGAAACTTCAGTGAATGAGTAATTATCATAGCCAAATTGTTTTCCAGTCTCCATCCTCCTATGCTTTTGGACATTATTTCATCCTATGTGTAAGATCATGAGGCAATGTACCTCCAACTACTTACCTAGGATTCAAACTCTAGCCCAAGCTGTGTCAGAAGAGTGTGGTTCAAGCTCCACAGAATCAATAGGCTGGTTACAGCACAGAAGGAGGCCATTCGGCCTGTCGAGCCTGTGCTGGCTCTGGGACTTGAACACGTAACCTAGGCTGAAGCTTCCGTGCGGTGCTGACTGATTGCTGCTTTGTCAGAAGTGGTGTCTTACAGACAAGGGCCTGGATTTTCTTCTGATTTTGGTGAGGTAAATAGAGTAAAATGGATTCTTAAAGGCTGCAACCTCAAATCTGAATTATCCTCCTAAAAAAGTGCCAGTCTCCTTTAACGCCCACCGGGAGCACGATTGGCCTTATGCAAATAGAATCACGAGGGTGCGGCTATCCCCTCTGACCCATCTCTCCAACTTCCGGCCTAAATAATTGGGGCATGATATTGGTGTTAGTAGGAGCTGCAGGAAGGTATCGCTGAGGTGGATACCACATTCAGGCCATTTTCTGTATTGCTACTGAAGGTTGGTATTAATTTGCCTTATTATCAAACTCTAATACTTTGGAGGTTCAATCAGTACTTGTGCTGCTGGTTTTATTCAGCTCTGCTCAAAGTACAGCTTTGTATTGGCGACATGGATTTCCCAATGGAAATGCATCTATTCTCTTACTATGAAGAGGAGGATATTGGAGAGCACTAGATTGCAGGCTCTTAGAGTTAGGCTTCACTAATGACATCTCTTCCCTATGTGCTCATACCCATTCATCAGGATCTACAACGAAGAAGGGCTTACTTAAACTTTTCTGCCCGTCAGTACCTTATAAGCTTGCCCTAACTGCACCCACACTTGCTGAGGTTATTGGGGAAATATGTCAATTGCTGCTTGAAGTACTGCAGCCCACTTCCACCAGAAGAACAGCATAGTCTGTACCAGTCAAAGTCAGCACTGCCTTGAATTTCTTTACGCCTGTATCCTTCAACAGAGCAGCAGGTGTTCTCTGCCGCATTAGTCAGTCAACTGCTCACCACTGCATCAAGAAGGTCACTGATGCGATATTCAGGAGGGATGCAAATTTGTTTCCTTCTCAGTGGAAGAATCATAGGATCACAGAATCATAGAATGGTTACAGCATGGAAGAAGGCCATTCAGCCCGTCGAGCCCGCGCCGACTCTCAGCTGGTCCCACTCCCCCGCCCTTTCCCAGTAGCCCTGTAGATTTTTTTCCTTCAGGTACTTATCCAATTCCCTTTTGAAAGCCACGATTGAATCTGCCTCCACCACCCTTTCCGGCATTGCATTCCAGATCCTAGCCACTCGCTGAGTAAAGAAGATTTTTCTCACATTGCCTTTGGTGTCTTCCGCCAATCACCTTAAAATGTGTCCTCTGGTTCTCGACCCTTCTGCCAATGGGAACAGTTTCTCTCTCTCTACTCTGTCTAGATGCCTCATGATTTTGAACAGCTCTATCGAATCTCCTCTCAATCTTCTCTGCTCTAAGGAGAACAACCCCAGCTTCTCCAGTCTATCCATGTAACTGAAGTCCCTCATCCCTGGAATCATTCTCGTAAATCTATTTTTGCACCCTCTCTAAGGCCTTCACATCCTTCCTAAAGTGTGGTGCCGCGCCCAGAATTGGACACAGTACCTCAGTTGAGGCTGAACCAGTGTTTTATACAGGTTCATCATAATTTCCACGCTTTTGTACTCTATACCTCTATCCATGAAGCCCAGGATCCCGTAAGCATTTTTAACTGCTTTCTCAACATGCCCTGCCACATTCAGCGATTTGTGCACATATACCCCTAGGTCTCTCTGTTCATGCACCCCATTTAGGATTGTACCATTTAGTTTATATTACCTCTTTTCATTCTTTCTACCAAAATAAGAATGTAAGAACATAAGAAATAAGAGCAGGAGTAGGCCATTTGGCCCCTCGAACCTGCTCCGCCATTCAATAAGATCATGGCTGATCTTTTACCTCAACTCCACTTTACTGAACTATCCCCATATCCCTTGATTCCCATAATATCCAAAAATATATCGATCTCTGTCTTGAATATACTCAACGACTGAGCCTCCACAGCCCTCTGGGGTAGAGAATTCCAAAGATTCATCACCCGCTGAGTGAAGAAATTTCTCCTCATCTCAGTCCTAAATAGCCGACCCCTTATTCTGAGACTGTGATCTCTGGCTCTAGACTCTCCAGCCAGGGGAAACATCCTCCCTGCATCTACCCTGTAAGAATTTTGTATGTTTCAATGAAATCACCTCTCATTCTTCTAAACTCTAGAGAATATAGGCCTAGCCTACTCAATCTCTCCTCATAGGACCATCCCCCCATCCCAGGAACCAGTCTGGTGAACCTTGGTTGCACTCCCTCTATGACAAGTATATCCTTCCTTAGGTAAGGAGACCAAAACTATACACAGTGGTCTCACCAGGGCCCTTTATAATTTCAGTAAGACATCTTTACTCTTATACTCAAATCCTCTTGTAATAAAGGCCAACATACCATTTGCTTTCCTAATTGCTTGCTTTACCTGCATGTTAATTTTCAGTGATTCATGTACAAGGACACCCAGGTCCCTCTGAACACCAACATTTCTAAATCTCTCACCATTTAAAAAATACTCTGCTTTTCTATTTTTCCTACCAAAGTGGATAACTTCACATTTCTCCACATTATATTCCATTTGCCATGTTCTTGCCCACTTACTTAGCTTATCTATATCCCTTTGAAGCCTCTTTGCATCCCCCTCAAAACTTAGATTACCACCCAGCTTTGTATCATCAGCAATTTTGGATATATTGGCCCTGAAATTAGGATCGGGAGCTTGCCGCGCGTGCAAGCCCCCGATGTGCACTCACCCTGCGCGCCGACATCTGAAGCCCGGGCCTGCTCGCATTTCCTGTCACAGGCCCGGTTCAGCTGTCGGCGCGATGTGCTTACCTGATCCAGCGGCGTAGTTAGTGCGATGTGCTGGCTGGGATCAGGTGAGCACTGTGCAGCCAATCAGGGGAGGGGAAACTCATTCATGAGTTTGAGAGTAAGAGCTGTCAAACTCATGAAAAGTATGGGCTGCCAAAACACTACTTAAACTTTAAATAAAATTTTAAAAAACATCCCACTGATTATATTAACTATAAATAAGTTTTAAAAAATGTTTTAAACAATTAATCAATTTTTTGAAAAAAATTAATTTTTTAAAAATAGTGTCTAAAACTAAACTTACCATCCTGTAAATTCTTTAAAAATAATAAACCTGTGGAAAAAAAATTTCTAAATTGTACTAAAAGCCCACTTACCTGTAAAACTAAATACTTACGTCTGGTTTTTCCACGCGTAAAGACCGGAGGCCTTTACACTCGGGCAACTCTGAAAAAAAAAAGGAATTTCAGCGCGCACGTGCTGCCTGTGCAGTCGCACGTGTTCTGCCTCTTAACCCCTTGGGTCAGAGGACAGGAAATGCTGGTTTTCAGCGCATGCGCTGTGCATGCTGAAAACCGGCAATTCCTCCGGTCGCATGCGTGAGTACCCCGTCCGTACTCACGCGTTGTGACAGGAATTACTGGGCCATTACATTTGGTCTCCTCATCCAAATCCAAATTGATACAGATTGTCAATAGCTGAGGCCCAAGCACTGATCCTTACGGTACTCCACCAGCCTGCAAACCCGAAAATGACCCGTTTATTCCTGTCCGTTAACCAATCCTCAATCCATGCGAGTATATTACCCCCAATCCCATGAGCCCTAATTTTGTTTAATAACCTTTTTGTGTGGCACCTTATCGAATGTCTTCTGAAAATCCAAATACACCACATCCACTGGTTCCCCCTTATCTATTCTGTAGGTTAAAACTTCAAAAAAACTTATTGTAGTATGATCACTGTTCCCTAAATGTTCACCTATCTCATTCCCCAGAACCAGATCCAGCAATGCCTCCTTCCTTGTTGGGCCAGAACCATGCTGATCAAGAAAGTTCTCCTGAACACACTTCAGAAATTCTTCGCACTCTCTGCCCTTTACACTATTACTATCCCAGTCTACATTAGGATTGTTGAAGTCCCCCATTATCACTACTCTATAGTTCTAGCATCTCTCTGTAATTTCTCTGCAAATTTGCTCCTCCATATTTTTACCACTAGTTGGTGGCCTATAGAATACACCTAGTAGTGTAATGACACCTCTATTATTTCTTAACTCTAGCCATATAGATTCTGTCCTTGACCCCTCCAGGACATCCTCTCTCTCTAGCACTAACATTCTCCTTAACCAATACTGACACACCACCTCCTATCTTTCCTGAACACCCTATATCCAGGAATATTTAGTATCCAATCCTGCCCTTTTTGAGCCAGGTCTCCATCATTGCCATGATATCATATACCCATGTGGTTATTTGCACCTGCAGCTCACCAACCTTGTTTATTATGCTTCGTGCATACACATACATGCAATGTAAACCGATCCTAGACCATCCTGTGTTCTCTTAGTCTGGCCCCACCTAATACCTTTCTATTTCTTACTCTAGTGCTATCTGTCTCTCCCAATCCATTGTGCCCTTTGTTTCTCCTTTCTAATGCTACATCCTGGGGCCCATCCCCCTGCCAACTTAATTGAAACCTCCCCAACAGCACTAGCAAACCATCCACGAGGACATTGGTTCCAGCTCTGTTGAGGTGCAACCTGTCCGGCCTGTACAGGTCCCACCTCCCCCAGAACCGGCCCCAATGCCCCAGGAATCTGAAGCCCTCCTTCTTGCACCATCTCTCCAGCCATGCATTCATCTGCTCTATCCTCCTATTTCTATACTCACTCGCACGTGGCACTGGGAGGAATCAAGAGATTACTACCTTTGAGGTCCTGCTTTTTAATCTCTTCCCTAGCTCCCTGAAATCTGCCTGCAGGATCTCCTCCCTCTTTCTACCTACTTCGTTGGTATCGATATGGACCACGACCTCTCCCCCCTCAGCATGTTCTGCAGCCGCTCGGTAACATCCTTAACTCTGGCACCAGGGAGGCAACATGCCATCCTGGAGTCATGTCTGCAGCCGCAAAAACGCCTGTCTGCTCCCCTAACTATCGAATCCCCTACCATTATTGCTTTCCCTATCTTCCTCCTCCCCCCTGTACAGCTGAGCCACCCGTGGTGCCGTGGGCTTGGCTATGGCTGTACTCCCCGGAGGAACCATCGCCCCCAATAGTACTCAAAACAGAATACTGTTTGGAGAGCGAGATGCACTCAGGGGATTCCTGCACTACCTGCCTGGTCCTCCTCTTCTGTCTGGCAGTCACCCATTCCCTCTCTGCCTGCGCACTCCTTAGCTGCGGGGTGACCACCTCCTAAAATGTGCTATACACGAAGCTCTCAGCTTCGCGGATGCACTGCAGTGACACCAGCTGCTTTTCAAGCTCCAAAACCTGGAGCTCGAACTCCTCCAGCTGACGACACTTCCTGCACACGTCATTGTCCAAGACATAGGAAGTGTCCTGGATTTCCCACCTGGCACAGGATGCACATTCCATGGGACTGCCTTGCCATGCCTTTATTTATTCGACTATTAACTAACTTTTCAGAAACTTAAGACTAAGATGTACCTAATTCAAGTTATTAATATAATATATTATTAACAGTTACTAATTTAATATAGTATTAACAGTTATTAATCTCCAAGCTCCTGCTTAATCCCTATCCAGCTATTTAACCCCAGCCCCTAACTTAAGAGCCCCTCTCCGACCGTGCTCTTTAGTAGAACTTAGGAGAAATAAATTTGAAACTTAAAAAAACACTCACCAGCTACTCACCAATCAGCTCCTTCCCTTGTGCTGATGTCACTTTAAATTTTTTACTCTGACGTCACTCTTTCAAATTCTGCCTGTGTTGAGTTGCTCCGCTCTCGCCACGCTCTTTATCGCTGCTCAGCTCTCGCTCCGCTCTGGCTCAGGTCAGCTCCTTCTGGTCTCGGGCCTTCTGTTGCCGCGCTCTTTATCCCCGCTCAGCTCTCGATCTGCTTCCTCTCAGGTCTGCTCAAACAAAGCAAGAGAACTATAGATTGATCTATAGGCTGGCGAGTTTCTACAGGTGAAATTGATGGAACCCATGTGCTACTTCAAGCCCCATATGACAACCCCCTCAATTTTATGAATAGCATTCTATTAATGTTCAGCTAGTGTGTGATGCCAATTACCTTATCTTGTACATCAAAGCCAGATACCCAGGAAGCCGAAATGACGCTTTCGTCATGCGACACTCCATCACGCCAGCCCTCATGGCTCAGAGCCATGATTGATTGGTGATCAGTGCTATCAGCTGCAGTCATGGTGTAGCTTACACAGGCAGAGGTGGAACAACAGATGCAACAAGGTCCTTACCACTATAAGAAGTGTCTCAGTGTAAACTATAGGGATTCACAAGTCTCTTTTAGGTGCAGGGATAAATTTGGTGGAACCCTGCAATATAGGCCAGTGAGAGTCTCAAGAATCAACGTAGGTTACGGCATTCTGTAATATATTATAATATTGCATTGAAGAAAGTCCGGAAGCTGAAGGCAAAGATGAAGAAGGGATGGAAGGACACCCTTCTCACAGCAAGAAGAGGGCGCACAGGAAGCAGAGAATGTGGGACAGGACAGCTTGCAGCCAGTACATCTGAGGATTGGGAGCAGTTTAGGATTCAACAAAGGAGGACAAAGGGATTAATTAAGAAGGGGAAAATAGAATATGAGAGTAAGCTTACAGGGAACATAAAAACTGACTGTAAAAGCTTTTATTGATATGTGAAGAGAAAAAGATTGGTGAAGTCAAGTGTAGGTCCCTTGCAGTCAGAATCAGGGGAATTTATAATGGGGAACAAAGAAATGGCAGACCAATTAAATATATATTTTTGTTCTGTCTTCACAAAGGAGGACACAAATAACCTCCCAGAGATGTCGGGGAACATAGGGTCTGATGAAAGGGAGGAACTGAAAGAAATCAGTATTTGTAGGGAAATGGTGTTAAGGAAATTGATGGGATTGAAGGCCGATAAATCCTCAGGGCCTGATAACCTACATTCTAGGGTACTTAAGGAAGTGGCCCTAGAAATGCCGGCCATCGCCGGCAATGGAGAGCTGCGGGGGCTAGGCCGCAACGAGTAGGAGGGCCGCTGCGGTGAGCGTGGAAGCCCAGGGTGCGGGCCCGGGTGGAGCCACCGCAGGTGCAGTTCTTGGTGGTAGTAGCAAGATGGTGGTAGATGCATTGCTGATCATCTTCCAACATTCGATGGAATCTGGAACAGTACCCATGGATTGGAGGGTAGCTAATGTTACCCCACTATTCAAAAAAGGTGGTAGAGAGAAAACGGGGAATTACAGACCGGTAAGCCTGACATTGGTAATGGGGAAAATGCTAGAGTCCATTATAAAAGATGTAATAGCAGAGCATTTGAAAACAGTGACAGGATCGGACAAAGTCAACATGGATTTACAAAGGGTAAATCATGCTTGACTAATCTACTGGAATTTTTTGAGGATGTTACTGGTAAAATAGATAAGGGAGAACCAGTGGATGTGGTGTATTTGGACTTTCAGAAGGCTTTCGATAAGAGATTAGCGTGTAAAGTTAAGGCACATGGGATTGGGGGCAAGGTACTGACTTGGATAGAGAACTGGTTGGCAGACAGAAAGCAAAGAGTTGGAATAAATGGGCCTTTTCCCGAGTGGCAGGCAGTGACTAGTGGGGTACCGCAGGGATCGGTCCTTGGACCCCAGCTATTCACAATATATATTAATGATCTAGACAAGGGAACTAGATGTAATATCTCCAAGTTTGCAGATGACACAAAGCTGGGTGGGCATGTGTGCTGTGAGGAGGATACCGAGAAACCCCAGGATGATTTGGACAGGTTGGATGATTGGGCAGAAGCATGGCAGATGCTATATAACGTGGATAAATGTGAGGTTATCCACTTTGGTAGCAAAAACAGGAAGGCAGATTATTATCTGAATGGCAATAGATTGGGAGAAGGGGAAGTGCAATGAGACCTGGGTGTCCTTGTGCACCAGTCGCTGAAGGTAAGCATGCAGGTGCAGCAGGCGGTTAAGAAGGCAAATGGTATGTTGGCCTTCGTAGTGAGAGGGTTTGAGTACAGGAACAAGGATGTCTTGCTGCAGTTGTACAGGGCCTTGGTGAGACCACATCTTGAGTATTGTGTACAGTTTTGGTCACCTTATCTGAGGAAGGATGTTCTTGCCATGGAAGGAGTTCAGCGAAGATTCACCAGGCTGATACCTGGGATGGCAGGAATGACGTATGAGGAGAGATTGGATCGATTGGGCTTGTACTCGCTGGAGTTTAGAAGAATGAGATGGGATCGCATCGAAACTTATAAAATTCTAACAGGACTAGACAGATTAGATGCTGGAAGGATGTTCCTGATGGTCGGGGAGTCCAGAACCAGGGGACACAGTCTAAGGATAAGAGGTAGGCCATTTAGGACAGAAATGAGGAGGCATTTCTTCTGTTTCTATGAAAGGAAAGTTAGCACAATGCTTTCATTCACTAAAGTCACATCACATCTGTTTGTTCACTCCCACACCCTCACAAAGCCCCTCGCTTTCAAAGACTTCAGCCAAGTCCCTTCATAAGACAAAGGTTTACATTTCTGCTCCATTATCCGAACCCCCCAAAAGCTGAAATCATGCAGAGAAATGAGCTCAGAACTGTATGTGCACATATGCCAAGATTACATCACACAACATATTCTTCAAAAAGCCATTGAGGACTGAGATGAGGAGGAATTTTTTCACCCAGAGATTGGCGAACCTTTGGAATTCTCTACCACAGAAGGCCGTTGAGGCCAATTCATTAAATATATTCAAGAAGGAGTTAGATATATTTCTTAAGGCTAAAGGGATCAAGGGATATGGGGAGAAAGCAGGGACAGGGTACTGAATTTGGATGATCAGCCATGATCTCATTAAATGGTGGAGCAGGCTTGAGGGGCTGAACGGCCGGCTCCTGCTCCTATCTTCTATGTTTCTATGTTACTTGACCATGCTCCTACTCTACTACTCCTATGAGGTGCTCCCATAGTGAGATGAAGTTAAGAGGTGGGTGGCTGAGCTGGAACCCCTAATGCCTTAGAGGTCTGTGGTGACTCTAATCTCAGACAAGCAGCTGTGCTAGAAGGACCAGCTCGCAGCAGCCTTTCTCTTGCAGTAGCAAGCTGCTCCAAGTCCACGTATGAAGTTCCCACATCTGTAGCCATTGGAGGAGGGCCTTAAGGTAGCACGCTCAGTGCCACTTTCTGGAGCGACAGCGACATTTGCGCCTACACTTTGCAGCCCACTGATCCTGGAAACAGGCTAAGGGGAGCTACTGATTGGTGTCAGTACAGACCAAATAGTCCTAATTTGGTCTTGAAAGTGAACAGTGTTATGTTCAAAGCATCAATGGCAGCACTGTTAGCTACCACTGCGGAAGCCATCAATGTTCTTCAAATTTGTTCCTGGTGTCTTGATGTCAGAGAAATCCCCTCGGCTGTGAGAGTCTCCATGGTGTTCTACAGGTCATGGGAAACTTCCCGCAATGCGTAGCTGACATGGGTAGTAGATATTCCAATCATCTCAACCATATATTGTTGTAAACTGTCTCCACTGCCTGTACATGAGATTCATGCTCCCTAATCATAGTTCTTTAAGACTGGGCCACTGTGATCTGTGTGCCTAGCCTCCTCAGCAAAGGGTGGTCATTTCTCCACCCTCTGTGGAGGAACTACACTCTCCCTCTCTTCCGCTCACTACTGTCAGTGCTTCATTGTGGTTGTGGTTCGGCAGCCAATTCCCTGATAAAAGTGCCTGGATGACGGTTATCATCTTCATGGAAGGCTAAGATGTGAAACACAAAGGAGCTTGGTTAGTTGCACAAACAGTGACATTCTCCCTTGCAGAAATAGCTGCTAACTGTAAGGATATTGCAATACTTTGAGAAAGAACATAAAGCTGACACTATCCATGATAAGCATTTCACAACTTTTAGCAATCTTCTATTACCATCTTGCCTCCAACCTCACCCTCCCACATAGGTTGTCCTGTCCGCCTGCCCACAATTTTTAATGCCTTCTTTATCATGAGTGCTCAGAGTTTTCAGCACTGCTATTCCTTCTCTGGCTGTATTTCTTTGGCGCTGGCTGTAGCCATCTTTTCCTTTAGAGGGAGAGGAAACAACATTAAGGGCATATGAGTGGCTTAGAGACTTCTCCCCATGAGTGCATGCATCCTATAATAATGAGATGTGGAGGTGATTGGTTACTTTAAATCAAGTGTCTTTGAAGACTAGCTGCAGCCCTTGTGGCAGCCAATAAGAGTCGCCAGTGTGGTTTTGAGTAAAAGTGACCTCAACATCTTCGTAACATTGTATGCCTTTATTTCCAATTTGATACCACCCTTAACTTTCTTAGTTAGCCATGGATGGTTCATCCTTCTCGTAGAGTCTTTCTTTCTCACTGGAATAAACCTTTGCTGAGAGTTATGAAATATCTCCTTAAATGTCTGCCACTGCTTATCTACCGTCTTACCCTTTAATCTATTTTCCCAATCCACTTTAGCCAACTCTGTCTTCATACCTTTGTAATTGCTTTTATTTAAGTTTAGGACACTAGTTTCAGACCCAAGTTTCTCACCCTCAAACTGAATTTGAAATTCTGTCATGCTATGATCACTCTTCCCTAGAGGATCCTTTACAATGAGATCATTAATTAATCCTGTCTCATTACACATTACCAAATCTAAAACAGCCTGCTCCCTGGTTGGTTCCACAACATATTGTTCTAAGAAACCATCCCCAATACATTCTATGAGCTCATCCTCAAGGCTACCCTTGCCAATTTGATTTGTCCAAACTATATGAAGATTAAAATCACCCATAATTATTGTAGTACCTTTCTTATAAGCCCCCATTATTTCTTGATTTATACTCTGTCCTACAGTGCAGCTACTGTTAGGGGGTCTATAGACTACTCCCACCAATGACTTCTTTCCCTTACTATTTCTTATCTCCTAACTGATTCTACATCTTGATCTACTGAGCCAATATCATTTCTCACCACTGCACTGATCTCATCCTTTATTAACAGAGCTACCCCACCTCCTTTTCCTTTCTGCCTTTCCTTCCAAAATATAAAAACAGATAGTAGAGCTTCTATAGGTATATAAAAAGGAAGAGAGTAGCTTAGGTAAATGTTGGTCCCTTACAGGATGAGACTGGGGAATTAATAATGGGAAATAGGGAAATGGCAGAGACTTTGAACAAGCATGGCCACCAGGTCCAGTTGGCAGCAGATCTTGTTCCAGCAGGTTGCAAATGTCTGCCACGACCTGAGGCACTGGTGTTCGGACATGTCAGAGAGCTGCCACATAAAAGGTTACTGCACAAGATAAGAGCTCACAGGGTTGGGGGTAATCTATTAGCATGGATAGAGGATTGGCTAACTAACATAAAACAGTCGGGATAAAGGGGTAATTTTTAGGTTGGCAAGCTGTAACTAGTGTGGTGCCACAGGGATCAGTGCTGGGGCCTCAAATATTTACAATCTATATTAATGACTTGGATGAAGAGACCAAGTGTACTGTAACCAAATTTGCTGATGATACAAATATAGGTGGGAAAGCAAGTTGTGAGGAGGACACCAAGGGCTGGATTTTGTCATTGGGGTGGGCTGGGGTCGTGTCATCCGCTTTTCGTGTTATCCACCCGATTCCTAATCGATGTGGGAGATTGATGCGATTTTCACATAATTGGGCAATTGAGTTCCAGCATGTGGGAACCCATGGCCCAATTAGTTTTTTCAGTCTGAAACTCGCCTCCGATGACGTCATCATTGCTGCTGCATTTAAGGTCTGCAAGAAGCCTTGCTTCTTCTGCAGACTGCCAACCTTTTGGCCTTTGCAGTGAGAGGGACCTGGAGGCAGAATGAGCAGTGGGAGACCTAAGTCTGCTCCCAGATTTGATGACTTCGCCCTGCAAGCTTTGGTGGAGGAAGCAAGAGCTAGTAAGGAGGTGCTCTTCCCTTCTTCAGGGTGGAAGAAGCCTCCCCAGCAGATGAAGGCTGTGTGGATCCAGGTGGCCCAGGAGGTCAACTCATTGTCGATGATCCGCAGAACCTGGCTTCAGTGCAGGAAGAGGTTTCATGAACTTCTGCGCATTGGAAAAGTGAGTATGACATTGCCATCACCCTCAATCTGATCCCCATTGCCTCTCCTCACCAGCACTCAGCTTTAGCAATCTCTTCCTCCAGATCCCACTTGACACTGACATCACTGCACCCTTACCCATTCCCTCTCTCTCTATGGTCACATTCACCTAACTATTTGACTATGCAGCCCTCACACTCCCTATCACTGTGATGCTATGAAAACAACTTACAAAACACAGGCCAACTCACTCCATCTTTGTCTCCTTCTAAGCATCTATGCTATGGATTCTCTACACCCACTCCTTCATTCTCACCCAAACTCCACTTGTCTCCCTCATTGCAGGAAAAGAGAGCTCACAATAAGAGGGAAAGAGCGAGGACAGGAGGAGGGCCACCCTCAGTAGCCCACCTCACCCCTTGGGAGGAGGCGGTCCTGGAGATCGTGGGACTCGAGGACGATGCGCAAGTGGGGGATGGACAGACGGGTACATCAAAGAAAGCTGGTGACAGAATAGTTTTTCATCTCTCTCATTGACATTGCATGAGTCACTGATAATGATTCTGAAGCTCTAACAGATGGACTTATGATCATCTGCAATATGCAATGTGCATGTAACCTTGACCTCACATCTCTGACTCTTTCCTTTACTCCCCCACAGGACCATCGCAAGCACCCGTCCCCACTATCCAGGGGGAACAGCCTCAGCCTCCAGACTCCTCAGAGGAAGCTGCAACCTCTGAGGGCGCAGGGTAAGCAGAATTCAGCCAACCCAGCACCAGTGCAGACACTCACACCTTGGTGGGACCATCGCGAGATAGAGTAGTGTTGTCACCTGGTGTATCACAGCTCACAAGTGAGCATCAGCAGATTGTAGAGACAGGGACAGCAGTGGAGAGTCCTAGTCGGAGGGTGCAGGACTCTCCCAGCTCGGCTCAGCTGCATGTCGACCCTCTGCCTCTGGGTCCATCCAGAAGAACAGCGGTGCTGGAATTCCAGGAAGAGGTGCAGGAGTCTCTGGCAGGTTTTGTCTCCAGGGTTGCTGCAAGTGTGGAGCGAATGGACGAGTCCATCGCGAACATGAGCAGAGCCTTTGTGGAGTTATTGGCGCTTGAACGCAGCACCACAGAAAGGATGGCAACCTCCGTGGAAAGGATGGCTACAGTAGACAAGAGGATGGCTAGGACCATGGAGGAGCTAAGTCGCCAGAGTTTAGAAAACATGGTGAGTGTTCAGAATAGACTGACATCTCTGGAGCAGCGATGGTCAGCTATTGAACAGAGAAACCAGACCTTCATGGAAGACCTTCTGAGTAGGGCTGCCAGTGCAGATACGGGTCCCCATGGCCCCCCTGATGTGCAGCAAGGTACTCTCAAGCCACTTGCAAGTGCTGAGGTGGACCTGACCCATGAGAGGGATGTTGGTGGCAGAGAACAAGGAAGTGGGGGCTCCTCTCCAAGCGCTCACACTTCCATGCCACTGCCAAGTCCTCGGTCAGAGCCCCACCAGAGTCCCCACCCAACTGAGATCGGTGTCTCAACCCCTGCACAGCCGCAGGAGCAACAGACTGTTGACGAGCCCTCACAGATTCACAACCCCAGAGGACACCCGCCAAAGGGTCGAGACAGGAGCAGCAAGAAAGTGAGCAAGGGGCCTCCACATTTGCTGAAGTCACAGGGGAAGCACCACGTAGGAGCACGCGTAAGAGAAAGATACTGCACAAATAGTCACAAGGGTAGTCACTTGGGTGAAATGTTATGTTTATTTTTTAAATGCCATCAGTTGGTTATTGTAAATAAAAATTCTGATGGGAACTGCTGCAGTTGTGGCGTGTGTCATTTCGCAAATGGGACTTGGGATTACTTGCAATTGTCAGTATGGTGGTCAGAGTGCTAGGAATCCACATGTTCTTGGCCATTGTCGATGTTCTGTTAAGAAACTGCAAGGCAAAAGTGCTTGATTGGCTAGGCTAAGCAAACCTGGCCAAAATGAGTGCGTTCCTTGCATCCCGGGCAACAATGTTCTCGCGTACTGCTGCCGCTGGTTGATGGGCCTTTGCAAGATGTTCGTTTTTGCTCTCCTCCTCCTCCTCCTCATCTGAGGAGGATATGTGAGGAGTAACTTGGTCCTCAGGAATCTGTAAGCCACGACGCTGTGCCATGTTGTGAAGTGCACAGCAAACCACGACGATTCTGGAGACCTTGGCTGCTGAGTATTGCAGGGCTCCACCTGATCTATCCAGGCATCTGAAGCGCATCTTCAGTATGCTGATGGTTTGCTTGATTATGGATCTGGTGGAAATGTGGCTGTAGTTGTAGCTCTCCTCAGCTTCGTTGGATGGGTTCCTCAATGGCGTCATTAGCCTCGTCTTCAGGGGATAGCCCTTGTCTCCAAGTAGCCATCTGTTAAGTTGGTCTGGCGGACTGAAGAGGGAAGGCACACTAGACTGGTGCAGTATGAAGGAGTCATTGCAACTACCAGGGTACTTGTCACAAACATGCAAAATTTCCTTCTTGTGGTCACACACCAGCTGCACATTGAGGGAATGGAAGCCCTTGCGGTTGACAAAAATACCTGGTTTATGATGGGGTGCCTTAAGGGGCACATGTGTACAGTCAACAATGCCCTGCACCCTTGGAAAGCCTGCCAGATTAGCTAATCCAACTGCACACGCCGTGACACTTGCTTGATCCTTGGAAAAATGGATGTGATTGTGCGCGATGGCAAAGGGGGCATCGGTTACCTGCATGATGCAAGTGTGTGTGGCCACCTGGGAGATGCCGCAGATGTCTGCTGCTGATCCCTGGAATGAGCCTGAAGCAAAAAATTTGAGTGCGGTGGTGACTTTGATGGCCACTAGTAAGGGGTGTCCACCTGCTCCTCTGGGCTCCAGGTCTTGCTGCACCATTGCGCAGATGTCACCCACTACCTCTCGCGAAAGTCGGAGCCGCCTTTAGCACTGCTGCTCACTCATATTGAGGTAGCTGATCCTCTGTCTGTAGACCCTGTTTGAGGGGTATCTCCTGCGCCGATGGGCTTCCATGCGCTGGCCCCTTCTGGCCTGTGCAGCTTCAGGTGGGTGAGCAGCAGCTTGGTGCTCCTGTTGTTGCTGCTGCTGTTGGTGCTGCTGTTGTTCATGGTTCTGCTGCTGCCGCGGCTGGTCTTCGTCCGAATCTGATGTCCAGGAGGAAAGGAAATAAATGGTTCCCATGCTTCTGGTAGATGCTTCAGTTGAGGAAGCGCTCAGTCAAGGTGGCGAGAGGGGTTTCCCAGGAGGTCACACTGGAGATGGGTGTCAGGCTCCAAACTTCCACAGCTATGGTTATGCCTGCTAAAAGTTCCCCCCAGACCTGAGACAACAAAATCCTGCCACCTGCAAATGATGACTGATCAAATGTCCTATTTAATGGTGGAGCTGCAGCTGATAGTCAGCAATCCAATTGTGCTCCCGCCAGGTTTCACCGTCGTATTTCAGAGGAGACGTGAATCACATGGGAAACATGTTAAAATCGGAAAGGCCTCTCAAAATGGGATTATAGAGGCAATTTAGTGGCTGTTAAGGGCCTTAAGGGCCTATCCCGCCTCTTGGAGGCGGGACGGAGACGGGATCAGAAACTACGCATTTGGGAAAATTGCTTGGAGGTGGGATGGAGGCGGGGTCGGGCCCGCCCGCCACTTTTTGCAATTTTAACGCCCCACACGCCGCCATTCCCACCTCCTCGGGCCTGGCAAAATCCAGCCCCAAGAGTCTACAAAAATAGATAGGTTAAGTGAGGGGCAAAGATTTGGCGGATGGAGTATAATGTGTGAAAATGTGAGGTTATCCATTTTGCTAGGAAGAATAAAAAAACAAATTATTATTTAAATGGAGAGAGACTACAAAATGCTGCGGTACGGAGGGATCTGGGTGTCTTCGTACATGAAACACAAAAAGTTAGCATGCAGGTACAACAAGTAATTAGGAAGGGAAATGGAATATTGACCCTTATTTCAAGGGTGATGGAGTATAAAAGTAGGGATGTCTTGCTACAACTGTACAGGGCACTGCTGAGACCACATCTGGAGTACTGCAGGTAGTTTTGGTCTCCTTATTTAAGGAGGGATATACTTGCATTGGAGGAAGTTCAGAGGAGGTTCACTAGGTTGATTCCTGAGATGAAGTGGTTGTCTTATGAAGAAAGGGTGAGCAGGTTGGGCCTATACTCATTGGAGTTTAGAAGAATGTGAAGTGATCTTATTGAAACATTTAACATTCTGAGAGGGCTTGACAGGATAGATGCAGACAAGATGTATCCCCTTGTAGGGGAATCTAGAACTAGGGGCTATAGTTTCAGAATAAGGGGTCGCCCATTTAAAACGGAGATGAGGATAAGGGGTAAGCCATTTAGGACTGAGATGAGGAGGAATTTCTTCACCCAGAGAGTGGTGAACCTGTGGAATTCTCTACCACAGAAGACAGTTGAGGCCAATTCATTAAATATATTCAAGAAGGAGTTAGATATATTTCTTAAGGCTAAGGGGATCAAGGGATATGGGGAGAAGGCAGGGACAGGGTACTGAATTTGGATAATCAGCCATGATCTCATTGAATGGCGGAGCAGGCTTGAGGGGCCGAATGGCCTACTCCTGCTCCTATCTTCTATGTTTCTATGTTTCTATGAGGGTTGTAAATCTTTGGAATTCTCTAGCCCAGAGAGCTGTGGAGGCGGAGTCATTGAATATATTCAAGGTGAAGATAGACAGATATTTGAACTACCGGGGAGTCAAGGGTTACGGGGAGTGGGCGGGAAAGTGGAGTTGAGGCCAAGATCAGATCAGCCATGATCTTATTGAATGGCGGAGCAGCCCCGAGAGGTCAAATGGCCTACTCCTACTCCAATTTCTTATGTTCTTATGCTCTTACGTTCTTTAGTTCTTTGCCTGAGGCTCCTTCCAGGGATCTGCAGAAGACATATGCAGGACTTTACAGTCGGCCACACACAAATGGATCATACAGGTGACTGAAGCCATGTTTGCCAGGGCAGGCAATTATGTACACTTTGCCAATGCTGAACCCAGTCAGAATGAGTGTGCATTGGGTTTTCAGCTCTGGCTGGCTTCCCACAGGTGCAGGGCATCATTGAGTGCGCACATGTGGCAATCAAGGCACCCCCAAATCACCCAGGAATGCTCATAAATGGTAAGTGCTTCCACTCCATCAATGTGCAGCTCGTCTGCAACCACAAAAAGATATTTATGCAGGTGTGTGCAAGATTCCCAGGGAGCTGCAATGATGCATTCGTCCTGCGCCAAACCACCCTTCCTGAGCCAGTCCACCCTTCCTGAGCCCTTCGCACCTCCGAACAGATGTACGGGGTGGCTGCTTGGAGACAAGGGTTATCCACTTAAAACATAGCTGATGACACCTGTGAGGAACCCAAGCAATGAGCCCCAAGAGCGCTACAATCAAGGCCATATGACGACGGGCAAGCAATCAGGATGCTGAAGATGCGCTTCAGGTGCCTCGACAGATCTGGAGGCGCTCTTCAATGCGCATCAGCCAGGACCTCCATAATGATCCTGGTGTGCTGTACTCTGCTCTGCAGAACACAGCGCAGCAACAAAGATTGGAGCTGCAGGAGGAGCAAGGCGCAGAGCACAGTGCATCTTCAGAGGAGGTATATGAGGAGGAGAAAGAGGAGGAATGTCGTGTGGCCATACCACCAGCAGTGGTGCACATTGTTGCTCGAGATGCCCTGGATGAACTGATCATGGCAAGGTTTAGTTAGGTTGCACCACTGCACCCAGCTGGCAGCCAGAAGCTGAACCCCCTTGCCCCCTCCACTGACCTCCCCAGCACAAAGCAGTCCTGCAATCAACAAAGCATCCCTTTCACAGACACCCATTGCTCGGATTGAATTCTTGTCTTACCATTCATCAGAACTGAGAGGGCCACTTGCCAGGTTACAGGCAAAAATGGGCAAGACGCAAAATTGGTGCAAAGAAATAATTTTTATCTGGCTCAAAATTTAAACATAGGCTGCGATTTTTCTAACCTTGGCGGATCATCTTCATCATAATCATAATCAACTTTATTTTCATTGTTAGTGCACAAGTGCAGTACAACGAAATGTAGGCTTGCGGCTCCCGAGGGTGTACATTTAGATTAAGACATTTAAACATTCAACATACATTTGGCTTGTAATACATTAACATAAACATAACCATAATAAAGTGCATTGGCAGATGTGCAGGCTTTAGAGTTTATTTGTGGAGTTCAGTAGGATGACAGCCCTGGGAAAGAAGCTGTTCCTAAATCTGGTCGTACGGGTGCGAATGCATCTGTAGCGTCTCCCAGATGGCAGGAGGGCGAACAGACTGTGGCTGGGGTGGGTAGGGTCTTTGATGATGGTCCGTGACCTCCGTAAACAGCGTTTCTGGTATATGTACTCTATGGTCGGTAGCCGGGTGCCGGTAATGCGTTGGGCAGTTTTGACTACCCGCTGCAGGGCTTTCCGGTCATTGTAGCTACAGCTGCCATACCATACTGTGATACAGTTCGTCAGGATGCTCTCTATTGTGCAGCGGTAAAAGTTAGAGAGGATCAGGGGTGACAGGTTACATCCCTTCAGCCTCCTTAGGAAATATAGGCGCTGCTGGGCCTTCTTCACCAGAGAGGAGGTATTGAGGGACCAGGAGAGGTCTTTCGTGATGTGGACTCCGAGGAACTTAAAGCTGTCCACCCTTTCCACCACAGCCCCATTGATGTGGATGGGGGTGTGACTTTGGTGGCGGGCGACTTTGGTGGCGGATCTTCGCTTCGTTGCTGGCTCCCTTTCCCCTGATTGGACTTGTTAAGCCCACCCAGCGAGTTTCCCGGCCAATTGAAGGAAGCAGGTCTAATGATGTCATTTATGACGCGTCATCAGCCGGTTTCCTTAAAGGGACCATGGCCAAATTTACTTTGACATTTGTGCTGTCAGTATTCTAGAGCATTGAGGTGCTGCAAACACTGGCAAGCACTGCACAAAGGTGCACGGCTGCACTCAGGCTCTCCCATGACTCCCTCCATATGCTTATGGAGGGAGTCACAGCACATAGGGAGGTCCTCTTCCCTTCCAATGGGCAGAAGACATCTCCCCAGGACACCAACGCAGCCTGGTTGCACATTGCACAGGAGGCCACAAGCAGGGATATTGTCAGGAGGACCAGGCTGCAGTGGCGCAAACCTTTCAATGATCTCAGTCGATCACAAAACGTTACTGCAAAGCCACACTCAACCTTATCCTGCTGTGCCACTCATCACATCCCCATCACTCTGCCTTCCCTACCCTACTCCTGCACATCCTTACTCACACCAACTTACCTTGCACCTTCACCCATCCCTCTCTATCTACATTATTACTTCCCCATCGCATTAGCCACCCTTCACATTCACCCTTACCATAGTACAATTATACCTACTAACAACACACAAGGGTAGGCACTTGGGTATTTTAGCCAATGTTCATGTAAAGTTTTTATTAATGTGCTATCAAACATTGAAATCTTTATTTTCAGCACTTTACATTCTTGGACAGATTTGTGTGCACCTTTGGAAGTGGCTTAGTGAGTTGCAGTGAATGGTGAGACATAATGGTACCCCCTGCATTGCTGATGAGTGTGAATGGAATGACTTGGGCATTGTAGTGATGCTTTATGGTGTTGGTGTGGGGTGGTGCCAACCTGGTGCATCATTTGGCAGCCAGGGTGTGCAGCATCAAGTGAAGTAAATGTGGCCATGGTGAGACCATCCCTGGTCTCCCGGGCAGCAATGTGGCTGGGTGCTGATGCCCTGTGTCCTGTGCTACATCAGGTGATTGCGGAGAAGGTTGGTGTTGTTGTTGGTGCTGCTGGTGTGCCTGGTGATGCTGGTGTTGGAGCTGATTGTGGTGGGATTCTGAGGACCAAGGTGAGAGAGTTTCAAGGACACCCATACTGATGGAATAGATGGCAGGTGAAGTAGAGATGACAGAAGCGATCTGTCAATGGTGGGAGAGGTAATGAGGTCAGACTGGATGGAGATTTGTGTAAAGACTTGCAGTATCCTGAATCTGTAGTGGAAATGCAGTTTAGAGAAGCTAGTGGCTAAGGGAACATATCTCAATCAGCAGGGAGCTTTGACTTTATATTTGAAGCTGTCAACTCATCAGCTGATTCAATGACCACTGACCTCCCACCTCAGCTTCACAGACCAGGTCTAGGCACAGTGGAAAACCAGTGGGCAACCTGTCAAGTCCAGAAAGCTGGGAAAAAACCATTGATAAGTGGCTGTAAACAAGCCACTAATGATTTTAATTGTCTCCCCGCCACTGCCTGACGGGTCTGCTCAGCACTGGCAGACCCAACATCGGGAAAGTCCAGTGTGCTCGTTTTGACTGCAGGTTCCCGACCCGCTTCCAATCATTTAAAATTTAACAGCTGTCCCGCCACCCTTCCCATCCGTTGAGCTCCGACAAAATTCCGGCCATAATTTTTCATCATCCTTTTCCTACTATGCCTACATCGTGCAATCCCTGTGGCTTCAGCAGAGGTAGAGGCAGGCTTCTCATCCCTATTCTGACTGCTGAGATGCTTTTGGTCGACGCTCTCTGGGACTTGGAGCTGTGAGGGCCCGGCCAAAGACTGCTTCACCTGCACCTGTGCAGGGCCAGACTCGGCCATCGAGACACGAGGTAGCATGTGGGGCACTGACTGGGGAGGCAGGGCGGCAATGGGTGAGAAGTGGAAGCACTTTGAGCAGAGTCCCCACTTCTATGTCCCCTCTCTCTATTTTCCCTCTCATGGCCCTCCCGCACTTGTCTGCTAGCAATGAGCCAGAGAGCATTTTGCTGCACATCAGTGGGGTGCTGAACAGCCAAAGCTAGGTTTTGATAAATCTTTGTTAAGGTGGCATTCAGAGTGTGCAAGCCATTGGTGAGGGCCTGCATGCATTCATTTGACTGCTGCGTTTGATGCTCCGTGTAGGTGGCCAATCTTTCCATGGACGAACACATCATAGCAAAGGTCTGTGACATCATGCCACTCACGCTTGAGATGGACTCGTCCATTCTCTCTGCAAGCGTGCACAGTGCGGCTGGAAATCCACCATATTCATTATGGAGGACTTAACGTGGTCCAATCACATCGACGTCGTAACCAAGAAGGCATGCCAATGCCTGTTCTTCCTCAGGACACTGAAGAAATTTGGAATGGCCCCCCAGATTCTCACCAACTTCTACCGGTGCACCATCGAGACTATCCTGTCCGGCTGCATCACTACCTGGTATGGCAACTGCACCGCCATAGACCGCAAGGCTCTACAGATGGTGGTGAAAGCTGCACAACATACTATAGGAATTAAACTACCTGCTGTGCAGGATATCTACCCCGAGAGGTGCCGGGGGAAGGCCCTGAGAATCATCAAAGACGCGAGCCACCCCAGCCACAACCTCTTCGCCCTGCTCCCATCCGGTAAGAGATATCGAAGCATACGGTCTCATACCAGCAGGTTTCGAAACAGCTTCTATCCCCAGGCCATAAGACTCATGAACGAATAATTTATTATTATTTATTACTGTTGTTTTATTTATTTTTACTGTAGTTCTATTAGTATTTTTGTTATTGCTATGCCATATTTTTTCCAATGTTGGGAGGACTCGTAAAAATCAACATTTCATTGTGCAGTACACACGTTTGCTGCATATATGACAAATAAAATTGAATTGAATTGAAATCCTGCCAGTGCCACACGCATTTTTTGCTGCTGCTCCAGAACCATCCTCTTTGTCGACGGCCCCCAAAATTCAGCATCTGCGCACAGCTGAGCAGAGCTCAGAGCCTCCTGCACCCTCCGACAAGGATCTCCACTGCTGTCCCTGTCTGCACCATCTGCCCTTGCTCACATGTGATGTTTGAGGCACCAGGTGACGACACAACTATCTGTCTTTCTGGTCCCACTGACGTGTGTATCTGCGCTGGTGCATGCTGTGCATGAGTCCTGTGACGGTGCACCCTCAGATTGAGTGACCTCCTCTGAGGAGTCATCTTCCTCCCCCGGCTCCACCGCTTGTGGGGCAATTGATGGGCCTGTGGGAGATTAAAGACATGAATCAGAACTGTCATAGTAAGAATGTTTTAAGTGAACATTATGCAAATGATAATACTTCACTGGCTGCTGACATCAGGTCAACATGAGTGACTGTTGTATGCCACGTGGCTGTGTGATATTTCATTCTGTCACCAGGTAGCTGGGAGGCCCCCATCGCTCCATCTCCGATCGCCAGGCACTCTGACACTCAGCTTATCTCCAGAGCATCCTCCTCTGCAGCTGTGAGCGTGGCTATGACTGGAGGGCCACCTCTGGTTCTCTGTCTCTCCCGGGTGTTCTGTGCTCTCTTCTCCTGCAAGGAGGGAAACAAGAGACTTTCGAGTGAATGCCATGAAATGAGTGGAAAGTATGGATGGACAATACTTGTTGAGGGTGACTATGAGGGAGAGGCGTGACATTACATTAAGATGAGGTTGAGTGTCAGTGGTGGATGGTCAGATGGGGATGCGAGGAAGTGCATAGACAGAGAGGGATGGGTGCACCTGCAAGGTACATTGGTCTGAGGAGTAATGTGCAGGAGTAGGTTTGGGAAGGCAGAGTGAGGGGGTTGGGGTGACACGCACATCAGGATGTAGTTGAATGTGGCATTGCACTCTCCTGCCCTCATGAGGTCATTAAAATATTTCCGGCACTGTATCCAAAGCGTAGCACCACGCTGCTGCTGCTGACCTCATCTGCGATCTCCAGCCACGCCTTCTCAGTCTCTGAGGCTGGCGTCTTCCTCCCGTCAGCAGGGAATAGTATCTCCCCGCAAGCTCTTACACCTCGCAGCATCAGGTCTAGGGAGGCATGATTGAATTGAGGTGCAGCCTTGGCGCATTGCGACTTCATTCTTTCTTCCTCTGTTTCTCCCACCTCCACGTTCCTTCAACTGTCATCTTTGCAGTGTTCCTTTAAACACCTCAGCTGAAATAGACCCATGTGTGTCGTCATCATGCCCGCTCGCGCTAATTGGTTGGGAAACCCGGAAGTCAGATGCAAATGCAGTGGCTGGGTTAAAAAGCCACTGACAGATGCGCTGCAGATACTTCCAGGGTCCCCGTGCGCTACCGGACCCCCTCCCTCACCCCCGTTCCCAGCGCGCGGCAGGTAAATATACCGGCCGTAGTGGTTTTACTTGTCTGTTGCATTTTAATAGGGTCATTTTACGAAGTCATATTTTAAAAGCATAAGTCTGGAAATTATTATTGGTGATATTAACAGATGAACACTTAACATATTCATATGAAATTCTTCTTTTTGCTGTTTTAGCACAGGCAGTATCCTGTTTATTTTAGCACTAAAATAACAGACAGAGGAATGTCAGATGAATGTGTTAAATGCTCATCCACTAATATGAGAAATAATAATTTCTAGGTCATATTGTCGAACAGTTTTCCTATAAAACTATCAGGTTGAAATGCTACAATTGTATGTCAGTAAATTTTATCTTCAAATAATAACTGAGAGAAACAATATAAATTTGCTAATCATTTATTTTCTACATAGAAATTGAAACATCTTCAACTAAAAATTACAAATGCTGTACACGTAAGGGTTGCAGTCATTTCAGTTTGTTGGTATGATTTTTTTTGATTTCTGCAGTATTTTATCATGCATAATGCAGGTAACCTCTTCAGTAACATTCTGAAAATGTTATGATCATTATAAAAATGTTGCAATTGGCCAGTATTGCATTAGAAATATGTGTGTTACTGCGTTAGCACAAAAGGCATTCACTCTTTTTTTTGTAGATGTTATGATTGGCAGATCATACAAAAGAGATTACCATATATGTGGTAAAATATTTCTAGACAAAAGAAGGATAAATAATTATGCTATTTGATAATGTGACATCTCAAGATTAAGTGCCACCTTACAACAAGAATAGAAATAATTGTCATGTACAGTTTAGTTTTTGATTGATGGGTATAGTTAAGTTATTGAATTAAGTGGACATTATTATAAGCTACAATTATACTTGAGCTATTTCCACCTCATCATATTGCTGGAAGATAAATGAAAGCTAGACATACACATTTGCAATTCTGAGTGCCTCCGAGTCATTAAAGCTTTGAAGGTCAAAATCGTATAACAAGAATAGGAAGTAGAAAGTCAAAAAAATGTTAAACTTCAAATAAATAAAAAAGAAGCCCAAATGTTAAATATCTGAACTTGTATCAAACTGGTCCAAAGTATATTGGAAGCATGAATGTATTTCATTTACCTCTGTTCATGCAATTAATGTAAATTGTAAATGAAAGTTTGGTAACTAATTGCAGTGATGTTATTTCCCAGTGCAGAATAAATTTTCCTATCATTGCAATGAGGACATCACAAATTTAATCCTTTATTAGTGATATCATAAATAATATTACAAATAAAACTGCTTAAAATATGTTAAATATATATATGGGTGGGTGGGTGGGAGTGATTGCAACAGAAATAATTGAATCTTGAGGTTTAGATAACATTATACCAGTTGAACATCTGAGTTTTTAAAAATCTTCTTGTAAGCACTCGCACTCACCTGTTATTCCCTATTTAAGTCACTATAAAAGTTTAACAGATATTGACAGTAAATTGTGTGATTGTTATTCCAAGCTCATGCATAGTGGTTTTACTCAACAGTTTTATTAATTTGATTTTTATTAGTTTGATAACGTGTAGACTGTAATCTGTAGGTTAGTCAACAATACTGGCAATGAGTAGTGATGTATTGAAATATTAAAATATACAGTAGCAATACATCAAAATAAATAAGAAGTGTGATATCTATCCTATCTGCCTCTTGTTTTTAAATAAAAGACTCAATAACTGTGATGATCATGTGAAAACATTATGTAATTAAACTTTTGTTATTATGGAATAAAGATGATTACATATTCAGAAAAAAAGAATGTATTCCACAGTATCACTACAAAGTATTACAAAGTATTTACAGCACAGAAACAGGCCATTTGGCCCAACAGGTCCATCCTGGTGTTTATGCTCCACACAAGCCTCCTCCCACCCTCTTCATCTAACCCCATCAACATATCCTACTATTCCTTTCTCCCTTGTGTGTTTACCTAGCTTCCCCTTAAATGCATCTATGCTATTTGCCTTGTGGTAGCGAGTTCCGCATTCTGACCACTCTCTGGGTAAAGATGTTTCTCCTGAATTCCCTATTGGATTTATTAATGGCTATCTTATATTTATGGACCCTAGTTCTGGTCTCACATGCAAGTGGAAACACCTTATCTATGTCTACCCTATCAAACCCTTTCATAATCTTGAAGACCACTATCTGGTCACCCCTCAGTCTTTTTTCTAGAGAAAACAGCCCCAGCCTGCTCAATCTTTCATGATAGGTATAACCTCTCAGTTCTGGTATCATTCCATTAAATCTTTTTTACACCTTCTCCAGTGCCTCTATATGCTTTTTATAATATGGAGACCAGAACTGTACACAGTACTCCAAGTGTGGTCTAACCAAGGTTCAATGCAAGTTTAACATAACATCATTGCTTTTCAATTCTATCCCTCTAGAAATGAACCCCAGTGCTTTGTTTGCTTTTTTATGGCCTTATTAACCTGCATCGCTACTTTTAGTGATCTGTGCATCTGTATCCCCGGATCTCTCTGTTCCTTTATCCCATTTCGATAATTAGGGGGCGATTTTCTCAGCACTGAGGAAGTAGGTATGGAGGCGGGAATGCAGGTAGTTAACAGGCAGAAAATAGGATTATCCCAATTTTTCGTCCTGAAGTGCGGGCTTCCCGACCTGGGGGATCCCCACCGGGGTATGGGAGGTGAGTAGGAGGTCTGCGGGGGTCGGAGGGGTCTGAAACTGCGATGTAGAGGTGAGTGATGGGTGCAAGTGTGGAGTGGTAAGTATGTGAGGTGAGTGTAAAGCGTTAGAAAATGTTAACTTACCTTTGTTTCTGCCTACAGCCTTCAGCTGCTGTGGAGCTGGAGTCCCCGACATCTCCATTGTAGAGATCACAGACTGGCTGTTGCATCCTCCGATACAACAGCCTACTGATTTCTGCAAAGTAGAAAGGTTTGATGAGTCCTGAACACAAGGCCTCATCAAACTACACAGAATGTCAGTGTTTGACAGCTTCACAGAGCTGTCAAACGATGACATTTCTTCTTTCAAAAATTCTTGACAGATGACACATCATACGTGATGTGCTCTGTCACTGACTTCCCCCTAATTGGCCCGCTGAGCCCGCTGGGTCAATCAGGGGAAAATCCTGTTGGTTGGCCAGAAGCTGATGGAGGCGGGACTGAAACCCAGCAAGCAGCAGTCCCGCCTCCAACACGTCTCCATTCATAAAATCCAGCCCTTAGGCCTAGAATTTCATCTTAGGCGGGGGGTGCAAAGCGGATGGTATTGGATCGGCCGCCTGTTATACGCAGCACTTGATATGCAGTTCCATTGACTGCAATGGTTGATTTGTTGCCCAAACAACAGTTGATTTACAGTGAGAAATTTTGAAAGTAATTATACATTCACAAAGTGGTGCTGAGAAAACCCTATAGAAATGGAAAGCTTTCAGATCATTATTGAATAAGTAGAAGTCCATATCCTGAGGCAGTATCTTGATAAAAGCATAACATTTATAAAAGCACTAGAATTATGACATTTATTGAATTTCAATAAAAGCTAAAAAGTCATATTCTTACTGTAGCATCTGATAAATATCAAAAATACCATGTGAAGACTATAAAGTGTTGTGAATACATTTTGATTATTCAGTGGGCCTTTATTTGCATACATGTTTATGTAAATTTTAATTTATCCAATTATCTTTCTATTCTATGAAAATTGCAATGCATCCAACCCATTTCCCACTATAAATATAATTGTATTTTAAAAACTGCAATTACAAAGGAACTCGTGGGGAGTGGGTTTCTGTTACTGGTGGTTAATAGTAAGGCTTCAGGGCCATAGTGCTAACAAAGTGGCAAAGCAGAAACTTAAACTACTTACCAACAATTTATTAAAGCATAACATGTAGTTGGATGGGTGGTGTTATAGAATGGTTGGTCTCGGGATCAATTCTCCCATTCCACTGAGCTCCTAGGCTCAATGGGGTCGATTTTGACTTTTGGGCGACAGACCAGCAGGCCGCCGGGTCCAGCTGGTCACCTGTACCCATGGCGAAGAGGCGGCCATGACTTTGATGCATCGGCCTCATTTACATCGGACTGGCGAGCTGCGGGGCACCAAACGACATCCCACTGCAGCTCGCTAGATTCAGTCTGGCTAATATCGTGGTGTCTCGACCATCAACAAGCTACAAGCAGGGTTGCAGTTGCGGAGGGGAAAGTTCCAGAGTGGCATCGGCCCAGCTTATTTTGATGGGCCTGAAGTTGAATTCCTGCTCCTCCAGGCTCCACAAAAATAATATCAAAATTACCTTGGCTGGGACTCCTCGGCTGTATTTTCACTGAACCTAAATTAAATTCATATATTATAGAAACATAGAAGATAGGAGCAGGAGTAGGCCATTCGGCCCCTCGAGCCTGCTCCGCCATTCAGTGAGATCATGGCTGATCATCCAAATTCATTACCCTGTCCCTGCTTTCTCCCCATATCCCTTGATCCCTTTAGCCTTAATAAATATATCCAACTCCTTCTTGAATATATTTAATGAATTGGCCTCTACTGCCTTCTGTGGTAGAGAATTCCACAGGTTCACCACTCTCTGGGTGAAGAAATTCCTCCTCATCTCTGTCCTAAATGGCTTACCCCTTATCCTTAGACTGTGCCCCCTGGTTCTGGACTCCCCAACCATCGGGAACATTCTTCCTGCATCTAGTCTGTCCAGTCCTGGTAGAATTTTATAAGTTTCAATGAGAACCCCTCTCATTCTTCTAAACTCCAGCGAGTATAAGCCCAATCAACCCAATCACTCCTCATAAGTCATTCCTGCCATCCCAGGTATCAGCCTGGTGAATCTTCGCTGCACTCCCTCCATGGCAAGAACATCCTTCCTCAGATAAGGTGACCAAAACTGCACACAATGCTCAAGATGTGGTCTCACCAAGGCCCTGTACAACTGCAGCAAGACACCCTTGTTCCTGTACTCAAACCCTCTCGCTACGAAGGCCAACATACCATTTGCCTTCTTAACTGTCTGCTGCACCTGCATGCTTACCTTCAGCGACTGGTGCACAAGGACACCCAGGTTTCGTTGCACTTCCCCTTCTCCCAATCTATTACTGTTAAATCCATGTATCTTGATGTATGGTGTCCTTCAATAAATAGACAGAGACTGCAGATAACAAACAACAGGTGTTTACTGGATGAGGGTTACTCTAAAACTACAATACAGATCCCTACTCAGGGTTTATATACAGGTGTGGTCACTGCCTGTACTACAGTATACAGGAGCTGTAAAAAGTAGTTCTCCCCTTAAAGGTACATACACTACAATTCCTCCCCTTTTAGATTAACAGTACCATAACATTCATTTAACAATTAACACTTTTAACATGCAACATTAACTGCAAATAGTCCATTTATAAATTCAGTCTTTGGGGCGGCTTCCTGATCCTTTCTGGATATCGCCTTTTCTGAGTGTCTTGCTCTTGGTGCGGAGGCGATTCTGGCCCCCTGTTGTCGGTTGGTTCATCAGCTTCCGATGCTACTGTTTCTGGGGTAGATGCTACCTGTATGTTGGGTTCATCACCAGGTATGCAAGACCTGGGGTTGACTCGTTCCTGTGACTCTAGGATCTGGTTGACATGGCGTCTCACAATGTTCTCCCCAACATCCACTGTGTACATTAGTGGTCCCTGCCGTGTGCATATTGTTCCTGGTTGCCATTTCTCTGTTCGGTAGTCGCGGGCCAAGACTGGTTGCCCTACATTGAAGCTCCTTGTCGGCTTCTCATTGATGTGCTGGAATTGCTTATTCTCAACATCTCTTCATACATTTGGTCTGAGCAAATCCAGACGAGATCTCAACCTTCGGTTAAAGAAAATCATGGCCGGGGTCTGGTTGGTGACTGCATGTGTCGCATTTCTGTAGGCTAACAGGAAATTGTCCACCTTATGCTGCAGTGGAATGTCGTCATCGCACATGGCCCTTACTGTGTTTTTAAAGGTTTGTACGAACCTCTCAGCCAATCCATTTGTGGCTGGATGATACGGGGCGGATGTGTAATGCCTTACCCCATTCCTTTTCATAAATCTTCGAAACTCTTCGGACACAAACTGTGGTCCGTTATCAGAGCAAATCTGCTCTGGCAAGCCGTTCCTGGCAAATATGGTCCGTAGGACTGCAATAGTTTTCTCCGTGGTGGTGGAGGACATTTTGATCACCTCAGGCCACTTCGAGTGCGCATCCACGGCTATTAAAAACATTGAGTCCATGAATGGACCATTTTCACTTGGACTCCGGCTATCTTGAGCGTGACCCAGATAGTTGGTGATCCTCCATTTTGATCACATTATGTAGTTTCAGACAACCCAGCTCCTTGCTTCCGGAGTCTGTGTCACTCTGCAGTTCGTCTGAACTACTCTCTGTTACCTTATGTATCTTCTTGTACTTCTCCTGTGGGGACTTCTTGCTGCGGGTTTTCTTTTCCGACCTGCAGACTCTTGCTATGTGTCCTACTTTTCCACACTGCCTGCACACTTGGTCCTTGAACCAGCAATCCTTATGGTCGTGTGTTGTTCTGCCGCAGCGATAGCACTTTACTGTTCCGTATGACATTTCATTTGTGCCATATTCTTGTGGTCTCCGTTGTATCTCTGCCGTGCCCCGTGCTGCTGCCTCGTGTGATACTGCCATGCTGAAAGCCTTGTCCAGCGTAAGATCCTTTTCTGATAGAAGCCGTTTCTGGGTTCCTTCACTTTGAAGCCCACACACAAACTTGTTCCTTAAAGTATCTGCTAGTCCCGTTCCAAACTGGCAGTGTTTCGATAGCTTGCGCAGTTCCGTTAAAAACTCAGCATTACTTTCATCTTTATGCTGGTTCCTTTTGTGAAACTTAAATCTTTCCGCTATCAGCAGCGGTGTGGGGTCTAAGTGGTCCTGTAGTATTGACACTATGTTTGCAAAATCCTTTTCTGCTGGCTTCTCTGGGGTTACTAGGTTTCGCAGCAAGCCATACATTTTTGCACCCATTGAATTCAACAATACCTGTCATCTGGCACTTCATTCGCCTTGCAGTACACTTCTATGCGTTCGACATATGTCGTCCAATCTTCGACTTCACTGTCGAATGCTGTGACACTGCCACTCTTCGGCATCCCTGGGTGTGGTTAGACTGGCTCAAAATGGCATCTCCCATGCTCTTCCTTCTTCTCCACTGCGGCTCAAACAAAATGGCGTCTCCCGCGCTCTCCCTTCTTCTCCGCTGCGGCTCAAACAAAATGGCGTCTCCCGCGCTCTCCCTTCTTCTCCGCTGCGGCTCAGATGGCATCTCCCGCACTTTCCTTTCTTCTCCGTGGACGCTGCTCGGCCCTTGATCACTGACTGCGCTCTGCGCGTTTTCCTGCGCACCTCTCTCATTGACGCCGCTCGGTCCCGAACCCCGGCTGTGCCCTGTGCGCTTTACCCTCTCTCTCTTTTCTTGTTTGTTTTCGTCGACGCCACTCGGTCTTCAACCCCGGCTGCGCCCTGTTCGCTTTACCCTCTCTCTTACCCCATTGACGCTGCTCGGCCTTTATCTGTGCTGTCGGTCGGCTCCAGCCGCCGCTGTCCGGGAAGGGTCTGCGCCGTACCTGTTGCCAGCCCGTTGCGCTGGATCGTCGTGACTGGAGAACCAAGCCCAGCTCTCAACAGCCTCCTCTGCGATGCTCAAGTCTTCTCTGGATGGTCAACGCCCGTATTTCTGGACTCGGCCTTCTTCTTTCACTGTTCTCCAGGAGCGAATCCCTGGGAGGTGATGCAGAGTTGCAGGTAGGTTTCAATCCACTCGTCGCCACTGTTAAATCCGTGTATCTTGATGTATGGTGTCCTTCAATAAATAGACAGAGACTGCAGATAACAAACAACAGGTGTTTACTGGATGAGGGTTACTCTAAAACCAGCAGTACAGATCCCTACTCAGGGTTTATATACAGGTGTGGTCACTGCCGGTACTACAGTATACAGGAGCTGTAAAAAGTAGTTCTCCACTTAAAGGTACATACACTACAATTACCATTCAGATAATAATCTGTCTTCCTGTTTTTGACACCAAAGTGGATAACCTCGCATTTATCCACATTATATTGCATCTGCCATGCTTCTGCCCAATCACCCAACCTGTCCAAATCATACTGGAGTTTCTCGTCATCCTCCTCACAGCACACACGCCCACCCAGCTTTGTGCTGTCTGCAAACTTGGAGATATTACATCTAATTCCCTCGTCTAGATCATTAATATATATTGAGAATAGCTGGGGTCTAAGGACCGATCCCTGCGGTACCCCACTAGTCACTGCCTGCCACTCGGAAAAAGACTCGTTTATTCCAACTCTTTGCTTTCTGTCTGCCAACCAGTTCTCTATCCAAGTCAATACCTTGCCTCCAATCCCATGTGCCTTAACTTTACATGCTAACCTCTTATGCGGGACCTTATCGAAAGCCTTTTGAAAGTCCAAATACACCACATCCACTGGTACTCCCTTATCTATTTTACCAGTTACATCCTCAAAAAATTCCAGTAGATTAGTCAAGCATGATTTACCTTTAGTAAATCCATGTTGACTTTGTCCGATCCTGTCACTGTTTTCCAAGTGCTCTGCTTTTACATCTTTTATAATGAACTCTAGCATTTTCCCCACTACCGATGTCAGGCTTACCGGTAATTCCCCGTTTTCTCTCTACCACCTTTTTTGAATAGTGGGGTAACATTAGCTACCCTCCAATCCATGGGTACTGTTCCAGATTCTATCGAATGTTGGAAGATGATCAGCAATGCATCTACTATTTCTAGGGCCACTTCCTTAAGTGCCCTAGGATGTAGATTATCAGGCCCTGGGGATTCATCGACCTTCAATCCCGTCAATTTCCCTAACACTATTTCCCTACAAATACTGATTTCTTTCAGTTCCTCCTTTTCATCAGACCCTATGTTCCCCGACATCTCTGGGAGGTTATTTCTGTCCTCCTTTGTGAAGACAGAACCAAAATATGTATTTAATTGGTCTGCCATTTATTTGTTCCCCATTATATGTTCCCCTGATTCTGACTGCAAGGGACCTACGTTTGACTTCACCAATCTTTTTCTCTTCACATATCTATAAAAGCTTTTACAGTCAGTTTTTATGTTCCCTGCAAGCTTACTCTCATACTCTACTTTCCATTCTTAATTAATCCCTTTGTCCTCCTTTGTTGAATCCTAAACTGCTCCCAATCCTCAGGGTTACTGCTTTTTCTGGCCAACTTATATGTCCTCTCCTTGGATCTTATGCTATCTCTAATTTCCCTGTTAGCCACGGTTGAGTGACCCTTTTTGTTTTATTTTTATACCAAACTGGGATGAACAAATTCTGTAGTTCATCCATGCGGTCTTTGAATATTTGCCATTGCCTATCCACCGTCAACCCTTTGAGTGACATTCCCCAATCAATCCTACCTGACTCACGCCTCAGACCATCGTAGTTTCCTTTATTTAAATTCAGGACCCTAGTCTCTGAGTCAACTACTTCACTCTCCATCTTAATTAAGAATCTATCATATTATGATCGCTCTGTCCCACGGGGCCCCGTACAATGAGATTGCTAATTAATCCTTTCTCATTACATAATACCCAGTCTAAGATGGCCTGATCTCTAGTTGTTTCCTCGACATATTGGTCCAGGAAACCATCCCGTAAACACTCCAGGAATTCCTCCTCCACAGTATTGTTACTAATTTGGTTAGCCCAATCTATATGTAGATTAAAGTCACCCATGGTAACTGCTGTGCCCTTATTGCACGCTTCTCTAATTTCCCTTTCAATGCCATCCCCAACCTCCGCACTACTGTTTGGAGGTCTATATACCACTCCCACTCCCATATATTATATTCTGCAACTGGACCCTGGACTTCCTAACAAACAGACCCCAGTCTGTCAAATTAGGTAACCACACCTCCCCCCCCTGACCCTGAACACGGGGGCCCCACAAGGATGTGTGCTGAGCCCCTCCTCTACTCCCTCTTCGCCCACGACTGTGTGGCTGTTCATGGTTCCAACACCATCATCAAGTTTGCGGATGATACCACGGTAGTAGGCCAGATCACCAACAACGATGAGTCAGCCTACAGGAAGGAGGTCCAGCATCTCGTGAAGTGGTGCACCGATAACAACCTGGCCCTTAACATCAAGAAAACCAAAGAAATCATTGTGGACTTCAGGAAGTCTAAAGGCGGAAGTCACACCCCCATCCACATCAATGGGGCTGTGGTGGAAAGGGTGGACAGCTTTAAGTTCCTCGGAGTCCACATCACGGAAGACCTCTCCTGGTCCCTCAATACCTCCTCTCTGGTGAAGAAGGCCCAGCAGCGCCTATATTTCCTAAGGAGGCTGAAGGGATGTAACCTGTCACCCCTGATCCTCTCTAACTTTTACCGCTGCACAATAGAGAGCATCCTGACAAACTGTATCACAGTATGGTATGGCAGCTGTAGCTACAATGACCGGAAAGCCCTGCAGCGGGTAGTCAAAACTGCCCAACACATTACCGGCACCCGGCTACCGACCATAGAGCACATATACCAGAAACGCTGTTTACGGAGGTCACGGTCCATCATCAAAGACCCTACCCACCCCAGCCACAGTCTGTTTGCCCTCCTGCCATCTGGGAGACGCTACAGATGCATTCGCACCCATATGACCAGATTTAGGAACAGCTTCTTTCCCAGGGCTGTCATCCTACTGAACTCCACAAATAAACTCTAAAGCCTGCACATCTGCCAATGCACTTTATTATGGTTATGTTTATGTTATTTATTACAAGCCAAATGTATGTTGAATGTTTAAATGTCTTAATCTAAATGTACACTTTCGGGAGCCACAAGCCTACATTTCGTTGTACTGCACTTGTGCACTAACAATGACAATAAAAGTTGATTTGATTATCGCTCAATAAACTTGTGCTAATTACATTAGCATTGCTAACATCGAGGACTTGGGCCTCAGCGCCCATCATGAAAGCAAAAAAGAGAACCCAAACTGCAGTGAAAGCATTATCAGCTTAACTGAGTATATCATAATAATAACAACTTGCATTTATATAGCGTCTTTAACATAGTAAGATGTCCCATGGCCAGAATTGGAGGAGCCCAGATATCTCAGAGGATTACGGAGCTAGGGAGGGGCAAGGCCATAGAGGGATTTGAAAACAAGAATGAGAATTTTAAATCGAGGTGTTGCTTAACCGGGAGCCAATGTAGGTCAGCGAGCACAGTGGTGATGGACAAACGGGACTTGGTGCGAGTTATGACACGGGCAGCAGAGTTTTGGATGGCCTTAAGTTTATTGCGGGTGGAAGATGGGAGGCCAGCCAGGAGTGCTTTGGAAGAGTCAAGTCTAGAGGTAACAAAGGCATGGATGGGGGTTTCAGCAGCGGATGAGCGGAGGCGGTGGGGGTCAGGCGTCTCATCTCGGGGTGAAATACAACACCAAGTTTACGAACAGTCTGGTTCACCCTCAGACAGTTGCCAGGGAGAGGGATGGAGTTGATGGCTAGGGAACGGAGTTTGTGGTGAGGACCGAAGACAATGGGCTGGATTTTCATTGAGGAGGCGGGTAGGAGGCCCACCTCCATTGAGTTCTAGCCAACCCACACGATTTTGACTTGATTGACTCAGCGGGCTCAGCAGGCCAATTAAGGGCCACCCGGCAACAGGTGACGTCACAGATTGATATATCATCTGTCAAGACCTTTTGACAGATGAATTATCAGTGTTTCACAGCTGTTTGAAGTTGTCAAACACTGACAATCTGTACTCCAGGTTAATTCCTTCCTCTCAGAATGATTTAGAGATCTCCCGGAACAGAAAGCTGAATGCTGGAACTTTTGACAGCTCGCAGCCATTCTGCTTTCTGTGCCGGTGAGATGAGGGACTTCCGAGACCTGAAGGAAGGAAGGCTGTAAAGGTAAGTAAAGGTAAGTAAAACTTCTTTAAACACTTTACACACACCAAACACACTTACCTTTGCACTCATGCACCCATCACTCACCTGAACGTCGGACATCTCGACCCCTCCAAGCCCTTCATCCCGACGGCCCACCTGCTAACTTGGCGTGGTTTGGGGCAGTCAGGAATCCCACATTTCACCAATGAAAATAGAGATTAGGCTAAAAACTGCCGGTTAACTACCTGTTAATTGGCACTAATCACCGTCCCGCCTCGGGGAGGCGGGTCCCAGTGCGGGTCGGGTACCCGCCTCCTTTGAAACTGGCATGGAAGCGGGTTGGGGGCGGGATGGGTTCGTGCCCCCCGATTTGGGGATTTTAACCCCCCACATGCCTCCAATCCCGCCTCCACGGCCCAATGAAAATCCTGCCCAATGGCTTCCATCTTCCGAATATTTAGTTGGAGGAAAGTTCTGCTCCACCCAATACTGGATGTTGGATTAGCAGAGGTCAATCATAGAGATCAATAGATACCATCAATTAGTTTAAAACTGCAATCTCATTTTTATATGCTTTTTATAAGTAATGCAGGCTTTAGTTGCATCATAAACATAATGTTATCCAGGCTGCTGTGCTGTGTTAATACATTATGCAGTTTCAGGGGCCATAGACAGTAGATCAGGAATGTCCAAGCTTCTTGTCTTTTTGGGCCACGTATGTGAGACCTCGCAGGTCACAGATAAAGTTCAAGTCAGTACTGCAATTAATTTATACATATTGCAAGCTGCGGATTCTAATCAATCTCACTGTTCAGATTTAGAACTTGCTCACCAATGAGACAACAGCACTGAGAGCAGCCTTTTCCAGCTTTCAGGCCCAGGAATTCAAAAAGGATATACCAGCAAGTAAGAAATAAAGAGGCAATTGTCCAAATTTGCAATACTGGCAGTAAGCCTCACCCACTACTAGTGCATATCAGGAAATTGCAAGTGCATTGTCCACGATTTTCCATTCATTTATTTTAATAGGTGAAAAACTAAGGACAACATGTTCGCAGTTTCCCAATATGTACCAGCAGGCAGGCAGTATAAATTCAGAAAATCGGCCTCTAAAGTGCAAATAGAAACTGAGTTGCTTTGTCTTCATTGGCTGGATTTCTAGGGCTCAAAGACAGCATCTAGCCCATGGGCCATAGTTTGAATATCCCTTCCTCCAGACACCAGGGAGTTCGGAGCAGACAGGCATGAAACTGTTAGCGAGGGAAGTAGAATGCCTTTATGTTATTAATGCATGTATATTTGTTTCTCCGTGTCTCAATCTGATTAAAAGAACCCACACCACCACATGGTGGCAGCTGGTGTACTTTTACAAAAAAAAAAGCAAGAATAATAAGAAAGCAACATTGTGAAGCCGAAAAGAGAGTCTTTGCTTGAGTACAATTGAGGCAGCGCTGAGTAAGAAATGTGAACAGAAATATAGAGAGCAGGAGAAATGACAGCATAACTTTAAGTCATGTCAGTTTCAAAAAGCCTGAAGATGGGCTTTGAAGATTAAGTTTATTCAAAAATTTGAGCTGTACAGAAAGGTTTCTGGTTTATGTGACAAGAAGGAGTCATTCATATCTGCTCACTGCTATATATGTCATCTGTGAATTTAATAGTATTATTTAATGCCAATCTCAATATCATTGATAAAAATAATGAACATTAAAGGACTCAACACAGAGCCCCAAGAAACTCAAGCTATCACTAGACCCCATTTTAACAATTCCTGTTAATAATTGACCTCTATTTACACAATTACAACCAACTCCAAATCTATTCTGCCATTTCCCCAATAATATCAGTAAGTAAATTTATCGATCCTGCACTCCCAGTGGGGAGCCACACTTGAAAGGTTCAAAGATCAGAGAGTCAGCGCTACAGTGTTGTAAGCCTATCTCCAACCTACAGGCCGCGATTTCGCCGGCGGAGACGGGATCGCGGCGGAAGAGGAGGTTGGCGGGACCCAGTCACGCTATCAGCTGCAGCTGCTCTGTAAAAAGGATTTTCCATTAATAGGGCTTGTTAAGCCCGCCCTGCGGGGTGCCTGGCCAATTAAAAGGAAGCAAGTCTGATGACATCTTTGATGACGCGTCATCAGCCGGTTTCCTTAAAGGGACTTTGGCTACATTCATTTTGACAGTTGCGCTGTCAGTGTTCTGCAGCATTGAGGTGCTGCAAACACTGACAAGCACTGCACAAAGATGCACGGCTGCACCCAGGCTCTCGCATGACTCCCTCCATATGCTTATGGAAAGAGTTACAGTATGCAGGGAGGTTCTCTTCCCTTCCAAGGGCGGAGGAGACCTCCCCAGGACACCAACGCAGCCTGGTTGAACATTGTACAGAAGGGCAAAAGCAGGGATGTCATCAGGAATACCTGGCTGCAATGGCCCAAACCTTTCAATGATCTCAGTAGATCATGAAACGTTACTGCAAAGCCACACCAAACCTCATCCTGCTGTGCCACTCATCACATCCCCATCACTCTGCCTTCCCTACCCTACTCCTGCACATCCTTACTCACCCCAACTTACCTTGCACCTCCACCCATCCCTCTCTATCTACATTATCACTTCCCTATCTCACTAGCCACCCCTCACACTCGCCAGGGTAGGCACTTGTGTTTTATGCAATGTTCATGTAAATTTTCTGTTAATGTGTTGTCAAACATTGAAATCTTTATTTTCAACACGTTGCCTTATTGTACAGATCTGTGCGCACCTTTGGAAGTGTCTTGGTGAGTTGCAATGAATGGTGAGAGGTAACGTACCCTCGCAATGGTGATGAGTGTGAAAGGAACAGCTTGGTCATTGTAGGAATGTCTTATGGTGCTGGTGTGGGGTGGTGTCAACCTGGCGCATCATGTAGCAGCCAGGGTGTACAGCGTCAAGTGAAGTAAATGTGGCCATGGTGATGTCATCGCTGGCCTCCCAGGCAGCAATGTTGTCGGGTGCTGATGCCCTGTGTCCTGTGCAGCACCAGGTGATTGTGGAGAAGGTTGGTATTGTTGTTGATGATGTTGGTGTTGGGGCTGATCATGGAAGGATTCAGAGGACCAAGGTGAGATTTTTTCAAGGGCACCGATGCTGCTGGAATAGATGACAGCTGAAGTTGAGATGACAGAAGCGATCTGTCAATGGTGAGAGAGCTTGCTCCAAGGAGGTGACAGTGGATAGAGAGTTTACTCCAAACACTTCCAAACTGCATACAGCTCAAAAGTGTCTTCCAAGTCCTGAAGGCTCAAGATTCTGACATTGGAAAGTAAACAGCTGTGAAATGGTAGCTTTCTTACCACTTTTGCAGCTGTCACCTATTCACAGCAATGGGGAGACATAGAGAACCCGACCTACTTACCTGACGTGACCTCCGAATGACGTGAACCCCAATAAAAATGTGGTAAAATAGAAATAGGCTGGCAAAATAGTAGTTAACAAGCACTTAACAAGCAGTTAACTATCTTAAATGCCTCCCCCACCGCTTGGTGGCGGGTCTGTTCTGAAATCACAGACCTGACACTTTGGAAACTTACGTGGAGGCGGGTTTGCAATGGGTTTCCAACCTGCTGTCAATCATTTCGATTTTGACAGCAGACCGGCCTCCAAACCCACACTCTGAATGCCGGCAAAATGCAGCTCACTGTCTTTTTGAGCAGGTGACCCACTTGAAGCTTGGGATTGATGAATTTACCCTCTCATTTTTTGTATAGCTACCTATGAAAAATCTTTTCGAAAATTGGAGTCGACAATATCCATAAGACTATCTTCATCCATTCTCGCAACTTCCTTAAAAATCTCAATTAAGTTGAGACATGATGTCTGACTCCTAAAGACATATTAGGCATTCCAATTAACTGCAGCACTCTCGAAGTGTCTCTTTATAATATCGTGTACAATATTTTCTGATATGTTAAGTTCGCCTGGCTATTAATCCCAGGGTCTGCTTTTTGTCCTTTTTTAAATAAAGCAACTACAGAACAATCCAGAAGCACTGCCTTCCATTTTCTTCAGCAGTTCAAGATGAATTGAACCTATTGATTTTAATAGTTTTAATAATTATTTTAATAATTCCAACAGCTTTGCCTAATACCATCACAAATGGTAGTTCTAATTTTCCTATCTAGTAAAACTGGGATTGTCCCATTGTATTATCAAATCATCTTATATATAGCTTTATTGAATTAAAATATACAGGTTATGCCACAGATGCCAGCATGCTTTCACAATGAACTTTTTGAAGATTATGCGGCAGCTAATGAAAAAGAAGTTCAGGTAATGTTATAGGCAAAAATAGAGCCCTTTTAACTTAGCCTAGCGAGGCTCATCTTTAAAGTTCTCTGCAAAGTTAACAACCCCAACATTTAACATTTTTGGATAACTTTATTCTGCAAATGGTTGTGAGCAAGTTGAAAGACCATTTATCATTATAGGGAGATTTTCATTCTGTGTCTAATTGAGGTAAGCGACCTTTAAGCTTTTCTGCAACTATAATTACGGTAGAGTTGTCCTTTTAAACCTATTCCAGCTTAGATCATTTTTTGTTTCGAAGATGCCAACTCAAAAATTGAAATTTGTTGAATGAGGCCTGAATGATCTTCCCCTGCTTTTTTCATAGAATTTTTTGAAATCGTAGACCTTCTTGTGAAATAATGGCCCAGAATTTGCAGTTGTATTGACAGCAAAAGTTTCAGCGTCTGCCGTCATCACTGTGTGAATCTGACAGCAACTTCTGGAGTACACACATGCGCAGTTAAACGCGGAAATCCAGAAGTTGCTGTCAATCATTCCCTGCTCCTCCACAAGGTGCACTGTCGAACTCCCTGGAATCGACAATCAATTGAAATCACTGAACTGATGAAAACTTCCCCTTTTATGCTGGAAAATTGCTCTTAAAACCCCCGCAAAAAGTTAAGCCTTGTTGAATGAGGTGTAACTGGGTTTTTAATGGGGTACTAAGTCATAATTACTGCTGAGCAACCGTTTTGGGTCTGAAAAATGAATTTTATATTTGTGGAATGTCACATTTTTTCCATTATGATAAAAATTCCATGTTTTTTTATAATATATTTTTTCAAAGTTTGCTTATGATATTTCAGCTTCTACCTTAATCCCATGTGTATGTCCCAATTGTTATTTTGCTCTCTGTAAAATGATTAAAAAGTGAAAGAAAATCAGTGCATTTTACTTCCTGGTTTGCTGTCTGTGAGAATTCTTCAATGTGATTGGCTGCTTAGCAAGCTTGATGACATCACTGTTGCTGAATGCTGGAGATCCCCTAGACTTGGCGTTAGATTCAAATTAACATCCGGAGAGGTGAAAGCGATGCCACAGAGATCTCTAGACCTTTGTGGGCAGCTTTCTTCAAGGTCAGCGGTGCGCGCCATCACTTCGCCGCAGACCGCAAAATTTGGGGCAACGTATCTTACATTATGAAATAAACACTACTTGGCATATGATCATGGTTACATAATAGCAAATGCACCACAATAGAGGAGATTACACTAACAGGTACTATTTTAATGAAGATGCATGTGTTAACAGCTGAATTAAAAAAAACATTTTTTGTTGCAATCGGCACTCTAACATTGAATTATTTCAGCCACAATTATTTCTTTTTTTTTCTTTTTTAACTCTTGAATTAAAGTTAAGAAGATATGAAGGTGCTTCTCCAAGGTCAAGATATGGAACCTTATGGCACTCATTAAATGCTAAAGGTAAACTAACATCTTGTCAAATGCCATGGCAAGAGAAAGAAGGCTAGATTTTCCTCTTTTGGAATTATTATCACCAGAATGGCTATAAATGGCTGAAATTTAGACGGACTGAAATGGAAGCAGGCTGTTTACATCTTATTTTCCTCTTCCAGCAGTCGGGGTACCGCCCATAATTAGGCAGCAAAGCTGAGGAAAATCCTGCCTTAGATCTTCTACAGTAAGCCCGAGATAAGAATACAGTAATGAGTAAAAAAAATTCAGCTCATTCAACTAAGCCTGTTTTAAAGTATTTTTCAGTTAAGTTAGAAAATGTGGGTAATTCCTTCACATTAATTGGATTTATCTGCAGGAAATCTGTAACTCAATAAAACTTCTCCAAATCTTTCTGTGCTTCCAGCAACCAATAAAATCTAATTTGTGAGGCATTTGTCCTGCTTACAATTGCCTCCGGTTGCATACTCGTATAACTGTTATATTATTAGGTGGATTAACTGTAGTTATCCCACCTAATAATATACAAATAAAAAGCTCCTGGTCGTTTCCAAGTTTAGAACAATGAAAATACTGCGAATGGTTCCTATTTATTCATTCATTCATTTGATTTCTTCAACACAAATTCTTATATCAATTTATTTCAATAAGAGTAATTAACCTAAATAAAACTAGCTAAAGGTTCTGTTACATCACCTGAAGTGAATACTTTAAATAACAAAATTCCTCTATAATACAAAGGGAAGTAACGATATCAACAAAGTTAGGGAACACTTGCCGAACCATTGGAAAATGTGTGAAACTGATGATGTTTCAAAAAATTCCATCTTCAAATGTTTTAAAAGAAAATGGATTGCTATGGAACTAACAGGACAAAACTGAGAAATTTGGCTTTTATCTAAGACTATTGAGTAGGCTTATGTAATGTTCTTCCCAGTCACATATACACTGATGTTTCTAAAATGGAGGTACAGGAAACTCTTTTTTATCCGGCACCGACGGGACCGGCGTGGTGCCGGTTGATCAAAAAGTCCGGATTACAGAGAGATATACTTACTAAGGTACGAGAGCCCCATACATGGCCACAGATCCAGGCATCCCTGTTGCATGGCAACAGGTGCAGGAACCCTGGTTACACGGCCACAGATCCAGGCATCCCTGTTGCATGGCAACAGGTGCAGGAACCCCGGTTACACGGCCTCAGTTCCAGGAACCCCGGTTACACGGCCACTAATATGAAGTAAAACTTACCTGAACCTACTCCTGAATTTTGCCGGTTAAGAGGGATTTCCAGTTATTTAGGTGCTGGTAAAAAGAGAGTTTCCTGTACATGGAAATTCATAGGCCTGGATATATTAACAGGGGCGGGGGGGAGGTTGCGTAGGTGGTGGTGGGGGAGGGGGTGGAGTTTCAGCCAAAATCCTGTTTCCCCGTGTGATGTGGAGTTTTAACGCCACAGCATGCATCATTTCTCATTGATGGGTTCCTCGCACGGATGTCAAGCTGATTGACAGACTTGGCTTCCATTTGGGCAGGAGGGCTCCGGAGCAGGCAGCAGGAGCAGCTAGGTCCGATCCCCAACCCTGGTGGGGGCGGGTGGGGTTCCGATCTCCGACTCCGGGGGAGGGTGGTGGGGGGCCTGATCACCGACTCTGGGGGCTCCGATCCCGGGGGCGGAGGTGGGGTCCACTCTCTGACATCGGGGGTTCCTATCCCGGTGGGGGGGTCGTCTGATCTTTGTATGGGGGTGGGGAGTCTGATGGGGGGGCACGGCTTGGGGGGCCAGAGGGGCAGTCGGGGAAAGCACTCCTGCTCCTCTTGGCCCGCAAGAAGTGCTGTGTAGTCACTTAACATCTCCCCAAAGCTGTCCTCACCTCCCTTCAGCTGCCGGGTTTCCTGAGGCCTTTTTAAATCTTTGACTTTGTTCTCTGAATTCTATCTTCCTCACTTGTATTAACTCTTTTCGTCCTATTGCATTTTGTTCTTTTTTCAGTTCTGCTGGTTCTGTTTTTGTTTTGCTCTGTGACCTAATTGTCCTCCTATTTCCTGCGCTTGTGAACACAGCATTGTAAACGCCAATCCTTTTCCCGAGAGGGGCATTTTGCAGTTCATTATAGTTGAGGAAAATCTAACATATGCACAGCAAAAAAAAAAAATCACACATTCACAGTAACACCAAAAATAAGTCAACAATGGGATGCTCCAAGATTGGAGCAAAACACAAGACTGGGGCCAATAAGAGAGGGAAGTCCCATGACAGGGTTAAAAAGAAAGACTTGCATTTATATAGCGCCTTTCACGACCATAGAAACATAAGTAGGCCATTCGGCCCCTCGAGCCTGCTCCGCCATTCAATGCGATCATGGCTGATCATCCAAATTAGACCACCGGACGTCTCAAAGCACTTTACAGCCAATGAAGAACTTTTGAAGTGGAGTCACTGTTGTAATGTAGGAAATGAGGCAGACAATTTTGAACACAGCAAGCTCCCACAAATAGCAATGTAATAATGACCAGATAATCTGTTTTTGTGATGTTGGTTGAGGGATAAATATTGGCCAAGACACCAGGGATAACTCCCCTGCTCTTCTTTGAAATAGTGTCATGGGATCTTTTATGTCCATCTCAAGAAAGCAGACAGGACCTCCGTTTAACGTCTCATCCGAAAGACAGCACCTCCGCCAGTGCAGCACTCCCTCAGCACTGCATTGGAGTGTCAGCCTAGCTTTATGTGCTTAAGTCCCTGGAGTGGGACTTGAACCTACAACCTTCTGATTCAGAGGTGAGTGTGCTACCAACTGAGCCACAGCTGACACAGCTAAGAGGATCAGTGAGGGTGTATGACAGCTCACTCAACAATTTAAATAAATTAAAGAAAAATCTTTATGACAGACAGTTGTCTGCCACTTACCTTGCACTCTCCAGCCTCACTCTGAATAAAAAAAAATCCCCCTCTTTCATAGTGGTCCAATTAGAATTGCGCGGGGTGCCTGCGGGCTGCGTAGTGGGTTGCCATCCCGAAGATTTTAACAGCGCATTCTGCACTGCACGTTTAACTCAATGGCGCCATTTAAATGATTCATGCATTTTTCCAGGCGCAATTAAATGGAGCAGGTCTGATGACATCACCGATGACTCGTTTTCAGCACGGATATTTAAAGCAGCCTCACGCACATCTCATTTGAAGGTTGCTGTAGGAGTGTAGAAGGTGATTTCAGGAGCTCAAAATTGCTGAATAGCATTGACAGTTCTGTGGTCATGGAGACACAATGGCAGAGGGCAGCACCAAGATTCCCAGATGCCTCCCTGGATGTGCTGGTCCAGGGAGTAAGAGCATGCAGGGAGGTCCTCTTCCCTGCGGATGGCCGAAAAAGACCAGCAAAAGACACAAAGAAGGCATGGCCAGACATCGCAGAGAAGGTCAGCAGCAAGGAGGTGGTGAGGAGAACGTGGATCCAGTGTCGCAAGAGATTCAATGATCTCATGAGGCCAGGAAAGGTGAGTGCAATGCCACACTCACCCTCATCCTGATGTGCCCGTCACCCCAACCCCATCATTCTGCCTTCCCAAGCCTACTCCTGCACGTCATTCCTCACACCAACCTACCTTGCAGATGTACCCATCCCTCTCTGTCTAGGCACCTACTCACATCCCCATCAGACTAACCAACATTGATACTCACCCTCATCCTAATGCAATCATAGCAAGTAAGTCCACAGAAGGAGGCCATTTGGCAATGTCACATCACTCCCTCATGGTCACCCTCTACAGATGTAGCCCATCCATTTCTCACACCCATTCCATCACTCTCACTCAAAGTTCTCTTCATTCCCTCCTTGCAGGAGAAGAGAGCCAACAACAACAGGGAGAGACAGAGAACCGGAGGTGGCCCTCCAGTCTTCATAAATTTGACTCCAGCAGAGGAGGAGACACATGAAATCTCTGGAGTTGCAGAGCTGCTGGCATTTGGAGATGGAGAGAGGGGGACCTCCCAGCAACCTGGTGACAGAATTAAATCTCATACAGTCACATGGCATACAACAGTCACCCATATGGTGACTGATGACAGCAGCCAGTGGAATGTCATCATGTGCAGAATGGTAACATTACCACAGGTCCATCAAATGCTCCCCCTGCCCCCCGCTGTCCAGCCGGAGGAGGAAGACGACTCCTCATAGGAAGCTCCAGTCTCTGAGGGTGCACCATCAGCAGACTCCTCTGCACCCAGCACCAGTGCAGATAAGCACACCTAGGTGGGTCCTGTGTGAGATAGAGTAGTGTTGTCACCTGCTGTCTCTCACATCACAAGTGAGCAAGAGCAGATGATGTTGACAGGGACGGCAGTGCAGACTCCTTGCTGGAGGGTGCAGGACGCTCCAAGCTCTGCTGAGCTGCATACAGATGCTGAACCTCGGGGGCCATCGAGAAAGAGGGTGATCTTGGCGGGGCAGCAACAATTTCATGAGGCTCTGGCAGCTTTCATTGAATCACAGAATCATAATAATTTACAACATGGAAGGAGGCCATTCGGCCCATCTTGTGCTGGCCGACAAAGAGCTCTCCACCCTAATCCCACTTTCCAGCACTTGGTGCGTAGCCCTGTAGGTTACAGCACTTCAAGTGCATATCCAAGTGCTTTTTAAATGTGATGAGGGCTTCTGCCTCTACCACCCTTTCAGGCAGTGAGTTCCAGACCCCCCCCCCACCCTCTGGATGAAAAAAATTCTCCTCAAATCCCCTCTAAACTTCTGACAAATTACTTTAAACCTATGCCCCCTGGTTATTGACCCTTCTGCTAAGGGACATAGGTCCTGCCTATCCACTCTATCTAGGCCCCTCATAATTTTATACACCTCAATTAGGTCTCCCCTCAGCCTCCTCTGTTACAAAGAAAACAACCCCAGCCTATCCAATCTTTCCTCATAGCTAAAATTCCCCAGCCCAGGCAACATCCTCATAAATCTCGTCTGTACCTCCTCTAGTGCAATCATATCCTTCCTGTAATGTGGTGACCAGAACTGCGTGCAGTATTCTAGATGCGGCCTAACTAGTGTTTTATACAGTTCAAGCATAACTTCCCTGCTCTTATATTCTATGCCTCAGCTAATAAAGGCAAGTATCCCGTATCCCTTCTTAACCAACTTATCTACCTATCCTGCTACCTTCAGGGATCTGTGGACATGCACTCCAAGGTCCCTCTGATCTTCTGCACTTCTCAGTGTCCTACCATTTATAGTGTATTCCCTTGCCTTGTTTGCCCTCCCCAAATGCATTGCCTCACACTTCTCCAGACTGAATTCCATTTGCCACTGTTCTGCCCACCTGACCAGTCCATTGATATCTTCCTGCAGTCTGCAGCTTTCTTCTTCATTATCAACCACACGGCCAATTTCTGTATCATCTGCAAACTTCTTAATCATACTTCCTACATTCGTCCAAATCATTGATATATACCACAAAAAGCAAAGGACCGAGTCCTGAGCCCTGCGGAGCCCCACTGAAAACAGCCTTCTAGTCACAAAAACACCCTTCGACCATTACCCTTTGTTTCCTGCCTCTGAACCAATTTTGGATCCAACTTGCCACTTTACCTTGGATCCCATGGGCTTTTACTTTCGTGACCAATCTGCCATGTGGGACCTTATCAAAAGCCTTGCAAAAATCCATATAGACTACATCAACCGCACTACCCTCATCGAACCTCCTTGTTACCTCCTCAAAAACTTCAATCAAGTTAGTCAGAAATGACCTTCCCTTAAGAAATCCATGCTGTCTGTCCCTGATTAATCCGTGTCTTTCGAAATGAAGATTTATAGAAACATAGAAGATAGGAGCAGGAGTAGGCCATTCGGCCCTTCGAGCCTGCTCCACCATTCAATGAGATCATGGCTGATCATCCAAATTCAGTACCGTGTCCCTGCCTTCTCCCCATATCCCTTGATCCCTTTAGCCTTAAGAAATATATCCAACTCTTTCTTGAATATATTTAATGAACTGGCCTCCACCGCCCTCTGTGGCAGAGAATTCCACAGGTTCACCACTCTCTGGGTGAAGAAATTCCTCCTCATTTCAGTCCTAAATGGCTTACCCCTTATCCTTAGACTATGACCCCTGGTTCTGGACTCCCCGGCCATCAGAGACATCCTTCCTGCATCTAGTCTGTCCAGGCCTGACAGAATTTTATAGGTTTCGATGAGATCCCCTCTCAATCTTCTAAACTCCAGTGAGTATAAGCCCAATCGACACAATCTCTCCTCATACGTCATTCCTGCCATCCCAGGTATCAGCCTCGTGAATCTTCGCTGCACTCCTTCCATGGCAAGAACGTCCTTCCTCAGGTAAGGCGACCAAAGCGGCACACAATATTCAAGGTGCGGTCTCACCAAGGCCCTGTACAACTGTAGCAAGACATCCTTGTTTCTGTACTCGAACCCTCTTGCTACGAAGGCCAACATACCATTTGCCTTCTTAACCGCCTGCTGCACCTGCATGCTTACCTTCAGCGACTGGTGCACAAGAACACCCAGGTCTCTTTGCACTTCCCCTTCTCCCAATCTATTGCCATTCAAATTATAATCTGCCTTCCTGTTTTTGCCACCAAAGTGGATAACCTCACATTTATCCACATTATAGTGCATTTGCCATGTTTCTGCCCAATCACCCAACCTGTCCAAATCGTACTGGAGTTTCACGACATCCTCCTCACAGCATACCCTCCCACCCAGCTTTGTGTCGTCTGCAAATTTGGAGATATTACATCCAATTCTCTCGTCCAGATCATTAATATATATTGTGAACAGCTGGGGTCCTAGGACCGATCCTTGCGGTACCCCACTAGTCACTGCCTGCCACTCGGAAAATGACCCGTTTTTTCCAACTCTTTGCTTTCTGTCCGCCAACCAGTTCTCTATCCAAGTCAATACCTTGCCCCTAATCCCATGTGCCTTAATTTTGCACGCTAATCTCTTATGCGGGACCTTATCGAAAGCCTTCTGAAAGTCCAAATACACCACATCCACTGGTTCTCCCTTATCTATTTTACCAGTTACATCCTCAAAAAATTCCAGTAGATTAGTCAAGCATGATTTACCTTTTGTAAATCCATGTTGACTTTGTCTGATCCTGTCACTGCTTTCCAAGTGCTCTGCTATTACATCTTTTATAATGGACTCTAGCATTTTCCCCACTACCGATGTCAGGCTTGCCGGTCTATAATTCCCCGCTTTTTCTCTACCAACCTTTTTGAATAGTGGGGTAACATTAGCTACCCTCCAATCCATGGGTACTGTTCCAGAGTCTATCGAGTTCTGGAAGATGGCCAGCAATGCATCTACTATTTCTAGGGCCACTTCCTTAAGTACCCTGGGATGTAGATTATCAGGCCCTGGGGATTTATCGGCCTTCAGTCCCATCAATTTTCCTAACACCATTTCCCTACAAATACTGATTTCTTTCAGTTCCACCCTTTCATCAGACCCTATGTTCCCCGGTATTTCTGGGAGGTTATTTGTGTCCTCCTTTGTGAAGACAGAACCAAAATATGTATTTAGTTGGTCTGCCATTTCTTTGTTCCCCATTATAAATTCCCCTGATTCTGACTGCAAGGGACCTATGCTTGACTTCACCAATCTTTTTCTCTTCACATATCTATAAAAGCTTTTACAGTCAGTTTTTATGTTCCCTGAAAGCTTACTCTCATATTCTATTTTCCCTTTCTTAATTAATCCCTTTGTCCTCCTTTGTTGAATCCTAAACTGTTCCCAATCCTCAGGATTATTGCTTTTTCTGGCCAATTTCCTCTCCTCTCCTTGGACCTTCTGCTATCCCTAATTTCCCTTGTTAGCCATGGTTGAGTCACCTTTTTTGTTTTATTTTTATGCCAAACTGGGATGAACAAATTCTGTAGCTCATCCATTCAGTTTTTGAATGTTTGCCATTGCCTATCCACCATCAACCCTCTGAGTGCCATTCCCCAATCAATCCTACCCAACTCGCTCCTCAGACCATCGTAGTTTCCTTTATTTAAATTGAGGACCCTAGTCTCTGAGTCAACTACTTCATTCTCCATCTTAATGAGGAATTCGATCATATTATGATCGCTCCGACCCAAGGGGCCTCGTACAACAAGATTGCTAATTAATCCTTTCTCGTTACATAATACCCAGTCTATGGCCTGATCTCTGGTTGGTTCCTCGACATATTGGTCCAGGAAACCATCCCGTAAACACTCCAGGAATTCCTCCTCCACAGTATTATTACTAATTTGGTTGGCCCAATCTATATGTAGATTAAAGTCACCCATGATGACTGCTGTGCCCTTATTGCACGCTTCTTTAATTTCCCTTTTAATGCCATCCCCAACCTCCGCCTTACTGTTTGGAGGTCTATATACCACTCCCACAAATGTTTTTTTCCCCTTAGTATTTCTCAATTCTACCCATACAGATTCCACATCATCAGAGCTAATATCCTTCATTACAATTGTGTTAATCCCTTCTTTAACCAGTAATCCCTTCTTTATCCTGTCCCTCAGAATTTTTTCCAATAATTTTCCCACCGCCGAGGTTAGGCTGACTGGCCTGTAATTACTCGGTTTATTCTTTTCTCCCTTTTTAAACAACGGTACCATGTTAGCAGTCCTCCAGTCCTCTGGCACAACACCTGTAGCCAGAGAGGATTGGAAAATGATGGTCAGAGCCTCTGTTATTTCCTCTCTTATTTTCCTTAACAGTCTGGGATACATTTCATCCAGGCCTGGGGATTTATCCACTTTTTAAGATGCCAAACCCCTTAATACTTCCTCTTTCACTATGTTTATTTCATCTAATATTTCACACTCCTGCTCCCTGATTGCAATGTCTGCATCGTCCCTCTCTTTTGTGAAAGCAGACGCAAAGTATTCATTAAGAACCCTACCCATGTCGTCTGCTTCCACACACAGGTTACCTTTATGGTGCCTAATAGGCCCTACTCTTTTTTTAGTTATCCTCTTGCTCTTAATGTATTTATAAAACATCTTTGGGTTTTCCTTGATTTTACTTGCCAATATTTTTTCATGCCCTCTCTTTGCTTTCCTAATTTCCTTTTTGATTTCACCCGTGATGTGTGCAAATGTTCATCTTCAACATGAGCACCACCAGGCGATGGCGACAATGTGCTGTTCCATGGAAAGGATGGCCACCTGCATGTAGCAGAAAATGCGCCAGTCCAACGAGAACATGCTTGCTGTGGACAACAGATTGCAAATGCTCATTGACCTCATCTCGAGGAGGGATATTAACATAGATATTAACATAAAAGGGAACCCAAAAATCTTCTACCGGCATGTAAACAGTAAGCGGGTAGTAAGAGGCAGGATGGGGCCAATTAGGGACAAAGAAGGTGATACATGCTTAGAGGTGCAGGGCAAGGCTATAATACTCAATGAATACTTTGTATCAATGTTTACTAAGGAGGTGGATGCTGACAAAATATCGGTAGAAGTGGAAAAGGTAGAAGCAATGGAAGGGGTGAAAATTGATAGACAGGATGTACTAGAAAGGCTGGGTATGCTTAGAGTGGATAAGTCGCCTGGTCCAGATGGCTTGCATCCCAGGTTGCTAAGGGAATTGGGGGAGGAGATAGCTGAAGGGCTTGCCATAATTTTCCAATCTTCCCTAGATGTGGGGGAGGTGCCTGAGGATTGGAAAGTGGAAAATGTGACACCATTGTTCAAGAAAGGGTATAAGGACAATTCGTGTAATTACAGTTTAACATCAGTGGTGGGTAAAGTTTTAGAAACAATTATCCAGGAAAAATTAACAGGCACTTGGAGAGGTTTAATCTAATTAAGGAAAGCCAACACAGATTTGTAAAAGGCAGATCATGTTTAACGAATCTAATTGAATTTTCTGATACAGTAACAGGGAGGATTGATGAAGGGAATGCAATGGATGTTGTTTACATGGATTTTCGGAAGGCATTTGACAAAGTACCACAGAAGGTTGGTTAACAAAATTGAGGCTCATGGAAAAGGTGGGTCAGTGGCAGCTTGGATAAGGAATTGGCTTAAGGACAGAAAACAGCGAGTTGTGGTAAATGGCTGTTTTTCAGACTGGAGGATGGTAGACAGTGGTGTTCCCCAAGGGTCAGTGCTAGGCCCACTGCTTTTTTTGATATATATAAATGACCTGGATATTGGAATATAAAGTAGAATTTCTAAATTTGCCGATGACACCAAACTTGGGGGTGTGGCAGACAGTGAGGATGATACCAATCGACTGCAACAGGACATAGAAAGGCTAGCAGAATGGGCAGACAAGTGGCAGATGGAATTTAATACAGAGAAGTGTGAGGTGATGCATTTTGGCAGAAGGAACAGGGAGAGGCAATATACATTTAACGGCACAGTTTTAAAGAGTGTGCAGGGACAGAGGGACCTGGGAGTTAATATGCATAGGTCCCTGAAGGTGGCAGGACATATTGAGAGAGTGGTTAGCAAAGCATATGGGATCTTGGGCTTCATAAATAGAGGTATTGAGTACAAAAGTAGAGAAGTTATGCTGAACCATTATAAAGCGCTGGTTAGGCCACAACTGGAGTATTGCGTCCAGTTCTGGTCACCACACTTTAGGAAGGATGTGAAAGCCCTTGAGAGGGTGCAGAGGCGATTTACCAGAATGGTTCTGGGGATGGGGGATCTTAGCTAAAAGGACAGGTTGGAGAAGCTGGATTTGTTTTCATTAGAGCAAAGGAGCTTGAAGGGTGATTTGATAGAGGTGCACAAGATTATGACGGGTTTGGATAGGTTAAACGGGGAAAGGCTGTTCTTGCTAGTTGATGGTACAAGGACTAGGGGACACAGATTTAAGGTTTTGGGCAAGAGATACAGGGGGGGATTTGAGGAAAAACTTTATTACGCAGCAAGTTGTGAGGACCTGGAACTCGCTGCCGACGGAAGTGGTGGAAGTGGACACACTCAATGTTTTCAAGGGGAGACTGGATAGGCACTTGAGGCAAATAAACTTGCAGGGCTACGGGGATAGAGCGGGGGAATGGGGCTGACTGGATTGCTCTACAGAGAGCCGGCACAGGCTCGATGGGCCGGATGGCCTCTGTCTGTGGCATTATGACTCTATGACTCTATGACTTGAGCGTTCATCGCCCCACTGATGTGCAGCAGCGAGAGGGGACATGGAAGTGGGGGCTCTTTTCAAAGCACTCCCCCTTCTTCCCCATTGCCTCCCCCTCAGTCAGAGCCCCACATGCTGCCTCGGATCCCGCTGGCCGAGTCTGCCTGTGATAAATCCATGTAGTGAGACAAGGAACTCAAAGAGGCAAGGTATGAGGATTAAGACGAGTACTTTATTGAACGAAGGCGAGACAACCAGGCAGGCCTGCTTCCAGGCATTGCACCTTTGCTGACCTTAGCAGGAAGCTAACCCCTGACCTTAACAGGAAGCAACCCCTGACCTTAGCAGCAGCATTGGCTACAGCACCACCTGGTGGATAACCTTAATCATAACATCCCAGATTACTATATCCCTCCCCACTTAAGATTTCAGTATGAATTTCTTAACAAACAACCATTCCTAAGGGTCACATAAGAAGTCTCCATTCACCATGTTCCATACTTGACGAATCTAACAGGTCAGTATCAATCTCTCTGGTGGCTTGTGAGTCCTTTGTGAACGTCTGACAGTAAAGTCCCTTCTTGTTTGTGGTGAATCCACCAGCTGCTCCTGAGCAGTGCTCGGAGTATCTGACTCTGCAACGATGGTTTCCTCTTGATGAATGGGTTCCTGTGGAATTGTTTCTGTCCCTGGTGGTGGCACCACAGATGCACTTGGATAACTGGAGGCAACCCTGTCCTCAGCCATTGCATCTGGAACCTTCATTTCAGTTTCCCCTTGTCTGGTAAGTATCTGATCTACATGTCTGCGTACTACCCTACCATCACCCAACATGACCTTGTATGATACGGGACCGGTCATTGAGTCTATGAAGCCAGGAATCCACTTGGGTCCATAACTGAAATTCCTGGTAAGGACCACATCTCCTTCTCCAAAACTTCGGCTCTTTGTTCTTTTGTCATGGTTCTCATTTTGTTTGTTTTGTCTGTTTTCCATTTTCCTTTTTAGGTCTGGGTGGCCAAGGTCAAGAGTGGAACATAGTCTACAACCTAATAACATCTCAGCAGGAGAGTGTCCTGTGGTGGATTGAGGTGTTATTCTGTAGCTGAACAGAACCCATGACACTTTGGCTGCTAAACTCCCTCTGCACTTTTTTTCATCATCTCTTTAAATGTTTGTACGGCTCTCTCCGCAAGTCCATTTGAGGACGGATGATATGGGGCCGAGGTCACCTGCACTATGCCATTTTTTCTCAAGAACTCTTTTGTCTCTGTACTCACAAAACAAGTGGCATTGTCACTTACCACGATCTCCGGTAGCCCTTGATTACTGAAGCTCCGACGGAGGCAGTCTATAGTAGTAGTGGCGGAAGCAGAATTTACAGGATAAACATCCATCCATTTGGAATGTGCATCAATGATTATGAGGAACATCTTCCCCATGAATGGACCTGCATTATCTAAGTGCAATCTTCTCCATGGTTTATCCGGCCACTCCCAGGGGTGGAGAGGAGTCGCTGCTGGTGCCTTCCGGTGTTCATGACAAGTGCTGCATGTCTTGACTAGATTTTCTATCTCCTCATCTAGCTTTGGCCACCACAAGTAACTCCTAGCCAAGGCTTTCATACGTGAGACCCCAGGATGACACTGATGTAGTTGCTCTAGGATAGAGTGTTGTGCTGGCTGTGGAATAATCACTCGTGCTCCCCACAACAAGCAACCATCCTGCACACTCAGCTCTGTTTTCCTGACACTGTAGGGTGTGAAGTCAGTCCCTTCCGGATGCTGTGGCCATCCCCTCACCACATATTCTCGAACTCTAGACTGTACTGGATCTTTACCTGTCCATGTTCTTAATTGCTATGCAGTCACAAGTGCCGTGTCAGTGTCCTCCAACATCAACACTCTGTCCTCTGGAGCTGCATGGATAGGTGTGCCTGGCAGTGGAAGACGGCTCAAGGCATCTGCGTTCCCATGGTACTTGCCCGCCTTGTAGACGATGACATGCTCATATGCCCTCAACGTCACGGCCCACCTCTGGATCCAGGGTGACGTCATCTGTGGAACTGCTTGTATTTCATTGAAAAGAGAGATAAGAGGTTTATGATCAGTGCATATGGTGAACTTCCTGCCATATATGTTCTTGTGGAACCTCTGTAACCCAAACATTACTGCTAACCCCTCTTTGTCTAACTGGGAATAGTTTTTTTCCGCTGGTGTTAGAGTTCGGGACATAAACCCTATTGGTCTTTCAGTTCCATCTTCCATGCAGTGTGAAAGAACTGCCCCCACCCCGTAAGGTGAAGTGTCACAAGAGAGAATGATGTCTTTCTCTGCATTGTAGTGAACCAGCACATCTGACGACAGCATCAGTTTCTTGGACTGTTCAAATGAAACCCCCTGCTCCTCTCCCCACTGCCACTGTGTCTCCTTGCACAGTAGTTTGTGAAGAGGTGCTAACACAGTTGACAAGTTTGGTAAAAACCTGTTATAATAGTTCAGCAGTCCCAGGTAAGCTTTTAACTCAGCCACATTTGTAGGAGCAGGGGCGTCCTGCAGTGCTTGTACCTTCTCCTTGAGTGGATGGAGCCCGGTGGCGTCCACTCTGTGTCCCAGGAACACTGCCTCATTCCCCAGGAAAGTGCACTTACTCCTCTTGAGCCGGAACCCTGCCCTCTCCAATCTCTGTAGTACCTCTCTCAGAGTGCTCAGATGCTCCTGGTCGGTTCTTCCCGTCACCAGAATGTCATCCAGATAGATGGAAACATGTGGAATCCCTTGCAGTATACCTTCGATTGTCCTCTGGAAGATAGCTGGACTAGATGAGACACCAAACGGTAAGCAGTTATATGTAAACTAGCCCTTGTGTGTATTTATGGTGACATACTTCTTTGATTCGTCATCCAGTGTAATCTGCAAGTAGGCATGACTCATATCCAATTTTGAGAATTTCTTTCCTCCAGCCAGGTTTGCAAAGAGATCCTCTGTTTTGGGAATAAGATACTGCTCTAGTTTGGACACCCGATTGACTGTCAATTTATAGTCTCCACAGAGTCTTACCGAATTGTCCAGTTTTAAAACAGGTACTACGGGAGCTGCCCATTCCAAACATTTCACCGGCTCCTGTATGTCCTCTCTCAATAGACAGTCAAGCTCAGCCTCTACCTTTGGCTTCATGGCATAAGGCACAGGTCGTTGTTTAAAAAACCTTGGCGGTGCCTCCTTGTCTACATAAATCTTAGCTGGGGGGCCATTAAATGTGCCAAGTTCCTCCTTGAACACATTCTCATGTTCACTCAACACTTTTTGCAAAGTCAACTGTTTGCCCGCATCTATTTGATGTACTGCTCCCCAGCCTAATTTAAGTTCTTTTATCCAGCCCCAACCTAACAGGTTTAGTCCGGTACCCGATACTATAACTACAGGTAGCTGTTCCACTGTGTCCCTGCATTGCACAGTTACATTAGCTGTACCTAATGTCGCTACTCATTCACCTGTATATGTTTTAAGATGCGGGGAGCAAGGCTTTAACTCTGGAACTTTTGCACGGTTCCACAATTTTGAGTACTCTGCCTTGTTCATTATGGTCACGCTGCACCCTGTATCCACTTCAAAGTTCACCTTAGAGTCATTTACTGTCAGTTGCAATGTGATAGGAGCCACTTTTGGAATGTTCTCTAACATGCCATACATTATGAACATGTCCTCTTCTTCCTCAGCTTCCCCACTGATGTGGTGTGCTCCATGTTTTTTCACTTCTCTCCCTTGGTTTTGCTGTCCTCCCCCTTTTGGTTTGGATTCCTCCACAGGTGATTTCGCCCTGCATGCTCATTTTATGTGTCCTTGTTTCCCACACTTGTAGCACTTTTCCTCCAGAAACTGGCATTCACTCGCCAGGTGATCGCCCTTGCATCTATAACATGCCTTCACATGCTCACATTGTGGTTTCTGATGCATGTTCAACTTGTGCACAACAACCTGACCTGTAACTTGCGTAGCATTAGCTCTGTCTGAACCCTGTATTTCTTTTACATCTCGGTTTGCTGTCTCTATGGCTTGAGCAAGTTCCAATGCTTTTTCATAATAAGCCCAGTCTCGGATAATAATCTGCGCTGCATTCGGTCATCCATTATTCCGCAAACTAGCCTATCTCTCAGCATTTCCTTCAGGTTGTTCCCATAATTGCAACCTTGTGCCAATTTACGCAACACCGCTACATAGTCCATTACACTCTCTTCCTCTTTCCTGTTCCTTGAATTAAACTTGAACCACTGTACAATCGTTGAAATGTTCTTTTAGCACAGCCACGAATTCAACAAATGATTTGTCTCCAGGCTTTTCAGGACTGAGCAGGTTCTTCATCAAACTGTAGGTTAGGTTTCCCACTGAACTAAGCAGAATGGCTTTCCTTTTTCCGGCATCATTTATTTCATTTGCTTCGAAAAAATAACCCAACACTTCACAGTATTCCTCCCAAGTTTGTGCTTGAATATCAAATGCGGAGACCATTCCTACCATGGCAGCCATGCTCTCTTCCAACAGGTAGCTAATTGCAGCTCGTGATTTTGTTGTTTAAACGTCCTGGCAGACTTCTCTTATTCAGGGTCCTGTTTTACCTCGTCGCCAAATGTGATAAATCCATGTAATGAGACAAGGAACTCGAAGAGGCGAGGTATGAGGATTAAGATGAGTACTTTATTGAACGACTGTGAGACAACCAGGCAGGCCTGCTTCCAGGCATTGCACCTTTGCTGACCTTAGCAGGAAGCTAACCCCTGACCTTAACAGGAAGCAACCCCTGACCTTAGCAGCAGCATTGGCTACAGCACCACCTGGTGGATAACCTTAATCATAACATCCCAGATTACTATACTGCCACTGCACAGTTGCAGGAGCAGCAGTCTTTGGCGGGTCCCTCACAGGCTCCAAAACCCAGTGGACATCCGTCAAAAGAGTCGCAGCAGGGAAGTGAGCAGCCTGCCTCGACCTCTGCTGAAGCCACAGGGGTTGCACTTCGTAGAAGCACGTGTAAACAAAAAAAGGCACAATCCTAGATGCAGAAGGATATGCACATGGGTGTAAATATGTTATTGCTAAGTTTCAGTTATAGTTATGGTGCACGTAAATTTATTTCTTTGCACAACTTTCCCGTCTTGTCCATTTTTGACTGCGACATGGGAAGTGGCTTTGTCACTTGGAGTGAATGGTGAGACATTATTTAAACTTTAGCAATGGGTTTTGGGTGACTGGAATTGTTTTTCCATTGTAGACTGCTTTGTGTTGTTGTTGGCGACGGAAGTTGATACAGCATCTGGGAGTCATATGGGTGCGCTGGTGCAAGTCAAGTAAATCTGGCCACTATCAGGCCATTCGCCGCTGCTGGTGCCATCTCCACCTCAGGTTCCTCCTCCTCCTCCTCTTCCTCCTTGTATTCCACCTGTTCCTCCTCCTCTGAAGAAGCTGTGCACTCTGTGCCTTGCTCCTCCTGCAGCTCCAATCCTCACTGCTGCGCTATGATGTGCAGCGCGCAGCAGACGACGATGATTCTGGAGACCCTGGCTGGTACATACTGAAGGGCTCCTCCAGATCTGTCAAGGCATCTAAAGCGTATCTTCATCATGTCGATTGCTTGCTCTGTGACACATCTGGTGGACATGTGGTTGTCATTATAACGTTCCTCGGCCTCATTACTTGGCCTCCTCAAGAGTGTCATCAGCCACGACTTCAGTGGATAGCCCTTGTCTCCAAGCAGCCAGCTGCTAAGTCTGTTTTGAGGAGTGAAGAGCTGAGGGAGGGTGGACTGGCACAGCACAAAAGAGTCGTAACAGCTGCCAGGGAATCAGGCACACACATGCATGATGGTTGCGGACGAGCTGCACTTTGAGGGAGTGGAAGCCCTTGCGGTTCACGAACACTCGTGTGAGATGTGGGGGGTGCCTTGATGGCCACATGTGTGCAATCGATGATGCCCTGCACCCGTGGGAAGCCAGCCAGAGCCATGAAGCCGAGCATCTGCTCAGTAACATTGGCTTCATCAATGGCAAAGTTCACATAAGTGACTGACTTGTGAAACATGTCATCGGTCACCTGGGTGATGCATCTGCGGGCGGCCGACTGCGAGATCCTGCATATGTCTGCTGCAGATCCCTGGAAGGAGCCTGGGATGAAGAAGTTGAGGGCAATGGTGACTTTGTCAGCCACTGGTAAGGCGTGTCCACCAGGTCCCCTCGGCAGCAGGTCTTCTTCCATCAAGCTACAAATGTCTACGTCGACCTGGCGCAATAGCCTGAGCCTCCTGAAGCACTGCTGCTCAGTCATGTCCAGGAAGCTCATCCTCTGCCTGGATACCCTCTGTTGAGGGTATCACCTCCGGTGCAGTGCAGCCCTGTGTTAACCCGCTCTCTCCTGTGGAGCATCAGGTCGTTGAGGAGAAGGCTGCTGTTGTGATTGCTGCTGCTGTTGGCGCGGCTGGTGTTGTTGGTGCTGGGGCTCATCTTGGTCCAATGAGGTCTAAGGTGAGACAGCATAAGCGGCACCCATGCTGATCTAATAGATGGCAGGTAAAGTGGAGATCAGAGGCTCAATCTTTCAATATTCTGATAGTGACTAGCAATGTGGTGAGAGTGGCTTCTGAGGTTGCAGAAATGACCTGCAAAATTCTGACAGCTAAATCACAGCAAGATCCTTTCCATTAGGCAAGGAAGCAGGCGTATGGTGTCAGTACTTATGGGCTTTTTTCCAGCTGTCACTTAATGGACTCGCACAATGGCCATTGAGCTTCCGCCTCCCCTTCACAGGCGAGGATCCTGAGGTGCGTGAATCCTGTGCTCAACAAGTTAAAGGCAAAACCTGATGTTAAAAAGGCAGTTAAGGGTCTCTGAACAAGCAATTAATGACCTCAATGAGGTCGCCCGCCTCTCCCGAACTGGTCCATGGCGCGCCTCGAAATGCGTCCGAGTTAAATGCGGAAGTCAGCGGGTTCCCGACACGCTGTCAATTTCTGCAAATTTAACTGCCGACCTGCCCCCAAACCCGCACACTCGGCACTGGAAAATTCCAGCCCTGGAGTCTCCAATGGTTATGTTCCAATCACGTTCGCACCACACTGGCCATTTACTCTGACTCATGTCTATTTTTACGTGCGTCATATGCTAATGAGATGGCAGGCACATACTGTACATCTATCAGAGATACAGTGCTTTAAAGTGTCAACATAATGTGACTTCTAGTGTATCAATAATACATTACCACTAGAATGACTCTGCATGTGCCTTTGCTGTTTATCATTGAAGGTAAATACTGTTTCTGTTTTGAGCTGCATTCCTCATTTGCATTATGAACTATGTACATCATGGGATTTGAAATGTTCTTGGAATTATCTCATATCCTGGGATTTCTTTTAATTAAAATGTCAAACCAATAATTACAAAGTTAACAACTAAATATCTGAATTAGATTAAATTAATACATTTAGTTCAAGTCTTCTTACTCAAGTATTTTGCTACAACTAAAGACTGGTAGCATAGTGGTTATGTTACTAGACTAGTAATCCATAAGAACAAAAGAACATAAGAAATAGGAGCAGGAGTAGGTCATTGGGCCCCTCACACCTGCTCCGCCATTCAACAAGATCGTGGCTGATCTGATCTTGACCTCAACTCCACTTTCCCGCCCGTTCCCAATAACCCTTGACTCCCCTGTAGCTCAAATATCTGTCCATCTCCACCTTGAATATATTCAGTGACTCCGCCTTCACAGCTCTCCGGGGCAGAGAATTCCAAAGATTCACGACCCTCTGAGAGAAGAAATTCCTCCTCATCTCTGTTTTAAATGGACGACCCCTTATTATGAAACTATGTCCCCTAGTTCTAGATTCCCCCACGAGGGGAAACATCCTCTCTGCATCTACCCTGTCAAGCCCCCTCAGAATCTTATATGTTTCAATAAGATCACCTCTCATTCTTCTAAACTACAATGAGTATAGGCCCAACCTGCTCAACCTTTCTTCATAAGACAACCCCTTCATCTCAGAAATCAGTGAACCTTCTCTGAACTGCCTACAGTGCAAGTATATCTCTCCTTAAATAAGGGGACCAAAACTGCACGCAGTACTCCAGGTGTGGTCTCACCAGTGCCCTGTACAGTTGTACCAGGGCCTCCCTACTTTTATACTCCATCCCTGTAGGGGGTTTGCACAGGCATGTTTGGTCAGTCAGCTTTGCCTCTGACTACCTTCTTTGAGCGGTTCGAATCGCTCGTCCCCTGGGTTCTGGACACTGGACTTAGATACAGGCAGTGATACAGAAAATCGAGTAGACACGTGGTTTGGTGTAAAAGAACCAAGATTTTATTGAACTGAAAAATTATAATGATCTTACACGAGAAAATTAATGGGGAACACACGGCACAATCGAGGGAAAACAACTATATTAGCAATCCCCTTAATTCCCACCCCCTATACCTAACTATATTAGATTATGAGGGGCCAGAACTTCATGCTCACCAATCCAAGAACTTGTTATGTTTAAAAAAAAAGCTGAAGGTTTTGGGTTCACTCCTTGTGCACTCTGTGGCCTGCCAATGTCACGTGGTTCCAGCGCGCTGCAAGGGTGCCGTCCAGGTAAAATACCCCAATATTAAAGTCTCTGCCTGGGTATTTTTCCTCACAGGATGGGCTCTTCTACAGTTGATGTTCTTCCTTGGTTGATCCTGTTGGGTTGAATGAGCTGGACTGAGGGCCCGTTTATTCGAAGCCCCACGCAGTCTTCTTCATACAACCCGTCCTGGTTGTAATCTGGCAGCGAGTTGAGAGGCAGGAGGCAGGAGAGAAGAGGCAAGAGAGAGAGTGGCTTCCTGATGGGCCCATAGTTATACCCCCATTGGGAGCCCTTATCTGCGCGGCAAATCAGTTCAGTCCTTTGTCTGATTTGGGTGAGCTCGTTTAAATGTTTAAAAATGTTTATAAAAATTACCTGTAGAGTGATAGTCGTTATGTCTAAAGTAGCCTCGAGAGCCTGGCCATTGTTAAAGACAAGTTGTGAATTGCTCCCATTCAGGCTTAATGTCCCTGGTGAGCGGTTCCCGATTTAAAATGCAGAAAGCCTAATGGCTTGATGGAGCCCATTCTAACTTAATGACTGGAATGTACAGTCTTTTGTTCATTTTATCAGTCCTTACAAAGTCTTTGATTAGTTTAAAACTTGAACTCCTTGACCTGCTTGTTTTGCAGAACCTTTGTTTTAAAATCCCATTTGGCCTGGTCACGAGGTTTACCGCAGCCATTTTGGGTACCCTGGTGTTAACATCAAGTCCATCCAGGGTCCCTTTTAATTAATAACTTTGGGGAATGTTGGAATTTTGAGAACCTTACATCCCTCTTGCAATAAAGACCAACATTCCATTTGCCTTCCTAATTACTTGCTGTACCTGCATGCTAACTTTTTGTGTTTCATGTACGAGGACCCCCAGATCCCTCTTTACCTCAGCATTCTGTAATCTCTGTCCATTTAAATAATAATTTGTTTTTTTATTCTTCCTACCAAAGTGGATAACCTCACATTTTCCCACATTATACTCCATCTGCAAAATATTTTCCCACTCACTTAACCTATCTATATCCCTTTGCAGACTTTGTGTACTCCTCACAACTTGATTTCCCACCTATCTTTGCATCGGCAGCAAATTTGGCAATAGTACACACGGTCCCTTCATTCAAGTCATTAATATAGATTGTAAATAGTTGAGGCCCTAGCACTGATCCCTGTGGCACTCCACTAGTTACAGATTGCCAACCTGAAAATGACCCATTTCTCCTGACTCTCTGTTTTCTGTTAGTTAGCCAATCCTCTATCCAATCTAATATATTACCCCCAACCCTGTGAGCTCTTACCTTGTGCAGTAACCTTTTATGTGGCACCTTATCATATGCCTTCTGGAAATCCAAATACACTACATCTACTGGTTCCCCTTTATCCACCCTGCTGATTACATCCTCAAAGAACTTTAGCAAATTTGTCAAACACGATTCCCCTTTCATAAAACCATGTTGAGTCTGCTTGATTGCATTATGATTTTCTATATATCCTTCTATTATTTCTTTAATAATGGATTCCAGCAGTTTCCCAATGACAGATGTTAGGCTAACTGACCAATAGTTTCCTGTTTTCTGTCTCCCTCCTTTCTTGAATAGGGGCATTACATTTGCGGTTTTCCAATCCACTGGGATCTCTCCAGAATCCAAGGAATTTTGGTAGATTACAACCAACGCATCCATTATCTCTGCAGCCACTTCTTTTAAGACCCTAGGATGCAGGCCATCAAGTCTAGGGAACTTGTCAGTCTTTAGTCCCATTAGTTTGCCTAACACTTTTTCTCTAGTGATAATGATTGTTTTAAGTTCCTCCCTCCCGATAGCACCTTGATTATCAATTATTTGTTCAAAGTCTCTGTCATTTCCCTGTTTCCCATTATTAATTTCCCAGTGTCACCCTCTAAGGGATCAATGTTTACTTTAGCTACTCTCTTCCTTTTTATATACATGTAGAAGTTCGTACTGTCTGTTTTTATGTTTTTTGCTAGTTTACTCTCATAACCTATCTTCTCCCTCTTTATTATTATTTTAGTCATCCTTTGCTGCTTTCTAAAAATGTCCTAATCCTCTGGCCTACCACTAATCTTTGCAACATTGGATGCCTTTTTTCAATTTAATACCATCCTTAACTTCCTTAGTTAGCCACGGATGGTTCATCCTTCTCATAGAGTCTTTCTTTCTCACTGGAATAAACCTTTGCTGAGAGTTATGAAATATATCCTTAAATGTCTGCCACTGCTTATCTACTGTCTTACCCTTTAATCTATTTTCCCAGTCCACTTTAGCCAACTCTGTCTTCATACCTTTGTAATTGCCTTTATTTAAGTTTAGGACATTAGTTTCAGACCCAAGTTTCTCACCCTCATACTGAATTTGAAATTCTATCATACTATGATCACTCTTCCCTAGAGGATTCTTTACAATGAGATCATTAATTAATCCTGTCTCATTACACATTAACATATATAAAATAGCCTGCTCGCTGGTTGGTTCCACAATGTATTGTTCTAAGAAACCATCCCGAATACACTCTATGAACTCGTCCTCAAGGCTACCCTTGCCAATCTATATGAAGATGAAAATCGCCTATGATTATTGCAGTACCTTGCTTACAAGCCCGCATTATTTCTTGATTTATACTCTGTCCTATTGTTTAGCTACTGTTAGGGGGCCTATAGACTACTCCCACCAGTGACTTATTTCCCTTACTATTTCTTATCTCCACCCAAAACTAATTCTACATCTTGATCTTCTGAGCCAATATCATTTCTCACCACTGCATTGATCTCATCCTTTATTAACAGAGCTACCCCGCCTATCCTTCTGAAATGTCAAATACTCCTGAATATTCAGTTCCCAGCCTTGTTTACCTTGCAACCATGTCGCTGTAATGGCTATCAGATCATACCCATTTATTTCTATTGGAGTCGTCAACTCATCTATCTTGTTATGAATACTATGTGCATTCAGATAAAGAGCCTTCAATTTTGTCTTTTTACCATTTTTCTCAACTTTGACTCTATTTGCTGGTGTACTCTTATGTTTGTACGCTCTGTCTCTTCCTGTCACACTCTGGTTATCATCACCTCATCGCTACCCTCCACTATTGCCTTTTCCTTTCTCTTTGACTTTCTAAATTCCCATTCACCTGAACCCTCCCCCCCACTATTTAGTTTAAAGTTTTAATCCAGTAGGCCTTGACTAATGGGGGGAAATATTCAGTTAAGAGGGCGCTAATGGGGCGCAAAGCAACTAGCGCCCAGGCATGGCGCCGCTGATGCCTCCCGCGAAATTCAGCGTCACGTTAACGGCAACGGTAACTGTTAGTGCCCCGTGGCGCTGCACCCCCGGCGATGATGTCATCGCCGTGTGCAGTGCCCCGCTCGCTCCCCAGCCGCGATCTTCGGTAGCGGCCCTGACTTACCGCCGGACACTATGTCCGACAGGGTCGGGGGGGGGCGTACGTGCGGCCAGGGCAGCGAAAATTAAAGGGGAGGTGCCGTGTGGCCATTTTGGTTGCTGGCTGGTTGCCAGCACCTGCCCCCGTTCTTTTCCCCGGACTCCTGTGAAGCCTTCCTGCGGGGTGTCGGCTGCGCTCCGTAGCCTGACACTCCTCTTGAGTGCTGGGCTCTTTTTCTGGCACTCTGATCCCTGGTGGCCCAGCTGCGCCCCCGGTCACACTGCGCTAGGTCCCTACCCTTTAATAAGGGGAGGAAGGCCTGCCGTACCATGGGGTGACATGCGCTGCGGCACATAGCACCGCAATATTCATAGAAACATAGATGATAGGAGCAGGAGTAGGACATTCGGCCCCTCGAGCCTGCTCCACCATTCAATGAGATCATGGCTGATCATCCAAACTCAGTACCCTGTCCCTGCTATCTCCCCATATCCCTTGATCCCTTTAGCCTTAAGAAATATATCCAACTCCTTCTTGAATATATTAATGAATTGGCCTCTATTGCCTTCTGTGGTAGAGAATTCCACAGGTTCACCACTCTCTGGGTGAAGAAATTCCTCCTCATTTCTGTCCTAAATGGCTTACCTCTTATCCTTAGACTGTGACCCCTGGTTCTGGACTCCCCGACCATCGGGAACATCCTTCCTGTATCTAGTCTGTCCGGTCCTGTCAGAATTTTATAAGTTTCAATGAGATCCCCTCTCATTCTTCTAAACTCTAGCGAGTATAAGCCCAATTGACCCAATCTCTCCTCATACGTCATTCCTGCCATCCCCGGTATCAGCCTGGTGAATCTTCGCTGCACTCCCTCCATGGCAAGAACATCCTTCCTCAGATAAGGCGACCAAAACTGCAGACAATACTCAAGATGTGGTCTCACCAAGGCCCTGCACAACTGCAGCAAGACATCCTTGTCCCTGTACTCAAACCCTCTCGCTACGAAGGCCAACATACCATTTGCCTTCTTAACCGCCTGCTGCACCTGCATGCTTACCTTCAGCGACTGGTGCACAAGGACACCCAGGTCTCGTTGCACTTCCCCTTCTCCCAATCTATTGCCATTCAGATAATAATCTGCCTTCCTGTTTTTGACACCAAAGTGGATAACCTCGCATTTATCCACGTTATATTGCATCTGCCATGGTTCTGACCAATCACCCAACCTGTCCAAATCATACTGGAGTTTCTCGGCATCCTCCTCACAGCACACATGCCCACTCAGCTTTGTGTCGTATGCAAACTTGGAGATATTACATCTAGTTCCCTCGTCTCGATCATTAATATATATTGTGAACAGCTGGGGTGCCTGTCACTCGGAAAAAGACCCGTTTATTCCAACTCTTTGCTTTCTGTCTGCCAACCAGTTCTCTATCCAAGTCAATACCTTGCCCCCAATCCCATGTGCCTTAACTTTACACGCTAATCTCTTATGCGAGACATTATCGAAAGCCTTTAGAAAGTCCAAATACACCACATCCACTGGTTCTCACTTATCTATTTTACCAGTTATATCCTCAAAAAATTCCAGTAGATTAGTCAAGCATGATTTACCTTTTGTAAATCCATGTTGACTTTGTCTGATCCTGTCACTGTTTTCCAAGTGCTCTGCTATTACATCTTTTATAATGGACTCTAGCATTTTCCCCACTACCAATGTCAGTCTTACTGGTCTGTTATTCCCCGTTTTCTCTCTACCACCTTTTTGAATAGTGGGGTAAAATTAGCTACCCTCCAATCCATGGGTACTGTTATAGATTCCATCGAATGTTGGAAAATGATCAGCAATGCATCTACTATTTCTAGGGCCACATCCTTAAGTACCCTAGGATGTAGATTATCAGGCCCTGGGGATTTATCGGCCTTCAATCCCGTCAATTTCCCTAACACCATTTCCCTACAAATACTGATTTCTTTCAGTTCCTCCCTTTCATCAGACCCTATGTTCACTGACATATCTGGGAGGTTATTTGTGTCCTCCTTTGTGAAGACAGAACCAAAATATGGATTTAATTGGTCAGCCATTTCTTTGTTCCCCATTATAAATTCCCCTGCTTCTGACTGCAAGGGACCTACACTTGAATTCACCAATCTTTTTCTCTTCACATATCTATAAAAGCTTTTACAGTCAGTTTTTATGTTCCCTGAAAGCTCACTCTCATACTATATATTAATGATCTGGACGAGGGAATTGGATGTAATATCTCCAAATTTGCAGGCGACACAAAGCTGGGTGGGAGGGTAAGCTGTGAGGAGGATGTCGTGAAACTCCAGTACGATTTGGACAGTTTGGGTGATTGGGCAGAAACATGGCAAATGCATTATAATGTGGATAAATGTGAGGTTATCCACTTTGGTGGCAAAAACAGGAAGGCAGATTATTATTTGAATGGCAATAGATTGGGAGAAGGGGAAGTGCAAAGAGACCTGGGTGTTGTTGTGCACCAGTCACTGAAGGTAAGCATGCAGGTGCAGCAGGCGGTTAAGAAGGCAAATGGTATGTTGGCCTTCGTAGCAAGAGGGATTGAGTACAGGAACAAGGATGTCTTGCTACAGTTGTACAGGGCCTTGGTGAGACCACACCTTGAGTATTGTGTGCAGTTTTGGTCGCCTGACCTGCGGAAGGATGTTCTTGCCATGGAGGGAGTGCAGCGAAGATTCACCAGGCTGATACCTGGGATGGAAGGAATGACGTATTGGGCTTATACTCACTGGAGTTTAGAAGATTGAGAGGGGATCTCATCGAAACCTATAAAATTCTGTCAGGCCTGGACAGACTAGAGTCAGGAAGAATGTTCCTGATGGCCGCTGAGTCCAGAACCAGGGGTCATAGTCTAAGGATAAGGGGTAAGCCATTTAGGACTGAAATGAGGAGGAATTTCTTCACCCAGAGAGTGGTGAACCTGTGGAATTCTCTGCCACAGAGGGCGGTGGAGGCCAGTTCATTAAATATATTCAAGAAAGAGTTGGAAATATTTCTTAAGGCTAAAGGGATCAAGGGATATGGGGAGAAGGCAGGGACAGGGAACTGAATTTGGATGATCAGCCATGATCTCATTGAATGGCGGAGCAGGCTCGAGGGCCCGAATGGCCTACTCCTGCTCCTATCTTCTATGTTTCTATGCTTCTACTCTATTTTCCCCTTCTTAATTAATCCCTTTGTCCTCCTTTGTTGAATCCTAAACTGCTCCCAATCCTCAGGTTTTCTGCTTTTCCTGGCCAATTTATATGTCCTCTCCTTGGATCTTATGCTATCCCTAATTTCCCTTGTTAGCCATGGTTGAGTCACCTTTTTTGTTTTATTTTTATGCCAAACTGGGATGCACAAATTCTGTAGTTCATCCATGTGGTCTTTGAATGTTTGCCATTGCCTATCCACCGTCAACACTTTGAGTGACGTTCCCCAATCAATCCTACCCAACTCGCACCTCATACCATCGTAGTTTCCTTTATTTAAATTCAGGACCCTAGTCATAGAGTCATAGAGTCATAGAGTTTTACAGCACAGAAAGAGGCCCTTCGGCCCATCGTGTCTGCGCCGCCCATCCATCCCTGTCCAGTCTAATCCCATTTTCCAGCATTTGGTCCATAGCCTTGTATGCAATGGCATTTCAAGTGCTCATCCAAATGCTTCTTGAATGTTGTGAGGGTTCCTGCCTCCACCACCCTTTCAGGCATTGAGTTCCACATTCCAACCACCCTCTGGGTGAAAAAGTTCCTCCTCAAATCCCCTCTAAATCTCCTGCCCCTTACCCTGAATCTATGCCCCCTTGTTATTGACCCCCCCCCACTAAGGGGAAAAGTTCCTCTTTATCTACCCTATCTATGCCCCTCATTATTTTGTACACCTCAATCAGGTCCCCCCTCAGCCTTCTCTGCTCCAAGGAAAACAACTCCAGCCTGTCAAGCCTCTCTTCATAGCTGAGGCGCTCCATCCCAGGTAACATCCTGGTGAATCTTCTCTGCACCCTCTCCAAAGCAATCACATCCTTCCTATAGTGAGGCGACCAGAACTGCACACAGTACTCCAGCTGTGGCCTCACCAGCGTTTTGTACAGCTCCATCATAACCTCCCTGCTCTTATATTCTATGCCTCGGCTAATGAAGGCAAGTATCCCATATGCCTTTTTAACCACCTTATCTACCTGCTCCGCTGCCTTCAGGGATCTATGTACATGTACACCAAGGTCCCTCTGACCCTCTGTACTTCCTAGGGTCCTACCACTCATTGTGTATTCCCTTGCCTTATTTGTCCGTCCAAAATGCATCACCTCGCACTTTTCAGGGTTAAATTCCATTTGCCACTTTTCCGCCCATCTGACCAACCCGTTTATATCGTCCTGTAGCCGGAGGCTATCCTCCTCGCAATTTACCACCCCACCAATTTTCGTGTCATCTGCGAACTTACTGATCATACCTTTTACATTTTACATTTTCATCCAAATCATTTATGTAGATCACAAACAATAAGGGACCCAGCACCGATCCCTGAGGTGCCCCACTGGACACAGGCTTCTAGTCAACTACTTCACTCTCCATCTTAATGAAGAATTCTATCATATTATGATTGCTCCGACCCAAGGGGCCTCATACAACAAGATTGCTAATTAATCCTTTCTCATTACATAATACCCAGTCTAAGATGGCCTGATCTCTAGTTGGGTCCTCGACATATTGGTCCAGGAAACCATCCCGTAAATACTCCAGGAATTCCTCCCCCACAGTATTGTTACTTATTTGGTTAGCCCAATCTTTATGTAGATTAAAGTCACCCATGATAACTGCTGTGCCCTTATTGCACGCTTCTCTAATTTCCCTTTTAATGCCATCCCCAACCTCCACATTACTGTTTGGGGGTCTATATACCACTCCCACTAACGTTTTCTGCCCCTTGATATTTCTCAGTTCAACCCATACAGATGCCACATCATCAGAGCTAATATCCTTCCTTTCAATTGTGTTAATCCCCTCTTTAACTAGCAATGCTACCCCACCTCCTTTTCCTTTTTGCCTATCTTTCCTGAATATTGTAAACCCCTGGATGTTGATTTCCCAGCCTCGGCCACCCTGGAGCCATGTTTCCGTAATTCCAATCAAATCATATTCGTTTACCTCTATTTGCGCAGCTAATTCATCCACCTTATTACGAATGCTCCTCACATTAAGACTCAAAGCCTTCAGGCTTGTTTTTTTAACGCTCTTAGACCTTTTAGAATTATTATTTACTGTGGCCATGTTTGATTTAAACTGTTGATTTCTCTGACTGCCACTTTTGTTTTTCTCCTTCCTATCTTTTGCTTTGATTCTTGTTTCCCTTTCCTCTGTCTCCCTGCTCAGGTTCCCAACCCCCTGCCATTTTAGTTTAAACCCTCTCCCAGAGCACTAGCAAACACTCCCCCTAGGACATCGGTCCCGGCCCAACCCAGTTACAAACTGTCCGGTTTGTACCGGTCCCACCTCCCCCAGAACCGGTTCCAATGTCCCAGGAATTTGAATCCCTCCCCATTGCACCATTCCTCTAGCTACGTATTCATCTGAAATATCCTTCTATTTCTACTCTGACTAGCACGTGGCACTGGTAGCAATCCTGAGATTACTACCTTTGAGGTCCTATTTTTTAATTTACCTCCTAACTTCCTATATTCAGCTTTTAGGACCTCATCCTGTTTTTTACCTATATTGTTGGTACCTATATGCACCAGGACAACTGGCTGTTCACCCTCCCCTTCCAAAATGTTCTGCAGCCGCTCTGAGACATCCTTAACCCTTGCACCAGGGAGGCAACACACCATCCTGGAGTCTCGTTTGCGGCCACAGAAACGCCTATCTATTCCCCTTACAATAGAACCCCCCATTACTATAGCTCTACCCCTCTTTTTCCTCCCTTCCTGTGCAGCAGAACCGCCTCTGGTTCCAGGAAGTTGGCTGCTGCTGCCTTCCCCAACAAGCCACCCCCCTCAACAGTATTCAAAGTGGTAGACCTGTTTGAGAGGGGGATGTCCACAGGGGACTCCTGCACTACCTGCCTGCACCTACTACTCTGCCTGTTGGTCACCCATTCCCTTTCTGCCTGTGCACCCTTTGCCTGCGGTGTGACCAACTGATTAAATGTGATATCCATGACGTCCTCAGCATCGCGAATGGTCCAGTATGTAGCCAATCGCAGCTCCAGCGCTGCAATGCGGTCTGCCAGTAGCTGCAGCTGGATACACTTCCTGCACACATGGTCGTCAGGGACACAGGAAGTGTCCCTGAGTTCCCACATAGCACAGGAGGAGCATACCACGGGGCTGAGCTCTCCTGCCATGACTTACCCTTTAATTAATTCAAATTAAATTAAATCAAATCAATCCCACCAATTACACTACAGTTAAATGATATACTTAAGGGCCCTGGTTTACCAACAGTCCCGCTACACCACAGAGAGCTTAGAAACTATAAACCACAGAGTTTAAGTTTAAAAAAGAGAGAAATACTCACCAACCAATCACTTACTTGCTTTCTGGTGACATCACACTTCGATTACTTTTTACTCCTCTCCCTCCCGCTGAGCTTGGTAGGCCTACCTGAGCCTCGCCGCTGCTTTTATCACCGCCGCCGCCGCCGCTCTGAGGCCTACCTGAGCCTCGCTGCTGCTTTTATCACCACCGCCGCCGCCGCTCTGAGGCCTACCTGAGCCTCACCACTGCTTTTATCACCGCCGCCGCCGCCTCACTCCTCACTGGTCCGCCGTCGCTGCCGCCGCTCACAGTGCCCCAAGACGGAGGTGGAACGCGTCCAGTAGGGTCCCGCCTCCCTCTTGGGGCGCTACCAGTGAATGTTGGGCGTGGGGGCGCTAACCTTTTTGGGGCGCAACCCCATTTTGCCCCCATGATCTTTTAGAAACATAGTTCAAATCCCACCATGGCAGCTGGTGAATTTAAATTCAGTTAATTAAATACATCTGGAGTGAAAAGCTAGTATCACTAATGGTGACCATGAAACTACTAGATTGTCGTAAACACCCATCTGGTTCACTAATCTCCTTTAGGGAAGGAAATCTGCCGTCCTTACCTGGTCTGGCCGAAATGTGACTCCAGACCCACAGCAATGTGGTTGACTCTTAACTGCCCTCTGAAATGGCTGAGCAAGCCACTCAGTTGGTTGCTGCAAAAAACTGCAGTGGTTCAAGAAGGCAGCTCACCGCCAGCTTCTCAGCGATGCCCACACCCCAGAAACAGATACAAAAAATGAAACAGTAAGTAAGTTAATTTTACTTTTGAAAACTTGGACTAACCTGACTACAGTTTACATATTTTTTTATCTGCAACAACTAAAAGCACTGGATTTATAGCTACTCAGGATATTTAACATAAATTACACATGACAACTATTTCCTGGTTTACCTTGTCTTCACCTTTACTGTTTTCAGCTGTGGTGTTTTCTTGTTCTGTGGGCTTGAGCACTTCTGCTAGACTTCTCAGCAAAAGAAAATCTTAATTTAGAAATTATTGTATTGGTAAATTGAAAACTCTGTACTATGACTAATATATCTTAATAAAAACCTTATGACTATACACAATTCCTGTCTACGAAACTTTACTTCCTTTTGTCAAGTTTTTTGGCCACACTTTTGTGTTGACTTTATAAATTCCTATGTCCTTACTTATCGTGGAAATGTCTGTGTAAACTTGTCATGCTGTGTAATTGTGCAACCTCACCACAAGGTGATGTTGTGGCGTGAACTTTATTACACTACCTTTGTTTTAATATAATCATTTTCTGCCCATGTGAGTTACTTTTGAACTTTGGTTTATACTTTTAATTTAAGATTTTGGCCTAGAAATTCGATTCGCAATCCTAGCCTGTAACTCTCCTCTAGCCGCTTACTGTACTTTTCCTCCATCCACTTCCTTGTCCCCCAGCTTCTAATTCTCACTTCCTTCCACTCCCTCCTGTCCATCGTCTAACCCTGCTCTGCTTTGTGCCTCCCCTATCTCCAACTTTCTCTACCTCCCACTCCCTCCTATCCAGCATCTAACCCTCCTGTACTTCTCATCCCCAACTCCCACCCTGCATTGCCTTCCTCCACTGTCCCATTGGACACTACCTCCCCCCTCTGGCCTCTTCTGGTCGCCAATGCCACAGTCCTCATTTGGCCCTGGTCTAATTATTTCCTGCTGTCAAATTCCGTATGACCTAAAGACTCCACTTGGTCTTGACGCGTGTATAATCACAGGCGATCTATTAGTTTATATAGTGAATGAGAACAGTAGTTATTTGTATGGTTACAAGTAATTAAATGAGTGCTTGACTTGTTTATGGCCATCAGAGGACTTTCATTATTGTATTTTTATGAAGATGCTGCTTTCTGGTGAGTAAGAGAGAGGCAGGAACAGGGACAGCGACAGGGGCCTAGAAATTAACGCAGAGGCGGGTTCCAAGCCGGGAGTGGGGGAGGGAATTGCGTGCGCAGAACCGGGAAGAAAATTTGGCGGATCGGAATGCCCGATTTCAACATGTCTGCCTAATTATAATTTTACTCCCGGGTTTTGCATCTCCAAGCTGCAAGAGCGGGCGTGATGCGCAGCGCATGACACGATCTAAACTCCAATCTTTAAAGGGTCAATGTAAAAATGGAGGAGCCAGGAGATTTTGGAAGGAGATGGTGAGAATTATTCAAGATGGATTCAGGACAAGCAAGGGCAGCACTGAGATTTAACAATGCTTCCTTTGAGTTATTGCTGGGAGCAGTCAGGGGCAGGAGGGGGATAATCTTCAAGAAGGCGTGGTTGGAGGTGGCTGAGGAGGGGAGCAGCAGGCGCAGTGGCCAGAATTTTCTGTACCTGGGTGGGTCAGATGCGGGCAGTCAGAGTGGCGGGTCACAACCCTGTTGCTGCTTCCATCTCGCTGCAGAAAATGACTTTGCGATAATGGAGCCTATTAAGCCTGCCCAGCACGTTACCCAGCCCAATTAAATGATGTGGGTCTGATGACGTCATCCATGACCCGTTTTCAGCCGGTATATTTACAGGAGCCATGGCCACATTGCATTTCAAGGTTCATCCAGGAGGGTGCAGGCAGCACACTGGGGGTTTTCATTGCTCCACACAGTTGGAGGGATGGCTGCACAGAGGCAGAGGGCTGCACCCAGGTTCTCCGATGCTACCCTCCATATCCTTGTGGAGGGAGTCAGAGCATGCAGGGAGGTCCTCTTCCCTTCCAATGGGTGGAAGAGACCTCCCCAGGAGACAAAAAGAGCCTGGCTCCAGATTGCAGAGAAGGTCAACAGCAGGGATGTGTTCAGGAGGACCTGGGTGCAGTGCCAGAAATGTTTCAATTATCTCATTAGATCTGGAAAGGTGAGTAAAAAGCCACACTCAACTTCATCCTGCTGTGTCTCTCATCACATCCCCATCACTCTGCTTTCCCAACCCTACTCCTGCGCTTCCTTGCTCACATCAACATACCTTGCACCTCCACCCATCCCTCTCTCTCTATCTACATTATCACATCCCCATCTCACTAGCCACCCCTCACACTCAGCCTCATCCTAATGCAATCATACCAACTAACAACAGGCAAGGAGCCCACTTGGCATTGCCACCCCACTCCATCATGGTCTCCCTCTAAAGATCTAACCCATCCATTCCTGACACGCATTCCATCACTCTCACTCAACCTTCTCTTCTTTCCCTCCTTGCAGGAGAAGAGAGCCCACAATAAGAGGGAGAGGGAGTGAACTGGAGGTCAGCCTCCATCATTTGCGACCCTCACAATAGCAGAGGAGGCTGCGTTGGAAGTGTTGGGAGTGGCCGAGCAGCTGGAGGTGGGAGATGGGGAGAGGGGGACATCTCAGCAACTTGGTGACAAAATTACATATCATACAGCTACATGGCATATATCAGTCACTCATATGGGGACTGATATCATCAGCCACTGAATGATCATCATGTGCATAATAGTATGTTCACCCATTCTTCATATGGCATATCTCTTTACTCTCTCACAGGTCCATCAAAAGCCCCCCTGCCTCCCCCCACACCCCCCACCATTGTCTAGGAGGAAGAGCAAGCCAACTCCTCAGAGGAGCCTCCAGCCTCTGAGGGCGCCCGGTCACCAGACATGAGCGCACCCAGCACCAGCGCAAATATACACACCTTGGTGGGTCCTACGCGAGATAGAGTAGTGTTGTCACCTGGTGTCTCACAACTTACAAGTGAGCAAGAGCAGATGGTGGAGACAGGGACAGCAGTGGAGACTCCTCTCCAGAGGGCACAGGATGATCCCAGCTCTGTTCAGCTGCATGCAGACGCTGAGCCTCAGGGGCCATCCAGAAAGAGGGTGATCCTGGAGGTGCAGCAAGAAGTGCAGGAGGCTGTGACAGGTTTTGTGAGTGCAATGTCTGCAAATGTTCAGAGAATGGAGGAGTCCATCTCCAACATGAGCACCATCGTGTCGCAGGTGATGGTGACTGTAGGCTCCTCCATGGAAAGGATGGCTACCTGTATGGAGTAGCTGATGTGCCACTCACAGGAGTACATGCTATCTATGGAGCATAGAAGGCAGAGGCTCATAGACCTCCTCTCTAGGAGGGATGTCAGTGAAGACATGGGTCCTCATGGCCCACTGATGTGTGACAAGGTGTCCTCCAGTTCCTTGGCAGCAAGGAAGTGCGGGTGGCCCATGAGAGGGATGATGATGAGAGGGGACATGGAAGTGGGGGCTCCTCAAAAAGCTCTCACACTTCTCCCCCATTGCCACCCCCTCAGTCAGAACCCCAGATGCCTCCTCGGACAGTGATGGCCAAGTCTGCCCCTGCACAGTCGCAGGAGGAGCAGGCTTTGGCGGAGCCATCACAGGCTCCAAAACCCAGAGGACGTCCGCCAAGAGTGTCTAAGCAGTCACAGCAGGGAATTGAACTGGCTGCCTCTACCTCTGCTGAAGCCACAGGGGTAGCACCTCATAGAAGCACGCAGAAGAGAAAGATGACACACAAGTAGATTCACAAGGGTAGCCACTTGGATGTTTTAGTCAATGTTAATGGCAAGTTTCCGTTAATGTATTGTCAGCCATTAAAATCTTTATTTTCACCACTTTCCCATCTTGGACACATTTGTGTGCACCTTTGGAAGTGGCTTAGTGAGTTGTAGTGACTGATGAGACACAACGGAACTCCAGCAATGGTGATGAGTGTGAAAGGAATGGTTTGGTCATTGTAGGGATCATTTATGGTGTTGCTGTGATGTGGTGCCAACCTGGCACAGCATGTGGCAGCCATATGGGTGTACAGTGTAAAGTGACGTAAATCTGGCCATGGTGAGGCTATCACTGGCCTCCCGGGCAGCAATGTACTCGGGTGTTGATGCCCTCTGTCCTGTGCAGCATCAGGTGGTTGCGGAGAAGGTTGGTGGTGTTGTTGTTGGTGCTGCTGGTGTGCCTGGTGCTGTTGGTGTTGGGGTTCATCGTGGTCAGAGTCTGAGGACCAAGGTGAGACAGTATAAGCAGTACCCATGCTGATGGAATAGATGGCAGGTCAAGTAGAGTTGACAGAAGAAATCTGTTAATGGTGAGAGAAGTTCTTCCAATGAGGTGACACTGGATGGAGAATTTGCTGGAAACACTTGCAGCCTGCAGAAAGTTAAATCTGTGCTGGCAATGTAGTCAACAACAGCTTCTGCCTGAGGAAAGTGATCAGCTGTGAGGTCGGAGCTTTTATACTACATTTGAAGCTGTCAAATAATCAGCTGGAGCAATGGCAAGTCAACTCCCGTTTCAGGTTGACAGATGTGGTTCCTGAGCTGCATGTATCCCGTGGCCTGTGGGAAATTTGAACTGTAGGGAGCGAAAGGCTCTTAAGTGTCTGACAACAAGCTTATAATGATTTCAAATAGGTCGCCTGCCTCTGCCGATTGGATGGCTGCTGCACCAGCAAACGTGCCCATGGGAAAGGCGCATGTGGGTGAGATGATGGCAGGTTCCTGACCCGTTCTGACTTTTTTCAAATTTCCCACCTGACCCACCTCCGATCGCGCCCGCATGGACCCCAGAAAATTCCAGCCATTGTATCCCGTTCTTGGATGCAGTGCAGGAGGCGGTTTCTGACCTAACCGGATAAGGAAAATTGAGTACAGTTGCTGCTTCACGTACTTCCTGTGGTGTACTCCCCCCGCCCTCACTCTGACTTGCCAAGCATACTCCATCACGCCATTCCTCGCACCCAATTAAGTTTCAAGAGTGCCCATTCTTCACTTTCTATGCACTTCCTCACCCATTTAGCCATCGACTGCTGCCACTCACCCCAATCCTTATGCAATGTGATGCATCTGTCTCATAGTCACCCTCACCGAATGTACTGCATCCATTGGGTGAATGCGTGACATACAGTCACTCATAGGTCTGTTCTTTTGCCCCTTTTAGGAGAATAGAACACAAAACGCAAGGGACTGGGAGAAGACTGGAGGTGGCCCGCCACAAATTGTGCACCTGACAGATGGAGAGGAGGACGTCCTGGAGATAAGTAACACCTCGGCGTCCCTCTCAGGTGGAGATGGAGAGACCAGGAACTTGCATATGCCTGGTGACAGAATTAAAATTATCTCTGACACACATGTTGACTTTTATTTCATAAATAACTGAACTATGAGAAGGCCGAGTATGCTGGTTGGCAAGATTCTTATTTTGCCAGGACTAATTCCTATCCGTTTCTTCTGTCTTCCAGGGCCTTTACGCGTAGAGCAACAGCCTGTGGAGAAGCCTGATGATGATTCCTCAGAGGAGCTCATTCCTTCTGAGGGGGTACCTCCACAGGAGGTACAGCCATGCACCAGCCCAGACCATCATTGAAAAGGTGAATGGATGAAGGGAAAGCAGCAAATTTGTGAGGTGCTGGCAGACGTGTCGTGCACACTGTCCACAACAGCGGAGAGGATGAAGGAGTCCAACTCCAGCAGTAGTGGATTGGTGGTGCAGGGAATTGTGAGAATGTCTGCCATGGAGGTGGTGGCCGCCTCTATGGAACTTCAAGCACAGCTCTCAATGAGTCCATGCAGGCAGGAGATGTTTGCCACCTTAAACAGGATGACAGATACCTTAGCCGTGGCCTTATAACACGTCACTGATCTGCTCCAAGCTGCTCCCCAGCAGGGTGGTAGGAGAGATGTGGCACTGGCCCAGGAGAGGGATGATGGCGAAAGGGGACATGGAAGTGAGAACTCCACTCAAAGCGCTCCCATTTCTCATCCATTGTACTTGACTTTCTGCCTCATCTCCCGATGGCCAAGTCTGCACCTGCACAGGTGCATATGGAGCAGTCTTTGGTGGGGCCTTCAATGGCTCCAAAACCCAGAGGTCATAGGCCGAAAGCACCGCAGTAGTTAGAGCTGGGATCTGAGCAGCCTACCTCTACCTCTGCTGAAGCCACAGGAGCTGGAACACATAGAAGTGGCAGGAAGTGTAAAAAGAAAGCAATTGCAATTCACCAAGTGTATGCACATGGTTATTTGACAACATGTTATGCTGCTAAGTTTCCTTTTTTAATTATGGCACATAAAATTTAATGATTTGCATCACCTCCGCGTCTTGCCCATTATTGCATCCCGAGTTGTTTCATGATGAATGCGAATAAAAAACGGGACACTTTGGGGTATGTGCAATGGGTGTATGCTTGGTTGAAAGACTTTTTTGTACAAAGCGGGGGTGGGGTAGGTGGGGGAATTTGGCGGAGGATTTCATTTTTTAATTTTTCAAGTCTGACTACCTGACTGAACCTTTGAGCTACCAGGGCATCCCTGGCATCCCAAGCAGCAATGTACGCATCTGGTCTGGCGATGGATGCCCCACCTTCATATTGCTCATTGTCTTCCTCCTCCTCTTCTTTAATGGTATCCTCATGAGAACATGATTGATGAGCGCCTTGGTCGTCCTCCACCCGTAATCCTCACTGCTGCGCAATATTGTGCAGAACGCAGCACACCAGGAGGATTCTGGAGTCCCTAGCTGGCGAGTACTGAAGAGTGCCCCGAGACCTGTCTAGGCTCCTGAAGTGCATTTTCAGGTTGCTTGCTTGATTATACATCTGGTGGTCATGTGGCTCTTGTAATGCTCTTGCGCCTCATTGGTGGGGTTCATCACAGGTGTCATGAGCCAAATTTGAAGGAGGTATCCCTTGTCTCCAAACAGCCACCCCTTAAATCTGTTTCCTGGATGTCTGGGATGCTTGACTGCTGCATCCCATAAAAGCATCATGGCAGCTCTCAGGGAATCTAGCGCACACCTCCATGAACTTTTCTTGTGGTTGCGCACCAGCTGTACATGGATGGATTGAAATCCCTTGTAGTTGATGAATTCTCCTGGTTGCTCTGGTGGTCCTTGTGTGTGCAATCGATGGCACCCTGTACCTGTGGGATGCCAGTCAGAGACGCAAATCCGACTGCCTGCTCATTCTGGTTACTGGCGTCGCAGGGGAAGTTGAGATAAGTCGACACCCTGGAAAACAATCCATCCGTGACCTGCCTTAAACATTTATGTGCAGCAAACTGAGATACCCTCGAGATGTCTTTGGTGGCAGCCAGGAAGGAGCCAGAGGCAAAGAAATTGAGGGCAGTAGTGACTATGACAGCGTCAGGCAGTGCATTGCCACTCGGTCCAGCAGGGTGCAGCTCTTCTTGAAGGAGGCTGCAGAAGTCTGTGACCACCTGCCATATCAATCTGAGCCTGCGGAGGCACTGCTCTTCAGATAGACCAAGGAAGCTGAGCCCTTGTTACCTCAGTAGCGCCTCCTGCAACCTCGGCGCCCCTGTTGCTCTCCTCTCTGTTGTACTCCACTCTGTTCTCATCTCTGCTGTTCTCCACTCTCTTCTCATCTCTGTTGTTCTCCACTCTGTCCTCCTCTCTGCTGTTCTCCACTCTCTTCTCATCTCTGTTGTTCTCCACTCTCTTCTCATCTCTGTTGTTCTCCACTCTGTCCTCCTCTCTGCTGTTCTCCACTCTGTCCTCCTCTCTGCTGTTCTCCACTCTCTTCTCATCTCTGTTGTTCTCCACTCTCTTCTCATCTCTGTTGTTCTCCACTCTGTCCTCCTCTCTGCTGTTCTCCACTTTGTTCTCATCTCTCTTGTCCTCCACTCTGTTCTCCTCTCTGTGCACCTGCAGCTCCCACTACAGCAGGAGGTCGCTGCCATGGATGGTGATTGTCTTCCATATCCGAAGTCCAATCAAAAGCACACAGGGTAGCTGCCATCCTGACATTGTACGTTTGAAAGCCTCCACACTTCAGCAACACGTACGTTACCACAAGAACTCTCAGTAAAACGTTTTCCAGAGGGAACTGAGAAAGCAGCTGTAAGCACTGAACCTTTATTCATATCAGGGAACCCGAAGTTTAAACACCCCATGAGGCGCTGTTCATTCTCGCCTCCGTTTCACTGGTGAGTTTGCCAAGCCATGGGAAACCTGTGCTGGAACTGTTAGTTTTAAATCCCTGCTAAAAAATCTTCAGATGAGCTTTATTAGTATATGATAACGATCAACCTGCTTCCGGGAACAGGTTACTTGCACGCACCCAAACGCACCTCCGTGCAGGTTGAGGTCGTGTTTGAGAATTTTGACATTTTAATCTTCCCACCTGCCCCCATCCCACCCGACCCTGGGAGTTACAGTTCACCCCAGAGATAGAGAATCAGAGCTGCTTTCAAAACCAAATTATTCCAGTTTATGATGCCATGGTATAAACTGCACTCGGGTTGGGGGCTTCCCGCGGGTGCAAGCCCCTGATCTGCACTTACCTAGCACACTGGCCGTTGAGCGGTGGGCCCGCATGGGATTCCGATCCTGGGCCTCCTCCAACTGCCGGCGCGCAGTGCTTGCATATCCCAGGGGCGCAGTTAGTTTGATGCATCCCCTGGGATCACGTGGGCCATGGAGAGCCAATGGTAGCAGGGAATGCTTCATTCATAAGTTTGACAGGAAGAGCTGTCAAACCTATAAATACTATAAGCCCCAAAACATCACTAAAACTTCAAATACAATTTTTTAAAAAATCACATTTTTAAAATAACTATAAATTACATGAAATAACTATTTTAAACAATAATTTAAATTTTTGAAAAAAATAATTACATTTTCTAACGGGGCTAAAAATAAACTTACCTTTCTTTAAAGTATTTAAAAATAATAAACCTGTGGAGAAAATGTTTTAATTTTAATTATTTCACCACTTACCTTGTTAAAAGCAGGCCTTGCGCCTGCTTTTTAAAAGTGTAACTGCTGGAGACTTACCCTCCCGGAGAAACCTGCAAAAAAAACGTAAGTTCGATGCGCACGCGCTACCTCTCTGGCACACGCATTCCACCTGTCAACCCCTTCTTTCAGGGGAACAGAAGTGCCGGTTTCCCGCGCATGCACGAAACCGGCACTTTCGTTGGTCCTACGCGTGAGTACCCCGTGCGTACTCACGCGCGGGGACCCGAATTTCTTACTAATGACTTCTTGTAACACAATTAACGCATGGGGAAGGAAAGACTTCCTCTGTGTGCTAGATGTAGCAAAATCATGAACACCTTTCGGAAAGATGGGTTACAATTCCATTATACCTGCTGCACAGTGGAAATCTACTCCAAAACTTTTGGGCCCAGTAATTCGGGTCCCAACGCGTGAGTACGGATGAGGTACTCACGCGTGGGCCCGATGGAATTGCCGGTTTTCAGCATGCACAGCGCATGCGTGGAAAACCGGCATTTCCTTTCCTCTGAACCAAGGGGTTCAGAGGTGGAACGCGTGCGCGCAGGAGTCTGCGCGTGCGCGCTGAAATTCCTTCTTTTTTTAAGCTTTGCCCGTGCACGAAGGCCTCCAGTTTTTACGCGTGAAAAAAGCAGACGTAAGGACTTAGTTTTAAAAAGTAAGTGGTCTATTAATTAAAGTTAGAAATTTCTTTCCACAGGTTCATTATTTTTAAAAAATTTACAGTAAGGTAAGTGTATTTTTAGACCCGATTTGTTAAAAAATTATTTTTTTCAAAAATTTGAATAATTGTTTAAAATAGTTTTTTACAGTTATTAATAGTTCATTTAATTAGTGGGATTTTTTTAAACTTTTATTTGAAGTTTAAGTGCTGTTTTGGGCGCCCGGAGTTTTCATGAGTTTGACAGTTCTTACTATCAAACTCATGAATGAACTTTTGCAACCTCCGATTGGTTGCCCAGTGCTCACGTGATCCCAGCCGGCTCATCGAACTAACTACACCGCTGGATCCGCAAGCACAGCGCGCCGGGAGCTGAACCGGGCCACTGACAGGAAATCCACGCAGGGCCAGGCTTCAACTGTCGGCGCGCTATGTAAGTGTAGGTCGGGGCCTTGCACCCGCGGGAAGCCCCCGACACCAATTTCTGGGCCTTGGTCTTTTGTTTTGTTCAAAGAAATGCAAATAGGTTTTCAGGAAGACTGTGCCTCTCTGGCATCATTTTGACTTGGTGTATCCTCGTTTGGCTAATTTGCAAAATATGTTAAACAGCGAAGACTGATAATGCCATTGGAACAGTTAGTTTGAAATGATTACTGAGCATAACAGTGTGAGGGGGCGAAATTAACATGAGTAACTGTTGCTGAATCACCTCATTAATTTAACAGCCATGCAGCCACACTTTTTTAAGCCAGTTCCCCTATTGTGGTCTTACAGCGCTTACCCTCGAAACAATAACAATTAAAAAGTTGGCCGAATAGACATAGCAAAGCAAAGCCAAATAATACCAATATTAATCAGATTTTTTTACAGGTATTTCATAGTATATATTTGTACATTTGGGTCAACGTGCTAGTATTAAAATTGGCATTGAGCATAAGAATATTTTGTTAACACTATTTTGTTTCTCTCCCAATTTTCTCCCCTCTTCACCTGAAGGCATGAACTCAGGCTGAAGTGCAGTTCCATTGGTGCCAGTAGCTCCACAATAACTTGCTCATGTGGCCATTCCTCCAGTGTAAGTGTGGACACTGAGGGCTGGATTTTGCCAGGCCCGAGGAAGTGGGTTTGGAGGCGTGTGAGGTGTTAAAATTGCAAAAAAAATGGCGGGCAGCTGCGATCCCGCCTCCAGCCCACCTCTGATCAATTTTCCCAAAAGCGGCCTTTCAGATAATGTTTCGATCCCGCCTCCAAGAGGTGGGATAGGCCCTTAAGGCCCTTAACAAACACTTAATTGCCCCTATAATGCCATTTTGAGAGGCCTTTCTAACTTTAACACATTTCCCCCATGCTGCACATCTCCTCTGGAAGACGCCAGTTAATCCTGGCGGCCTCACAAGTGGATTGCTTACTAACAGCTGCAGCTCCACCATTAAAAAGGAATTTTCAACAATGATCATTTGCAGGTGGCAGAACTTTGTTTTCTCAGGTCTGGGCGAACTTTTAGCATGCCTACTCATTGTGGAAGTTTTGAGGCTGAGATCCATCTCCAGTGTGACCTCCTGGGAAACCTCTCTCCCCACCTTCACTGAGCGCTTCCTCAACCGAGGTATATACCTGAAGCATGGGAACCATTTATTTCCTTTCCTCCTGAACATCAGATTCGGATGAAGACCAGCTGCGGCAGCAGCAGAACCCTGAACAACAGCAGCACCAACAGCAGCAGCAACAACAGGAGCGCCAAGCTGCTGCTCATCCACCTGAGGCTGCACAGGCCAGAAGGCGCCAGCGCATGGAAGCACGTCGCCACAGGAGATACCCCCAAAGCAGGGTTTACAGACAGAGGATGAGCTACCTCAACATGACTGAGCAGCAGTGCCAAAGGAGGCTCAGACTTTAGCGAGAGGTCGTGAGTGACATCTGCGCAATGCTGCAGCAAGACCTGGAGCCCAGAGGAGCGGGTGGACACCCCTTACCAGTGGCCGTCAAAGTCACCACCGCACTCAACTTTTTTGCTTCAGGCTCATTCCAGGGATCAACAGCAGACATCAGCAGCATCTCCGGCGGCCGCACACACTTGCGTCATGCAGGTAACCGATGCCCTCTTTGCCATCGTGCACAATTACATCAACTTCTCCAAGGATCAAGCAAGTGCAACCGCGCGTGCGGTTGGATTTGCTAATCTGGCAGGCTTTCCAAGGGTGCAGGGCGTCATTGACTGCACACATGTGGCCCTTAAGGCACCCTATCACAATCCAGGTATTTTTGTCAACAGCAAGGGCTTCCACTCCCTCAACGTGCAGCTGATGTGTGACTACAAGAAGGAAATTTTGCATGTTTGCACCAAGTACCCTGGCAGTTGCCATGACTCCTTCATCCTGCGCCAGTCTAGTGTGCCTCCGCTCTTCAGTCCACCTGACCAACTTTTCGGATGGCTACTTGGAGACAAGGGCTATCCCCTGAAGACGTGGCTAATGACGGTGTTGAGGAGGCCATCCAACGAAGCTGAGGAGCGCTACAACTCCAGCCACATTTCCCCCAGATCCATAATCAAGCAAACCATCGGCTTGCTGAAGATGCAATTCAGATGCCTTGATAGATCAGGTGGAGCCCTGCAGTACTCAGCAGCCAGGGTCTCCAGAATCGTCATGGTCTGCTGTGCACTTCAGAACATGGCACAGCATCATGGCTTGCAGCTGCCTGAGGTACAAGTGGCTCATTGCATTGCCTCCTCAGATGAGGATGAGGATGATGAGGAGCAGGAGGAGGAGGAGGAGAGCGACAATTAACAGCTTGTGGAGGCGCATCAACCAGTGGCAGCAGCATGCGAGCACATTAATGCCCGGGATGCAAGGGATGCACTCATCTTGGCCAGATTTGCTTAGCCTGCCCAATCAAACACTTTTGCCTCGCACCTTCTTACCAGAGCATCGACAATGGCCAAGAACCTGCGGATTCCTATCACTCTGACCACCATACTGACAATTGCAAGGCGCCCTAAGCCCTCAATGTGGAAGTCCCATTAGCGAAATTACACAGACCACAACTTCAACAGTTTGCCATCAATTTTTTTTATCACATAAAGTCACGGATGGCTTTTCAATAATAAACACAACAGAACGCCCAAGTGACTACCCTTGTGACTAATTGTGCTTTATCTTCCTCTTAAGCCTGTTCCTACGTGGTGCTTCCCCTGTGGCTTCACGTTCTTGCTGCTCCTGCCTCGACATCTTTGGCGGGCGTCCTCTGGGGTTGCAAGCCTGTGCAGTCTGCTGCTCCTGTGGCTGTGCAGGGGCTGAGATGCCGATCTCAGTTGGATGAGGACTCTGGTGGGGCTCTGACCGAGGGCTCTGCAATGACATGGTCGTGTGAGCGCTTGGGGAGGAGCCCCCACTTCCTTGTTCTTTCCACCAACATCCCTCTCATGGGTCAGCCCCACTTCAGAGCTAACAAGTGGCTTGACAGCACCTTGCTGCACTTCAAGGGGGCCATGAGGACCCATTTCTGCACTAGAAGTCCTACTCCAGAGGACTTTCATGAAGGTCTGGTTTCTCTGCTCAATAGTTGACCATCGCTCCTAAAGAGATGTCAGTCTATTCTGAACAATGACCATGTTTTCAAGATCCGAGCGACTAAACTCCTCCATGGCCGTGGCCATCCTCACCTCTACCGTAGCCATCCTCTCCTCTATGGTAGCCAGCCTTACCACGGAGGTAGCCATCCTTACCACGGAGGTAGCCATCCTTTCCACGGAGGTTGCCATCCTTTCCGTGGTGATGCGTTTAAGCTCCAACGCCTCCACAAAGGCTCTGCTTATATTAGCGATGGACTCCTCCATTCGCTCCACACTCGCAGCGACCCTGGAGACAAAACCTGCCAGAGATTCCTGCACCTCTTCCTGGAGTTCCAGCACCGCTCTCCTTCTGGATGGACCCGGAGGCACAGGGTTGACATGCAGCTGAGCCGAGCTGGGAGAGTCCTGTGCCCTCCAATGAGGACTCTCCACAGCTGTCCCTGTCTCCACCATCTGCTGATGCTCACTTGTGAGCTGTGATACACCAAGTGACAACCCTACTCTATCTCCCGATGGTCCCACCGAGGTGTGAGTGTCTGCCCTGGTGCTGGGCGCACTTAATTCTGCTGATGCTGCGCCCTCAGAGGTTGCAGCTTCCTCTGAGGAGTCTGGGGGCTCAGGCTGTTCCTCCTGGACAGTGGGGAGAGGGGCTGTCGATGGTCCTGTGGTGAAGTAAAGGAAAGAGTTAGACATGTGAGATAAACATTGCATGCACATTGAATTGTGCAGATGATCATAAGTCAATCTGTTAGAGCATCAGAATCAATATCAGTCACGCATGCAATGTCAATGAGAGAGATGAAAAACTATTCTGTCACCAGCTTGCTCTGATGCACCCGTCTGTCCGTCCCCAATTGTGCATCCTCCACGACTCCCACGATCTCCAGGGCTGCCTCCTCTGCAGTGGTGAGCTGGGCTATTAAGGGTGGCCCTCCTCCTGTCCTCGCCCTCTCCCTCTTATTGTGGGCTCTCTTTTCCTGCAATGAGGGACACAAGTGGAGTTTGAGTGAGAATGAAGGATTGAGTGTAGAGATTCCATAGCATAGATGCTTAGAAGGACACAAAGATAGAGTGAGGTGCCAATACCAAGGGCCCTCCCTGTGTGTTGTAAGTTGTTGTCATTGCAGCACAGTGATAGGGAGTGCGAGGGCTGCATAGTTAAGTGAATGTGAACATACAGAGAGAGGGAATGGTTAAGGGTGCAGGAATGTAAGGGTCAAGTGGGATGTGGAGGAGGAGGTTGACAAAGCAGAGTGCTGGCGATGAGAGGTGATGGGGATCAGATTGAGGATCATGTGGATGGAATACTCACTTTTCCTGTGCGGAGAAGGTCATGAAACCTCTTTCTGCACTGCAGCCAGGTTCTGCTGCACATTGAGATGGCATTCACCTCCTGTGCCACTTGCAGCCACACAGCTTTGGTCTGTTGGGGAGGCTTTTTCCTCCCTGAAGAAGGAAACAGCACTTCCTTATTCGCTCTTGCTCCCTCCACCAGAACTTGGAGGGAATTCTCATCGAAACAGGGTGCACACTTTGGTCTGCTGTTTCACATGGTTGGAGCATGAATCCCTCAGAAGTATAATGCAAAAGTTGTAAGGCAGAAAAAGAACCAAGGGTGTGATAACAGGAAACTTAGAAAATATCAATGGGATTAGACAAAGTCAACATGGATTTATGAAAGGGAAATCGTGTTTGACAAACCTACCGGAGTTTTTTGAGGATGTAACTGGTAGAATAGATAAGGGAGAACCAGTGGATGTGGTACATTTGGATTTTCAGAAGGCCTTTGATAAAGTTCCACATAAGAGGTTAGTGTGCAAAATTAAAGCACATGGGATTGGAGATAATATACTGGCATGGATTGAAAATTGGTTAACAGACAGGAAACAGAGAGCAGGAATAAATGGGTCTTTTTTGGGGGGCAGGCGGTGGCTAGTGGGGTACTGCAGGGATCAGTGCTTGGGCCTTCATTGCAAGAGGATTTGAGTACAGGAGCAAGGATGTCTTACTACAGTTATACAGGGCCTTGGTGAGACCACACCTGGAGTACTGTGTGCAGTTTTGGTCTCCTTACCTAAGAAAGGATATACTTGCCATAGAGGGAGTGTAGCGAAGGTTCACCAGACTGATTCCTGGGATGGCAGGACTGTCACATGAGGTGAGATTGGGTCGACTAGGCCTATATTCACTAGAGTTTAGAAGAATGAGAGGGGAATCTCATTGAAACGTATAAAATTCTGACCGGGCTAGACAGACTGGATGCAGGGAGGATGTTTCCCCTGGCTGGGGGGTGTCTAGAACGAGGGGTCACAGTCTCAGGATACAGGGTAGGACATTTAGGACTGAGATGAGGAGAAGTTTCTTCACTCAGAGGGTGGTGAACCTGTGGAATCCTCTACCACAGAAGGCTGTGGAGGCCAAGTCCCTGAATATATTTAAGAAGGAGATAGATAGGTTTCTAGACACAAAAGGCATCAAGGGGTATGGGGAGAGAGCGGGAATATGGTATTGAAATAGAGGATCAGCCATGATCATATTGAATGGTGGAGCAGGCTCAAAGGGCCGAATGGCCGACTCCTGCTCCCATTTTTCTATGTTCTATGTTTCTAAATGCAGCTGCATAGATGACGTCATCAGAAACGAGTTTCAGCATCAAAATACTAATTGGGCCCGGGGTTGCCACACGCTGGAAATCAAGCGCCCAATTAGGGGGAAATTGCTCAATTGTCCCGCCTCACATCGGAGGTGGGGGTCGCCGAACCCCTGACCCACCCCCAGCCCGCCCCCAATGACAAAACCCAGCCCATAGTGTGTAGTGATTATTCAATCATGAGGGGCATCACAATCAAACCCCGGTCTAGAAATCTGATCGCGTGTGTGAGAAAGGAATCCAGTACCTGTATCCAATATGCTTTGGGAAAATAGGTCAAGTTGGACAATAAAGGCTCATGGCGTGTTGACGACTAAAATCTGCCAGCATAACAGCAGGAAAGCTGCAACTACAGCAACTTAAAGGGAAAAAGGGAGGTTTAGTGTGTTATCTGCCTCACGGTCTTCTCAGTAAGTTAAACATCTTGTGAAGGCCTTGGGTTTGTGAGCATCCCTTGTTCTGGTGGGTGAGATTATCAAGCCTCCAGACCCAGTGTACAGAGTGTCCAAGATAAGATAAGAATTAGGACAAACATCTCTCTAACATAGAATGGGACTGCAGATGGCTGCAAGGGGGGTGGATAATTGTGCAAGACAAGCAGGCAAACCCAATATAAGGAAAGCCGAGTCCCCGGTTAGGTAGAGCTCTCGGGGCGATTCATGACACTGGTGCCATTGATTGAGGAAGATTGATCACCTTTGCATCCTGGCACAGATTGAGGTTGTACTATTTATATATTATACATGTGTTACATTTATGTTTTAGTGCATTGCTTGTAATTGGTAGTAACATTTATGTTTAAGTAGGTCAATAAAACTATCTCTAACAAGTCCAGTAATCGATAACAAGTGGACAAGCAGGATTAAACCACCTTACAGTGTGCTCGACCAAAGGGTCCATTATATGGCGGGCAGCGTGTGTGTGCTCATTCCACACGGAAGTGCGCCGCCCGCCATATTATAGCGGGGTTCTCTGTAGGTGCCCAGGGCATTGCCAGAAGTATTAAAAATGCTCACTATAATATTTAAAGAATAATCCTATGCTTTCATGAGCTTATGAGCAGACATGGGGGGAAAAATTCGGTATCGCCCCGTTTGGGGCGCCGTTATCGGCCGTGCGCAAAGTTTAGCGCCTGGCGCTAATTATCGCCTCCGACAGCAAACTTGGCTTTTATCGCCCCTGGAGGTGATTGGAGCGCTAAGTCAGGCGCTTCACACCTGTCTTAAGGTGCAAATGCCGAGGAGTGAGGCGCTACCTTAGAGCGCTGGCAAAGCAAGGAAGGGCAAATCAAAATAAACCTGCAAAGTGCTGCTCAGTACCCAAAACTCCTTCACACAGCATTGAATCTCTCCAGAGCCTCTCTCTCTCTCTCTCTCTCAGAATGCGTGGTGCAAAAATGTCACCGACAAAAAAAGGCAGGAAGCGGTCGCCTTTAAATAGCGCTCCCCTAGTCCCTTTCTGACAGCATAACGCTCCCCTCAACCTGTCGTTGCTAGCGGCAGGCGGTAAGGCAGGGGGCGCCACTCAATATCTGGTCCAGGGCGCTAATAGGGCATTGCGCACTCGACTGACATCACAATCTGCCGGCGCAGGAGATCGTGGCGGTAGTGTTTAGCGCCGCCGCAAAATGTCTAGTTAATTTCACGAGCGGCACAAACATCTCCACGCCCAGCCTCTAGTTGCTTTGCGCCCCAATTGGTGCCCTCTTAACGCGCTAACGGGAGGCGCAAACAACTGAATTTTTCCCCCATGCTGTCATCCTGAGAGAGGACAACAGATGTCATTCTCATGGACCAAGGTCATTCTCCTGGGACCGAGACTCAGCACTCCTACGACTCTGTGTGAGAACAGGAACATTGGCCAAGATAGTATTCGTCTGAGCTTCTATGGCAGCAGTGTGAGCTGTCAGGGAAGCTGTCAGCGTTGTCAGCAGAGGCTCCATCATGGCGGTTGCCACTGTTATGTTCATGGAGCTGACCACTGGGCTCCAGGTTGGGCAGAAAGGTCCCTATGCTCTGTGCGAAGCCCTGGCACAAGTTGGAGCTGGACACCTCCATGCTCTCTGCCATTGCGCACAAGCTCGCTGGCAGGCTGCTGTTTCATGTTGCCAGCTCATCAGCCTTCTTTGGTAGGCTGGGCCCTTGAAGTCAGCATTTGAATTTTCTACAGCAGAGTTAGGATGTGATCTTGCTCTCTGGCAAGCTGGCACCTCTGGCGTCCTATCCCACTGCCCTCGTTCCTACATACTTGTGGCCGGTGATTCACCATGTGAAGACCCCTCCTCTATCCTGCCCTCTAAAGAATGCATGGTGCCAGTCTCTAAGCTGATGCTTGCAAGGGTCAGATTGAATGACGCAGCATCTTCAGGATCCAACAGTCAGTCTGTGATCTCTACAATGGGGATGTCGGGACTCCGGCTCCACAGCGGTTGAAGGCTGTAGGCAGAAACAAAGGTAAGTTAACATTTTCTAACACTTTACACTCACCTCACTCTCCCAGGCCGCCTGCCTTTTCTGCAGCCTGGAGGAGTCCGTGTTTCATGTTTACACGGAGTATGAGAGGTTGCAGCCCCTCTTTCACTATTTAAAGGGGCTGCTCCTTGATTTTTGGCTGCACTTCAGTCCCTCGCTCCTGATCTTTGGTCACCCGGTGCGGAGGGGAGCAGGCAGATCGGAGGACCTCCTCATAGGACTGCTCCTGAGCCTGGCCAAAAAAGTCATCAATTGGTCCAAGTAGCGGGCGGTTGAGGGGGTCGTTCGGCCCGACTACCTGCCTCTCTTCCGCGGCCATGTTCACGCCCGGGTGGCCCTGGAGATGGAGCACGCGGTGTTCGCCGGCATGCTCGAGGCCTTCCGCGACCGGTGGGCGCCACGGGGACTGGAGTGCATCATCAACCCGGCCAACCAAATTTTAATTTAATTTGTTAAGTTTTATTTTAAAGTTTTATTAATTTACAGATAATACACTCACCTCATATACTTACCACTCCACACTTGCACCCATCACTCACCTCTACATCGCACTTTCAGACCCCTCCGACTCCCGCAGACCTCCTACTCGGCTCCTACACCCTGGCGGGGTTCCCTCAGGTCGGGAAGCCTGCACTTTGGAGCGAAAAATGGGGATAATCCTATTTTCTGCCTGTTAACTACCTGTTAACAGGAAGTTAATAGGCTTTAATCTCTTCTCGCCTCCAAGGGGACGGGACCCGGGGCAGGACGGCTTCCCGCCTCCTGGCAAGTGGGCACGGAGGCGGGTTGGGGACAGGTTTGCCACCCGCCCCCAAATTCTGCAAATTTCCCGGCAGTCCCGCCTCCATACCCGCCTCCTCGGGGCTGAGAAAATCCAGCCCTAAGTGTTTTGTTACCACGTCCTTCATAATAGATTCTAGCATTTTCTCCTACTACTGATGTCAGGCTAACTGGTCTGTAGTTCCCCGTTTTCTCTCTCCCTCTTTTCTTAAATAGTGAGGTTACATTTGCTATCTTCCAATCCGCGGGAACCGTTCCAGAATCTATGGCATTTTGGAAAATGACAACCAATGCATCCACTATCTCTATAGCCACCTCTTTCAAAACCCCAGGATGTAGGCCATCAGGTCCAGGGGATTTATTGGCTTTCAGTCCCATTAATTTCTCCAGTACTATTTTTTTTACAAATACTAATTTCTTTCAGTTCCTCGTTCTCGCTAGTCCCTTGGTTCTTCACTATTTCCGGGAAGTTTTTTGTGTTTTCTTCCGTGAAGACAGATACAAAGTATTTGTTTAATTTCCCTGCCATTTCCTTATTCCCCATTATAATTTCTCCTGTCTCAGCCTGTAAGGGACCCACATTTATTTTCGCTAATCTTTTCCTTTTTACATACCTATAGAAGCTTTTACAATCTATTTTTATGTCCCTCGCTAATTTACTCTCATTCTATTTTCCCTTTCTTTATCAATTTCTTTGTCCTCCTTTGCTGAATTCTAAAATCCTCCCAATCCTCAGGCTTACTACTTTTTTTGGCAACATTATAACCCTCTTCCTTTGATCTCATACTATCTTTAACTTCTCTTGTTAGCCACGGTTGGATCACGGTTGGAGTAGTACGGCTGCAGGTGGTGCAGGCATGAGGAGAGAGTAATTGAGATGAGATGCATGATTCTTACCTTGAGAACATTGGTTAGGTTATTTATTGAACTTTTTTCTGCATTGCATCCATGTTTTGGAAGCTAAGCTCCTGCTATTAACCTCCTCTGCAGCCTCTTCTCACTGGCAATGGAGGTGTGGCCTCCCCCTGGTGGAGCAGGATCTCTCTCCTCCTGTCGACAGCATGTACCAGGGCCTTGAAAGCTGCATTCGAGAACCTTGGCACCCTCTCTGTACCTTTTCCATTAACTTTTTTCCCTTTGAGAATGTTTTGCTGCTGTCAGAGCCAGATTGCACCTTTGCCTTTAAGACTGCTGGAATCCATTATGTGGCGTCAATCAAGCCCAATTGCCTATTTCCCAGAGAGGTATGCAGCCAATGAATAGCATGGGTAGCACTGGCTGCATGCCTGACTCATGATAATGGGTCAGAAATTCGGGTCCCCACGGGTGAGTACGCGCTGGGTACTCACCTGCAGGCCCAACGGAAGTGCCGGTTTTGTGCATGCACTGCGCATGCACGGGAAACCGGAACTTCCGTTCCCTTAAAGGAAGGGGTTCACAGGTCGAACACGTGCGCCGGAGAGGCAGCGCGTACGCCTGGAACTTTTGTTTTTTTTGCAGCTTTCTCCGGGAGGGTAAGTCTCCAGGAGCTACACTTTTAAAAAGCAGCCTGCTTTTAACAAGGTAAGTGGTGAATTAAGTAAAATTAAAACATTTTTCCCACAGGTTTATTATTTTTAAATACTTTAAAGTAAGGTAAGTTTATTTTTAACCCCTTTAAAAACTGTAATTAATTTTTTCAAAAATTTAAATTATTGTTTAAAATAGTTATTTTATGTAATTTATAGTTATTTTAAAAATGTGATTTAAAAAAAAAATTATTTGAAGTTTTAGTGATGTTTTGGGGCCGAATTCTATTCATAGATTTGACAGGTCTTCCTGTCAAATCTATGAATAGAGATTCACTGCTACCATTGGCTCTCCATGGCCCACGTGATCCCAGGGGACGCTTCGAACTAACTGCACCCCTGGGATACGCAAGCACTGCGCGCCGGCAGTTGGAGCAGGCCCAGGATCGGAATCCATGCGGGCTCACAGCTCAACGGCCGGCGCGCTAGGTAAGTGCAGGTCGGGGGCTTGCACCCGCGAAGCCGCCGACCCGAATTTCTAGGCCAATGAGCCGGCAGCACCGATTTCATGTGATCCCTGCGATCACAAGAACAGCTGTGTACAGCACCCGCTCCATCCCCTGCGTGCCCATTTTCAAGCCCAATCGAATTTGTCAGCCCTCATGTGCACAGATGCACATTTTCCAGGTTGAGTCATTGGCTAATGAGCAGTCCAAGCAGGAAGCCCAGGAAGTTTTCTTCACTGCCATCCCAGCCCAGGGCTCTGAAGGCAACTGTAGCACTCCCACAAGCCCAGAACCGATCAGAAATGAAACTAGGCACCATCTGGACTTAACGCTACTTTAGGTGGTGCCATTAGCTACTAGGTTATCTAAGAGGTAATGCTAGAGTGTTCAATTTCACATCTGTTTTCATAATAAGTGATGAATGTTAGATATAAATTTTAAAGGGAACTAATCTGATAGTACAGTGATTCCAGTGACATCAAAATGAAGTTAATTTTTCCTCCACTGCGTGACGTGTTTTCAGTTTTAAATCATCTTGACGTTGTAAACAGAAACAGTTAGCATTCGGGAAAAAGCAACAGTTCCACAAAAGAAAGTCAAGTCAACCTACAGTGTTCTTCTGCACCTCCTAGGGTTCTGCTGAACAACACTGGAAAGGTCTGAGTGGATTGGATTATAAATTTGACTGCTCTGATTTAACACACCTAGACAAATAAGATGAATTACCTTCCTGAAGAATGTAAAGTAAACCTTCTCACCCATCTCCTGTGCCTGTTGAGATCAACTGGTTTCAGTATTAGCAAGGTAGAATAGTCAAGCAGCAATTTCCCCTTTATCCAACAACATGGTAATTGGCGGTGTATAAGGTGCTCATTGGTTTGAAAGATAAGCGGAATATTAGGCCCTATTAATTTTACCAATCCCAGTCTAACACTAAATTCCATAATTGTTATCTTTCTCTTTGAATTCCATGTTATAAGCATTCACTTAACCACTTCAATGCACAAGTCATTTCACTTTCAGAAATTTGTTTAAAAACTTTAACAGACATTTAATACTTCTTTCACCATATACTGCTCGTGAGTTGTCACTGAATGCAGTGAAGATGTCATGCAGCAAAATGCCAAATGTGATGCTTAGTAGTAAATGAGCTAAAAGCATAAACTAAATGTAGTGTAATTTGTCTTCACTTGCCTACATCCAGTTCCAACGATCAAATATGCCTGGAAATTGCTCACTACTTTTGTTGTCCTAGATATAATAACTCAACTAGTTCAGACAGAAGTTTTTGATTTTAAAGTAGCACTGAGTTACAGATAATAACACATTAGAACTTTCATTCAGCAAATAGCACAAAGAACCAGATGAAGGGGCACTATGGAAAGCTAAAGTCATCAATGCCCTCTCCTGCTTTCTTAGCATGACAGACTGCAGTTGAATGCCAATTTAATGAATATCGATTTAGTGGATTCACCCATTTAACAGATTCAATTGGCGGCACTAGAAAATTCACATCTGATTTGTGAAGCGACATTGGGATCTAACATGTGAGGTGAAGTGATGTTACTTGGGCATTAAGTAGATACACTGAACGTGAGACTGTGTGTGGAGGGAAGGTCTAAAATTGTACAGATCTTGAGCACAGACCCTTTAATGCTATGGTTTATAGTTTTACTACAAGGGTTAGGATAGATTACTGTGCATCGATACAGTATTATCCATCTGCTTTAAAAGCTTTGCATACAGATTGATGCTATTATTTATTTAAAAAAACAAGCAATAGGGTTTTACGACATGAGAAGATACAATAAACCATGGAACAACATGAGATGAATGCTTCAGGTGTCGGCCATGGCTAAGTGGGTAGCTCTCTTGCCTTTGCGTCAGAAGGTTGTGAATTCAAGTCCTACTCCAGAGAATTGAGCACAAAATATAGCCTGGCACCCCACTGCAGTACTGAGGGAACACTGCACTGTTGGAGGTGCTGTCTTTTGAATGAGATGTTAAAGCACCAAAACAGATTTTCTACCCATTATCACACTGCTGTTTGTGGGACCTTGCTGTGCACAAATTGGCTGCCGTGTTTGCTACATTACAACAGTGACTACACTTCAAAAGTACTTCATTGGCTGTGAAGCGCGTTGGAATGTCTTGAGGTCATGAAAGACGCTATTTAAATGCAAGTTCTTTCTTTATATTGGAAAGGCATTATTTGGAGGCTATTTGATTCTTTGGAGAAGCAGACAATAAGCTATGTGAGCTGTTCTTGTGTATCTTCCAGTGTTTATATTTACATTATCCAGTTCAAGAATATTGCAAGTGTCTATAGAAACATGTCCAAAAATCAAAAACACAAATTAATAGGCCCAATGAGAATGCCTTTTACAATTTTTTGTTTGTGTTTGCATGTTAAATACAGGTTAGCTCTGGCTAGTTGAGGCATTTGTATAGCCCACATGCTCAGGGATTTACAGTTAAGTAATTATCTTTAGAAGTGTGATGACTGTTGCTTTCTTGGCAAACATAGAAGCCAATTTTCACATAGCAAGGTCTTCGAAATAGTAATGACCAGTTCGTCTGTTTTTGATAGTATAAGCCGAGTGATAAATGCTGGCCAGGACACCAAGTGAACTCTCCTAATCTTTAAATAGCATCATGACATTTTTTACATCCACCTGACCAAGCAGACATGGTCTCAGTTTAGCATTTCATCTGAGACAGCACCTCTGACAATGCATACTCCCTTAGTACTGCACTGGCGTGTCAGCCTAGACAATAAGCTCAACTCCTGGAGCGGGGTTTGAACACACAACTTTCTGCAAGAGTGGATCCACTGAGCCAAGGCTAACACAATTTAAGATGTAAAATAGGCAACAATTAAAGGTGCCATATAAATTGGTGATGTGTAGTGGTAGAAATTTAATTAGTGCTCCGGGTTCCCCACAGGAAGGTTCTTGTCATTAAGAAGAAGCACTGAAAGGAGGTGAAGTCATTCCTCAGAGGGAGGAAGAACTAAAGTGAATTGCTTTAAGTCAGTGTGACCCTATTTTCTTGTTCCCAATGACAGAGACCCGAGAGTAGAACACTGATTTTTTGCATCATTTACCAGCTAACAAACCATTCTTTGCGATAAAGATTTTACTTTAAAATGGAGGTGGTACAGGTTATAGTTTATCTATGGGAATACCATACATTGGAAGAGAGGACAGAAAACTGATTGAAGTATCATATGAGGGGAATTTATAATGGGGAACAAAGAAATGGCAGACCAATTAAATACATACTTTGGTTCTGTCTTCACAAAGGAGGACGCAAATAATCTCCCAGAGATGTCAGGGAACATAGGGTCTGATGAGAGGGAGGAATAGAATGAAATCAGTATTTGTAGGGAAATGGTGTTAGGGAAATTGACGGGATTGAAGGCCGATAAATCCCCAGGGCCTGATAATCTACATCCTAGGGTAGTTAAGGAAGTGGCCCTAGAAATAGTAGATGCATTGCTGGTCATCTTGCAAAATTCTATAGACTCTGGAACAGTTCCCATGGATTGGAGGATAGCTAATGTAACCCCACTATTTAAAAAGGGTGGTAGAGAGAAAACGGGGAATTATAGACCGGTAAGCCTGACATCGGTAGTGGGGAAAATGCTAGAGTCCATTATAAACGATGTCATAACAGAGCACTTGGAAAACAGTGACAGGATTGGACAAAGTCAACATGGATTTACAAAAGGTAAAGCATGCTTGACTAATCTACTGGAATTTTTTGAGGCTATAACTGGTAGAATAGATAAGGGAGAACCAGTGGATGTGGTGTATTTGGACTTTTTAGAAGGCTTTTGATAAGGTCCCACATAAGAGATTAGTGTGTAAAGTTAAAGCACATGGGATTGGGGGTAAGGTACTGTCTTGGATAGAGAACTGGTTGGCAGAAAGGAAGCAAAGAGTTGGAATAAATGGGTCTTTTTCCGAGTGGCAGGCAGTGACTAGTGGGGTACTGCAGGGATCAGTCCTAGGACCCCAGCTATTCACAATATATATTAATGATCTAGACGAGGGAACTAGATGTAGTATCTCCAAGTTTGCAGATGACACAAAGCTGGGTGGGCATGTGTGCTGTGAGGAGGATGCAGAGAAACTCCAGTACGATTTGGACAGGTTGGGTGATTGGGCAGATGCATGGCAAATGCAGTATAATGTGGATAAATGCGAGGTTATCCACTTTGGTGGCAAAAACAGGAAGACAGATTATTATCTGAACGGCAATAGATTGGGAAAAGGGGAAGTGCAACGAGACCTGGGTGTCCTTGTGCACCAGTCGCTGAAGGTAAGCATGCAGGTGCAGCAGGCGGTTAAGAAGGCAAATGGTATGTTGGCCTTCTTAGCGAGAGGATTTGAGTACAGGAGCAAGGATGTCTTGCTGCAGTTGTACAGGGCCTTGGTGAGACCACACCTTGAGTATTGTGTGCAGTTTTGGTCACCTTATCTGAAGAAAGATATTCTTGCCATGGAGAGAGTGCAGCGAAGATTCACCAGACTGATACCTGGGATGGCAGGAATGACGTATGAGGAGAGATTGGGTCGATTAGGCTTATATTCACTAGAGTTTAGAATAATGAGAGGGGATCTCATTGAAACTTATCAAATTCTAGACAGACTAAATGCAGGAAGGATGTTCCCAATGGTCGGGGAATCCAGAACCAGGGGTCACAGTCTAAGATAAGGGGTAAGCCATTTAGGAATTTCTTCACCCAGAGAGTGGTGAACCTGTGGAATTCTCTGCCACACAGGGCAGTTGAGGCCAATTCATTAAATATATTCAAGAAGGATTTGGATATATTTCTTGAGGCTAACGGGATCAAGGGATATGGGGAGAAAGCAGGGACAGGGTACTGAATTTGGATGATCAGCCATGATCTCATTAAATGGCGGAGCGGGCTCGAGGGGCCGAATGGCCTACTCCTGCTCCTATCGTCTATGTTTCTATGTTTCTATGATTGTGAAGTCTTTGGGAGTTAAATTCGGTCGTACCGCAAAACAGGCGATAGCGAACCGACAACCCGAGCTGCACTCCACATATTTTCTTTTCTATTGCCGATTTGCTATCGTCCTTTTTGCTCTACCTCCAAGTTGAATTTCGCCCCCTTTGATTGCACCGTTGAGCCCATGTTTATTATATTCAAATTCATGTAGAACAGCAATACATTCACAAAAGCAGATTACAATTAAGAGTAAGAGGCTGTTTTGTTTGGAGCAGATTTTCATTGTAAAAATATTTAATATCCTAGGCGACTGTTGTAGATCACTGGGACAGAATGAACAGGCTGGCCTAGAACTGTTTGGGAAAACAACACAAACTACTAAAAAAAAAGTACATTTGGGTGACTTGAATTATCCAGTAATAAAGTAAGTAGAGCCAGGATCAGTGCAGGGGAAGTAGAAATAGGTTTGTTGAGAAAGCATCAAATTGTTTTGGGGGGAAAAAATGCTTACCTTTCCCTTTCTTTGGCTCCTCCTGTCACACACAATTACTCAACCAATAGCACAAGCAGGCAACCAGCTCCCAGGCCACTGCCAAGGCTCCATTGGAACCGCATGCTTGGAAGTGAGTGAACGCAGCCCTGAGTTACTGGTTCCTTGATCGCTATTTTTAATTTTTATCCTTTCTTGCATTGAAGTATCTGACCTCCACGCCACATCTCCTTTGCTGCCGTTAGAGGGGAACATAACAACGCATGGAATAAGAAAAGTCCATTTGACCAATCAAGTGTGCTGCAGCTTCCAAAACATAGAAACATAGAAACATAGAAGATAGGAGCAGGAGTAGGCCATTCGGCCCCTCGAGCCTGCTCTGCCATTTAATGAGATCATGGCTGATCATCCAAACTCAGTACCCTGTCCCTGCTTTCTCCCCATATCCCTTGATCCCTTTAGCCTTAAGAAATAGATTTAACTCCTTCTTGAATATATTTAATGAATTGGCCTCAACTGCCTTCTGTGGTAGAGAATTCCACAGGTTCGCCACTCTCTGGGTGAAGAAATTCCTCCTCATCTCTGTCCTAAATGGCTTACCCCTTATCCTTAGAAAAGAACATCTGCAACTTCTATTAACTATATAGGTAACATTTCCAAGAATATAAAGATTTGACTCCCCTCACCCCCTAACAATGAAAATTTCAGGATACCACATTCAGGAATCAACATTATTCAATTCTGCAAAGTACAGATGATATTTGTCAACAAGAGTGCAGCCATAGTGAATCTGTGGATCTGATCACCTGTTTTTATGCTTATCCTTACTACCTTCAATACTGTTCTCATTAAGATATTCAGCCAACTCTTTTTTAAAGCAGTTAATTCATTCAGAAATAATGGGCTATAAATTCGATCACGCCAGAAGGCGGAGGAGCAGGGTGCATGCTGCACCTGTCGGTTCATGTGGTAGCCGGGACCACGTGAAATTCGTGCTTGGAGTTTATTATAAAGAAAGAGGTGTGCAGCCAGCGCTACACGTGCTGCTGAATGTGTTTCAGGGGCTGGAAACCCGGCATCACTGCCGCCAGCCTGTTTCTCACTTGAGAAATGGGCATCAGACAGAGGAAAATTGGAGGGGGGAGGGGAACCTCAGTCACCCTATGGACGCCCAGGCCCTGCCTGATACAAATTTTAGGCAGGCCTGTAAACGGGCACATAGCACACTTGCCGTTTTCAGATGGGAGGCTGATTAAATGTGCAAATTCTGGTCCAAAGACATTACAGGACCCCGACTGCAATTTTGAAGTACAAACGGACAGAACGTGCAGTGCACATGCTCTGCCCAATGCACCAGGCAGTGAGCGGCCTAACCAGTGGTCCTTGCAGGGACTGCTGATGGCTGCACCACAAATGGCCCCAAACCCCCCCTTTTCCTTTACTCTTGTGGGACCAGCAGGAGCAGGATTGCTCTTCCTGGTTCCCGAAACATACTGCAGCCCGCTGCTAACCTGTGCTCAGCCCTCCCCATCCAGCCCGTTGGCCAGCTCGCCGTAGGAGTTGGATGACTTACTGCCCTCCCCTAACTAGCGAGCTGCAGCGTAGCACCCATTGGTCAGCTGCATTCAAATGAAGCCTGAACCTGGACATGGTTCAGGCCTCCCTGTATTGGTTTCAGGCAGGCAGTGAGGCCGCCCTGCTGACTTTACACCATTGTGGGCGGAAGATGAAAGTACCCACCACAATGTTTTATTAGGACAGGAGCATTACACCGTATAACATATAATACGTTATTCTGCTGGTATATCTCCTTGTGTGGCTGAGTGTCAAATTTTGTCCGATAATGCTCCTGTGACGTGCCTTGGGACATTAATGGCCCAGAAATTCGGGTCGGAGGCTTCCTGCGTGTGCAAGCCTCCGACCTGCACTTACGTTGAGCTGTGGGCCCCCGTGGAATTCCGATCCTGGGCCTCCTCCAACTGCCGGCGCACAGTGCTTGCGTATCCCAGGGGCGCAGTTAGTTCGATGCATCCCCTGGGATCACGTGGGCCATGGAGAGCCAATGGTAGCAGGGAATGCTTCATTCATAAGTTTGACAGGAAGGGCTGTCAAACCGATAAATACTATAAGCCCCAAAACATCACTAAAACCTCAAATAATTTTTTTTTTAAATCACATTTTTAAAATAAACTATAAATTACATGAAATAACTATTTTAAACAATAATTTAAATTTTTGAAAAAATTAATTACATTTTCTAACGAGGCTAAAAATAAACTTACCTTTCTTTAAAGTATTTAAAAATAATAAACCTGTTGAAAAAATGTTTAAATTTTAATTAATTCACCACTTACCTTGTTAAAAGCAGGCCTTGCGACTGCTTTTTACATGTGTAACTCTTGGAGACTTACCCTCCCGGAGAAACCTGCAAAAAAAATGTAAGTTCGATGCGCACGCGCTGCCTCTCCCGCGCACGCGTTCGACCTCTGAACCCCTTCTTTCAGGGGAACGGAAGTGCCGGTTTCCCGCGCATGCTCAGTGCATGCAGGAAACCGGCACTTCCATTGGGCTTACGGGTGAGTACCCCGTGCGTACTCACCCGCGGAGACCCGAATTTCTAAATGCGCTTTATAAATGCAAGTTGTTGTTTTGTTGGTAAAGCGCAGCTGTGCATCATCTGGTATCTCCCTTTAAGGCCACGGGCTCTAATTGTTATGACTTCTGGAGGTCAATTAGCAGCTAATTACTTTTAGGCACATCCTAAGTTCAAAAGAAACCAGCAAGAAATGACTGGCTGTGACTTAAGGATAATTAGAAGCTAGCTTCTATTCCCAGGGAGCTTTCCATTTTAATAATTTTTTTCAAGTGTGGCAAAAATATTTGCCTATGTGACCTCCCTGAAGTGTGAAAGACATGGGTCAAAACTTTTATATCGATAGATTATCCAATGACAACTTACATTGATAATGTATGTTTAACACAGAAAAATGTACTAAGTTGCTTCTTAGAGGTGTAAGGAAAAAATGGATTCTGAGCCAATGAAGGAAAGATTCAGAGAGGTGAATAAAAGATAGGTCAAAGTTGAGGAGGGTGTTAAAAAGGGGGAGGTTTAGGGAGGGCATTACAGAGCATTGTGCCTAAGCAACTGAGAACATCGCCGCCGTGGGGGCGACCAGGGAAGAGTCTATGATACAGAGGGGGCATGGTCAGGTTGTGGAACTGCAGGAGATAAGGAGGGATGAGGCTATGGAAAGATTTTAAACAAGAGGATGCAAATTTAAAATTTGAGTTGCTGGGGTGCAGGAGCCAATGTAGGTCAGTGAAGATTGCCGTGATGGGCAAGCCGCACGTAGGATACAGGCAGCAGAATTTTGGATGAGTTGAAGTTTATGGAGGCTGGAGGATAGGAGGTGGGCCAAGAGAGCACTGGAGTAGTAGACCTTGCAGGTGACAAAAGCATAAATGAGGGTTTCAGTGGTAGGTGGGCTGAGGTAGGGCAGAGGCTGGTAAAGTTACAGAGGTGAAATTAAGCAACCTTTGTGATGGAGAGAATATGGGTTCAAAAACTCAGTTCGCGATTGAATAGGATGCCATAGTTGTAAACAGTCTAGTTCAGCTTATGACAGTCGCTAAAGAGGATGATGAAGTTCGTGGCAATGGTACATATTTTGTGCTGGGGGCTGAAGATGATGACTTCAACTTTCCCAATGTTAGCTGAAGGAAACTGCAGCTCATCTAAGACTGCATATTGGACAAGCAGTTTGATATGTTCTTGCAAGGAACACAAAAGCGGACTGTAAAAGCTTCTACAAGTATGTAAAAAGAAAAAGAGTAGTGAAGACAAATGTAGGTCCGTTACAGTCAGAAACGGGAGAATTTATAATGGGGAACAAGGAAATGGCAGAGCAATTAAGCAAATACTTTGGTCCTGTCTTCACGGTAGAGGACCCAAATAACTTCCCAGAAATGCTAGGGAACCATGGGTCTAGTGTGAAGGAGGAATTAAAGGAAATTAGTATTAGTAAAAATATAGTGCTGGAGAAATTAATGGGACTGAAAGCTGATCAATCCCCAGGGCCTGATAATCTGTATCCCAGAGTACTAAAAGAGGTAGCCATGGAAATAGTGGATGCATTGGTTGTCATCTTCCAAAGTTCTATAGATTATGGAACAGTTCCTGCAGATTGGAGGGTGGCAAATGTAAACCCACTATTTAAAAAAGGAAGGAGAGGGAAAACAGGGAACTACAGACTAGTTAGCCTAACATCAGTAGTAGGGAAAATGCTAGAGTCTATTATAAAGGATGTGATAACGGGACACTTAGAAAATATCATCGTGTTTAGACAAAGTCAACATGGATTTATGAAAGGAAAATCGTGTTTGACAAACCTACTGGAGTTTTTTGAGAAGTAACTGGTGGAATAGATAAGGGAGAACCAGTAGATGTGGTGTATTTGGATTTTCAGAAGGTCTTTGATAAAGCCCCACATAAGAGGTTAGTGTGCAAAATTAAAGCACATGGGATTGGGGATAACATACTGGCATGGATTGAAAATTGGTTAACAGACAGGAAACAGAGAGTAGGAATAAATGGGTCTTTTTCGGGGTGGCAGACGGTGACTAGTGGGGTACCGCAGGGATCAGTGCTTGGGCCCCAGCTATTCATAATATATATCAATGATTTGGATGAGGGAACCAAATGTAATATTTCCAAGTTTGCTGATGACATGAAAGTAGGTGGGATTGTGAGTTGTGAGGAGGATGCAAAGAGGCTTCAAGGCAATTTAGACAAGTTGAGTGAGTGGGCAAATGCATGGCAGATGCAGTATAACGTGGATAAATGTGAAGTTATCCACTTCGGTAGGACAAACAGAAAGGCAGAGTATTCTTTAAATGGTGATAGATTGGGAAATGTTGATGTACAAAGGGACCTGGATGTCCTTGTACACCAATCACTAAAAGCAAACATGCAGGTGCAGCAAGCAGTTAGGAAGGCAAATGGTATGTTGGCCTTCATTGCAAGAGGAATTGAGTACAGGAGCAAGGATGTCTTACTACCGTTATACAGGGCCTTGGTGAGACCACACCTGGAGTACTGTGTGCAGTTTTGGTCTCCTTAACTAAGAAAGGATATACTTGCCATAGAGGGAGTGCAGCGAAGGCTCACCAGACTGATTCTTGGGATGGCAGGACTGTCGAATGAGGAGAGATTAGGTCAACTAGGCCTGTATTCACTAGAGTTTAGAAGAATGAGAGGGGATCTCATTGAAACGTATAACATTCTGACCGGGCTAGACAGACTGGATGCAGGGAGGATGTTTCCCCTGGCTGGGGGGTCTAGAACGAGGGGTCACAGTCTCAGGATACGGGGCAGGACCTTTAGGATGAGGAAAAATTTCTTCACTCAGAGGGTGGTGAACCTGTGGAATTCTCTACCACAGAAGGCTGTGGAGGCCAAGTCACTGAATATATTTAAGAAGGAGATAGATAGATTTCTAGACACAAAAGGCATCAAGGGGTATGGGGAGAGAGCGGGGATATGGTATTGAGATAGAGGATCAGCCATGATCATATTGAATGGCGGAGCAGGCTCGAAGGGCCGAATGGCCTACTCCTGCTCCTATTTTTCTATGTTTCTATGATAGCACAGAGGCAGTGAACCAATTGAGAGAAATGGTGGAGCGACTGAACTCGGTATCATCAGCATATGTGCGGAAGCTAACCCCATATCTTTGGATGATGTCACCAAGGGGCAACATGCAGATGAGGAAGAGGAGGAGGCCAAGGATGGATCGTTCAGGAACTCCTGAGATGACAGTGCGGGAAAGGAAGAGAAGCTATTGCTGAGATGCTTTGCCTACAACTGGATATATAAGTGGAACGATGTGAGGGCTGTTCCACTGAGTTGGACAAAAGAGAAGAAACATTGGAGGAGGATGACATGATCAACTGTGGTGAGAAATCCAGGAGGATGAGGAGGGATAATGCATCAAAGTCATATTCAGTAAGAATGACATTTGTGACTTTGAACAGGCCATTTCTTTGCTGTGGGAGGGGCAGAAACCTTATTGGGTTCAAACAGGAAGTTGCAGGACAGAGGTCTAAGAGGTGAAAAGATGTTCGTGGACCTTGGAGTGGGGAGGTTGGAGATCTTTTCCATCTTTTAAAGACGTCCATTTCAAATTTCTTTTCTTAAATAATCACAAGCTTAACTTATGAGTCTTTTTCTTAACTTAAAGACAGATATGGTATGGTACTGAGAGGATTGATGAAAGCTTGATGTAAGTGATGCCTGGAGATTGGCTAATCAATGGATAGTGACGATATATTTTACTCCCACAAAATGTGTTTTTTAACTAACAGATCCTTGTTGTAAGAATAGCCTTGTTGTTAAGGACTCCTCTGTATCTGCTAGCAAGCCGACTTTCATGCAAACAGATGCACTTTGTCAATGCTTATTACAGTGTAATAACAATGATCACAGTTAGGAGCTGTCCTTTGCTTTTTTGAAGCAGTGTTTCATCAAAGAGATCCTGATTCATCTGTAAATCATTCTTGTTATGCTGTAATCAATAGCTGCTTGTGAACATGCTCCATAACAATCTCCAGCAGAAACCTTAGGGAGGCATATCTGTTTGCATGTGATGTTGGTCTGGCAACAGCTATGCTGAGGCGATTTGCAGGGTTGTTCCTCTAGGGTACGACTGTTTAAAACAATGTCACAAGAAGGTAAGTGCTTCAAATTGTATATCCCCGAACAAATTTTTTAATGTTAGCCCTTTGAGGTTTTTTTTAACCAAAGGAACCTGCCTCTAATCTAAATTCTCAATATCTTAAATGGCAATCTTTGCATTATAGTTAGAAAGTAGTACAACCTGACCTGGCTGTGGTCACGCCTTTTCCACGTATTTTTTTTGATGTACAGACGGAGTTTTAAGCTAGCCTTTAGAATATTTTTTGTCGGCTTAAAATGCTTTAAATCGTGTCTGTGTTCAGTTTTGCAGTGTTGGTGTGGGCAGGGTCTATATAAGGCAGCTGTAGGGTTAAAGGCTAAATGGTTCCTTTATCTGTCGATCTGCAATCAATGATAGTGTAAAATTGAATCAAGAGCTGAATTGAAATATCAAAAATATTTTATAAATTGCATTGTTTGACTCCCAGTCCCAAGCTTTTAATTAGTAGTCGTTTTTCAGATGATTTGTTGTGCTCAATTTCACTAAGATGGTCCTTCCTATTACGTACTACTGTCTACTCTGACATTCATAATTTCCATACTGATAATGATGCAGACAGCTCTGTTACATTGCAGGAGCATTTGTGGATCTCATGTAGATTCTGACGAGTTGACGGTCCATGAACAATATATAATGAACATCTGACATTTCTGATATTGTACTATGTTTGCTCTGAGTATTTATATATGGGGAGGGGGAGGGGGGGAAGTTTCAGCTAGTTTTTCAGCCAAATTCCAGAGCAATCAGGGCAGAATCGGCCGGATCTGCGTAAACGATCGGGGAATTTAAAACATAGGCGAGTTGCGCCCAAAACCACTTGCGCTCGTGTTTTCCGCAGTCTTTTACGATGGTTCGTGATTCAATTCGCTCGAATCAGGCCTCGGCCACAAAACTGGCCAAACCCCCCAGGTCAAAATTGTGAGCTTCTGCCGATTGCTCTGGTTCGGGAAGGCTCTTCAAATTGAACTCATTTTCTTAGGCGCACGCGCACTAGTCGGCACGTTTTAAAAGTTTTCTCTTGTCCAATTTACTAAGAAACTGACTAGTGTACACCAATAAAACTATTAAGTGGTTCAGTATAGTGTTTTTGTTAAATCATTTTAAATCAGAATACTCACAGGTGGAGAACAGGACACCCTTATTAAAAATGCTTATTTTTGGTGACAAACCCATTTTCAGCTGTATTAATAAAAGTTGACCAGGTTACCGCCCTTAAATACATCAAGGAATACATGTCAATGGAAAGAAACAAAATGAAACAATTCCGCTCTATTACGCTGCCTCATCATGGAAGATTTTACATTTGTGATTATGCAAATGGTTTTTGGCAGAAACCTCAAGCGTAACCTAACCAGCGCCAGCTTGTGCGCATTTTGAGTGCAATTTCCCGATTGCGCCCAGAGCGGAAACTCTTCCCCTGAATGTTTCAAAATTGAAGAACGTGCTTGTCACCAGCATGAATTAGTGACAACTATCCAGCCAATCATATAAAATATGACCATAAAAGTATCTATGGAACAAGATGCATATTAAGTTGTGGAATACTATGTTTATTGCAGGAGTGAAGAAGACAGCTCATGAGTGGTAGTCGAGAATGAGTTGTACAGGTGTCCGTCTTAAGTGGAATTGTGAAATGGTGTTCAACTGCTTTTTATGCAGCATTTTATTTATACAATTATATGTACCAGTCAACATCCCATGTCATTGCACCTGGGGAGTTCGCAGGTGGCAGTCTTTACAAGTAATTCCATCATTCAAAAAAAATGTAAAGCCAACCATTTTTAAAATTGGGTATGACAGACACTATTAGTGTGGGGAGGCGGAGAGCCACAAAAGTCAACTGAGGACATAGTTCACAATGGCCTTGTATCACAAATATGGAATAAATTCTAATCCATGTATGATGGATTTGCTGTTCGAGTCATCTGCACGTTTCCAAAATTGAAGGGCATCTTTGATGGAACCCATATGAACAGCAGGTGCTCGATTTTAATGGAGGAGGCGGGATGGAGTCGGGTTGCCTGGTGGGCGGGTTTTAGACCCACTGCCGGTTTCAGCCGCTCCTGGTGTCCCATTTTGAGTTAATTGGACCAATTAGTCCCGTCGCGCGCGCTGCCTGCTGCAATGAGTTGCAGTGGGTCTGTTGGTCTGCACTGATGAGGTCTCTGCTGCACTTGTTTTTAAGGGCTCCATGTAGCCTCAGCCGCTCATTTCTCGTTGCTGCTGCTGCTGGAAAGGGCCAGGATTACCATGAGTGCTGCCACAGGCAAGAAAGCCGCTCCGAGCTTCAATGACAACTCCCTGCAAGCTCTTGTAGAAGGAGTAACAGGTGCAGGGACATTCTGTTCCCTGCCAATGGCCGCAGGAAGCCTCCTCAACAGACGAAGGCAGCCTGGCTGGAGATAGCTGCGGAGGTCAGCGCAAGGTCACTGTGTGGATGTACCTGGCTTCAGTGCTGCAAATGCTTCAATGACACTTACATCACACTTACCTTCACTCTGCGTCCCTTCTCTTACCATCACCAGCACTCTGCATTGTCAGCCTGCTCCTCCACATGCCACCTTACCCTTACTTACATTGCACCCTTACCTTTCTATCTCTCTCTCTGTACTGAATCACTTCACCATCCTGCTATGCAGACCTCACACTCGCTCTCACTGTTATGCAATAACAACAACTAACAACGCACAGGGAGGCTCCTTCCTCTTGCCGCCTCACTCCATCCTGGCCTCCCTCTAAGATTCTACCTTATGGCTTCTTCACACTCACTCCATAACTCGCACTGAAACTCCACTTGTGTCCCTTCTTGCAGGAAAAGATAGCCCACAATAAGAGGGAGAGAGCCAAGACAGGAGCAGGCACACCATCACTCGTCACATTAACTGATGCTGAGGAGGCTGCTCGCGACATCATGGGAGGTGGCGAGGAGCTGGAAGTAGGGGACGGAGAGATGGGTGCACTAGAGGAAGCTGGTGACAGAATGCATTTTCATCCCTCGCTTTTACAATTCCTGATTGACTGCAATGGCATATATTGCTCATAGAGATTGACTTCTGATCATCAGCACAATAGGATGTCTGCTACCACCCAATCTGATGTCTAACTCATGTCTTTACTCTCTCACAGGACCATCGAGAGCCCACCTCCTCACTGTCCAGGACAAAGAGCCAGACGAATCCTCAGAAGAACCTGGAGCCTCTGAGGGAGCAGCGTCACCAGGACTCAGCACACCCAGAACCAGCGCAGATACGTACACCTCGGGGGGTCCTTCGCGACATACACCTGGTGTATCACAGCTCACAAGTGAGCATCAGCAGATGCTGGAGACAGCGACAGCAGTGGAGAGTCCTTGTCGGAGGTTGCAGGACTCTCCTAGCTCAGCTCAGCTGCATGTCGACCCTATGCCTCTGGGGCCATCCAGAAAGAGAGCGGTGTTGGACCTCCAGGAACAAGTGCAGGAGTCTCTGACGGGGTTTGCATCCACGGTAACTGCGAGTGTGGAGAGAATGGAGGAGTCTATCTCTAACATGAGCCCTGCCTTTGTGGAGGCAATGGCGCATGAACGTGCTGCCAGAGAGAGGGTGGCAACCTCCATGGAGGACATAAATCGCCAGACTCAACAGAGCATGGTGACTCTTCTAAATAGATGGTCTGCTATGGAGGATAAATGGGCATCTATTAAGGAGAGACACCAGACATACATGGACGTCCCCGTTATGAGGACTGTCAGTACAGAGACGTGTCCTCATGGCCCCACTGAGGTGCAGCAGGTTGCTCTCCAGCCACTTGCCAGCAGTGAAGTGTGGGTGACCCATGAGAGGGATGTTGGTGGACATAGAGAGGGAAGTGGGGGCTCCTCTCCAAGCGCTCACACGACCATGCCACTGCGGAGCCCTCGGTCAGAGCCCCAGGTTCTTCACCCAACTGAGATGGCCGTCTCAGCCCCTGCACAGCCGCAGGAAGAACAGACTGTGGAGGAGCCCGCACAGGCTTCCAAACCCAGAGGACGCCCGCCAAAGGCGTCTAAGCAGGAGCAGCATCAAAGTGAGCAAGGTGCCTCTACATCTGCTGAAGCCACAGGAGAAACACCACGTAGGAGCATGCGTAAGAGGAAGTTAAAGCACTAATAGTCACAAGGGTAGTCACTAGGGTGTTTTATAGTGTTGTTAAATATCGAGTGTCATCCTTTTGTGATGTAATTAAACAAAAGTGATGGCAAAGAGTTGAGGTTCTGGCCTATGTGTTCTGGGAAATGGAAGTTCAAGAGTGAGGGCTCAGGACTAATCGCATTTATAACGATGGTGGTGAGAGTGAGCGGACACCACCGTTTATTGGTCAGATGATGCATGAGGTTTCGAGAATGTTGGCCTTATATTCCTCTCCATCTGCCAGCCACCTGTGTTTGAAGCGTAAGCTTACACAAATCTGGCATGGGTGAGTGCTTCCCTTGCCAGATGGCTAGCAATGTGGTCTCCTACGGCTGCATTGGCCACATCCGGCCCCGCAACACGGGGCTCCCCAACCTCCTCCTCATGCTCCTCCTCATCCTCCTCATCATCCTCCTCCTCCTCCTCATCCTCTTCCTCTTCTTCCGAGGAGTGTGTGTACTGAGCCATTTGTTTGTCCAGCAGCACTAAGCCACGCTGCTGTGCGATGTTGTGCAGGACACAGCAGACCACGACGATTCTGGACACCCTGGCTGGTGCATACTGCGGGGCTCCACCAGATCTATCCAGGCATCGGAAGCGCATTTTGAGCAAGCCGATGGTTTGCTCGATGATGCTTCTGGTGGATAAGTGACTCAGATTGTAGTGATCCTCAGCCTTGTTTGTTGGCCTCCTCATTGGTGTCATAAGCCACTTTTTCAGGGGATAGCCCTTGTCGCCAAGTAGCCATCCGCAAAGTTGGGTTGGTGGATGGAAGAGCTAAGGCACAGTAGACTGGCGCAGGATGAAGCAGTCATGGCAACTGCCAGGGTACTTATCGCAAACATGCATGATGATCTTCCTGTGGTTACACACCAGCTAAACGTTCAGTGTGTGGAATCCCTTGCGGTTGACAAATACAGCTGGGTTGTGATAGGGGGCCTTAATGGCTACATGTGTGCAGTCTATGGCACCCTGCACCATTGGCAAAGCAAACCGCACATGCAGTCACACTTGGGCCATCCGTGGAGAAGTGGATGTAATTGTGGGCCTTTGCAAAAAGGGCATCGGTGTCCGGCGTGATGCAGATGTGTGCGGCTGGCTGGGAGATGCTGCTGATGTCTGCAGCTGATCCCTGGAAGGACCCTGAAGCAAAGAAGTTGAGTGTGGCGGTGACTTTGACAGCCACTGGTAAGGAGTGTCCACACGCTCCTCGGGGCTCCAGGTGTTGGTGCAGCATTGCGCAGATGTCAGCGATGACATCTCTCAAGTCTCAGCCTCCTTTGGCACTGCTGCTCAGTCATGTTGAGGAAGGTCATCCTCGGCCTGTAAACCCTGTGTTGGGGGTATCTCCTGCGGCGAGGTGCAGCCCTGCGCTGATGCCCTCTGCCCTGTGCAGCATCAGATGGGTAAGGAGGAGGTTGGCGCTCCTGGTGCTGCTGTTGTGGTTGGTTGTGGTGCTGCTGCGGTTGCGCTTCCTCCGAATCTGCCGAGCAGGGTGATGGTTCCCATACCATTGCTATAGATTTCAGTTGAGGCAGGAAGCTTGCAAGCGCACAGTCAAAGTGGCCTGAAATTATTCCAATCAGGTCACACTGCAGATGGCTGTCAGCTTGAACAGTCACAAGGTCAGTAGATTTGCAAAATCTTATCCCAAACCTCCAACAACAAAGTTGTGGCATTTGAATGTCAGCCATGTTGCCGGAGCGCTTTTAAGCAGCTGCAGCAACTGACATCAAATCAGGTCCTTGAGAAACCCAACTCATTGCAGCTGGCGTGTTTCTCGGAAGACAGGAAACAGGAGCCAAAAGCACCAAAATCGGAATTGCAGATTAAGATAGGATTAGCAAGACAGTTAACAGGCTGTTAACTGCCTGTCCCGACGTTTGGCATCTGGTCAGTTCGGGAGCAGCTGACCCGACAATTACAAAATTAGCGTGGGGGTGGGTTCGCAGCCAACTGCCATTTTTCCAATTTTCGCTGCCAACCCACCTCCAGACCCGCCCTCTGAGGTCCATTAAAGTCGAGCCCTAGGTCGCCACCAATGCTCCCCATAACTTTTTTTTTGGGTGCGCGGCCCCTTTAAGGGGCTGAGCGGTCCATTCACAGTTTCACACCTGCGCGAAACTTTAACACTGCAAAAGCAGGTCCCAGGCTGCGCGGGACCGGCAGAGGGCTGCACGGCTGCACGGCTTATAGGGAACATTGGTCTCCACATGTAAACAGAAAGGGGCTCCACGCCACAAATGTGCAGGCAAGCACTGACCACATAAACGCCACTCTGCAGGGCAATGCTCGTTTCCCTAAAACAACCATTTTACAGCAGTCTACAAAGCTGCAATTATTTGCGGGGACTAAAAGAACGAATGCATAGCTTTTTGGAGATCAGGCTGACAATGCCCATTACAACTCCCCACACAGCAGTGGTACAGTGAGGCCCATGGCACTACTAGAGTTATTGTAGAGCGCACTATAGGCAAATGAACATAAATAAAAGACAGGAAAAGACTAGCTGGTCCATTGAGCACATCCCATGCTGACATGGTGTAACTTAAGCACACCATGACCTCCTCCCCCTCGCTCCCACCAGCCAGCCACGCAGTCTCCTGGGAAAGACAGAAAAAAAACAGTGGAAAGAATCTGGAAAATTTCCCAAAAGGAAATGAAACAAGTTCCGAGAGACCACGGTGGCCAGGAGATGCATCACCCAATACCTCAGTTACTTTCTATACACTGTAATGCCAGTACAGTTAGGAACTCGCCCAGATCCCTTTTGAATGCCTGTAGCAAATCTATACTCACTGCACCAGGTGGTAACTTGTTCCAAAGATTTTTGGACTCCAGGGGAATCAAGGGATATGGGGATCGGATGGGAAAGTGCAGTTGAGGGCGAATATCAGCCACGATTTTATTGAATGGCGGAAACAGGCTCGAGGGGCCGTAGGGCCTACTCCTGCTCCTAATTCTTATGTTCTTTTGAAAAGCCTCCTGACATCTAACCTAGTTCAATGCTTACGTAACATTTATTCATATCTCTGTTCCTCCCTCACCTATTTAACTCAAATACCCTATACACATGGATCAAATCTAATCCTTTCGTTATTTTAAAGAACTCAATCAAATCTCCTCAAAGTGCATGCTTTTTACAGTAACTAAAAGCCTTTAAACCAGGTATCAATCTGAACTTTTCCAGGGCCTCTATATCACCCATCACAGTAATCTAGATGAGCCCTGACCAAGGTCTTATTCAAGGAAAGTATAGCGTTTTTTGTTTTGTATTTGAACATCTTGGCAATACATTCTAGTATTCTATTTGCGTTTGCTTTCGCAAATAGTACTGATAGTGAACTATACTATAACATTTAGGTCTTTCTCCGGCTCAACTGCCTTAAGTTCACAACCCTGTGTGGTGTACGCATGTTTGCCATTAGCCCTACTCACGTGCTTAACACTTCATTTATTTATATTATTATTAAAAGACATCTGCCAGATGCAGGCCCATTTCCCCATTGCAATCTACTTTTCTCATCTAAGTTCCTAATACCTGGATAATCCTTTGTATCATCTGCAAACTTGCAGAGAGTTCCCCCAATGCCTTCATGCAGATCATTGATAAAGACTGTGAAGAGCAATGGCCCTAACACTGATCCCTGTGGATCCTATTAGTAACTGGTCCCCATGCAGAGCCAATGCCGATAATAGCCATCTACCTACAAGAATGCATCCAATTCCTTATCCAACCCAAAATAACTCCAGCAATCCCAATGGACTCAATCTTGTTTCGTAGCCTACTGAGTGATTAAATATTGGGAAGACCAAAGCCATTGTCTTAAGTCCCCGCCACAAACTCTGTTCCCTAGCCACCGACTCCATCCCTTTCACTAACATCTATCTGAGGCTGAACCAGACTGTTCGCAACCTTGGTGTCATATTTGACCCTGAAATGAGCTTCCGACCACATATCTGTGCCATAACTAAGACCGCCTATTTCCACCTCCATAACAGTGCCTGTCTCTGCCCCTGCCTCAGTTCATCTGCTGCTGAAACCCTCATCCATGCCTTTGTTACCTCTAAACTTGACTATTCCAACGTCCTATGTAAACTTGGGGTCATCCAAAACGCTGCTGCCTGTGTCCTAAATTGCACCAAGTACCGTTCACACATCACGCCTCTGCTCACTGACCTACATTGGCTCCTGGTTAAGCAACACCTCAATTTTAAAATTCTCATCCTTGTTTTCAAATCCCTCCATGGCCTCGCCCATCCCTATCTCTGTAATTTCCTCCAGCCCCACAACCCGTCAAGATATCTGCGCTCCTCTAATTCTGCCCTCTTGAGCATCCCTGATTATAATCGCTCCACCATTGGTGGTTGTGCCTTCAGGTGCTAAGGGCCCAAGCTCTGGAATTCCCTCCCTAAACCTCTCCGCCTCTCTACCTCTCTTTCCTCCTTTAAGACACTCCTTAAAATCTACCTCTATGACCAAGCTTTTGCTCATCTGCCCTAATTTCTTACGTGGCTCGGTGTTAAATTTTTCTTTTATAACACTCCTGTGAAGTGCCTTGGGAATTTTACTACATTAAAGGCGCTATATAAATACAAGTTGTTGTTGTTGTTGGGTGGGCCCCTTTTCAAAAGATTTTTGAAAATCCAGGTCTACAATGCCAACTGGGCTACGTACATCCACCAGCCCAGTGTGTGACATGACCGTCTTTTCCAGAAGCCATTTTGAGAGGTTCCAACAAGCTCTTGTCTGTCCAGATTGTCATAAAAAATCCTCTAATGATCCCTTCTAGCAACTTGTCTAGACCCAAAGTCAAACTATGAGGCCTGTAATTTTGTGGTTCTAACTTATTGCCCTTTTTGAATATTGGCAACACATGGGGATTCTTTCCAGTCCATGGGAACAATCCCAGAACCTAGCGAGCTGTTAAATATACGAACAAGGGGCTTGCTAAGCACAGCTTCCATTTCCTTGAGCACCCTTGGGTGAATGCTGAAGCAATACTTATCTGCTGTATAGTCCAGCCAAGGTAAGGGAAGTCATCATTGAATGCTGCATGCTTCACAAATTAGCGACCAAAAGAAGAGTGGCCATGTAACAGGGTGAGGAGGATTAGGGAACTGCAGCCTCCAGTAAGAGGAGGGAGCTGCAGGAGGAGCGAGGCGCAGAGCCTCCTTGGAGGAGAATGAGGAGGAGGAGCAGATGGAACATGAGGAGGAGGAGGAGGAGGAGGAGGAGGAACCTGAGGTGCAGGTGGCACCAGCAGTGGCGCACATTGCTGCGCAGGAGGCCCGGGATGGACTCATAATGGCACAATTTAGTTAGGTTGTATCATTGCACCCATATGGCATCCAGATGCTCAAACAAATCCCCCCGCCCCGCGTCACCAACAACACCACAAAGCATTCCTAAATCATAGAATCACAGAAATTTGCAGCACAGAAGGAGGCTATTCGACCCATCTTGTCCGTGCCAGCCGACAAAGAGCTATCCACCTCAACCCCACTTTCCAGCACTTGGTCCGTAGCCTTGTAGGTTATGTCACTTCAAGCGCATATCCAAGTACTTTTTAAATGTGATGAGGGTTTCTGCCTCTACCACCCTTTCAGGCAGTGAGTTCCAGACCCTCACCACCCTCTGGGTGAAAAAATTTCTCCTCAAATCCCCCCTAAACTTTCGACCAATTACTTTAAATATATGCCCCCTGGTGATTTGCCCTTCTGCTAAGGAAAATAGGTCCTTTTTATCCACTCTATCTTAGCCCCTCATAATTTTATAAACCTCAATTAGGTGTCCCCTCAGCCTCCTCTGTTCCAAAGAAAACAATCCCAGCCTATCCTCATAGCTAAAATTCCCCAGCCCAGGCAACATCCTCGTAAATCTCCTCTGCACCCCCTTTAGTGCAATCACATCCTTCCTGTAATGTGGTGACCAAAACTGCATGCAGTATTCTAGCTGCGGCCTATCTAGTGTTTTATACAGTTCAAGCATATCCTTCCTGCTCTTATACTCTATCCCTCGGCTAATAAAGGGCAAGTATCCTGTGTGCCTTCTTAACCACCTTATCTAACATAAGAACATAAGAACATAAGAAATAGGAGCAGGAGTAGGCCATTCAGCCCTTCGAGCCTGCTCCGCCATTCAATGAGATCATGGCTGATCTTCTGCCTCAATTCCATTCACCGGCTTTATTGCCATATCCCTTGATGCCCTTACTAGTCAGAAATCTATCGACTTCTGTTTTGAATATACCCAATGATTGAGCCTCCACAGCCCTCTGGGGTAGAGAATTCCAAAGATTCACCACCCTCTGTGTGAAGAAATTTCTCCTCATCTCAGACCTGAATGGCCTACCCTTTATCCTGCGGCTGTGGCCCCTGGTTCTAGACTCCCCAGCCAAGGGAAATATTCTCCCAGCATCTACCCTATCAAGCCCTGTAATAATTTTATATGATTCAATGAGATCCCCTCTCATTCTTTGAATTCAAGAGAATACAGGCCTAGTTTACTCAATCTCTTCTCATACGACAGTCCCGCCATCCCAGGAATCAATCTCGTGAACCTTCATTGCACTCCCTCTATGGCAAGTATATCCTTCCTTAGGTAAGGAGACCAAAATTGTACACAGTACTCCAGGTGTGGTCTCACCAAGGCCCTATATAATTGGAGTAAGACTTCTTCACTCCTGTACTCAAATCCTCTTGTAATGACTCATGTGCAAGGACACCCAGGTCCCTTTGAGCATCTGCATTCCCCAATCTTTCACCATTTAGGAAATACTCTGCCTTTCTGTTTTTTCTACCAAAGTGGATAACTTCACATTTATCCACATAAATTCCATCTGCCATGTTCTCGCCCACTAATTGAGCCTGTCGAGATCCCCTTGAAGCCTCTTCACACCCTCTTCGCAACTGACACTGCCACCTAGCTTTGTGTCATCAGCAAATTTGGAAATGTTACATTTAGTTCCCTCATCCAAATCATTGATATAGATTGTGAATAGCTGGGACCCAAGCACCAATCCTTGCGGTACCCCACTAGTCACAGCCTGCCATCCTGAAAAAGACCCGTTTATCCCTACTCTTTGTTTTCTGTCTGTTAACCAATTCTCAATCCATGCTAGTGTATTATCCCCAATTCCATGTGCCCTAATTTTGTTCACCAACCTCTTGTGCAGGACCTTATCGAAGACCTTCTGAAAATCCAAATACACCACATCTACCGGTTCCCCTTTGTCTACTCCACTAGTTACATCCTCAAAGAACTCCAATAGGTTTGTCAAACAGGACTTCCCTTTCATAAATCCATGTTGACTCTGCCCAATCTTACTATTAGTTTCAAAGTGCCCAGTTATTGCATCCTTTACAATAGATTCCAGCATTTTCCCAACTACTGATGTGAGGCGATCAGGTCTGTAGTTCCTCGTTTTCTCTCTCCCTCCTTTCTTAAATAGCGGGGTTACAATTGCTATCCTTCAATCTGCAGGAACCGTTCCAGAATCTATAGAATTTTGGAAGATGACAACCAATGCGTCCACTATCCCAATGGCCACCTCTTTCAAAACCCTAGGATGTAGGGTCTGTCCTGCCACCTTCAGGGATCTGTGGACATGCACTCCAAGGTCCGTCTGATTTTTTAAAATTCGTTTATGGGATGTGGGCGTTGCTGGCAAGGCCAGCATTTATTGCCCATCCCTAATTGCCCTTGAGAAGGTGGTGGTGAGCTGCTTTGTCCTGGATGGTGTCGAGCTTCTTGAGTGTTGTTGGAGCTGCACTCATCCAAGCATATGGAGAGTATTCCATTACACTCCTTACTTGTGTCTTGTAGATGGTGGAAAGGCTTTGGGGAGTCAGGAGGTGAGACACTCGCCACAGAATACCTAGCCTCTGACCTGCTCTTGTTGCCACAGTATTTATGTGGCTGGTCATGGACAGATGCATCTGCGACAGGTAGATTGGTGAGGACGAGGTCAAGTAGGTTTTTCCCTTGAGTTGGTTCTCTCACCACCTGTCGCAGGCCCAGACTGGCAGTTATGTCCTTCAGGACTCGGCCAGCTCGGTCAGTAGTGGTGCTACTGAGCCACTCTTGGTGATGGACATTGAAGTCCCCCACCCAGAGTACATTCGGTGTCCTTGCTACTCTCAGTGCTTCTTCCAAGTGGTGTTCAACATGGAGGAGTACTGATTCATCAGCTGAGGGAGGGCGGTAGGTAGTAATTAGCAGGAGGTTTCTTTGGCCTGAAGCCAAGAGACTTCATGGGGTCCAGAGTCAATGTTGAGGACCCCCAGGGCCACTCCTTCCTGACTGTATACCACTGTGCCGCCACCCCTGGTGGGTCTGTCCTGCCGGTGAGACAGGACATACCCTAGGATGGTGATGGAGGAGTTTGGGACATTGGCTGAAAGGTATGATTCTATGAGTATGACTATGTCAGGCTGTTGCTTGACTAGTCTGTGGGACAGCTCTCCCAATTTTGGCACAAGTCCCCACATGTTGGTGAGGTGGACTTTGCAGGGTCGACACTTCTCGGTGTCCTACCATTTATAGAGTATTCCCATGCCTTGTTAACCCGCTCCAAATGCATTACCTCACACTTCTCCAGATTGAATTCTATTTGCCACTGTTCTGCCCACCTGACCAGTCCATTGATATCTTCCTGCAATCTGCAGCTTACTTCTTCATTATCATCCACACGGCCAATTTTTGTATCATCTGCAAACTTCTTAATCATACTTCCTACATTCAGGTCCAAATCATTGATATATACCACAAAAGGCAAAGGTCCCAGTACTAAGCCCTGCTGAACCCCACTGGAAACAGCCTTCCAGTCATAAAAACACCCTTCTACCATTACCTTTTGTTTCCTGCCTCTGAGTCAATTTTGGATCCAACTTGCCAATTTGCCTTGGATCCCATGGGCTTTTACTTTCGTGACCAGTCTGCCATGTGTGACCTTATCAAAAGCCTTGCTAAACTCCATATAGACTACATCAAATGCACTACCCTCATCTACCTTCCTTGTTACCTCCTCAAAAAATTCAATCAAGTTAGTCAGACACGACCTTCCCTTAACAAATCCACGCTGACTGTCCCTAAATGACCAAACCATTCCTGTCGCTCGAGATAACGTAATGTCTTACCATTCACTCCAAGTGCCAAGGCCAGTTCCCAAGTAGCAGGCAACAATGGACAAGATAGGAAAGTGGTGCAAATACATGAACTTATGTGACTTGTAAATACACCTGAAGCTTAACCGTCTAACATTTTGAAACACCCCCATGTGCATACCCTTGTGCATCTACAATTGTGGCATTTTTCTTTTCCTAACACTTCTGCGGCATGCACCCCCTGTGTCTTCAGCAGAGGTGGAGACAGGCTGCTCACTTCCCTGCTTTGACTGCTTAGACACTTTTGGCGGACATCCTCTGGGTTTTGGAGCCTGTGAGGGCACAGCCAAAGACTGCTCCTCCGGCACCTGTGCAGGGGCAGACTCAGCCATTAGAACCCGAGGCAGCATGTGGAGCTCTGACGGTGGGGCAGGGGGGAGGGTGGCCAAAAGGTGTGAAGTGGGAGCGATTTGAGCAGAGACTTACATGTCCCCACTCAACATCATCTCTCTCATGGGCCACCCGCACGTCCCTGCTAGCAAGGAGCTGGAGAGCACCTTGCTGCACATCAGTGGGGCGATGAACACCCAAGTCTAGGTTTCTATCCCTCTTAGATAATACTGCAATAAGAGTCTGCAAGCTGTTGTTCACAGCAAGCACATTCTCATTTGACTGGCGCGTTTGCTCCTCCCTGGAGGTGGCCACCCTTTCCATGTAAGAGCACATCATCGCCATCACCTGTGACATGGTACTGCTTATGTTGGAGATGGACTCCTCCATTCTCTCTACAATCGCACACATCGTGGCTGGAAAAGCTGCCAAAGCCTCGGGCATTTGGTGCTGCTCCTCCAAGATCATCCTCTTTATCGACAGCCCCCGAAGTTCAGCATCTACGTCCAGCGGAGCAGAGCTGGGAGCTTCCTGCGCCCTCCGACAAGGACTCTCCACTGCTGTTCCTGTCTCCACCATCTGCTCTTGCTCATTTGTGATGTGTGAGACACCAGCTGACAGCGCTACTCTCTCTCTCACAGGGCCCAACGAGGTGCGCGTATCTGCGCTGGTGCTGGGTGTGCATGGGTCGTGTGACAGTGCACCCTCCGAGACTGCAGCTTCCTCCAAGGAGTCATCTTCCTTCGCTGGCTGGACAGTGGGGTCAGCACTTGATGGATGTGTGGGAGATTAAAGATGAATTAAAACTGTTATGATAAGAATGTTTTAAGTTACCATTATGCACATGATCATATTTCACTGGCTACTGACAACAAGTCACCATAAGTGACTGTTGTATGCCTTATGGCTGGATGATATTTAATTCTGTCACCAGGTACCTGGGAGGTCCCCCTCTCTCCATCTCCCACCACCAGCAGCTCTGCAACTCCACTTATGTCCAGAGCCATTTCCTCTGCTGCCATCAATGGAGCGGTGATTGGAGGGCCACCTCCGGTTCTCTGCCTCTCCCGGGTGTTCTGCGCTCTCTTCTCCTGCAAGGAGGGTGATATACCTTAAATAGCTACAGAGACTGGTAGTTATAACTCAAACAGTTGGCTTTTAATAGCTTAGAACTGGACAGAACAGAACACACATGTTAGCCTTCTGACCAGCTTCTCAGAAGTGAACTAGGAGGCGGAGCCAGGGGCGAAGTAACAGATCAGGACAATCAATGGCACAGCAGAGTGGTATACAGTACATCAGCATTCCTGGCCAACCAAGAAAACAGCAGGGTTACAATAGATTACAATAGGAAACTATACACAGGTAGAATAAGGTATATACTTATAAGACTTATTTCACCACAGAGGGAAACTGGAAAACTTTGAATGAGAGTCATGGAATTAGTGTAAGGAATGTATGGGCTACATCTGTAGAGGGTGACTGTGAGGGAGTAGTATGACATTGCCAAATGGCCTCCTTCTGTGGCATTAATTTCTATGATTCTAGGATGAGGGTGAGTGTCAGTGGTAGATAGTCAGTTGGGGATGTGAGTAGGTACATAGACAGTGAGGGATGGGTGCACCTGCAAGGTATGTTGGTGTGAAGAGTGATGTGCAGGAGTAGGCTTGGGAAGACAGATGGGATTGGGGTGACACACACATCAGGATATAGTTGAATGTGGCATTGCACTCACTTCTCTTGACCTCATGAGGTAATTAAATCTCTTCCTGCATTGAATCCATGGCCTGGTGACAACACTCCTCGTGCTCACTTCCTCGGTGATCTCCAGCCATGCCCTCTTGGTCTCTGTGGCTGGCCTCTTCCTCCCATCAGCAGGGAGGACCTCCCTGCGGCCTCTCACTCCCTGGAGCAGGATTTTCAGGGAGGCATCATTGAATTTTGGTGCAGTGTTATGCCGCTGAGCCTGCATTTTTCTTTACCAATATTGAACCTTTACAATCAAAGCACTTCCTTCCTCTGACACCAACCCCTCCAGCACCTTCAACTGTCATCTGTGCAATGCTCCTTTAAATAGGTGAGATGAGCTCGAGTCATCTGTGACATCATCAGACCCGCTCTACTTAATTGGCCGGGAAACCCGCATGACTATTTCAATTGGAGTAATTCAGTTAAAACCACACTGAAGAGCACGCCAAAAGAACGTCCGGGATTGTGACCCGCTACACAGACCGCCCCCCCCACCCCCCTCCTCCACCCCGCACTCAAACCCACAAACCGGTAAAAATTCCAGCCAGTATCTCATGTTTCTGCTGGAAAATCTACATCGCTCAGTCTGAACATTGATTGAAGTAACTTCAGCCCTTCCATCTCCCATTTCTTTTCTGGGGATGTGGATTGGGTTTCTTGGTGCCCAAAGGGAGGGGAGGTCAGTTGATGGGGAGAAAGCAGGGACAGGGTACTGAATTTGGATGATCAGCCATGATCTCATTAAATGGCGGAACAGGCTCGAGGGGCCGAATGGCCTACTCCTGCTTCTATCTTCTATGTTTCTATGCTCTGGAGGTGGACTGCTTTTCAGAACATAATGTAGGTGTCTGCTTTGGGATGTTGGCCTTTTGTTTCCCTCTGTGCTGCCAGAGTTTTCTGTTTTCATTTCAAATCTCAAGCCTTTCCCATCCTTTTCACATTCTTTATTCTTCTAATGCCTTCTTTTATTTCCTCAGTGAAATGATCTTTTATCTCATTCAACAGGTTCCTGTTTCTCTATTCAGGAGTTTGCATGTCTTCATCTCGGGAGTATCTGTTGTCTCATTTCTTTCTCTTGACTTGTTTGCTCCCTGTAAAAGGGCTTGCTTATTTTCGGTTGCGAGGGGTACAGACCTGAAACATTTAAAGTTGTCTTTTCTCTTTTAAACCTGCTGATTGAGTTGATGTTTCTATTTTCAGATATCCAGCATTTGCTCAAAATGGGAGGAAATTAATTCCGTGTTGACCAATTTAAGAATGCTAATCTATATATATAAAAGGATACATCTGTCTGTCTGTCTGTCTGTCTATCTGTCTGTCTGTCTGTCTGTCCTTCTGTCTGTATGGCTATACACTCTCAAGTTATAGAGCGTACCTACACGTGCGTTACATCAAAAGAAAGCTTACGATTCCGGAACGGTCATAAGCGTATTTACGTTTCGGCGAGACAAAAATTGCGCCCGCGGTATCCAAAAAACGTTCAAAATTCCACTCATTAGCATCTCATTATCCACTCATTAGCACAGAGTGACATTAAGGTCGACCAATCGTATGGTCGAGCGACCCGACGGTCGACCAATCGCTGCGTGGCGGGGGCGGGTTCGTCGCGCGTGCGGGCGGGCCCTCCTAGAGTCGAGTGACGGGACAATTGACCAATCCTACGCTTCGGTGACCTGACGGTCGACCAATCGTGTGTGGGCGGGCCTCATAGTTCTGAACCGAGGTGAGTCGCCGCCATCTTGCTTCCATTCTTTTTCCCGCTTTCTGCGTCTTTCTTTTCAAATATACATTTCCAGCAAAAAAAAAGTTGCTTTTAAAACACAAATTGATTTTTTTAAAAAGTTAATTAATTTGTAACAAATAAAAGGAACGTGCCAGAGATTGTCAACATAATGCCAGTAGTCAAGTTATGTTGGCACTGTTCTTGCGAGGGACGCCTGGCTGAATCTGTAGGCATGGTGTGTAATGACGGTGCACTGACTATTATATCTTCAATGTATACAGCAGAACGAGACGAATCTAAATAAACACTTTCAGTGACCACTTTCGATATTAAGCTTTGTGTTGTTATTTGAGCCAACGGCTAAAATGGCTCAGATTTGATCTTACTGGGGTCTGACTGTGGTAAAGAAATATGCAAATAGTACAATGTTAGGTATTTTTTCTGTTATTTGCTAAAAGCATTTGAAGTGCAAAAGTTTGTACTCCTCCCACCCTGTACAAAACAAAGCTTATCTGATGTACTTTGGACCGTGACTACCAGAATGTCCTTGATCCTCGCTCTCATTACATTGCCCTAACCCGGGATTCAGGATTAGTCACAGCTGCAGCGTCACCAGCTAGGAAGAAGGTTTCCTTCAACTTTTCACTCGCGATCAGACTCGCTTCCTGAACAGCAGCACCATGTCCCGAATGCTCAGCACTGATTTGCCAGATATTGAGGTAAGAGTACTGATTTATCAAGCGTTGCACTTCGATCTCGTAATGTTTGTCTTATGTACAGCATTTTGGTTTTTTTTGTAATAGTGAGGTGTCTACTGTACTTTGCTTTGGAAGGTTTAGGTGCATGAATCAAGCAGATGTTCTGATCCGATAGAATAATATTGTTCTGTTGAATTCTTGTGTCCTCCTGCCCGACTCAATCCCCTGTGTGGTGAGCGTCTTGTTCTATTGATCACAGTAGGATGTGACTATATTTTTGACTTTTACCTCTGGTGTCTCCCGAGGATCTGTCCTTGGCCCCCTCCTGTTTCTCATGTACATATTGCCCCTCCACGACATCATCCAAAAGCACGAGGTCGCGTTCCACATGTACGCTGATGACACCCCGCTCCACCTCCCTGCTACTTCACTCGACCCCCTCCACTGCCTCTGTTTTGTCAGCCTGCTTGTCCGACATCCACTTCTGGATGAGCTGCAATTTCCTCTGATTAAATATTGGGAAGACCGAAGCCATTGTTTTCGCCCCTGCCACGAACTCCGTTCCCTCACCACTGATTCCATTCCCTTCTCTGGCCACTGTCTCAGGCTAAAGGTGACTGTTTGCCATCTCTGCATCCTATTTGACCATGAGTTGAACTACTGGCCCCTTATCCTCTCCATTACAAAGACCACCTACTTTCACCTCTGAAATATTGGCCTCATGAAACTGAAGCCAATAGGGATCAGGGGGCAGACACTCCAGTGGCTGGAGCCGTACCTGGCACAAAGGCAGATGGTTATGGTTGTTGGGAGGGAGGAGCAATCATCTCAGCCTCAGGACATCACTGCAGGAGTTCCACACAGCAGCGTGCTTGGACTAACCATCTTCAGTTGCTTAATCAATTAACTTCCCGCCATCATAAGGTCAAAAGTGGAGTTTTTCACTGATGTTTGCTCAACTCCATTCACAACTCCTCAGATAATGAAGCAGTCCCTGCCCGCATGCAGCAAGACCTGGACAATATCCAGGCTTGGGCTGACAAGTGGCAAGTAACATTCACGCCACACAAGTACCAGGGAATGACCATCTCCAACAGCGAGAAATTAACCACCTCCCCTTGACATTTATTGGCATTACCATTGCCAAGTTCCACCACCATTAACATCCTGCGGGGTCGCCATTAACCAGAAACTAAACTGGACAAGCCACATAAATTCCATGGATACCAGAGCAGGTCAGTGTGGCAAGTATTCTGTGGTGAGTGGCTCAACTTCTGACTCCCCAAAACCTTTCCAACACTTACAAAGCACAAGTCAGGAGTGTGATGGAATACCCTCCACTTGCCTAGATGGGTGCAGTTGCAACAATGCTCAAGAAGCTTGACACCATCCAGGAAAAAACAGCCCATCTGATTGGCACTTCACCTATTAGCCTAAACATCTACTTCCTCCAACCCTTGTCATACCATGGCCAATGTTCCTTGTAAGCTGCGCTTTGTTCTGCGGGGCCTGTTTCTTCTAATGCGCGGTTCCTTTAAATTTTGGTGCATGCAAATTATTTATAATGTAAAAGCCAGTGAGCAGCCTGCGTGGGACCTTGCAGATTATTGTGCGGCCGTGCGTGCCCCCGCCTTAGCGGGAACATTGACCGTGGTTGCAGTATGTACTATCTACCGGATACACTGTAGCTTCTTTGACAGCAACCACAAACCCATGACCTCCATCACCCAGAAGGGCAGTGTCGAGGAAATTAACTATCAGACGGAGACTTCGAGGTTCGCTTTAGGAATTTATTACGTGATATCACGGAGAGTCTGCAGCAGTCCCTACTGCTCACCAGCACTCTAAATTACTAATGTACAGCGCTCATAGTTATACAGCAAGGTAAACAACTTCAGGTGATTAGCTTACATTACATTTCAACATAGGGTTTCATAGGTTACATTGTTCTCAAGAAACAGATTAACATGTTCACATTTTATCACCAGATGTCCTAAGCCAAAAGGTCAGCTTGACTTCATTATGGCAGTCAGCAGTTCTTTTAGTTTTAACTAGTTTAGTGTCCTTTGTTCAATTAGTAAAGTGGTCAAGTATCCCAGCATGCCTTAATGTTTAATACGTTTTCTCCCACAATTAGCAAGTGCATGGGAAGAGCATCATCTCCAAATTCCCCTCCATGTCACACACCACCATGACTTGAACATATATCGTCACTGCGTCAAAATCTTAGAACTCCCTACCTAACAGCATGTGGGAGCACCCTTACCACATGGACTGCAGTATTTCAAGAAGAAGGCTCAACACAACCATCTCCAGAGCAATAAATGCCGGCCTTACTAGCAACATCCACAGCCCAAGAATAAACTAAAGGGGGGAAAAATTCAGTTGGTTGCACCTCCCATTAGTGCCTTAAGAGGGTGGCAAGTGTGGCGCAAAGCAACTGGAGGCCGGGCGCGGTGATGTTTGTGCCACTCGCGAAATTAACCAGACAGTTTGCGGCGGTGTTAAACACTACCACCACGATCTCCTGCGCCGGCAGTTTGTGACGTCAGTCGAGTGCACAACGCCCCGTAAGCGGCCCGGACCGGATATTGAGTGGCGCCCCCTGCCTTACCGCCTGCCGCTAGCAACGACAGGTTGAGGGGAGCGTTATGCTGTCAGAAAGGGACTGGGGGAGCGCTATTTTAAGGCGACCGCTTCCTGCCTTTTTTTGTCGGTGACATTTTTGCACCACGCATTCTGAGAGAGAGAGAGAGAGACTTCTGGAGAGATTCAACGCTGTGTGAAGGTGTTTTGAGTACTGAGCAGCACTTTGCAGGTTCATTTTGATTTGCCCTTCCTTGCTTCACCAGCGCTCTGAGGTAACGCCTCGCTCCTCGGCCTTTGCGCCTTAAGACAGGTGTGAAGTGCCTGATTTAGCGCTCCAATCACCTCCAGGGCGATAAAAGCCAAGTTTGCTGTCGGAGGCGATAATTAGCGCCAGGCGCTAAACTTTGCGCACCACCAATAATGGCGCCCCAAATGGGGCGATACTGAATTTTTCCCCCGAGGTCCCTTTACTACAAGTTTATTAATTTACCTTTTCTCATTACACAATGCTAGATCTAAAATAACCTGTTCCTAGTTGGTTCTTCAACATGCTGATCTAGAAAACTATCTTGTAAACATTCCATGAATTCGTCCTCCACACTATTACTGCAAATTTGGTTTGCCCAGTCTATATGTAGATTAAAGTCCCCCATGATTACTGTATTACCCTTGTTACATGCACCTCTAATTTGTTGATTTATACTCTGCCCTACATTACAACTACTGTTTGGGGGCCTATAAACAACTCCCATCAATGTTTTCTGCCCCTTGCTATTCCTTTGCGCCACCCAAACTGATTCTGTTTCTTGATTTTCGGAGCTAAGATCCTTTCTCGCAACTGTCTTTATCCCATTCTTTATTATTAGGGCTACCCCATCTTTTCCATTTTGCCTATCTCTTCTAAAAGTTAAGTATCCTGTAATATTTAGTTCCCAACCTTCGCCACATTGCAACCACGTCTCCATAATGGCTATTAGATTAAACCTATTAATTTCTATCTGTGCTATTAATTCATCTATTTTGTTGCGAATGTTTCGCGCATTCAGATATAATGCCTTTAGTTTTGACTTTTTTCTATTTTTCCCTGATGTCACCTTAGTCACTGATACCTTATTATCTTTGTTACTCTCTCTGTCCCTTCCTGACCCACTCTGCTTATTTTTACCCAAAATTCTACTCTGCTCTAGAGCCTTGACATTTCTCTTCCTGCTTTTAAATTTACTCTTTCCTGAATCCTCCCTCACCCCCCTCCCCCCCACCCCCGCTCCCCATTATTAGTTTAAAACTATCTCTGCTGCTCTAGTTATTCGATTCGCCAGGACACTGGTCCCAGCCCGGTTTAAGTGGAGCCTGTCCGATCGGAACAGCTCCCTCTTTCCCCAGTACTGAAGCCAGTGCCCCATGAACTGAAACCCCTTCCTCCCACACCACTCTTTGAGCCACGCATTTAAATCTGTTTGTCCCTATGCTAATTTGCGCGTGGCTCAGGTAACAATCCAGAGATTATTACCTTTGAGGTTCTGCTTTTTAATTTGGATCCTAGCTCTTCAAACTCCCTCAGCAGAACCTTATTCCTAGTTCTACCTATGTCGTTGGTTCCTGCATTGACCATGACAACTAGATCCTCCCCCTTCCACTCCAGGTTCTTCTCCAGCCATGAGGAGATATCTTTAACCCTGGCACTGGGCAGGCAACACAGCCTCCGGTACTCCCTGTCGCGGTAGCAGAGGACAGTATCTATCCCCCTGACTATACTGTCGCCTACCACTACCACATTCATTTTTACTCCCCCCACTTGAATGGCCTCCTGTACCATGGTGTCATGGTCAGTTTGCCCATCCTCCCTGCAGTCCTTGTTCTCATCCATACAGGCAGCAAGTACCTCATACCTGTTGGACAAGGTCAAGGGCTGAGGCTCCTCCATCACTATGTCCTGGGTCCCCATACCTTCTTGACTCGCAGTCACACCCTCCTGTCCCTGACCACTGACTAACTCTAATGTACTGCTTAACCTAAGGGGTGTGACTGCCTCTGGAACAAAGTGTCCAGGTAACTCTCCCCTTCCCTGGTGCATCGCAATGTCTGCAGCTCGGACTCCAGCTCAACAACTCTGAGCCGAAGTTCCTCGAACTGCAGGCATTTACCGCAGATGTGGTTGCTCAGGATCTCATTGGTCTCCACCAACTCCCACATCTGCAGTTACGACACACCACCTGCACTGCCATCTCTATCAAACCTTATTTTATTTATATAATTAGTTCCAGTATTTATTCAAATGATTAATTTTACTTTTAATTTTTAGTTTTAATTAGTTAATTTAATTTAAATTATTAATAAAATAAAGTTAAAGTAGTTAATACTCACTCAGTTCTGAACTTAATCCACTTACCTAACCTAGAGAGCAAAAGGGCTGTAGTACTCACCAACCAATCACCTACCTGCTGTCCTGTGACATTACTCCTTGTTTTTTTAAGTCACCACTCAGCTCCCTTTAAGCCGCCGCCTCCGCTGCTCCCACTCAGGTCTGCGCTGTGTCCTGGGCCATCCCCGGTGCTCCCTTTAAGCCGCTGTCGCTGTTCCTGCTCAGGTCTGCACTCCACCAGAGATTCTAAAAAATATCTGGGATCAGGTTTGACATTAACAAGTAATAGTGTGATTTTTTTTTTGCAAAATGTGATTCCAATATGTGTGAATAATTGGATACGGCCAGAATAAGTGTTCACCTCTCTGAATTGCCTTTGATTTTTATTACAAGCCTCTGCCTTGCACGTAGCCATGGGGCAATGTTTGACAGTGGCATGAATCAGTCAATATCTTTTATATACATTGATTCAACACTGCAAACCTTTCACAAGTGGTGCACTTGTAGAAATCCTCATAACTGTGATTAGGCTCACTGTACCTGTAGGTCTTGCTTTTGTTCAGTTTAGGTAATGAGCATTTATAAATATAGTAAAGATTAAACTAAAGGCTTACCTATGTGCTGTGTATGATATTTCCTTCTGCTTTTCCTATTTTGCTTATGTGCAATAGTAAAAGTATTTTTTTTAACTTGTAATGAACTGCAAGTGTGACGTTTGGTCTGTAGGCAATTAAAGGAAGAAGTTGTCGAACCAATAGTCTGTCCTATGAGTTTATGCTGAAAGTTAACACTGCGTGACTCCGGTGCCGTGTAGGGCGCTATGCTTAATCGCCTGAGCAGATTTACATTACGGCCACCATTCTCCTTCAGTGTCAAACCAAAACGCAATTTTCTCCTTCTAGAAGTACTTAAATAAGCAGAGAAAGTATCCACTAAGCCATGGCAATTGGTGTTTGGCCCGCAGGTGCTGTAATGCAATTTTTGTCTGCTCCTAGGAATTGTCAGGGTAGATTTGTGACACATCTCCAGACTCACCCTGTTACATTTGGCTCCAGCTCGTTGCTGTTGTTCTGAATCCTTAAAATTATAGGTCAAAAAAATGAATAAATGTAGCAGAAGTAAATCTGAGATCAGTGACTTTTTTAAGTAATGGAAATGTTGTTTGAAAGTCTGTTTTTGTTATATCAATGGTTATTGTAATATACGTGGGTAGAACAAATGAAGGACAGAGACAGGATGAGCTGCTCGTCCACCTGCTTGCTTTATTAGGCCAGAGCGAACTCAGCATGCTCATACCAAGCCATGTAACAAACCATGTGATAATACATTACACCGCTTTCCGCTTAAGAAAATGTATGTATTCCTCTCTCAAGTACAACAAAACTATGGTCCCACCTTTCCCAGCATTTCATGTACCACATAACAAAATCTCCTGGCTTTTTTTTCTTCTAAATCAACATCAAATCCAGTTTAATAGCAGGTTTTTGGAGCCTTCCTAATCTCCTTACTGAAGGGTTTGGTGTTGAACCAATTTTCAGGCTGTTTTGTTTTGGTTCTGAACTCAAAGATGATCTTGTTTCTATCTCAGACATGTTTGAACCTGATACTTCAGTTACTGAAGTCTGAACTGAGTCAAACTCATGTATGTGTTCATGATCAAGTGGTTCAAGATCACTGTCCAATCCAGGCTAGTAAACAAAGCTTCTTGTAGGTGATTTCATACTGACGATCCCTGGATGTTCAGTATGAAGTTCGGCCAGAATTCTATCTCTCAATGAAGTAGGTACCACCACACTGTATCCCCACTTGATACAACCTTGCTCACAAGACATATTCAATACGGCGGTTATGGAATGGTTTCAACTCTGTGCCCATACACTGATCAGTCCATCCATTCAGGGTGTTTTCATACACTCTTTTCAGTACTGAGTCCTTTTGAGTCTCATCTGCAATCTCAGTTTCATTCACGGGAAAGTCTTTGTCAACTGCACCTAGCGTGAAAATAGTACCTTCACTCCCAACACATGAGTCCTCATGTGGCAACCTGGACAAGGCATTTGCGATTGTGTTTTGCTTTGAAGTGCGATATTCAATCGTGTAGTCATATTGCGACAACAACACTGCTGAAAGGGAGGAACTGATAGAAATCAGTATTTGTAGGAAAATGGTGTTAGAGAAATTGACGGGATTGAAGGCCGATAAATCCCCAGGGCCTGATAATCTACATCCTAGGGCACTTAAGGAAGTGGCCCTAGAAATAGTAGATGCATTGCTGGTCATCTTCCAAAATCCGATAGACTCTGGAACAGTACCCATGGATTGGCGGGTAGCTAATGTTATCCCACTATTCAAAAAGATGGTAGAGAGAAAACGGGGAATTACATCCTGACATCGGTAGTGGGGAGAATGCTAGAGTCCATTATAAAAGATGTAATAGCAGAGCACTTGGAAAACAGTGACCAGATTGGACAAAGTCAACATGGATTTACAAAAGGTAAATCGTGCTTGACTAATCTACTGGAATTTTTTGAGGATGTAACTGGTAAAATAGATAAGGGAGAACCAGTGGATGTGGTGTATTTGGACTTTCAAAAGGCTTTCAATAAGGTCCCGCATAAGAGATTAGCGTGTAAAGTTAAGGCACATGGGATTGGGGGCAAGGTATTGACTTGGATAGAGAACTGGTTGGCAGACAGAAAGCAAAGAGTTGGAATAAACGGCTCTTTTTCCGAGTGGCAGGCAGTGACTAGTGGGGTACCGCAGGGATCGGTCCTTGGACCCCAACTATTCACATATATATTAATGATCTGGATGAGGGAACTAGATGTATAACTTCGGGTCTCCACGGGTGAGTACGCATGGGGTACTCACCCGTAGGCCCAATGGAAGCGCCGGTTTCCTGCATGCACTGCGCATGCGCGGGAAACCGGCACTTCCATTCCCCTGAAAGAAGGGGTTCAGAGGTCGAACGCGTGCGTGGGAGAGGCTGCGCGTGCGCATTGAACTTATGTTTTTTTTACAGGTTTCTCCGGGAGGGTACACATTTCTCCAGAAGTTACACATTTAAAAAGCAGGCGTAAGGCCTGCTTTTTACAAGGTAAGTGGTGAATTAATTCAAATTAAAACATTTTTTCCACAGGATTATTATTTTTAAATACTTTAAAGAAAGGTAAGTTCATTTTTAGCCCCATTAGAAAATAAAATTATTTTTTTCAAATATTTAAATTATTGTTTAAAATAGTTATTTCATGTAATTTATAGTTTATTTTAAAAATGTCATGTTTTTTAAAAATTTACTTGAAGATTTAATGATGTTTTAGGGCCCGTAGTATTTCTAAGTTTTGACAGCTCTTCCTGTCAAACTTATGAATGGGCATTTCCCTGCTCCGATTGGCTCCCCATGGCCCACTTGATCCCAGGGGATGCATCGAATTAACTGCGCCCCTGGGATATGCAAGCACTGTGCGCCGGCAGCTGGAGAAGGCCCAGGATCGGAATTCCACGGGGGCCCAAAGCTCAACGGCCGGCGCGCTGGAAAGTGCAGGTCGGAGGCTTACACCCGCGGGAAGCCCCCGACCCGAATTTCTGGGCCATTATCTCCAAGTTTGCAGACGACACAAAGCTGGGTGGGCGTGTGTGCAGTGAGGAGGATGCCGAGAAACTCCAGTATGATTTGGACAGGTTGGGTGATTGGGCAGAAGCATGGCTGATGCAATATAACGTGGATAAATGCGAGGTTATCCACTTTGGTGTGAAAAACAAGGCGGCAGATTATTATCTGAATGGCAATAGATTGGGAGAAGGGGAAGTGCAACGAGACCTGGGTGTCCTTGTGCACCAGTCGCTGAAGGTAAGCATGCAGGTGCAGCAGGTGGTTAAGAAGGCAAATGGTATGTTGGCCTTCGTAGCAAGAGGGTTTGAGTACAGGAACAAGGATGTCTTGCTGCAGTTGTACAGGGCCTTGGTGAGACCACACCTTGAGTATTGTGTGTAGCTTTGGTCGCCTTATCTGAGGAAGGATGTTCTTGCCATGGAGGGAGTGCAGCAAAGATTCACCAGGTTGATACCTGGGATGGCAGGAATGACGTATGAGGAGAGATTGGGTCGATTGGGCTTGTACTCGCAGGAGTTTAGAAGAATGAGAGGGGATCTCATTGAAACTTATAAAATTCTAACAGGACTAGACAGACTAGATGCAGGGAGGATGTTCCCGATGGTGGGGGAGTCCAGAACCAGGGGTCACAGTCTAAGGATAAGGGGTAAGACATTTAGGACAGAGATGAGGAGGAATTTCTTCACCCAGAGAGTGGTGAACCTGTGGAATTCTCTACCACAGAAGGCAGTAGAGGCCAATTCATTAAATATATTCAAGAAGGAGTTGGGTATATTTCTTAAGGCTAAAGGGATCAATGGAAATGGGGAGAAAGCAGGGACAGGGTACTGAATTTGGATGATCAGCCATGATCGCATTGAATGGCGGAGCAGGCTCGAGGGGCCGAATGGCCTACTCCTGCTCCTATCTTCTATGTTCCTATGCCCAGCATTACATTCTTGTTGCAGCCATTGCAGTGATGGCAGATTTGGGCCCCAGTATTGCTAGGAGCGGTTTGTGATCAGTTATCAGGGTAAACCTTCTACCGATCAGGAACTGTTGGAATTTCTCGATTCCAAACACTATGGCGAGTGCTTCCTTTTCAATTTGCACGTAGTTTCATTCGCTCTTTGAGGGTTTGCGATGCAAACACTACTGGTTTCTCTTGGCTATCATCCATTACGTGGCTTATGACAACTCCCACACCATAGCTGGAAGCATAACTTGCTAACTTAAGCTCACGGTCTGTGTCGTAGTGCACAACTAGAGCATCGCTAGAGAGACTTCTCTTACAAGTGTCGTAAGCTTCCTGTTGTGCTTTCGTCCACTTCCACAGGGCATCCTTCTTGAGGAGCTCATGCAATGGAGCTAACATGGTCGCTAACTCCGGTAAGAAATGTGCGTAGGAAGGACGTTCTTGCCATGGAAGGAGTGCAGCGAAGATTCACCAGGCTGATACCTGGGATGGCAGGAATGACGTATGAGGAGAGATTGTGTCGATTGGGCTTATACTCACTGGAGTTTAGAAGATTGAGAGGGGATCTCATCGAAACCTATAAAATTCTGTCAGGCCTGGACAGACTAGATGCAGGAAGGATGTTTATGATGGCCGGGGAGTCTAGAACCAGGGGTCATAGTCTAAGGATAAGGGGTAAGCCATTTAGGACTGAAATGAGGAGGAATTTCTTCACCCAGAGAGTGGTGAATGTTGTGTATGTAACCTGTTCCACCTTAAGAGAGCTTAAGCCTGTTCCACCTTAAGAGATGTACTACTTTCTCAGGCTGCTGTAGACGTAATACCGGGGGTGAACACACCGGTATATAAGCACTGTGCAGTAATCTTGTATTCAGTATAGTCCCTACCTCCAACCAGTAAAGACCTGTTTTTATTGTTGCTCATTAGTCTGTGTCTTAATTAACTAAATAATTCACAGACTTAACACTGGCGTCGAGTCAGGTTCTTACCCTGCGGCAGTTATTCCACGGCGGTTGAAGAGAGGTTTCACCACCCCACTGGAAGCGACAGGCATTAGGACCCTGAAGCCTCCATCAGCTTGTGAACCGGAGTAGAAGACAGGGCTGGGGAAGACAGAGGTACAGGGCGATAGCGATCGGCAGATAAGGGCCGGGCCGCTTTCAAATCGATCGCATCTGCGATAAGGGCGTGAGAGCCGCTTCGAGCGGGAGGCGTTTCAAGCCAGCGATCGCACTCCAGATAAGGGCCGAGAGCCGCTTCGGTCGGGAGCCGCTTCGCGATCAGCGATCGCATAAAAGATAAGGGCCGCACTCGGGCTTACAGACAGCGTCGGGGGACGGGTGAAGACCGCCAAGCGCGGGAAAACCGCCATTTTGTGGGCGGAGGACGACGGCAAGAGCGGGAAGCCGCCATCTTTGATAACAAGTAAAGAAAATAAAATCTGAGAAATTGCAAATCTACAATGCCTAAACACGGGAATATTGGCACCTTTGATAGTGACCTCGAAGATTGGGCCATATATGTTGAAAGAGTAAAAAATTATTGTAAGGCCAATAAAATTCGTGACCAAGATAAAGCTCTAACATTATTAAATTTAATGGGTGCGAAGACATACGGGCAATTGAAACATCTGTTATCACCAGATGAACCGGCGGATAAGACGTTCGATGAGATTGTTACTGTCCTGAAAGATCATCTAAACCCCACGCCGCTGATGCTAGCGGAACGATTTAAATTTTACGACAGAAGGCAGCTACAGCATGAAAGCAATGCTGAATATTTGCTGGAATTGCGTAAATTAGCGAAATATTGCCAGTTTGGAACGGGACTGACAGATGCACTACGAGACAAATTTGTGTGTGGTTTATTTAAACAGGATACACAAAAGCGACTGCTCGAGGAGAATGAGCTGATGCTTGAGAAGGCGGTCACTATGGCAGTAGCACACGAAGCCGCAGCGAGAGGCACGGCAGTAATGCAGCTACGGTCACTGGAGCTCAGTGCACACAAATTGGGTGTGAGTTCTGTTAAATGTTATCGTTGTGGAAAGACAACACATGATCAGAACCAGTGTTGGTTTAAAAACCAAGAATGCAGAACATGTGGTAAGCTTGGACATATAGCTAGAGTATGCAGGTCAGGGAAGAAGACCAGCAACAAGAAGTCACCGCAAGGGAAATACGCAAAAGTACACAAGGTGGCCGAACAGGAGTCCGATTCAGACGCTAGCAGTAATGAACTGGCTGGCTTAAGCAGTATTGAACTGGCTAGCTTAAGGGTACTCAACGTTGGTAAGGGTGCAGACCTCCAGACAATTTGGGTTACTCTTCAGATAGAAGGAGTCCAAGTAAAAATGGAATTGGACACTGGATCGGCATTGTCGGTCATGAATAAGAAAGATTACAGAAGGTTATTCCAACATATTCCCCTACAGGATACGGAGATTATATTGACAACCTACACGGGGCAGAGAGTGTACCCCATCGGGACAATAAAGGTTGCAGTGGCCAACAAGGGCGAAGGAAGTCAAATAATGGACTTATATGTGCTACCGGAGGGAGGTCCACCACTACTAGGCCGGGAGTGGTTTAGAAACATAAATATGGACTGGCATTCGCTAAAAGCCATAAAGAGTGAGAACTCGGTGCAGATAATCAGCCCAGACTCTAGAACTGATGATGGTAAGACCAACCCATGTGCAAAAGACAAAGTTTCAGCACAGAATTCCACTGAGCAACAACAACATAGTTTAACAGAGAATTCTGAGTCTGTCAAGTCTACTGATATGCACATTTTTGAGGGACACTGGGCTCGAACTCAACTCCATTTCAAACTACAACAGCAATTAGAACAAATGATTCGCCGTTTTGAGCAAGAGATGAATGAAATAAAAAAGTTCTTTGTTACAGAGTGGGAGAATCTGGAAAGGCAACAGAAGCAACTGATGGAGAAAATGGAGCAGGAGCACACCAACCATCTGCGCGAGGAGGCCGAACGAATCAAAGCTGATTCAGGTTCTGAAGGTGCGTGCCATAATCTGGTGTCAGAAGAGTTAACGGTCAGCCAACTCCTTCACATGCTGAGGGACAAGACTCTGAAATGGGAAAAACTTGAACACGAGCTGCGATCTTCAAAGGAAAAGGGTTCGGAGCTCTCAAAAGTCATTGAGATGGCTGATGTGACGACACAGACTGAAACAACTGCAACAGAGCAGCCATTGGATGCCAAAAGTACGCTGACTCACGTCAATGTAGAACAACAGACCGCTGAAACAGCTGCTCCGGTAGAGGGATTGCATAGTCCGATCAATCAATCTCCAAAGGAAGTTGAAGTATTAAAATCACAAATGAGGTCACTAGTAAACGACTTGCTGAAAGCCCAGAAAAAGCTGGATGCAGAGGTACACATGAAGAAGTCTCTTCAGGAAAGATGTCTGGATTTGGAACAAGAGCTGGCTAACGTCCAGCTGGGTATGGAGGAAATAGACGACCCTCTCACTGGTCTAGCTCAGGACGACACCGAATATTACCATGACCTGGTGGACGACACCGAATATTACGATGTCCTGTCCTGCCCAGCTTGTAACTTCGACTCCCGAAGTGCAGAAATCATGGAGGAGCACCAAGAAGCTGGCTGTACGACGGAAACAGGAGGAAGAGAAGGAGGAACTGCGCATGCAGCTGGCAGCTGTGGCAGCTGACAATGGAGCCCAGAGAGTCTCCAAGAAGCAGAAAAGGAAAAGTAAAAACAGAAGATGACCCATCTGAACCATTATCACCTCTACCAGATCACACACGTGGTCCCTCCGAACGGAGCCAAATCAGTTCGGAAGTTCAAGCTGTTAAATCCATGAAAGGACTATTGAATGAGTAACGTGAACCGACTACACCACAGAGATTGAATCTGTGAACTGTTTTCCGCAGAGACTGAATCTGTGATATGTTACGTTAAACATGAAGTTATATATGTATATATGTTATTACGTTATGTTAAATGGGGGGATGACTATAAAGCTAAGAAGGGAGGAGTGTTGTGTATGTAACCTGTTCCACCTTAAGAGAGCTTAAGCCTGTTCCACCTTAAGAGATGTACTACTTTCTCAGGCTGCTGTAGACGTAATACCGGGGGTGAACACACCGGTATATAAGCACTGTGCAGTAATCTTGTATTCAGTATAGTCCCTACCTCCAACCAGTAAAGACCTGTTTTTATTGTTACTCATTAGTCTGTGTCTTAATTAACTAAATAATTCACAGACTTAACAGTGAACCTGTGGAATTCTCTGCCACAGAGGGCGGTGGAGGCCAGTTCATTAAATATATTCAAAAAGGAGTTGGATATATTTCTTAAGGCTAAAGGGATCAAGGGATATGGGGAGAAGGCAGGGACAGGGTACTGAATTTGGATGATCAGCCATGATCTCATTGAATGGCGGAGCAGGCTCGAAGGGCCGAATGGCCTACTCCTGCTCCTATCTTCTATGTTTCTATGTAGTACTGGACCATTCCAAGGAAAGATCTTAACTCAGACACATTCTGTGGCTTTGGAGCATTGATGACAGCATCAACCTTTTCCTTCACTGGTTGCAAGCCATTTGCATCAACTTTCAGACCAAGGTACACAACCTCGGGCTGCACAAAAGCACATTTGCTCCTTTTCAATTTAACGTTGTCGGCATTCAACCTTTGAAGCACTATATCTAAAATTTCTAGATTTTCTTCCTCGCTGCTTGTTGCAGTCAGTACATTGTCTTGATTGCATAAGCAATTTGGAACTCCTTGCAAAATTGATGAAGTAACAAAGGGTTGATGAGGGTAATGCAGTTGATGTTGTGTACATGGACCTCCAAAAGGCGTTTGATAAAGGAGGTGATTTTGGCAATGGGGAGCTTTTGGAGGCGGGACTCCCACTTGTCAGGTTTCAGTCCCGCCTCCATCAACTTCTAGCCAACCCACGCTATTTTCCTTTGATTGACATTGTTAAGCCTGCCCAGCGGGTTTAGCAGGCTAATTAAGGGAAAGTCGGTTGCAGAGAACGTCAATGTATGATGTTTCATCTGTCAAAAATTTTTGACAGATGAATTGTCATCGTTTGACAGCTCTGTGAAGCTGTCAAACACTGACGTTCTCTGTAGTTTGATGAGGTCTTGAATTCAAGACCTCATCAAACCTCTTTCTTTTGCAGAAATGAGATGGTTGTTGCATTGGAGAATACAACGGCCATCTGCCATCTCTACTGCGGAGGTGCGAGACTCTCCGCATCCCCACCAACTGAAGCCTGCAGGAAGAAACAAAGGTAATTACACTTTTTTAACACTTTGCACTTACCTCAGATACTCACCTTTCCACACTTGCACCCATCACTTACCTTCACAGCGCACTTTTGCAGCCCTCCGACCCCCGCAGGCCCACTACTCGCCTCGCTGATCTGGCGGGGTTCGGAGCCTTCGGGAAGCCCACACTTGTGAGGGCAAAATGGTGATAAGCCTATTTTCTGCCTGTTAGCTACCTGTTAACAGGCAGTTAAGTGGCTGTAATCCCTTCCCGCCTCCAAGGAGACGGGACCCGGTGCGGGACGGCTACCCGCCTCCTGGCAAGATGGCATGGAGGCGGGTTGGGGGTGGGTTTGGCACCCGTCCCCAAATTCTGCCATTTTCCCAGCAGTCCCGCCTGCATACCCGCCTCCCCAGGGCTGGCAAGATCGTGCCCGAAGTTTTACATAATAGGCTTGCCAGCAAAATTGTACCCCATGGAATAAAAGGGACAGTGGCAGCATGGATACAAAATTGGCTAAGTGACAGGAAACAGAGAGTATTGGTGTACAGTTGTTTTTCGGACTGGAGGAAGGTACACAGTGGTGTTTCCCAGGGGTCGATACTTGGACCACTGCTTTTCTTGATATACATTAATGACTTGGACTTGGGTGTATAGGGCACAATTTCAAAATTTGCAGATGACACAAAACTTGGAAATATAGTGATCAGTGAAGAGGATAGTGATAGCATTCTGGTGGAATGGGCGGACATGTGGCAGATTAAATTTAATGCAGAAAAGTGCGAAGTGATACATTTTGGTAGGAAGAATGAGGAGAGGCAATATAAACTAAAGGGTACTATTCTAAAGTAGGTGCAGGAACAGGGAGATCTGGGGGGGTATCTGTGCACAAATCATTGAAGGTGGCAGGGCAAGTTCAGAAAGCGGTTAAAAAAGCATACGGGATCCTGGGCTTCATAAATAAAGGCATGGAGCACAAAAGTAAGGGAGTTATGATGAACATTTATAAAACACTGGTTCGGCCTCATCTGGAGTATTGTGTCCAATTCTGGGCACCGCACTTTAGGAAGGATGTGAAGGCCTTAGAGAGGGTGCAGAAAAGGTTTACAAGAATTATTCCAGGGATGAGGGACTTCAGTTACATGGATAGATTGGAGAAGCTAAGGTTGTTCTCCTTAGAGCAGAGAAGGTTGAGAGGAGAATTGATAAAGGTGTTCAAAATCATGAGGGGTTTAGACAGAGTAGATAGAGAGAAACTGTTCCCATTGACGGAAGAGTCGAGAACCAGAGGACACAGATTTAAGGTGATTGGCAGAAGAACCAAAGGCGACATGAGGAAAAACTTTTTTATGCAGCGAGTGGTTAGGATCTGGAATTCACTGCCTGAAAGGATGATGGAGGAAGATTCAATTGTGGTTTTTAAAAGGGAATTGGATAAGTACCTGAAGGAAAATTTTTTGCAGGGCTACGGGGAAAGGGTGGGGAAATGGGACTAGCTGAGGTGCTCTTGCAGAGAGCCAGCATGGGCTTGATGGGCCGAATGACCTCCTTCTGTGCTGTAACCATTCTATGATTCTATCTTATCCATCGTAGCCTAGAAAATTTTTGGGGGAGGACATTACAGCATACGGCAGCTTGGTGTATGAGTACAGTCCTTTGAGTGTGTTGATGGTGAGATACTGTTGACTCTCTTTGTCAACATTCAGCTGAGCGTAAGCATGCGACAGGTCAAGCTCGGAGAAAACCTTTGACCCAGAGAGTGCGGCATACAAATCTTGCGATGTAGGTAATGGATACTGCTCATCGTCAACTTCTTGGTTGGTAGTAACTTTGTAGTCACCACACAAGCGTACAGTTTTGTCTGCTTTGGGCACTACCACATCGGGGTAGTCCATTCAATTTAGTCAGTTTTTACTAGCACTCCATTCTTTCTGAGTTTCTCTAGCTCTTCCTCCACCTGACTTTTCAACACATAGGGGACCGGCCTTGCCTTACAATAGACAGGCTTCGCGTTGGACTTGATGCGAATATGGAAATCATACCCAGTGATGCCCTCATAACTGTCTGTGAACATGCTTTCGTACTTGGTCAGCATTGTGTCGAGTCACTTCTTTGAAGCATCTACACTGAAGATGTTTTTCCAGTCTAGTTTTAACTTTCTCAGCCAGTCTTTGCCCATGAGTGTTGGTCTGTTGTTATAACTCGCTACAATAATAGGCAGCTTTACTGACTGGCCATTGTGCTGAACTGTACATTCCATTTGTCCACGTGTCTCTAGGATTTCTCCAGAGTAGGTTTTTAACTCTACGGTTCTTTGTAAGTGGTATTTGATTAAACTTACTGTCATATGTGTCCTTACTCATGATAGAGCAGTCTGCCGCCATGTCTATACACCTATCAATATATTGCTCGTTGATCAAAAGTTTTGTATGGAAGTCTTCACTGTAGATGCCTAGTTAATCAACATCAGGTGTGTTCACTTCAATATTGTGAATTCCTCCCTTTTGTTGTCGCTGCTTTCTGTTGCCACTAGAATGGTTCTTACTTCCTGCTTTAGAGCTAGCTCTGCAAGCTGTTGAAATATGGCCTTGCTTCTGGCAGTGAAAACACTTTGCATTTCTATATTGGCAGGACTGTGGTGAGCGATTTCCATTGCAGCGATAACAATTCACTGAACTGCTCTCACCGACATGCTTTTAACTTGGTCTCACAGCTTTAGGTTTGGCGGTGGCTTTGTGACTGTAGACCTCAGTTGCACTAGTCACTTGAGTTGTACGGAGCTCCCTGGCATTCTTAGACGCCATCTCCATAGATAGGGCAATTTTGCATGCTATGTCAAACGTTAGGTTCGGAGTGTTCAGTAACCTGGACTGTGTGTGCTCATCCACCAGTCCACACACAAACTTAACTCGTAACACACAATCCAACAATGTGCCGAAGTTACAATGCAAAGACAGGTTCTTAAGAGCTTGTGGTGATTATTTCCTATGTTTAATAAGAAGTATTGTGATTGGTGAATGGGGTGGTTGTTCTCTGTATTAGTAAGAAGTATTGTAATTGGTCGTTTGTTTCTACCTTGAGATATATGTTGTAAACTCATTGGTAGTGGATGTCAGGTGATTTGTGGTGGCCATCTTAAATTCAGTTCTCTCTAGTCATTGTTGGAGACTGGTGTTGAAAGATGTGCTACTGGGTTTTTAAAGTTAATAAAGCCTAGATTAGAAAGGCAAATCTATTCTTTATTTCAAGAGCATAAGAATCCGAACTTCTCTGAGCCATATCCAATGTAGAAGCTTGCTTGGGGTGGCTTAGTCCCTCCAAACGAAAGACTAAGACTCTCGTGTAATTTAAGCACATCATGACCAATCAAAATATCCGCACAAAGATTAGGCAAAACAGATAGGCGTATATCAGTATACGTATTACCTAGAAGAATCAATTTCACAAGGCAACAACCAGCTACTTGTGAAGTAAGGGTCGTCTGAGCCATACACACCTGATAAATAACAGGCGAGATTTTCAAACACTTTTCCTTCACAAACTGAAGACTTATAAAACTCTCGGTACTGCCCGTATCTATGAGAGCCTTCACTTCTAACCCATTAACTTGGGCCATAACTATAGCTTTGTTTAGGCCATGAGCAAATGCAGCAGAAATTGATGCAATAAACACCCTCTCTACGGGTTGAATAGTCGCAGAAGAGGAGGTAATTGAACCTAATGATTTACAAACACGTGCATAATGACCTCTCTTGCCGCATTTACTACATACAGCTTCCCGGGCAGGACACTTCAAACGAGGATGCCGGACGTTCCCAGAAAAATAACACTTCTGAATCCTAGAGGCAACAGCCGCCGAAGTAAAAGGTGGAGCTGTTGGAGTAGAAACTATTTCAGAATCTAGTAAACCACTCCCATTAAGTCCACCTAATTCCTTTTCGTCCGGAACTGCCGAAACCACAGTCACAGGCCGATTAGAAAGAGCATAAGAATCCGAACTTCTCTGAGCCATATCCAATGTAGAAGCTTGCTCAAAAGCACTCTTGAGATCCAAAGTCTTATTTTCTAACAACCGCTGACGAATTGATCTAGACAGTAGTCCATTAATAAAAGCATCCCGTACCGATTCTTCCTTATATTCTTCGGCCGTCACGGCTTTATAATTACAGTTAGCACCAAGGTGCCAAAGTGCTTGTAAATAAGTATCCAAAGGTTCTCCCACCTGCTGCCTATGGGCAGATAGAAGGTAACGTGCAAATACCTCATTCTTTGGTTTAACAAAAATCTTCTCCAATGTAGAAATAGCCAATTCGTAAGTTTTACAGTCCAAAATATACTTATACACATCCGGAGCAATGTAGTTGATCAGCATATTCAGCTTATTCAGAGACTCTTGTTCCAACACACCCAAAAAGTTTGTAAATGTACAATACCAATGTTTCCATTTATCATCCACTCCTGCAGAATTAGGGTCAGCATTGAATCGTTCCGGTTGAAGATATCGCTCCATTCTGATAAAAAGTTAATAAATTGAAATAAAGAATAGATTTGCCTTTCTAATCTAGGCTTTATTAACTTTAAAAACCCAGTAGCACATCTTTCAACACCAGTCTCCAACAATGACTAGAGAGAACTGAATTTAAGATGGCCACCACAAATCACCTGACATCCACTACCAATGAGTTTACAACATATATCTCAAGGTAGAAACAAACAACCAATTACAATACTTCTTACTAATACAGAGAACAACCACCCCATTCACCAATCACAATACTTCTTATTAAACATAGGAAATAATCACCACAGAGCTACAATGCACTCATGGATGATTTCACTTTGTTTTTGGTTTCTGGTAACAAACTTATAGCTCTCTGCTATTTCTAATGGCTTTGGGTCAAAATGGTCCTCAAGTTTCCCAACAATGTCATCAAACAATGCATCCTTCGCTTTCCCAGGCGCGAGTAGGTTTGTCAATATTCCATAGACATCTGGCCCGATCTCCGTTAGAAAAATTGCTTTTTTCCATTCACAAATTACTTTATTTTGAGCTTGAACATTCTCATCTGCACCTTTGGTCTCAATAATGTTATTGGCCCTAAAAAACATCTTCATCCGCTCAGTGTAAGAATTGAATGGTTCACGAGCTCGGTCATACATGCCGAGGCTTCCGATGAATCCCGTAGGCGTGGCCATGATTATCCCGATCCCATTGAACAGTGACTCAGCACAGTACCTGTGTACCTGCGAGAATCAATGCCACTATTGCTGTGTACACATACACACAAAGGTGAAGCACAGAGGATTCTGCATGAGCATTAACAGTAAAACATTGCAAAAATTCAGTTTAGGTGTCACAAATTCACCTTAAGCTAGTCCACTCAAATGTTGAATACTGTGTCCTTCCATGATCCCTAAGAATGGCTTTGGGATCCCATCCTCGTCGCCAAAATGTAGTATACGTGGGTAGTGTGGTGTATGTAACCGTTCCACCTTTAAGAGAACTATTTTAAGAGATGCACTACTTTATCTTGGCTTTTATCTTCATCTGATATTTTATTTGCCTTACAATAAATCTCTATGCGTTCTACATACGTGGCCCAATCTTCAACATCGGGATCGAAATCGTTGATGTTACCACGCTTAAGCATCCTCGCAATCTTCTTGAGAAACAAAAAGAAATTTTTTCTTTTCTTTTTTTTTTTTTTCAAAATGGCGGTTTCCCGCGCTTGTCTTCTTCCCCCGCCTACAAAAATGGCGGCTTCCCGCGTTTGCCTTTCTCCCCCGCTGGCTGTAATGGCGATTGCCGTATTGCTGCATTCGCCCTCCCCAGCGGTTCTCAAATCGTGCCTCCCAGCCCCTCTTGCAGTCCGGTCCTTTCCCCCGGCTGCGGCTGAGTTCTCTGCGTTTTTTTTAAATTTTCTCCCGCGCCTTACGCTGTCCCGGTCGCTGCGCCTCGCGGCCTCGGTAGCTGCCTGGCCTTTTTCACCGGTCGCGGTCGAGCTCTCTCTCGACGCTGTTGCGTCTCCCAGCCCGCTTGCAGCCCGGTCTTTTACACCGGCTGCGTTTGCATTCACCGCGGCTCCCGTGCCTTACGCTGCCCCAGTCTCAGCGCCTCTGGCCCCGACTTCTGACCGGCTCTTTTCCCCGGCCGTGGTCGAGTTCTCCGCCCTTATATCCTCCGTTTTTCCCTCCCCTACTTCACAGCCAACGTGGCCGACTTGCTGCTCGTCGCTGATCGGCTTACCCACCACCGTGATAGAAGGGATGATCACTGCCTGTTGCTGATGGAAGGCTTTGTGTCAGGATTCTTCCTTTGCTCTTCAGACCCGCGTCTTTTCTCAGCAGGATGATGAGGGTGGATGCCTCCTCTCAACGCCCGTCAAACTGCCTTGGATGTATCTCTGCCGCAGGGTAAGATCGTACTCGTCGCCACTGTTAAGTCTGTGTGTTATAGTGAGAATTACTACACAGACCACAAGAGTAAATTTTAACAGGTCTTCACTAGTCGAAGGTCAGGGCTGAACTACCCAATAAATCATTACACAGCACTTATATACCGGTGTGGTCACCACTGGTATTACAGTATACAGCAGCCAAGATAAAGTAGTGCATCTCTTAAAATAGTTCTCTTAAAGGTGGAACGGTTACATACACCACAGGTAGAACAAATAAAGGACAGAGACAGGATGAGCTGCTAGTCAAGGTGCTTGCTTTATCAGGCCAGAGTGAACTGAGCATGCTCATACCAAACCATGTGATACTACATTACAGTTATAAAGTTTGTACTTTTCAGATAAAGGTGTTGGAACTCTGTATTTCATCCGTGGGAACAAATGCTGAATAAACCACATTTGGTTTCTCTGGGACTAGTGCAATGAAAAGGCAAGCAATCGAGTACAGTATGTTATGCATACCCTGTCAAAATTAGTTGCGAGTATTAATTTATAGACTTTTTATTTTTTTTATGGATTGTAGGACTTCAGGAAGTGGTCCAACTTTGCAAACAATTCTAAAATAGGCTTAGTAACAAATTCACTGTTGGAGTTAGTGATAGCTTTTCTCCAATATTGGAAAGATCGAAGCCATTGTCTTCAGTCCCCGCCACAAACTCCGTTCCCTAACCACTGACTCCATCCCTCTCCCTAACAACCATCTGAGGCTGAACCAGACTGTTCACAACGTTGGTGTCATATCTGACCCTGAAATGAGCTTCCGACCACATATCCGCGGCATAACAAAGACCACCTACTTCCACCTCTGTAACATCGCCCGTCTCCGCCCCTGCCTCAGCTCATCTGCTGCTGAAACCCCAATCCATGCCTTTGTTACCTCTAGACTTGACTATTCCAACGCACTCCTGGCTGGCCTCCCACATTCCACCCTACGCAAACTTGAGGTCATCCAAAACTTGGCTGCCCGTGTCCTAACTCGCACCAAGTCCCACTCACTCATCACCTCTGTGCTCGCTGATCTACAGTGGCTCCTGGTTAAACAACGCCTCAATTTCAAAATTCTCATCCTTGTTTTCAAATCCCTCCATGGCCTCGCCCCTTCCTATCTCTGTAATCTCCTCCAGACCCACAACCCCCCGAGATATCTGCGCTCCTCAAATTCTGCCCTCTTGAGCATCCCTGATTATAATCACTCCACCATTGGTGGCCGTGCCTTCAGCTGCCTAGGCCCTAAGCTCTGGAATTCCCTCCCTAAACCTCTCCGCCTCGCTACCTCTATTTCCTCCTTTAAGAGGCTCCTTAAAACCCACCTCTTTGACCAAGCTTTTGGTCATCTGCCCTAATATCTCCTTATGTGGCTTGGTGTCAATTTTTTGTCTTATAACGCTCCTGTAAAGCACCTAGGGATGCTTTACTACGTTAAAGGTGCTATATAAATACACATTGTTGTTGTTGTAGAACCATGCCAACTTTTAAGATTAGTTTAGATAGGTGGTTGAAGGAAAGGGGATAAAGGGATATGGGAACAGAGTGGCCATGTGGGATTAGGACTACGGCTTGTGAGGAGGATGAACACCAGCACAGACTGGTTAGGCTGGATAGCCTGTTTCCACATTATAATTTCCATGTAATCTTCCCTACCCAATACATCTCTCTGCCTTTCCCCTTGTCCTTTACTTGACAAAACCCAACCCCCTTTCACACTGTAGTTTCTCCTTTCCCTCTTCCCCTCCCTCCCCATCCCTGAACAAGCTCCTCATGTCAGTGAAGCCCACTACCTGCTCCTTAATTCCTCACTCCTACCTCCTAGCTCCATAGTTGCTGACTTTATCAACTTGACCCTATCCTCTGATATTGCCTCCACTTTCTTCAAAAGCACTATTATCCCTTTCCTTTTTAAAAATAAATAAATACTTTCAACTGCTGCCTTAACTTTAGCCTTCCCCTTTTCTTGAGTCTTTGGATGCATTACAACCTCACAACTACAGTCCCAACATGAGATCCTTCAATCTGACTTTTTCCCCACTCAAACTACCAGATCAAAGCCAAACTGCATCCAAGTCAACAGCAGCCATAACTCAGGACACTCTATCAAGTGCTGGTAAACCCTAGGACCACCAGCAATGCTGTGACCCCACAACCCTTTCCCATCGCTCCCACCTCCTTGCTGCAAAAGCCAAGTACTCTCTTCCCAGTGCTACAGAGTACAAGCCAAGTACTCTCTTCCCAGGATCCAAAGTGCATTACTGACAAACTTCAGCCCGCCCCACACTGCTAAAGTCCAGACTGATCCTGGGCTGCAAAATGTCAGCACCTCTACCACAATCCAGCCAAAAATCAGGACCCCAATTCTGTCACAATCTGGGGCCACCCCCATCCTGTGGAGATTTGCATGTTAAAATGTTAACAAGTTGTTGTGAAATGTCTATTTAAACTAGTTTTACTTTTGACCGTGAACAGAATAATAACATTATGGAGAATGTGGTTACTGGATAGGACCAAGGTTTTCTTGCTCTGTCCTGTCCCAAAGTTAAACTTTTTTTCAAAATTAAACTGTAACTAGTATTAATTGGAACTATGTGAACGGGCAAGGCTTTAACCCTGAATAAGTCACGTGTACTATTTACTAAATTATCCAATCAGTGAAAACATATGACTGTCCACCCAATCACCGCTGTTGTCCTTTGCACTAAATATGCAAGTTATTGGTGTACTCCATGGTGTGAGGCACATTAGGGGCTCGATTTTGCCAGCGCTCAGGGGGCGGGTTTGGAGGTGGGTCAGGTGGTAAAATGGCAAAAAATGACGGCGGGATTGCCGCCATCAACCCGCCTCCGTGCAACTTTGCCAAAGGTGGGCTCGCAGACTCCCGTTCGGTCCCTTCACCAAGTGGCGGGATAGGCCCTTAAGGCAGTTAACTGGTTGTTAACTGCTTGTATAATCCTATTTTGCCTGCCCTTTTAAATTTGACCACATTTTCAGCGTGTTCCACGTCATTCCTAAACCATGCCAGCTAATTGTGGTGGGTTCACAAGTGGCTGCCTTCCTGTCAGCTGCAGCTCCAGCATAAAAACGGCATAGGAGTGTGAGCGCTTGGAGAGGAGTCCCCACTTCCTTGTTGCCTGCCACCAATATCCCTCTAATGAATCAGCCCCACTTCAGTGCTAGCAAATGGATGGATAGCACCTTGCTGCACATCAGGGAGGCCATGAGGACCCATCTCTGCACTGGCAGTCCTACTCAAAAGGACTTCCATGAAGCTCTGGTTTCTCTGTTCAATAGCTGTCCATCGCTCCTCCAGAGATGCCAATCTATTCTGAACATTCACCATGTTTTCCTGACTCTGGCGACTTATTTTCTCCATGGCCATAGCCTTCCTCTCCTTTACCATAGCCATCCTTTCCACAGAGGCTGCCATCCTTTCTGTGGTGGTGCGTTCATGTGCCATTGGCTCCACAAAGGCACTGCTCATGTTAGTGATGCACTCCTCCATCCTCTCCATACTCGCAGTAACCCTGGAGGCAAAACCTACCAGAGACTCCTGCACTTGTTCCTGGAGTTCCAGCACCGCTCTCTTTCTGGATGGACCCGGTGGCACAGGGTCCACATGCAGCTGAGCCAAGCTGGGAGCGCCCTGCGCCCTCCGACGAGGACTCGCCCCTGCTGTCCCTGTCTCCACAATCTGCTGATGCTCACTTGTGAGCTGTGATGCACCAGGTGCCAACACTACTCTACCTTTCGAAGGTCCCACCGAGCTGTGCGTTTCTGCGCTGGTGCTGGGTGCACTTAATTCTGCTGACGTTGCGCCCTCAGAGGTTGCAGGTTCCTCTGAAGAGTCTTCCGGCTCAGCCTCTTCCTCCTGGACAGTGGGGAGGGGGGCTGTCGATGGTCCTGTGAGGGAGTAAAGGCATGAGTTAGACATGTGATATTAACGTAGCATGCACATGGAACAGTGCAGATGATCATAAGTCAATCTGTTTGAGCATCGGAATCCACATCAGTCACTCATGCAATGTCAATGAGAGAGATGCAAAACTATTCTGTCACCAGCTTGCTCTGATGTGCCCGTCTGTCCGTCCCCCACTTCCAGATCCTCCTCCGCTCCAAAGATCTCCAGGGCCGCCTCCTCAGCGCTAGTGAGCTGGGCTATTGAGGGTGTCCCTCCTCCAGTCTTCACCCTTTCCCTCTTATTGTGGGCTCTCTTTTCCCGCAATGAGGGACACAAGTGGAGTTTGAGTGAGAATGATGGAGTGAGTGTAGAGAATCCATAGCACAGATGCTTAGGAGAAGACAAAGATGAAATGAGGTCCCAATAACAAGGGCCGTCCCTGTGTGTTGTTAGTTGTTGTCATTGCATAACAGTGATAGGGAGTGTGAGGGCAGCATAGTCACATAGTTAAGTGATTGTGTACATAGAGAGAGAGAGGGATGGTTAAAGGGTGCAGGGATGTAAGGGTAAAGTGGGATGTGTAGGAGTAGATTGACAATGCAGAGTGATGGTGCTGGGAGGAGATGGGGAGCAGAATGAGGGTAAAGGTGATGCTATACTCACTTTTCCTGTGTGGACAAGGTCATTGAACCTCTTTCGGCACTGCAGCCAGGTTCTGCTGCACATCGATCTGGAGCTTACCTCCTGTGCCAGTTGCAGCCACACAGCTTTGGTCTGCTGGGGTGATTTTTTCCTCCCAGAGGAAGGAAGGAGCACCTCCTTTTGAGCTCTGACTCCCTCCACCAGAGCATGGAGTGAGTCATCATCGAAGCGAGGTGAGGCCTTGGGCCTTGAGCTAGACATTTCAGCAGTAGCAAACACTTAGCACAGTAGTCACTCTGGAAGTACAGAGAAAATGAACCAAGGCTGCTTGGAGCCCTTAAAAAGCAGCTGGATAACTGACGTTAGCAGAGGCGAGTTTCAGACTCAAAAGACTAATTGGGCCAGGGGAGTGCACACGCAGGGAATCAATTGCCCATTTAGGGCAAAATAGCACATTTTTCCCACCTGACAGCGGGATCGCCGACCACCTGACCCGCACCCAACCCGCCACCAATGGCAAAATTGAGCCCTTATTGTCTGATGCAGCCAGAACACAATTTCTTTAGAGCAATAAATTTATCCACTCTACTTGTTTAATGAATTCCAAGATACCTTGGTATACTCTACTGAAGCTATCATGGGGGCTGAAGAAATGTGGTCAATCTTTAATCTTGTGTCAAAGTTTAGTATTGTTAGTAGCTTTCACACTATAAATGGATTATACTAAATGTGCTTTGAGAGATTGTATTCATGGAGACATTTATCATGTACTAACAAATACCTGCATTCAATGACAAAATAAACTAATAAAAACAGAAAATGCTGGAAATACTCAGCAGGACAAAGGTCATCGACCTGAAACGTTAACTCTGTTTCTCTTTCCATAGATGCTGCCTGACCTGCTGAGTGTTTCTAGCATTTTTTGTTTTTATTTCAGATTTCCAGCATCTGCGTTATTTTGCTTTTGACAAAATAAACTGTAGTTATTATTGTAAGATTCCTGTCCTCATTAGTAAGTCAAACTACAGTTGGCATTGTCAGTATCAAGCACACCAGATTAAGTATAATATAACCAGATAGAGCTTAACAACTTTCTACTCTGCCCTAGCAGTGTGTTATTTCACCTCTGAGGAAGACAAACCTCTCATCCTACTTATTGTAACATCTTCGCACTTCAAGGGAGCTCAAGACACTGGTTCACAAGCTCCTTTTGATCAACCCTGTGAGGCCAGTTCTTTTCTTGTGTGAAAAACATATTTGTAAGTCTTGGGTTTTTAGATTTCCTGGGCTTCCAGGACTGAAAAAGCCTGCATTCTGCTCTAAATCCACCAATCGGGGAGCAGAGGTTGTTCAGTAGTCTGGAACATGCCTTTACTGGTGCTCCAGGCCTGGGAACCTTAAAGGATTATCTGAAGTTTTCAAGCTTCAGGTGAACTTGCATTTTTTGTGGATGGTGCTGTCTCGTTTCTGTTTGATCACATATATCTAGCCCTTGGCCCAAAAGATTGGAGATATCTGTACTTTATCAGCTGTAGTATAACTGTACATCTATCTCTAGGTACAGCGCATGCAATATTCCAGCTGATCCAGTACAGGATACAGCAAAAGAGGACAAAGGGATTAATTAATCAGGAAGGGGAAAATAGAATACGAAAGTAAACTTGCAGCAAACATAAAGACAGACTGCAAAAGCTTTTATCGGTATATCAGGAGGAAAAGACTGGTAAAATCCCAAGTCGGTCCCTTGCAGTCCGATTCGGGAGAATATATAATGGAGAATAAGGAAATGGCAGACCAATTAAACTCATACTTTGGTTCTGTATTCACAAAGGAGGACACAAATAACCTCCCAGGAATATCGGCAAACATAGGGACTAATGAGAGGGAGGAGCTGACAGAAATTAGTATCTCTAGGGATATGGTGTTGGGTAAGTTGAGGGGACTGAAGGCCGACAAATCCCCGGGGCCTGATAAACTACATCCTAGGGTACTTAAGGAGGTGGCCCTGGAGATAGCAGATGCTCTAAGGATCATCTTCCGGAACTCCATTGACTCGGGAACAGTACCCGTGGATTGGAGGGTAGCTAATGTTACCCCAATATTTAAAAAGGGGGGTAGAGAGAAAGCAGGGAATTATAGACCAGTAAGCCTTACATCGGTTGTGGGCAAAATGCTAGAGTCCATTATTAAGGATAAAATAGCGGAGCACTTGACAAATGGGGAAAGGATCGGACAGAGTCAACATGGATTTACAAAGGGTAAATCGTGTTTGACTAATCTGCTGGAATTTTTTGAGGAAGTAACTGGTAAAATAGATGGGGGAGAGCCAGTGGATGTGGTGTACCTTGACTTCCAGAAAGCCTTCGATAAGGTTCCACACAAAAGATTATCATGCAAAATTAAGGCTCATGGGATTGGGGGCAAAGTATTAACGTGGATAGAGAACTGGCTGGCGGATAGAAAACAGAGAGTTGGAATAAACGGCTCGTTTTCGGAGTGGCAGGCAGTGACCAGCGGGGTGCCGCAAGGATCTGTCCTGGGACCCCAGCTGTTCACAATATATATAAATGATCTGGATCAGGGAATTGGATGCAATATTTCCAAATTCGCTGACGACACTAAACTAGGAGGAGGGGTGGGCTCTGATGAGGATGTCAGGAGGCTACAGTGCGATTTGGACAGGTTGGGGGAATGGGCAGATACGTGGCAGATGCACTATAATGTGGATAAATGCGAGGTTATCCACTTTGGGGGTAAAAACAGGAGGGTAGATTATTATCTAAATGGCAATAGATTGGGAGATGGGGAAGTGCAGAGGGACCTGGGTGTTCTTGTGCACCAGTCACTGAAGGAGAGCATGCAGGTGCAACAGGCGATCAAGAAGGCAAATGGTATGTTGGCCTTCATATCAAGGGGGTTCGAGTATAGGAATAGGGATACCTTACTACAGCTGTACAAGGTGCTGGTGAGACCGCATCTGGAGTATTGTGTACAGTTTTGGTCGCCCCATCTGCGGAAGGATGTTCTTGCCATGGAAAGAGTGCAACGGCGATTCACCAGGCTGATACCTGGAATGGCGGGAATGACCTACGAAGAGAGATTAAATAGTTTGGGCTTGTACTCACTGGAGTTTAGAAGATTGAGAGGGGATCTCATCGAAACATATAAAATTATGGCAGGCCTGGACAGGCTGAATTCAGAGAGAATGTTTCCAATGGCCGGGGAGCACAGAACCAGGGGCCACAGTCTAAAAATAGCGGGCAAATCATTTAAAACAGAGATGAGGAAGAATTTCTTCACTCAAAGAGTGGTGAGCCTGTGGAATTCCCTGCCACAGAGGGCTGTGAAGGCTAATTCAATAAATATTTTCAAGAGAGAATTGGATATATTTCTGAAGGCTAAGGGGATTAAGGGTTACGGAGAAAAGGCGGGGACGGGGTACTGAACTGGTAAGATCAGCTATGATCTCAGACGAAGATCAGCCATGATCTCATTGAATGGCGGAGCAGGCTCGAAGGGCCGAATGGCCTACTCCTGTTCCTATCTCTATGTTTCTATGTTTCTATGGTGCTCACATTAGTTTCCATTATCTTAAAGCTATGCTTGGCAGCATTTTTTAAAAATGAGTTCAACATTTTTTTTTAAACGGGTTACTTGGGGCAAAATCTCGGTCATTAGAGTAGGTTTTAAAAAAAAACCTTGAATGTCACAGTGACAAATTTCTAGCCTGACTGCTATACGCCCACATTGGTAAGGGACATCCTTTAATCACATTCTTCCTACTAAAATGGCATGCTGGGCACCATCTGTGCGTCCTTCCATGATTACTAATTTGTTAACTCAATCACTTAAAAAAAAATGTTTAATTGGATCTTAACTAAACATGACGAGGTGTTTCTGTTCATCAGACGTAATTACTTTACAATTTTTTAAAAGGGTAATTGGAAACCATATATGCAACTGCATGGAGCAAAAAACCATACTCAAGTTACGAAAATGAGTATTTGACTCTTCTTATAACTAAATGCCCAAGTATTCATTGATAAATAAGATAGACTTAGACAGGATTTGTTTCTTGACAAACTAGTGGAGATCTTGCTACTGTAATTCATTCCTACCCCAGTATTTATGTGCAATTTTTACTACATTACTAAACATGTCTAAGCCCATCATCATTGAGTGGGAATAATCAGCTCAGAAAAATCAGTTTGATTACTATTTCTGTTTACCAGTTCATTATACGGGTACTTGCTGAGAATCCTGTCCTTTTTGAAGGAGATGTTAAGCGTCTCATCTGCTTGCTCACTTTAGGTGTTCAAGACCCTGTGGCATTGTTTGAAGAAGAGCAAGGAATGACCCCAGTGTTCTGGTCAATACTACTTCAATGAGTATCATAAGAAAAGGAACCAACTGTTTATTTAGAATCATAGGGGGAGAAATTGGGTGAGTAGCGCCACCTGTTAGCGCCTAAAGAGGCAGTCAGTGGCTGTAGCGCCACTGGCTGCGTCTCCCGCGATATTCAGCAGGGGCGCTAATGGTGGTGTTAGCCTTTTGCGCTGCGCCACCACCGATGACGTCATCGGTGTGCGCAGTGCCCCATTCGCGCCCCGATCGCGATATTTGGTAGCAAACGCCGCTGTAGCGCCGTTCGCTACCCGCGCCCGGTTCACGGGGCCTTGCTGCGCTGGCACAGGCGCAAGTTAAGGTGGAGGTGCGGGGCGGCTGCTTTTTTGGCGGCCGCCTGCCAGCACCTCCGTCCCCGGCCTCCTGGTACCCTCCCCGCGGCATTGCCGGCTGTTTCCCGAGAGCCCGGCACTTCTCCTTGGTGCCGGGCTCTTTTGCCGGCACTCGCGATCGGGGCTCGCGCTGCTGCAGGCCCCTCCCCTTTAACAGTGGGAGGAAGGCCTGCAGTACCGCAGTGTGCCGTGCCACAGCGTGTGGCGCTGCGGCATGTAGCGCTGCAAAATTCACTTTCAGCACCCTAAGAGGGACGCAGAGCACCTCGAGCCGTGCCCCGTCTCCCTCTAGGGGCACTTCAACTGAATTTGCGGCGATCGCTAATGAGGCGATCGCGGCGCAAATTCCAGCGCCCAGGCGAACTTTGCGCCGCTTGGGCGCCTCAGGCCAATTTCTAGGCCATAGAATCTTACAGCACAGAAGGAGGCCATTCGGCCCATCGTGCCTGTGCCGGCTCTTTGAAAGAGCTGCTCAATTTAGTCCCACACCCCAATTTTTTCTCCATAACCCTACAAACCAGTTCTCTTCAAATACATGTCCAATTGCCTTTTAAAAGTTCCTATGGAATCTGATTCCTCCACCCTTTCAGGTAATGCGTTCCAGATCATAACAACCCTCTGTGTGAAAATTTCTCCTACTTTCCCCTCTAACTCTTCTGCCAATTATTTTAAATCTATGACCACTGGTTACCAACCCACTTGCCAGAGGAAACAGTTTCTCCCTACTTGCTCTATCAAAACCCCTCATAATTTTGAATACCTCTATTAGGTCTCCCCATAACCTTCTCTGCTCGAAGGAGAACACTCCCAGTTTCTCCAAGCTCTCCACATAACTGAGCTCCCTCTCCCCTGGTATCATCCTGGTAAACCTCCTCTGTACCCTCTCCAAGGCCTTGATATCCTTCCTAAAGTGTGATGCTCATAATTGTACACAACACCCCAGCTGAGGCCTAACCAGTGATTTGTAAAGGTTTAGCATGACTTCCTTGTTTTTGTATTCAATACCCCTTTTTACAAACCCATATGCTTTCTTAACTGCCTTATCAACTTGCCCTACCACCTTCAAGGACTTGTGACTATGCACCCTAGGTCTCTCTGCTCTTGCACCCCCCTCAAAATAGTACCATTTAGATTATACTGCCTCTCCACGTTGTTTCTCCCAAAGTGCATCACTTCACACTTATCCACATTAAATTGCATATTCCAATGTGCCTGTCCATTTCACCAGTCTGTCTATGTCCTCCTGAAGTCTGCTACTATCCTGCTCACTATTTACTACAATGCCAAGTTTTGTATCATCTGCAAACTTCAAAATTTTACTCGCTATACCCAAGTCCAGGACATTTATGTATAACAAGAAAAGCAATGGTCCTAATACCGACCCTTGGGGGCCACACTGCAAACTTCTCTCCAGTCAGAAAAACATCCATTCACCACTGCTCTCTGTCTCCTACCCCTTAGCCAATTATGCACCCAAATGACCACTGTCCCTTTAATACCATGTGCTTCTGTTTTCCAAATAAGTCTGTTATGTGGTACTTTATCAAATGCCTTTTGAAATAGATGTTATATACAACACCTACAGCACTACCTTCATCAAATAACTCAAATCAGGATAGTCAGACACAATTTGACTTTAACAAATCCAAGCTGGCTATCCCTTATTAACCCATGTTTCTCCAAGTGAGAATTAATTTTGTCCTTGACAATGGTCTCTAGTAGTTTTCCCACCACTGTAGTTACCAGGTTTATCCCTCTCTCTTTTTTTTTTGAACATAGGTGTAGCATTTCCAATCCTCCAGTCCTCTGGCATCACAGTCATATTCAAGGAGAATTGAAAGATTGTGGTCAGAGCTTCTGCTGTCTCTACCCTAGCTTCTCTCAGCAACCTAGGATGCATCCCATCTGGCCTGGGTGACTTGTTAACTTTGAGTGATGCAAACCTATTCAGCACTTCCTTTCTGTAATGATTAATAACATGTCATTCTATAGTGAACACTAGGTGGAGCCATAGAGCTGTGTAGAGCTGTATATAACTGTATGTATATAAGACTACACTACCCAGCTGTATAGATATTAAGACTACATTACCCATGAGGCACTAGGCTACCCACAAGGCAACAGTCAAGATGGCAGCCTGCACACAGGAGCACACATGCTGCATCTCTACAGGTACTGTACCTAGAGAACGTGTACTGAATAAATGACTAGCTAGAAGCTAGCTGTGTTCATAATAAGAATGTCTAGTTATTAATGAACATAAGATGGTACCAGGATGGTGAAGATCTGCTGAAAATTGTGAAAAGCGACATGGAGAATTTGAAGCCACCAGAGCGTTTGAAACTCACAGGAAATATCGACTACAATTGGCAGACTCTTAAACAACAATTCGAACTCTACATTGCAGCCATCGGATTCGGTACGAAGCCAGACGCAAGGAAGATAGCATTGCTGCTTACGGTTGCAGGCCCACAGGCGATAGAGGTATTTAATACATTTGTATTTAATCCAGCGGAGAACAGAGACAAATTAGACGATGTGCTAAAGAAATTTGATACACATTGTTCTCCCAAAAAGAATGAGACCTATGAAAGATACATGTTCTGTTCAAGGACACAGCAGCAAAATGAGACTTTTGATAGCTTTATAACTGATCTGAAACTGAAAGAACAGACATGTAATTTCTCTGAGCTGAAATCATCCATGATTCGTGACCAGATTGTGTTTGGTATTCATGATAAAAAAGTCAGGGAACGTCTGTTGAGAGAAACCGAACTAAATTTGGAAAATGCAGTGAAAATATGCCAAGCCAGCGAGCTAGCTCGAAAGCACACGAAGACTTTCAGTGAAATCAATAATGATGCGATTGTAATGAGTGATAATGCTGCTGTCGGTGCTGTGTCCTACAAGGGGAAGAAACGTGGGCAGAACAGAAATGAAAAGCAATCGGAGGATGAAATTTTTAATTGTAAACGCTGTGGTTACAAACACCAGTTAAGACAATGTCCAGCGTTTGGAAAAATGTGCACAAAGCGTAATGGAAAGAATCACTTTGCCAAACAATGCTTTTCAAAAGTAAAAACTAAGAAAGGGCAAAGAGTTAATGTAATTGAGGACACTGATTTAAGTGAGACATTTTTTGTAGGAATGGTGTCATGTGACAATATCAAAAAGGATACAGAAAATGTGCAGCCCTCAGAAATGGACAATGCTGAACATAAAGTTAATGCAGTAAAAGAGGACAAATGGATGATCCCACTGCAGGTAAATGGAGCATTAGTTACCTTGAAACTAGACACTGGGGCAAAAGCAAACTTAATCAGTATGAGTGACATTAACAATATGAAAGAAAAGCCCAAAATACAGAAAAAGTCGCTACTACTGAAGGACTATAATGGACAAAAAATAGCTTAGGTGTATGCAAACTTAAAGTGACAGTCAAAGACAAAGTGCATCATCTCATGTTTTCTGTTGTGGCTGAAAGACTTGATTCACTGCTGGGTGACAAAGCTTGTGAGGACTTAGAACTGGTCAAGAGAGTCTACCGTATAAACTGTGCCATAAGCAGACCAGATGACTCGGTGGATTCTGTAGTGAGTAATTTCCAGGATGTGTTCAAAGGATTTGGAGTTCTACCATTCACTTACAAGATCCAGCTAAAGGAGGATGCTCAGCCAGTGGTACATGCTCCACGAAGAGTTCCAGCACCCCTGCGTGACCGGCTCAAGAATGAACTGGACAGAATGACCACACTAGGAGTCATCAGGAAAGTCGAAGAGCCAACAGACTGGGTTAACTCCATGGTATGTGTAAAGAAAAAGAACAATGATCTAAGAATATGCATGGATCCAAAGGACTTAAATGCAAACATAAAACGTGAACACTACCAGATTCACAAGCGAGAAGAAATCACCAGTGAAATGGCAGGTGCCAGATACTTTACAAAGCTCGATCCCTCACAAGGATTTTGGCAACTAAAACTGGATGAAGAAAGCACCAAATACTGTACCTTCAACACACCATTTGGCAGGTATTGTTTCCTCAGAATGCCTTTCGGGATAATATCTGCATCTGAAATCTTTCATAGAGCGATGGAACACAGAATTGAAGGTCTGGAAGGAGTTCGGGTCTATGTTGATGACATCATCATCTGGGGCTCCACACTGAAAGAACACAATGAGAGACAGACTAAAGTGCTACAGAGCATACGCCAGAATGGACTGAAGCTCAACAAAGCCAAGTGTCAGTTTGGCGTCCAGGAAGTCCCTTTCCTAGGAGATAAACTATCTGGTAAAGGAATAGAGCCAGATATGGAAAAAGTAAATGCCATACTCAAAATGCCCCGACCCACTGACAAAAAAGGAGTGCTATGCATCATGGGGATGATAAACTTCATTGGAAAGTTCATTCCTAACTTGTCAGCCAAGACAGCCTGTCTGCGAGACCTGCTACATAAAACAAATGAGTTCGCATGGACAGAAAGACATGAACAAGAGTGGATAAACCTTAAAACCGTGCTGACAACCACACCTGTACTCACCTTCTTTGACCCAACAAAAAGAATCAAAGTGTCAACAGATGCATCAAAAGATGGCCTAAGTGCGGTCTTGCTACAAGCAGAGGGTGAAGATTGGAAGCCTGTTGCCTATGCCTCCAGGTCTATGACTAATACTGAGTGTCGATACGCCCAGATTGAAAAGGAATGTCTAGGCTTGGTAGTTGGACTAGAAAAGTTTCATGGCTACATATATGGATTTCCCACCTTCACAGTTGAGACAGACCACAGCCCTCTGGTTGCCATCATAAAAAAAACCTGAATGAGATGTCTCCAAGGATTCAACGACTCATGATGAAGCTGCAAAGATATGACTTTGAACTAATCTACACACCAGGCAAATACATAGTGTTAGCAGATGCACGATCCCGAGCACCCACAATGAGTCATGTGAGCTCTACTGAAGAAGACGTGGATGTTCATGTGAGTATGGTCACTGCTGCGCTGCCCGTGTCAGACACAAAATCAAAGCAAATAGCAGAAGAAACAGTAGAAGATACAGTATTACAAACAGTAATAGAGAATATTCATCATGGTTGGCCAAAAGGTTCCTGTCCAAAATATTTTCACATAAGGTCAGAATTGAGTGTCGCAAGTGGACTATTACTAAAACAGAACAGAATAGTCATTCCACAGGCTCTATGTCAAGACATGCTCAAAATGATTCATGAGGGACACCTCGGAATTGAAAAATGCAAAAGGAGGGCAAGAGACACTGTTTATTGGCCTGGCATAAATAAGGACATTGAGAACATGATAGGCAAATGTGAGACATGTCAGAAACACCAAAACAAACAAGCAAAGGAACCAATGATAGTAGCTGACATACCAACAGCACCATGGCAAAAGGTTGGTATGGACCTTTTTCATTTAAATGGTAAAGACTATCTAATAGTGATTGACTACTATTCTAACTATCCTGAGATGGCGCTGCTCTCAAGCACCACAGCAAGCAGTGTCATAATGCATGTGAAATCCATCTTCGCCAGCCATGGAATTCCCAGGATTGCCGTTAGCGACAATGGTCCGTGCTTCAACTGTAAGGAGTGGCAACAGTTTGCAGCACATTATGACTTTCAGCACATCACATCCAGTCCTTTGTATGCTCAGTCAAATGGTAAGGCAGAGAAAGGTGTTCAAGTTCTCAAGCAGCTACTGAAGAAAGCGACAGAAAGCAAGTCTAATCCTTATCTCGCCCTGCTGAGCTACCAAGCCTCACCTTTAGACTGTGGTTCTTCACCTGCTGAACTACTAATGGGTCGCAAGTTGCGCACCACGCTACCCTGCTGTGCAAAAGAGCAGCAAAGTGAGGAACTGAGACAGAGGCTTCAACTGTTAAAGCTGAAACAGAAATCATACTATGACAAGTCATCCAAAACTCTAAAACCATTGACAAGGGATGATGTTGTCAGGATTGAGGATCCAGATGCATGGAACAGGAAAGCTACAGTTCTTGAGGAAGTAGGACCAAGGTCATACACTGTTAGAACTGAGGAAGGACAGATTCTCAAGAGGAACCGCCGTTCCCTCCTAAAAACACAAGAGACTATTCAAGACCAGATTGATGACAATGCCGCAACTGCATCTTGTCATTCACCGCCAGAACAATCTCATGAAGACACATCAGACTTACCCGTGTTGAGAAGATCCACACGTGAAATAAAAAAGCCTGATAGACTTAATCTTTGAGTACAATGTAAAGCTTTGAAAATGTGTTGACGGTTTTGAAAATGTTTATGTTTATAGAGCACTAACAAAAGTGTTACTGATATTATCTTTATTGTTTTCTTGAAAGTTGATTGATATTGATTTTGTTAAACCTCAAAGAAAGGGGGATGTAATGATCAATAACATGTCATTCTATAGTGGACACTAGGTGGAGCCGTAGAGCTGTGTAGAGCTGTATATAGTTGTATGTATATAAGACTACACTACCCAGCTGTATAAAAATGAAGACTACATTACCCATGAGGCACTAGGCTACCCACAAGGCAACAGTCAAGATGGCAGCCTGCACACAGGAGCACACATGCTGTATCTCTACAGATACTGTACCTAGAGAACGTGTACTGAATTAATGACTAGCTAGAAGCTAGCTGTGTTCATAATAAGAATGTCTAGTTATTAATGAACATAAGACTTTCTATCTATTTTTATCGTATTTAATACCTCTACTCCCCTCTCCACTACTGCACATTAACTCCATTCTCTTTTGTGAAGACAGATGTAAAGTACTCATTCAGTACCTCAGTCATGCCCTCTGCCTCCACAAGAAGATTTCCCTTTTTGCCCCCTATCAGCTCCACCCTTCCCTAACTCTCCTTTTACTTTTTTACATGTTTGTAAAAGATTTTTGAGTTCCCTTTTATGTTACCCACTAATCTTTCTCATACTCACTCTGTGCTCTTCTTTTATCCTTTTTCAATTCCCCCCCGACCCCCCCGCCACCAAGAACTCTGCTTGGTTTTCGACTGAATTCTGTACCTGACATTTGTCATAAACCTCTTTTTTCTGTCTCATTGTAACTTCTATTTCCTTGGTCATTGGGGAGCTCTAGCTTTGGATATTCCATCTTTCCTCCTTATGGGAATATGCTTGGCTTGTACCCAAAGTATCTCCACCGTGAAGGCCTGCCATTGCTCATTAACTGTTTTCCTGACCAATCTTTGTTTCCAGTCCACCTGTGCTAGATCCCTTCTCAAAATCACTGAAATTGGCTCTCTTCCAGTTGGATATTTTTTACTATTGATTTTCCTTTGTCCCTTTCCATAACTACTTTAAACCTAATTTATATTACGATCACTATTACCCAGATGTTCTCCCACTGAAACACATTCCGTTTGACCTACTTCATTCCCCAGAACTAGATCCAGCACTGCTTCCTTCCTCATTGGGCTAGAAACATAATAATTAAGGAAGTTCTCCTGTACACCTTTTAGGAATTCTTGCTGTTTACTTGTTTTTCTTCTCAGACTATTGCTATTACTTGTGCAGGTTGAGAGTACCTGTCATATTTTCCTATGTAACAAGTCACTGCACTTCAAAAGTCATTCATTTTGTGAAGCACTTTGAGATATATTTGACACATCATTTATATAAAGGCAAGTATTTTATGTTGTAACCCTTGTGTATTCATACCGCACACACCTCTATAAACTGTGGTTCTGGTACTGCCTGAGTCACGCATGATAAATGACCACCTTTTAAACTTTAGTTGTTTCCTAAAGGAACGTGCTAAAATACTGAGCACAATTTCTGGTGTGAATACGAATTGGATTTTTAAAAAGAAATTCTGTTTAATTTAACTTTTTCGAATGACGTAAAAAAAATCCAGACTGCAGTAATCCACATATGTTACAGTTTCTTACTGCTTCCACATAAGGGTTTCTCTAATCAGATGTAGCATACTGAAGCCAGAAATTAATAAACCATGTCCAATATCTATTTTGAAGTTTGTGTATATATAGTAAACAAAGTGAGGCAATGAATAGGATGAAACCAAAGTTTGAGGAGCTGTTTGTCACTATCTGTCAGCCAGTTCACACCCTTAAACTTTCCTTGGGGAAGAATGCCCTTGTTTGGAAGGATGTCTTATGTCCCTGGGTGGTAAGTGATTTCATTTCACAGTGGCCATGCCCTGCATCTCTTTCAACTAGTTTGTAGATGTTGTCTTGGTCAGGTTTTAGGACAGTATCGGCTACAAGAAGATTACAATATGGTGAGCAGAACATTGTGCTCTTGTTCACTGACCTCGTCATGAACCAGCACTCTTGAAGTGGGAATTGGTTTTATAATGAAAGCTGAGAGTAGTATGAAATATTTTACACAGTATCAGAAGAGGTGGAGGAAGGTATCATCAATTCACTTCCTGCGAATACAGATTTAATTACTTTTAATATCTGCTTCGAATTAATGTCAGGTAACGATTTTCTGTGTTAGCAAAATTTGGGTGCATCGTTGACCTGGTGGAATTTCACCCATTAAAAAAATTGCACTCCTAACACTAGCTAATTTTTCTTGCCTCGGCATTTATTATTTTTGGCGGGCTCTCCTGGGGATTCTGCCCGGAGCGAGTGGAAATTGGCTGCTGGAAGTGTACTGCATGTTCAGAAATAAGACAAAATGTAAGCAATTACAAAGCTTGACTGACTTCAATCTACCGTAAGGATTATGCTAACAATGAAGCTGTCTACACATTGTTAGAAATAGCCAGGTTACGGCTATCTCTGGTCACTTTAAATAATCAGGTTCGAGTGCAAAACAATATGGTGGGTATATTGTGTTTAATCAGAGTTTAAGATGGAAAATACACATTAGTTATACAGCAAAAACATACGACCGTGACAAGAAGCTGATACCGATCCGATCAGACAGACGGTTGACACACGTGAGCAATTCTCTTCTTCCTTTTGTCTAGAGCTTCGTTCTCTCTCTCTCTCTCTTCCATCTGTGAGTACAAGCTTTTGGGAGGTCACTTTTATTCCACTTTTAGGGTTGGGCCTGAACCTGGAAATTGACAAGACCTTTTGACCTATAAAAGTTCCCCATAAACCTTAATATCCAATGGGACTTCTAGTTCTTTGTCTCAATTCTTGTGTCAAAACCCGCCCTAAAGATGTCTCACAATTTTGGCCACATGTCTTTCTCTGTTTTTATTTTTTCCCAGGGTTTCCTTCCTGTGGAATTTGAGTCTTATCTCTTTCATCCGTATCCTTCTTTGATCTCAAGAGGCCCAACTAGAAACCTGTTCGCTTCAGAGTGTTACCTCCTTTATGACGTAGCAAATGTTTACATTAACTTCCCCAAACTTCCTTCCGTTATCTTTGCAAGCAGTTCTGTTAAGCCAACTTCAAGTCCTACCTTAGCATTATACATAAAATACATAAACAAGGTTCAAGTCTTAACTTAAAAATAACAGATAATCACTTAGCAACAGGGAGATTGTAACTCCCATAGGAAACCAAACCATTCACACTTCTAAGCATTTATTTAGTCCCAAGGAGACTTTCCATCTGGAATTTGAACATAACCATTTAAACACAGCATTTTTTGCACCACAGTTTTAATCATATAACCATATACATTTTTAGGCCTCTTTAGTTTCTAACAACATGTAACACTGGAAAATTGTGGCCCCTGGGTGAAGGAATGGGAAAAGTAAAAGGACCTGGTGGCTTCCGTCTTTTAACAAATAAATGTTTGGACTAGAGTGGCACCAAAGGATTGTTACATGACCCATAGTCACAATGCTGAAGTGTGTGTCTGAGGGGAAAGGGGAAAGAGAAAGGGAATGGATCCAGCTACTCAAAATGTTTTTAAAATTTGTTTATGGGATGTGGAGGTTGCTGGCAAGGACAGCATTTACTGCCCATCCCTAATTGCCTTGACAAGTCATCCAAAACTCTGAAACCATTGACAAGGGATGATGTTGTCAGGATTGAGGATCCAAATGCATGGAACAGGAAAGCTCTTGAGGAAGTAGGACCAAGGTCATACACCGTTAGAACTGAGGAAGGACAGATTCTCAGGAGGAACCGCCGTTCCCTCCTGAAAACACAAGAAACTATCCAAGAGCAAATCGATGACAATGCCGCAACTGAATCTTGTCACTCACCACCAGAACAATCTAACACAAACACACATTCAGGCTCTCATGAAAACACATCAGACCTACCTGTGCTGAGAAGATCCACACGTGAAGTAAAAAAGCCTGATAGACTTAATCTTTGAGTACAAAGAAAACTATAATAAAAGAATGAAAAGCTTAGAGTTCATAAAGTAAAGCTTTGAAAATGTGTTGACTGTTGTGAAGATGTTTATGTCGTTATGATTGATTGATATTGATTTTGTTTAACCTCTAAGGAAGGGGGATATAATGATCAGTAACATGTCATTCTAGAATGGTACACTAGGTGGAGCTGTACATTTAGTAAGGGGCTACCCACAAGGCTGTAGTCAAGATGGATGCCTGCACACTAGTCCACATGGCTGAATAAATGACTAGCTCAAGCTAGCTGTTCATAATGAAAACGTCTATTTATTTATGAACATAACAATATAAATTGGCCAGAAAAAGCAGTAAACCTGAGGGTTGGGAGCAGTTTACGATTCAACAAAGGAGGACAAAGGGATTAATTAAGAAGGGGAAAATAGAATATGAGAGTAAGCTTGCAGGGAACATAAAAACTGACTGTAAAAGCTATTATAGATATGTGAAGAGAAAAAGATTGGTGAAGTCAAGCGTAGGTCCCTTGCAGTCAGAATCAGGGGAATTTATAATGGGGAACAAAGAAATGGCAGACCAATTAAATACATATTTTGGTTCTGTCTTCACAAAGGAGGACACAACTAATCTCCCAGAGATGTCGGGGAACATAGGGTCTGATGAAAGGGAGGAACTGAAATAAATCAGTATTTGTAGGGAAATGGTGTTAGGGAAATTGACGGGATTGAAGGCCGATAAATCCCCAGGGCCTGATAATCTACATCCTAGGGTACTTAAGGAAGTGGCCCTAGAAATAGTAGATGCATTGCTGATCATCTTCCAATATTTGATGGAATCTGGAACAGTTCCCATGGATTGGAGGGTAGCTAATGTTATCCCACTATTCAAAAAAGGTGGTAGAGAGAAAATGGGGAATTACAGACCGGTAAACCTGACATCGGTAGCGGGGAAAATGCTAGAGTCCATTATAAAAGATGTAATAGCAGAGCACTTGGAAAACAGTGACAGGATCGGATGAAGTCAACATGGATTTACAAAAGGTAAATCATGCTTGACTAAACTACTGGAATTTTTTGAGGATGTAACTGATAAAATAGACAAGGGAGAACCAGTGGATGTCATGTAGTTGGACTTTCAGAAGGCTTTCAATAAGGTCCCGCATAAGAGACTACCGTGTAAAGTTAAGGCACATGGGACTGGGGGCAAGGTACTGACTTGGATAGAGAACTAGCTGGCAGACAGAAAACAAAGAGTTGGAATAAACGGGTCTTTTTCCTAGTGGCAGGCAGTGACTAGTGGGGTACCGCAGGGATCGGTCCTTGGACCCCAGCTATTCACAATATATATTAATGATCTAGACAAGGGAACTAGATGTAATATCTCCAAATTTGCAGATGACACAAAGCTGGGTGGGCGTGTGTGCTGTGAGGAGGATGCCGAGAAACTACAGGATGATTTGGACAGGTTGGGTGATTGGGCAGAAGCATGGCAGATGCAATATAACGTGGATAAATGTGAGGTTATCCACTTTGGTGGCAAAAACAGGAAGGCAGATTATTATCTGAATGGCAATAGATTGGGAGAAGGGGAAGTGCAATGAGACCTGGGTGTCCTTGTGCAGCAGTCGCTGAAGGTAAGCATGCAGGTGCAGCAGGCGGTTAAGAAGGCAAATGGTATGTTGGCCTTCATAGCGAGAGGGTTTGAGTACAGGAACAAGGATGTCCTGCTGCAGTTGTACAGGGCCTTGGTGAGACCACATCTGGAGTATTGTGTACAGTTTTGGTCGCCTTATCTGAGGAAGGATGTTCTTGCCATGGAGGGAGTACAGCGAAGATTCACCAGGCTGATACCTGGGATGGCAGGAATGACGTATGAGGAGAGAATGGGTCGATTGGGCTTATATTCGCTGGAGTTTGGAACAATGAGAGGGGATCTCATTGAAACTTATAAAATTCTGACAGGACTGGACAGACTAGATGCAGGAAGGATGTTCCCGATGGCGGGGGAGTCCAGAACCAGGGGTCACAGTCTAAGGATAAGGGGTAAGCCATTTAGGACAGAAATGAGGAGGAATTTCTTCACCCAGAGAGTGGTGAACCTGTGGAATTCTCTACCACAGAAGGCAGTAGAGGCCAATTCATTAAATATATTCAAGAAGGAGTTGGATATATTTCTTAAGGCTAAAGGGATCAAGGGGTATGGGGAGAAAGTAGGGACAGGGTACTGAATATGGATGATCAGCCATGATCTCATTGAATGGCGGAGCAGGCTCGAGGGGCCGAATGGCCTACTCCTGCTCCTATCTTCTATGTTTCTATGAGTGCTTTCTCAACTGGGGCATCTACCAGAAGCATGGGAACCATTTATTTCCTTTCCTCCTGGACATCAGATTCGGACGAAGACCAGCCGTGGCAGCAGCAGAACCATGAACAACAGCACCACCAAAAGCAGCAGCAACAACAGGAGTGCCAAGCTGCACAGGCCAGAAGGCACCAGCAGCGACCACATTGCCTCCCAGGATGCAAAGGACGCACTCATCTTGGCCAGATTTGCTTAGCCTGCACAACCAAACACTTTTGCGTCACACCTTCTTATCAGACCATCGACAATGGCCAAGAACCTGCGAATTCCTATCACTCTGACCATCATACCAACAATTGCAAGTTGCCCTAAGCCCTCAATTTGGAAGTCCCATTAGCGAAATGACACACGCCACAACTGCAACAGTTTAACATCAGAATTTTTTATGACAATAAGCAACTGATGGCTTTTCAACATTAAACACAACATTACACCCAAGTGACTACCCTTGTGACTACTTGTGCATTATCTTCCTCTTACGTGTGCCCCTACATGGTGCTTCCCCTGTGGTGCGTCCTCTGGGGTTGCGAACTTGTGAGGGCTCGGCAACAGTCTGCTGCTCCTGCGGCTGTGCAGGGGTTGAGACGCCGATATCAGTTGGGTGGGGACTCTGCTGGGGCTCAGACTGAGGGCTCTGCAGTGGCATGGTCGTGTGAGTGCTTGGAGGGGAGCCCCCACTTCCTTGTTGTATGCCACCAACATCCCGCTTATGGGTCAGCCCCACTTCAGAGCTAGCAAGTGGCTTGACAGCACCTTGCTGCACTGCAGGGGGGCCATGAGGACCCGTTTCTGCACTGGAAGTCCTACTCCAGAGGGCTTGCATGAAGGTCTGGTTTGTTTGCTCATTTGCTGACCATCGCTCCTCAAGAGATGTCAGCCTATTCTGAACAATGGCCATGTTTTCCATACCCTGGCGACTAAGTTCCTCCATTGACGTAGCCAGCCTCTCCTCTACCGTAGCCATCCTCTCCTCTACGGTAGCCAGCCTTACCATGAAGGTAGCCATCCTTTCCAAGTAGGTTGCCATCCTTTCTGTGGTGATGCGTTCATGGTAAGGCCAACACCTCCACAAAGGTTCTGCTCATGTTAGCGATGGACTCCTCCATTCGCTCCACACTCACTGCGACCCTGGAGACAAAACCTGCCAGAGACTCCTGCACCTGTTACTGGAGTTCCAGCACTGCTCTCCTTCTGGATGGATCCAGAGGCACAGGGTCGACATGCAGCGGAGCCGAGCTGGGAGCGTCCTCTCCACTGCGACGAGGTCTCTCCACTGCTGTCCCTGTCTCCACCATCTGCTGATGCTCACTTGTGAGCTGTGATACACCAGGTGACAACTCTACTCTATGTCCCGAAGGTCCCACCGAGGTGTTAGTGTCTGCGCTGGTGCAGGGTGTGCTTAATTCTGCTGACAGAGCGTCCCCAGAGGTTATAGCTTCCTCTGAGGAGACTGGAAGCTCAGGCTCTTCCTCCTGGACAGTGGGGACGGGGGCTATCGATGGTCCTGTGGGGGAGTAAAGGAAAGAGTTAGAGATGTGAGGTAAAGGTTGCATGCACATTGAATTGTGCAGATGATCATAAGTCAATCTGTTAGAGCATCAGAATCATTATCAGTCACTCATACAATGTCAATGAGAGAGATGCCAAACTATTCTGTCACCAGCTTGCTGTGATGCGCCCGCCTGTCCGTCCCCCACTTGGGAATCCTCCTCGATCCCGGCAATTTTCAGGGCCGCCTCCTCCAAGGTGGTGAGCTGGGCTACTGAGGGTGGCCCGCCTCCTGTCTTCGTTCTTTCCCTCTTATTGTGGGCTCTCTTTTCCTGCAATGAGGGACACAAGTGGAGTTTGAGTGAGAATGAAGGAGTGAGTGTGGAGAATCTATAGCATAGTTGCTTAGAAGGAGACAAAGGGCCCTCCCTGTGTGTTGTAAGTTGTTGTCATTACATCACAGCGATAGGGAGTGTGAGGGCGGCATGGTTGAATAGTTAAGTGAATGTAACCATGGAGAGAGAGGGAATGGGTAAGGGTGCAGGGATGTCAGTGTCAAGTGGGATGTGGAGGAAGAGGTTGGCAAAGCAGAGTGCTGGTGAGGAGAGGTGATGGGGATGAGGTTGAGAGTGATGAGAAAGTCATACTCACTTTTCCTGTGCGGAGAAGGTCATTAAACCTCTTCCTGCACTGCAGCTAGGTTCTGTGGCACATAGAGATGGCATTGACCTCCTGGGCCACTTGCAGCCACACAGCTTTAGTTTGTTATGGTGGCTTTTTTCTCCCTGAGGAAGGGAAGAGCACCTCCTTATTAGAACTTGCTCCCTGCACAAGAGCTTGGAGGGAGGGCTCATCAAAGCGAGGTGCACACTTTTGCTTGCTGGTGGACATGATCGGTAAATGGACTCCTCCATACAATGTCCAAAGTGTTTCCAGTCTCCAGAAGAAGCAAGGCTGCTTGCAGGCCTTAAATCCAGCAGCGCTGATGATGTCATCGGAGGCGACATTCAGGATGGAAAGGCTAATTGGGCCAGAGGTTCCCACACGCCGGAAATCAAGTGCCCAATTAGGGGAAAATCACACTTTTTTTCCCACTTCACATCGGAGTCGGGGTCCTGACACAAAAACCACCTGACACGCCCCAGCCCGGTCCCAATGGCAAAATCAAACCCAACAACTCTATTTATGAAGCTCAGGATTCCGTAAGCTTTTTTAACCACTTTCTCAACCTGCCCTGCCACCTTCAACGATTTGTGCACATATACCCCCAGGTCTCTCTTTTTCTGCACCCCGTTTAAAATTGTACCCTTTAGTTTATATTCCCTCTCCTTGTTCTTCCGACCAAAATGTATCACTTTGCACTTTCCTGTGTTAAATTTCATCTGCAATGTGTCTGCCCATTCCACCAGCCTGCCTATGTCCTCTTGAAGTCTATCATTATCCGCCTCACTGTTCACTATACTTCCAAGTTTTGTGTCATACGCAAATTTTGAAATTGTGCCCTGTACACCCAAGTCCAAATCATTAATATATACCAAGAAAAGCAGTGGTCCCAGTACAGACTCCTGGGGATCACCACTGTATACCTTCCTCCAGTCCAAAAAACAACTCTCTGTTTCCTGTCACTTAGCCAATTTCGGATCCATGCTGCCACTGTCCCTTTTATTCCATGGGCTTCATCTTTGCTGGCAAGCCTATTATGTGGCACTTTATCAAATGCCTTTTGGAAATCCATGTATTCCACGTCCAGACCTCATTACAGCCTTGGTCCAACCATAGACAAAAGAGCTGATTTCCAGAGGTGAGGTAAGAGTGACTGCCCTTGACGTCAAGGCAACATTTGACCGAGTGTGGCATCAAGGAGCCCTAGTAAAATTGAAGCCAATGGGAATCAGGGGGAAAACTCTCCACTGGCTAGAGTCATACCTAGCACAAAGGAAAATGGTTGTGGTTGTTGAAGGCCAATCATCTTAGCCCCAGGGCATCGCTGCAGGAGTTTCTCAGGGAAGTGTACTAGGCTTCAGTGTGCTTCAGCTGCTTTATCAATGATCTTCCCTCCATCATAAGGTCAGAAGTGGGATGTTCACTGATGACTGTACCATTTGCAACTCCTCAGATAATGAAGCAGTCCATGACCGCATGCAGCAAGACCCGGATGACATTCAGGCTTGGATTGATAAGTGGCAAGTAACATTCATGCCATACCAGTGCTAGGCAATGACTATCTCCAACAAGCGAGAATCTAACCACTGCCCCTTGACATTCAGTGGCATTACCTTCGCTGAATCCACCACCATCAACATCCTGGGGCTCACCATTGACCAGAAACTTAACTGGACCAGCCACATAAATACTGTGGTAACAATAGCAGCCATAATTGTCCGGGGTCTTAGTGGGCGCAATTGGAGGCAGATCGGATGGGAAAGTTGTTATTTTTGGGAGCGGGTCAGGAAGCAGTTGTCATCACGCTACCACGCACCTTTCCCCCGGGCACGTCTGTCAGCGTTGACCCGACCCGACCGGCAGAGGTAGGCAACCCAATTAAAATTATTAGTAGCTTGTTGTCAGGCCCTTAAGAGTGGTTTTAACCATAACTTTTAAATTGAACTGGATGGCCATGGGAAACACGCTGCTCAGGAACCACATCTATCAACCTGAGGCAGGAGTTGACTTGCCATTGCTCCAGCTGATTAGTTGATAGCATCAAATACATTATAAAAGCTCCCACCTGATAGATGATCACTTTCCTCAGCAGAAGCTGTTTCTCACTGCATTCCCAGCACAGATTCTGCAGGCTGCAGTCTTTCCAGCAAAGTCCCCATCCAGCCTCACCTCATTGGAAGAACTCTCTCACCATTGACAATGCTTCTGTCATCTCTACTTCACCTGCCATCTATTCCATCAGCATGGATGCCATTTATACTCTCTCATCTTGATCCTCAGAATCTGACCATGATGAACCCCAATACCAGCAGCACCAGGCACACCAGCTGCACCAACAACAACACCTCCAACCTTCTCCGCAATCACCTGATGCTGCACAGGACACAGGGCATCAGCACCTGAGCACATTGCTGCCTGAGAGGCCAGGGATGGCCTCATCATGGCCAGATTTACTTCACTTGATGCTGTACACCCATATGGGTTCGGGTGGGATGTAGAGTGATAGTAGATTTGAGGTTAGGATCAGATCAGCCATGATCTTATTGAATGGTGGAGCAGGCTCGAGGGGCCGATTGGCCTACTCCTGCTCCTATTTCTTGTGTTATCTAATGTTATCTTATAGCTGCCACATGATGCACCAGGTTGGCACCACCCTACAGCAACACCATAAATCATTCCTGCAATGATAAGCCATTCCTTTCACACGCATCACCATTGCTGGAGGTAACATTATATCTCACCATTCACTGCAAATCACTAAGCCACTTCAAAAGGTGCACACAAGTCTGTCCAAGACCAGAAAATGTTGAAAATAAAGATTTTTATGTTTGACAGCACATTAACAGAAACTTTACATAAACATTGGGTAAAACACCCAAGTGGCTACCCTTGTGAATCTACTTGTGTGTCATCTTTCTCTTCCGCGTGCATCTACGAAGTGCTAGCCCTATGGCTTCAGCAGAGGTAGAAGCAGCCTGCTCGCTTCCCTGCTGCCATGGAGCTGGAGAGCACCTTGCTGCACATCAGTGGGACCATGAGGACCCACGTCTATGCTGACATCCCTCCTAGAGTGAAGGTCTATGAGCCTCTGCTATCTATTCTCCATACAGAGCCATCTATCTATCATAGAAACCACGTGCTGCTATGAGTGGCCATCGCCTGTGACACAGTGGTGCTCATGTTGGAGATGAACTCTTCCATTCTATGAACATTTGCAGACACCACGCTCGCAAAACCTGTTACAGTCTCCTGCACTTCTTCCTGCACCTCCAGGATCGGCCTCTTTCTGGATGGCCCCCAAGGGTCAGTATCTGCATGCAGCTGAGCAGAGCTGGGAGTGTCCTGCACCCTCCAGCGAGGAGTCTCCACTGCTGTCCCTGTCTCCACCATCTGCTCTTGCTCACTTGTGACTTGTGAGACACCAGGTGACAACACTACTCTATCTTGCATTGCACACACCGAGGTGTGCATATCTGTGCTGGTGCTGGGTGCGCTTATGTCTGGTGACGGTGCACTCTCAGAGGCTGGAGACTCCTCTGAGGAGTCATCTTGCTCTTCCTCCTGGACAGTGGGGGGTGGGTGGCGGGGGGAATCTTGATGGACCTATGGGAGAATAAAGAGATGAGTTGGTATGTTCAATGAAGAATGGCTACAGATACCATTATGCACATGATAACCATTCACTGGCTGCTGACATCAGTCCCCATATGAGTGATTGCTGTATGCCATGTAGCTGTATGATATGCAATTCTGTCACCAGGATGTCCCCTTCTCTCTGTCTCCCACCTCCAGCTGCTCGGCGACTCCAGATATTTCTAGAGCAGCCTCCTTTGCTGTTGTAAGATTTGCAAATGATGGAGGGCCACTGCTGGTTCTTCTCCTCTCCCTCTTATTTTGGTCTCTTTTTTCCTGCAAGGAGGGAAAGAAGAGAAGGTTGAGTGAGAGTGATGGAATGCGTGTCAGGAATGGATGGGTTAGATCTTTAGAGGGAGACTATGATGGAGTGGGGTGCCAAATCCAAGTGGCCTCCTTGTGTGTTGTTAATTGGTATGATTGCACGAGGATGAGGGTGAGTGTAAGGGGTGGCTAGTGAGATGGGGATGTGATAATGTAGAGAGAGAGGAATGGGTGGAGGTGCAAGGTAAGTTGGTGTGAGTAAGGATGTGCAGGAGTAGGTTTGGGAAGGCAGAGTGATGGGGACGTGCTGAGAGGCACAGCAGGATGAAGTTGAGTGTGGCTTTGTACTCATGTTTCGTGATCTAATTGAAACATTTGCGGCACTATACCCAGGTCCTCCTGACCACATCCTTGCTGGTGACTTCCTCTGCAATCTGCAACCAGGCTGTTATGGTCTCCTGGGGAGATCTCTTCCACCCATTGGAAGGGAAGAGGACCTCCCTGCATGCTCTGACTCCCTCCAGAAGCATATGGAGGGAGTCATGGGAGAACCTGGGTGCAGCCCTCTGCCTCTGTGCAGTCATTGTCAAAGGCCTGAATTTTTGGGGGGGGGGTTGCGAGGGCGTTTAGAGGCAGGTCGGCTGGGAAAATGTTTTTTTTTGACAGTGGGTAGGTTAGACCCGACACCAAGCGGCTGGGGAGGCAATTTGCATCATTCGAGAAATTGTTAAGAGGCAATTAAATAGTATTTTAAGCTCAACTTAAATAGTATTTTAAGCTCAACCTACAGTTGTACAGGGCCTTGGTGAGACCACACCTTGAGTATTGTGTGCAGTTTTGGTCACCTTACCTGAGGAAGGACGTTCTTGCCATGGAGGGAGTGCAGCGAAGATTCACCAGGCTGATACCTGGGATGGCAGGAATGACATATGAGGAGAGATTGTGTCGATTGGGCTTATACTCACTGGAATCTAGAAGATTGAGAGGGGATCTCATCGAAACCTATAAAATTCTGTCAGGTCTGGACAGACTAGATGCAGGAAGGATGTTTCTGATGGCCGGGGAGTCCAGAACCAGGGGTCATAGCCTAAGGATAAGGGGTAAGCCATTTAGGACTGAAATGAGGAGGAATTTCTTCACCCAGAGAGTGGTGAACCTGTGGAATTCTCTGCCACAGAGGGCGGTGGAGGCTCGTTCATTAAATATATTCAAGAAAGAGTTGGATATATTTCTTGAGGCTAAAGGGATCAAGGGATATGGGGAAAAGGCAGGGACAGGGTACTGAATTTGGATGATCAGCCATGATCACATTGAATGGTGGAGCAGGCTCAAAGGGCCGAATGGCCTACTCCTGCTCCTATCTTCTATGTTTCTATATTTCTATGTTCCCCGCTGCTCGGGGATCACGTCAGGTAAGGAGGTCGGGTGTTGTGTCAGCATGGGATGATTTCTTAACTTGACAGCTGCAAGTGGTCTATAAAAGCTCCCATTTCATTGGTGTTCACTTTCCAAGGTTAGAAGCTGTTGCTTACTGCATTTGGAAGACAGATTGAGCTTTATGCAGCTTGCAAGTGTTTGGAGCAAACTCTCTATCCAGTCTCACCTCATTGGAACAGCCTCTCTCACCATTGACAGATCGCTTCTGTCATCCCAACCTCACCTGCCAGCTATTCCATCAGTATCGGAGCCCTTGAAAATATCTCACCTTGGTCCTCAGAATCCCACCATGATCAGTCCCAACACCAGCAGCACCAGGTGTCCCAGCAGCACCAACAACCACACCAACCTTCTCTGCAATCAGCTGGTGCTGCACAGGACACAGGGCATCAGCACCTGACCACATTGCTGCCTGGGAGGCCAGGGATCACCTCACCATGGCCAGATTTACTTCACTTGACGCTGTAGACCCTGGCTGCCACATGATGCGCCAGGTTGGCACCACCCCTCCCGAACACCATAAAGCATCCCTACAATGCCCAAGCCATTCCTTTCACACTCATCACCATTGTGGGGTACCCTTATGTCTCACCATTCACTGCAACTCACTAAGCCACTTCCAAAGGTGCACACAAATCTGTTGAAAATAAAGATTTCAATGTTTGACAGCACATTAACAAAAACTTCAAATGAACATTGGCTAAAACACCCAAGTGCGCACCCTTGTGTGCTGTTAGTTGGTATGATTGGACTAGGATGAGGGTGAGTGTGAGGGGTGGCTAGTGAAATGGTGATGTGATAATATGGATATAGAGGGATGGGTGGAGATGCAAGGTAAGTTAGTGTGAGTAAAGATGTGCAGGAGTAGGGTAGGGAAGGCAGAGTGATGGGGATGTGATGAGTGGCACAGCAGGATGAAGTTGAGTGTGGCTTTTCAGTAATGTTTCGTGATTTACTGAGATCATTGAAAGGTTTGCCTTTCCGGCCAGCAGGTCAAATACTGATTATTCTGTGGTGAGTGTCTCACCTCCTGACTCCCCAAAGCCTTTCCAGCATCTACAATACACAAGTCAGGAGTGTGATGGAATGCTCTCCACTTGCCTGGATGAGTGCATCTCCAACAACACTCAAGAAGCTCGACACCATTGAAGACAACGCAATCCACTTGATTGGCACCCCATCCACCACCTTAAACACTCACTCCTTCCACCACCGGCGTACCGTGGCTGCAGTGTGTACCATGTACAAAATACTCTGCAGCAACTCACCAAGGCTTCTTCGGCAGCACCTCCCAAACCTATGACCTCCACCACCTAGAAGGACAAGGGCAGCAGGCGCATGGGAACACCACCACCTCCAAGTTCCACTCTAAGTTGCACACCATCCTGACTTGGAAGTATATCACTGTTTTTTCATCGTCGCTGGGTCAAAATCCTGGAACTCCCTCCCTAACAGCACTGTGGGAGTACCTTCACCACACGGACTGCAGCGGTTCAAGAAGGCGGCTCACCACCGCCTTCTCAAGGGCAACAAGGTTGGGCAATAAATGCTGGCCTTGCCAGCGACGCCCACATCCCAGGAATTAATTTTTTTAAATGTAAAACTGTGTGGGGATTCGGCATAATATGTCCTCACCATATTTTGTGCCTAAAAGTGGATGGTATTCGGAGTTAAATATACCCATCTGTTTTGATTGCAGTGAAATAGTTTGCTGAGTGGTTTCTTGCTCATTAATAATGAAAAGGTAATTAATATTTACCCTCAGAATAATTGCCATCACAGATAGTGATTAGCTTGTTCAATTTAATCCAAATTGGCCACAGCTCATCAAACTCTAAGTCAGAACCAAACTGCTAAAATTGAAATCAATAATACAGATGAGAACTTGTCTCCACTGCGGAGCAGATGTGTGCTTGGGTGGTGGTGTATTTCTTTTCAAACCTCATGTGCTGGAGGAATAGCTTAAAATGCAGGATTGAAGTTCAAAGGAGACCGTTTTTGATCAAGCCAGATTTGAATTGCGATCATTCATTGTCAAATGTCCCGATGTAACTGCAAAATTTTTCAGCGCCTTGCATCCTCATTCCTGTGCTTTTTTAAAAAAAAAATTAAAAAGATGACTTCGCTTTTGAATATGCTACAGTGGTCTTTTCTTCATTGACGTATTATCATTAAATTTACTCTAGGATATCTGTTGCAGAGCATGGGTGATTGCGCAAAATGACATATTGATCGCATATTGCGAATGTTGCATTAGTTCCCTTCTCTTGTTTGTCTTCCCCTGCTCTGCTGCGACTGCAAATCCACAGTGCTTGGCAGTTTATCACTGTGGCATGTGTGGTTTGCTGTGAAAATTTTTCATCCAATAACTTGGGAAATATTTTAGATCAAGGCAACCACACTGGAAGACTGGTTGCACAATGGCACTGAACGTATTAAAGACAACCTGCTGGAGAAGCCGTAGGCCCTATACCCCTACTGGAGAGTGAGCTAGTTAGCATTCTGTGCGTGCTTCTATAAGTTGTTAGCTAGATGTATTCCAGTTTGTGCTGGAATTTTACCGCAGCTTCATATTCTCTGCAGTCACTTATTGCAGTCGCTATTCTTGATATTTTGGACAACAGCTTGTTTTCGCACACACGGTTAATAGTAACTGTTGTGCCGATCATTTTCTGTCGGGTGGATGCAAAAGATCCCATGGCACGAATTGAAAAAGAGCAAGGGAGTTCTCCTGGCCAAAATGTACCCCTCAACCAACACCATCAATAAAAGATCATCTGGTCATTTATCTCATTGCTGTTTATGGGAGCTAGCTGTGCAGAAACTGGCTGCTGCATTTCTCTACATTTATAATAGTTACACTTCCTGACTCCCTGGCTTGTGCCTTTCCACCATCTACAAGGCACAAGCCAGGAGTATGGTGGAATACCCTCCACTTGCCTGGATGAGTGCAGCTCCAGCAACACTCAAGAAGCTCGACACCATCCAGGACAAAGCAGCCCGCTTGATTGGCACCCCATCCACCACTTAAACATTCACTCCCTCCACCACCGGCGTACCGTGACTGCAGTGTGTACCATCTACAAGATGCACTGCAGCAACTCGCCAAGGCTTCTTCGGCAGCACCTCCCAAACCCGTGACCTCTTCCACCTAGAAGGACAAGGGCAGCAGACGCCTGGGAACACCACCACCTCCAAGTCACACACCATCCTGACTTAGAAGTATATCGCCGATCCTTCATCCTTGCTGGGGCAAAGTCCTAGAACCCCCTCCCTAACAGCACTGTGGGAGTACCTTCACCACACGGACTGCAGCGGTTCAAGAAGACGGCTCACCACCACCTTCTATATTTCTTAAGGCTAAAGGGATCAAGTGATATGGGGAGAAGGCAGGGACAGGGTACTGAGTTTGGATGATCAGCCATGATCTCATTGAATGGCGGAGCAGGCTCGAGGGGCCGAATGGCCTACTCCTGCTCCTATCTTCTATGTTTCTATGTTTCTCAAGGGCAATTAGGGATGGGCAATAAATGCTGGCCTTGCCAGCGATGCCCACATCCCATATACGGATTTTTAAAAAAGTAATTAATTGGCTGTGAAGTGTCTTGGGATGTATTAAGGATGTGAAAGGTGGAATATAAATTCTATATAAGTTCTAAATTCTTTCTTTTCTTTCTAATTGTAATGTGTGTACTTTTGATGAAATGCAGCACTCATTTGACAGCAGGCGCAGTGCAAAGTTTACTTTTTTAACCCAATCCCACACCAGTTCCTTCCTCTGTTGGAATTTATTGAGTAGTTTCTCAGGTGCCTAGGCAGCCAAAAAGAATCAATATGTGCTGAATATATTCTGATTCTTCCAAGCATACACAAACCATGTTGTGGCCTATTTATATTAGACTGCTAGAACTGTGTATTACATAACTGTTATTGTGCATAGTGGTGCATACTTGAAGTTAACACTCACTGCAATAGCAGAGGGGTCTTACTTATGGTTTACTTAAAATTATGATTATCTGTATTCAGTGGATTGCTTTCAAATTGCAGATTTCTGGTGTTTAAAACACAACAATGGCATTACCTAATCAGTGCTACTTGATTTACCTTGTTTCCTCTTGTTCATGTCATCCTTGGTGCCTTGCATTGTGGGCTTTGGCACTTCATCATCTGAATAAATAAGCTCCCTTCCAGAAATCCATTCAATTCCTAGCCTGTTGTACTCTGGCTGGTAAAAATGCAGACTATTTTTGGAAACTGTTTTTAAACCTCTCTTGCAAAACAAGTGGTGGGATTCAGAATCAGTGGAGCTGCTACGACCATTTTATTTTTAAATAGGTGAATTCAAAGGTTTTTAATAAATAATGTTCTTTTCTGTTTGTCATACTAGATTTGTATTAGGGTAGTATATAATTCAAGATGTCAACTATAAAAGCAAGTGTAAGAGCTGGAAAGTGGGATTAGGCTGGATAGCTCTTTTCTGTCCGGCACAGGCTCGATGGGCCGAATGGCCTCCTTCTGTGTCGTGAATTTCTATGATTCTATAAAGCACGATGACTAGCTATTTATTATCTATCAAATTCAAAAAATATTACACCTGTAGGTGGAGCTGTAAATATGATGGCCCAGATTTTCCTGTCCAAATAATGGTGAGGCAAATGGCGCTCTCTGTTATTTATGCACAAATGGTACAGCAACTTCAAGTGAGGAGCAAATGTACCATTAAACTCAAATATACAAACGTTACTGTCTGAGTTGCGTCACTCTGCCATTAGCTTCGCGAAAACGGCATCTTGCTGTCCAGCTCACCATTGAAATGCATTAAATGGCGTGAAGTTGCTGTATTTGCACGGTAGATACAAACTAAACCCACTTCAGAAAGTCCTTTCCCATCTACATACCCTTTTAACAATGTGATGAGTGTTAATTGCTGCCAAACAACCTCTCTAGCACTGAAAATAACTAATACAAGTGTGGAGTCTCATTCCTTCAGGTTTTAATTGTTGTTGGAGATTTTTAAAATGTTAAGATTTTACTTTTCCTCTGTATCTTTCTTCCCCTCTCTTTTATTTCTGTTTCTGTACATGATTTGACATTGAATTCACTGACTCTTATTTACACTTTCTTCTCAGTCCTTGCGCTGTTAATTTCACAATCCTTCAATCTGATTGGTTTAAAGAGATTACACAGTTGTTTGCCCAGTTTCCCTTGCTGCGATGTTATCAGCTCGCACTTTCAACAACTTGCCACGCAAAAATTTTAAAAACCTAAATGTGCAAGGGCAAGTCTAGCTAATGGCATATGCTGTTAGAAGCCCTGCTACAGCAAAGTTTGGTCCAAATTTACATGACCAATTGATTTACAGTCGGGTTGGATGCAACATTGTGTAGTGACCCCAACTGAACTCAGGATTCACAACCATTATAATTGTATTCCTCCCGCACTTGCTGAAAATGTTTGTTTTTTTCACCCCACCCCAACTCTTCACTGACTACAGTTGCCTCTTGCAGTCTCTTTATCTCCTTTTACAGTAACACCACCCCCGGTTGTATTTCTTCTCCACCAATGTCTAACTGTTTTATTCCCTAGTCCCCTTACCTCTGCTGATAAGAATTTCCCTCCCTCAGCACTGTCTTACCTCTCCCTTTCCAACCCTCATTCTCCTCCCTCACTCTGTCTTCTCCTTCTCCTCCTCTGCTCTTCCCCTCTCGCCCCCTTTTCCCGCACTCACCCTACATGCTATTTTCATTCCCCTCATTGCACCCCCATACTGGTTCCATTATCTCTTTCCCTACCCCCGTCCCCAACTCTGCTTGACCTCATCTAAGTGAGCATGACTTCTTGTGTGCAACGTCACCAGAGATTGACTAGTATATATTTATTTAAATCCCCTCTTCCTTGTAGAGATTCTCAGCTTTCGCCTTCTGCCTTCTATAGTCATATGGCTGAGATTGTGAGACTGTATGGTTAATTGTGTAAACATACCAACGTCCTACTAATCTATGACACAGCAGATTGGGTGTTATCACATTGCAGTTCTCTGTTGCAGGTTTTTTTCAAATTCTTCCTTCCCATTTGTGTGTGTGTGTGCATACATATCAACCTAGGAAACCAGCAATACCTAACAGTCTTAAAAAACAAGTAATTACACAAAGTAGAGTTGAACACAGGCTTACAATGTAACTGGTAGGTGTTATAAATCTCATCACTCATCAAGAAACTACTCGTGAAATAACGCTGGACAGCCAGCTGGTGGCGCTGTCCAAGGAGTATAAATACTCGGGCGTCGGCCCCAGCTCTCCAGGGACATTTTGTAAGACAAGGAACTAGTGAAGTACAACTAGAGCTCCATGTTCTGAAACAAGTTGATTAAAGCCTTGCTTTATACTCAAACCAAGTGCGTAGTGAGTTTTATTACGTCAGTAGGTGTGCTTAATATTCCTTCACTCGCATTTGAGGAGGGACAAAATAAATAGATAAAAATGTGAAACAGAAAGAAAGACTTGCATTTATATAGCGCCTTACATGACCACCGGGTGTCTCAAAGTGCTTTATAGCCAATGAAGTATAGTCATTGTTGTAATGTAGGAAACAAAGCAGCCAATTTGCACATAGTAAGCTCCCACAAACAGCAATGTGCTAATAATCAGATAATCTGTTTTTGTGATGGTGATTGAGGGATAAATATTGGCCAGGACACCGGGGATAACTCCCCTGCTCTTCTTCGAAATAGTGCCATGGGACCTTTTACGTCCACCTGAGAGAGCAGACGGGGCCTCGGTTTAACGTGTCATCTGAAAGAAGGCATCTCCGACAATGCAGCTCTCCCTCAGTACTGCACTGGAGTGTCAGCCTAGTTTTATGTGCTCAAGTCCCTGGAGTGGGACTTGAACCCACAACCTTCTGACCCAAAGGCACGTGTGCTACCCACAGAGCCACAGCTGACAGGGGTAGAAACATTAAAAGCAAGATTTATTCTGACTTTTGACTCAATATTTAGGGCATTTCCAGCATTTTGGAGCTCATGCTGTATACGAGCAATGCATCTTTTTTAATCTAAAACTGAGCAAATGTCCTTTTCATGGGAAAGTACGATTTACCATTTAGAAATTAATTAATTTTCTCATTTTAAAACCTACTTCTCCCAGTAAGAGCTGGTAATCTATTACTGGGAGGAAAAAAAGTCTTTTTTAAAAATGGCCTAATAGCGAACAAGAAATTCAAACCCAATTTTTTGATCATTCCAGTAAGGGTTGCAGGCAGTAAATTTCGAATAGTACTAATTTCTTCCAATTACTGTCCTCTGCTCCAGCCACTCCAACTGTTGGTGCAATTCTGGATGTGTCCAGGGGCATGTTTCCCTGAAAAACTTTGAATTCTGGTATTAAAAAAGTGCATTCTCATTAATAGAGTAGTGGAGGTAAAATAACCCCGGCTTCAGACAAGAAATAATTGGATACTATAATCGGCGATGTTAGGATGCTTGTGGATTGATGAAACAAAGTGGGCACAATAGCCTTCCTCATTCTTAATTATCCTGTGACATGTTTTGCAACACACCTGAAGAGATGCTTAATCTCCTGTGTTCTCAGCCTGCATGGATGCTATCATTATGTATGTCCTGGAAATAAGTTGAGCAATTTATCATGTAATTCTCTCGTACAAGAGAGAAAGGCTAAGTAACATGGTAAATTAATTGAATTATAACGTACATTCAGTACTTTTAATGTCAACATCTCTTTAAGGCTTATTTATGGACCAATTTCTGTGACCAACATCAAAATAAAGTCCACCCATGAGGATGGTATTGATGGGACTAAATTCCAAATTGGGTAGTTAATGGATGTGGGAGCTCTGGCCGTAAAATTCGGCGGCGTAGCGTCTGTTGTTTGGGCGCTTCGGTGCCAATTTGGTTCCAAAATGGTGTCCGCGGCAGGCACGTGTACATTTCTGGTGCGAGCTGCGCCAGACGCCATATTGGGTAGGGCATTAGCCCGCGTGTGCGCAGGGAGTGTCCGGGGAAGTATGCAGAGTAGGCAGATCGTGATGTCAATCGGCGTCTATCAGATGCTGCATCCTGGTTGGGTCTGCAAGGGTGCTAACGGAGTTGGCCATCAGTCCCAAGTGCCAAGTTGGTGCCGGACTCCTCCATGCTCCTTGACACTGCATGCAGGCTTTCTGGCAGGCCTGCCAATGCACCAAGTATTTCATTGTGTGTACCCATTAGCCTTCTTCTGTAGCCTGTCCCATCGAAAAGCTCATCTGAGTCCTCTGCAGCAGAACTCATGTGCGACCTTGCCCTCCAGGGACCTTGCACCGGCGCTACTCTTGCCCCCTGCCGTGGCTGCAGGCCACTCGTGCCCGGTGTCTCACCACATGCAGATCCCGCGTCAAAGCTAACCTCTGAAGTAAGTGGAGTGTCAGTATCTGAGCTATTGGTTGCGAGTCTGAAATCAAGTGATGGTGCTGTGTCTTCATTATCACTGCCTTCTTCCTCTTCCAGTTCTTGCTCCTGCACCACTGCCTGGCCAGGTTACAGTTCTTGGGTAAGAAAGAAAGACTTGTATTTCTATAGTGCCTTTCACAACCACCAGACGTCTCAAAGCGCTTTATAGCCAATGAAGTACTTATGAAGTAGAGTCACTGTCGTAATGTGGGAAACGTGGCAGCCAATTTGCGCACAGCAAGCTCCCACAAACAGCAGTGTGATAATGACCAGATAATCTGTTTTTGTTATGTTAGTTGAGGGATAAATATTCAAAATAGTGCCATGGGATCTTTTACATCCGCTTGAGAGGGCAGACAGGGCCTTGGTTTAACTTCTCATCTGAAAGACGGCATCTCCAACAGTGCAGCCCTCCCGCAGCACTGCACTGGAGTGTCAGCCTAGCTTTATGTGCTCAAGTCCCTGGAATGGGACTTGAACCCACAATTTTCTGAATCAGAGGCAAGGGTGCTACCCACTGAGCCACAGCTGACACCATCTGAAAGTTATCTGAAAGGGGAAAGGCACAAGGGGTGGGTTGTGGTGAGGGGAGGGGGGGAAATGCAAGAGGTGCATGCTTACATCATCTGCATCTTGTAAATCAGAAGCGATAGGGGGAAGGAAGTGGGATGTGAGAAGGAGCATTAGGTATGAACACCACCGCTGGCCTCGGGCTCATCGATGGCCACTCCAATGATGGTGACCACCGTCTCCTCCATTGGGGTAAGGGCATACAGCCGTGCCTGTCCCCCGCTGGTTAAGTTATGTGGCAACTTGGCCTACAAGAGGGAGGGAAGTGTGTCAGTGAGTGTGGTGCAATGTGTTTGGGTGAAGTGTGTCAGTGAGTGCAGTGCAATGTGTTTGGGTGATGCGCCTGTCATGGTTGAATAGCTGGCAGTGTGTGCAAGATGTGAGATGTGGTTGCGAGGCTTGCGGCAGTGCTAAGTGTGTGAGGGTGAGATGAAGCTATGAGTATTAGGTGTGAATCGTGATTGATAGAGATTGTTGGTAGGCGAGTGAAGGGCGGGAGCGTGGTGAATTGAGCAGTGTCTGAGCCTAGTGGTTCAGTTGTAAGGATATGGCATTTGAAGATGAATTCACTGACCTTGACCACTCATGTGAGGTCATTAAACTTCTTCCTGTACTACATCCAGGTCCTCGGGGATTGACTTCTGGCATTGGCCGCCACCGCTACATGCTCCCATTGCTTTTGCAGCATTTGCCTGGAGGGCCTCCTGGGCCCCCTGTGGATAGGGGACCTCTCTCCTCCTGTCCACCTCCTCCACCAAAGCCTCCAGTGCAGAATCTGAGAACCTTGGAGCACGCTCTCTCCCCTGTTGCGGCATTAGTCAGTTATCTTGCAGGTCAGACTCTTTTCATCAGCCACTTCCAGCACCTGCGCCAAGCAGAGTGCACCTTCCCTTTAAGAGGTGCAGGCTGGCTTTAAGTAGTGCAAGCGAGCTTTAAGTGGTGCTAGCCTTGCATGAACTTGGGCTCCCCGCTGAGGCGTTCAGCCACTCAACAGTGCATCTAGCGCTGCCTCAACGCTGCAATCATTTAAATTAGCTCAAAGTTTTGTGCTGCCTGCATCAGAAGCAACGGGCACGGGTTAATCACGTATCGCGATCTCTGTGCCCGTTTTCGGGGACTATTGAATTTAGCCGCATCTGTATCTAGCCTTGAATGTGGTTACTCACTATAATTTTCATGATAATCCCTCCCTTTCTCTCCCTTTTTGAAAGTGTTTTGTGATATAAAATTTGAACCGGCCTTATCATCCCTTTATTTTTTTAAAAGGATCAGAAGATGTTTTGGACTGAGCACGGTGAACTGTTCTTGAATGAAGACTGCCTAACGATTTACATAAATTTCCATTCTCCCATGCTGTTTGCTCAGGGTTACAATTCTTTGCTAAGACTTGAAGCATTTTACCATTACAAGTTAATAAAACTGTAGTTCTCGAGAGTTTATTTTTAGAGATAGGATTTAATTTTCTCTCCTTTAATAACATGTTTCATTCCTTTTATTCACACCTTCTTTCTGCTGTGCCTTGCTTTCCGATACAAGATAGGAGGCAATTCTTTTGTCTTGAAACCTGCCTTCAGTTTACCAACCCAGTCAGGCATTAGTGCACGGAAGCATGTGGGACTACTTAACTTGCATGTTTCTCCTTAGTCTGAAAATAAATTATGTTTCTCACATTACTGGCATCCAATAGATGCATTTCAGCAAGCATAACAACTTCCTAATCTGGTCAATTCAAGTAAATGTGTGGTATAATAGCGTTCCCAGTATGATAAAGGCTCATTTTTGTCACCAATAAAATGCAACATCATTTTTTGTCAAGAAAGCCTGAGAGTCAGAATTGGAATAAAATCCACAAATTAAATTTAGCATTTTCTTGTTTTTGCTACCTTTTTCTAGAGATTATAATTTGAACAGAGATGTGCAGGAAATGTGGAATATTTAGTCTGGGTTGTGCCAACACAAGGTTCAGAAGCTACTAAAACAATTGTTATCAAATGATCTTACTACCTAGTCACAAATCTTCCAGTTCAGATGGGGCAAAATGATGTGGCAGCGTGCAGGTGGGAGGCCTGCAGTGAGTTGGCAGGATTTCAGCGATTTTGACACTTAACCAGTGGTAGGGTTGGCCTGTTGCCTGGTGATCAATCATGGTAGGTTGCACAATTGATGTCGCTGGAGGCAGTTGGTAAGCAGTTTGGTAACGATTATATGCCAGTCACATCACAGATGAGTTGGGCAGAAAAGGTTTAACTGTTGGAACGGTTGTGGGATCTGCGAAACATTTTGATTCTCTATATGTAGAGCACAGCTTATAAACCGCTTTTCTGATTCTCACCTGTGGTACACACTGAAATGTCATTCATCTGCCTACTCTAACAGCATGTGTTCTTGCAGTTGGCAGATAGATTCCTCATGGTGAAAATTATAATCCGCTTGTATACAGAAAGCCCACTATCAGCTGCAACAATATTGTGACCAGCCAAGCATAGGCTTGAGTGTTAATTGATAATTGGCACATTTAGCTTAGTCGTGTAGTCAGAAACAGTTGGTGGTTTGGTTAATTAAAAAAGAAAACTGAGAAATTAGAGTTTTTCTGCACAGTGATGTGAAAATGCAAATTCAGAATTAATGTTCTAAATCATTCAGCTAACATGACTTCAAAATATCTTAAAAACCTATCATTTAACTGTAGTCTTTTAAGAGTTATTAATTAGGATTGTTCACACTTTTAGTTATTTTGTGATTTATATTCCCAATAAAATACAATTAAATACGTTGGTACGTGTTGAGGCGATGTGGGCCCTACGGTCACCAGCAGGGTGTCAAGTCATCTGCAGTTTCGACTCATCGAGCCCAGCACCTCCTGAGCAGTGAGTTCACAAAGTCCTGTGCCATTGCGGTTTGGATTTATGACTTTTCCTTTATTTAAATTGGTGCCATCTATGTAGATCACACTTGGGCAGCAAGCACATCCTGCCACTTTAATCACAATTGTCTGTTGCCTACCCACAAATCCAATGTGCTCAAGGAAGAGCCTAAGCAAAAAGCGCCGAACTCTGCTACAGTCCACTCCAAACAGCAGACGCTGATATTGGCCACAGTTTTCATTTCATCCTCCAAATCTGCACTGGTACTGCCTCTAAATAGAAAATAGAGATAAAAAGCAGTTTGTAAAGCAGTGTTTTCCAACAGTTTTTAGCTCCCTTTCATTTGAAGGTACGTAAACTCCTTATTTTTTTCTTTATTTGTTTATCTCCCCAGACCATGCATCAAGCAAAGCTGAGAGAGGAAGTGGACTGTCTAGGCCTCAGTCCAGACCATGGTCACCTGGATTGGCCATGCAAAGATATGTAAAAGTGTCCCAGGGACAAGTCTCCAAACAAAATTTCCCTCTCCCTAGTGGAAGCACCAGGCCTTAGTTTAGCACCTTCCCACAGCCAAGATAGGAATGCAATGGAGTAAAATATCAGCCTGCATGTCGCCACTGCTAGGCTCTCTTCTACTGTGTCCATATTTTCCAATCTGGACCCCATGAAAGAGCAAGCTTGCATTTTGATATGTTGCCTTATCACATCACCAGAATGTCTCAAAGTGCCTCCCATTCGATGATTTGTTCTCTTTTAACTGTTTTCTTCAGCAAGTATGGCAGCCAGTTTGCACATAGCAAATTTACGCATAAATTGCTGTGGTTTCTGCATTTATATATCATATTTTTATTTTGGATGTATGCATTCAGATGTATTGTGAAGTCAAATGATCTAGCACAAGGGTGTCCAACCTTTTTGAAGCAGGGCCCAGATGCACATGGTTATCGAGGGGTCAAGCTTTTTTTAAAAAAAAGCCACCTCCTCATGCTGGAACTTCCAATAGTTGCACTAAAAATACAAACCTTCCCCATGTTAAAGATCCAAGCCCCCATACCCAAATCCAACTCCGCACACTTACAATCCTAGTACTCCTAAACTAAGCCTCTGTATGCTAAACATCCAAAGAAAAGAAAAAAGAACGACTTGCATTTATATAGCGCCTTTCACAACATCAGGATGTCCCAAAGCACTTTACAGTCAATGAAGTACTTTTGAAGTGTAGTCACTGTAGAAAAAGCAGCAGCCAATTTGCGCACAGCAAGGTCCCACAAACAACAATGTGATAATGGCCAGGTCATCTGTTTTTTATTAGTGCTGCTGATTGAGGGATTAATCGGGACACCAGGGATAACTCCCTTGCTCTTCTTCGAAATAGTACCATGGGATCTTTTACATCCACCCGAGAGCGCAGACGGGGCCTTGGTTTAAAGTCTCATCCGAAAGACGGCACCTCCGACAGTGCCGCACTCCCTTAGCACTGCACTGGAGTGTTGGCCAAGATTTGTGTACTCAAGCTTCTGGAGTGGGACTTGAGCCCACAACTTTGTGACTCAGAGGTGAGAGTGCTACCCACTAAGCCATGGCTTACACGCCCCCTTTCTTCCAAAAAATCCAACCTACAAATACAAAGGAGGAAAAAAATCAGCCCAGCTATGCAGTAAAAATGGTTTTCTTTTAAAAAAAGAACCCTATGCAAGACTCTGTACCTACCAGCTTTGTGCTTTTCCTGCCTTGTAGGCACTTCTATAGGTTGACGTGACCCACTAACATCTGCTCTTTGTGCTGTCCCACAGTTCACAAGGCTCTTTCAGCCTCTTTATTTTTCCTAGGCATGGAAGCTATTTTCTGATTGGTACATTTAGTCCAAGGGAAGAGCAACGTTTTTCATACAATTAAGAAGCAGCTTTTCTAATCCTTACGGCCCAGATAGTTTGAACTGCTGAAGGAAATCTTCATTATGCTCAAGTGTTCAGGCAGAAGAAAGGAACCACTGACTGGGTTTAAGGAGCTTGTGTGCTGGAATATGCCCTGTGGGCTGCATCTTCAATACAGCATATCTAGTATATCTGCTCCTTTGGCCGGAGTTTTTACTTTGCAAAGTGTGCGGGTTTGCCTGCGGTTGGGCACTTAAAAGCACTGAAATTGACAGCGCGTCGGGAAGCCGTGTCGGGAATCCGGCTTCAACCTGCCGGCTTCCACCTTTTAACTCAGGCCCGTTAGGCTCGGGAGAGGCGAGTGAGCTAATTAAAGTAGTTGAGAGCTTGTTAAGAGGCTACTAACAGCCTTTCTAACCTGATGCTGGATTCACGGGCTTGCTGAACCTCACCAATGAAAGCAAGGCGAGAGCAGAGCGACCCTTGTGGGCGTTGAACAATTGATAGTTAAAAAAAAAATCACATGAATTCTCACTTCACACCTGCTTCCTTGCCTAAGGGAAAGGCTCTTGCTGACACCATCTGTACTGAGAGTTTGCTTTCAAGAGTTTGCAGGTGATTTCAAAAACCTCGGAAGCCACTCTCACTACATTGGAAGTCACTCTCACTATATTGGAGGATTGTGCCTCTTATCTCCACTTTACCTCTGTCATCTATCAGATCAGCATGGGGGCCACTTATGCGGTTTCACCTTGGACCTCAGATTTGGACCAAGATGAGCACCAGCAGCAACAACACCAGCAGCAGCCTTCTCCTCACCCACCTACTGCTTCACAGGAGAGAGGGGATGAGCACAGGATGCAGCTCGCAGGAGGCGATAGCCCCAAAACAGGGTATATAGGCAGAGGATGAGCTTCCTGGACATGACTGAACAGCAGTGCCTCAGGAGGCTCAGACTATCGTGTCAGGTTGTGGCAAACATTTGTAGCTTGCTGGAAGAAGACCTGCTGCCAAGTGGACCTGCTGGACACGCCTAACCAATGGCTGCCAAAGTGACCACCACCCTCAACTTCTTCGCCTCAGGCTTCTTCCAGGGATCTGCAGCAGACATTTGCAGAACTCCACAGTTGACCGGCTACAAATGCATCACCCAGGTGACTGATGCCATGTTTGACAATCCAGGCACTTATGTACACTTTGCCACTGATGAAGCCAGTCAGACTGAGTGGGCGCTCAGCTTTGTGGCTCTGGTTGGCTTCCCACAGGTGCAGGCCATCGTGGACTGCACACATGTGCCCATCAAGGCACCCCATCATCCAGGAGTGTTCGTGAACCGGAAAGGCTTTCACTCCCTCATTGTGCAGCTCGCCTGCAACTACAAAAAGATCATCATGCATGTGAGTGCCAGATTCCCAGGGAGCTGTCATGATTCATTCATCCTGCGCCAGTCCACCTTCCTTCAGCTCTTCCCACCTCCGAACAGACTTACCGGCTGGCTGCTTGGAGACAAGGGGTATCCACTGAGGATGTGGCTGATGACACCCTTGAGGAGGCCAAGCAATGAAGCCACAGAACGCTACAATCAAATCCAGATGATGACGAGATGTGTAATAGAACAAGCAATCGGGATGCTGAAGATGCGCTTCAGGTGCCTGGACAGATCTGGAGGAGCCCTTCAATACGCACCAGCCAGGGTCTCCAGAATGATTGTCATATGCTACGCTCTGCACAAAATAGCACAGCAGCAAGAATTGGAGTTGCAGGAGGAGCAAGGCGCAGAGCGCACAGATCCTCTTCGGAGGAGGAGCAGGAGGAACCTGAAGTGGACATGGCACCAGCAGCGGCACTTATTGATGCCCGGGAGGTCCGGGATAGTCTTATAATGGCCCAATTTAGTTAAGTTGTACCAATGCACCCATATGGCACCCAGATGCTGAACCAACTCCTCCCCACCCCCCGCCCCCCACCACCACAAAGCAGTCCTAAAATTACCAAAGTATTCCTGTCCCACCCACACCCTTTGCTCGAAGTTAAGTAATGTCTTACCATTCACTCCAACTGACCAGGCCACTTTCCAGGTAGCAGGCAAAAATGGACAAGATGGGAAAGTGGTGCAAAGAAATAAATTTATGTGGCTCATAACTTCAACAGAAACGTATCCCTCTAACATTTTATAACACACCCCTGTGCATCCCCTTGTGCATCTACAATTGTGTCCTATTCCTTTCTCTGCTACTTCTACGAGGTACAACCCCTGTGTCTTCAGCAGAGGTAGAGACAGGCTGCTCACTTCCCTGCTTTGACTGCTTAGACACTTTTGGCGGACGTCCTCTGGGTTTTGGAGCCTGTGAGGGCCCCGCCAAAGACTGCTCCTCCAGCACCTGTGCAGGGGCAGACTCGGCCATCGGGATCCGAGGCAGCATGTGGGGCTCTGACTGACGGTGGTGGGGGTGGGGGTGGTGGGGGGCAATGGGTGTGAAGTGGGAGTGCTTTGAGCAGAGCCCCCTGTTCCATGTCCCCTCTCACCATTGTCCCTCTCATGGGCCACCGGCACGTCCCTGCTAGCAAGGAGCTGGAGAGCACTTTGCTGCACATCATTTGGGCGATGAACAGCCAACTCTAGGTTTCTATCTATCATGGATATTGTTCACAGCCAGCGTGCACTCGTTCAACTGGCACATTTGATGCTCCATGCAGGTGGCCACCCTTTACAAGGAATAGTACATCGTAACCATTGTGCTGCTCATGTTGGAGATGAAAAAGCTGCCAGAGCCTCCCGCATTTTTTGCTGCTCCTCAAGAATCATCCTTTGTCGACGGCCCCCGAGGTTCAGCATCTGCATCCAGCTGAGCACTGCTCAGAGCATCCTGCATCCTCTGACAAGGACTCTCCACTGCTGTCCCTGTCTCCACCATCTGCTCTTGCTCATGTGATGTGTGAGACACCAGGTGACAGTGCTACTCTCTCACAGGGCCCAACGAGGTGTGCGTCTCTGCGCTGGTGCTGGGTGTGCACGAGTCATGTGATGGTGCACCCTCCGAGACTGCAGCTTCCTCCGAGGAGTCGTCTTCCTCCTCTGGATGGACAGTGGGGGGCGGAACTTAATGGGCCTGTGGGAGAATAAAGATGAATTAGAACTATTGTAAGAATGTTTTAAGTTACTGTCATGAATCGCAACTTCTACAAGAAGTAACTCAGGAAGTACTACTGGATGGCCAGCTGAGGGCGCCGTCCGAGGAGTATAAATACTCGGGCATGGGCCCATCTTGGCCAGAGACAATCTGGAAACAGGAGGCTAGTGACTACTAACTAGACCTCCATGTTTTGTTACAAGTCGATTAAAGCCTTGCTTTATGTTCAACCAAGGGCGTAGTGAGTCTTTATTATGTCAGTTACCATTATGCAAATGATCATACTTCATTGGCTGCTGACATCCCTAATTGCCCTTGAGAAGGTGGTGGTATTATGTCCGTGTGTAATTGAGACACGGACTGCAGGAATAGGTTACAACAGGTGTTTACTGAGTGGAGACAAAACTGGAACTACTATGCAAAGTTACTACACAGGCTTATATACAGGGGTGGTCACTACTGGTACTGCAGTATACAGGGGCTGCAGAATATAGTTCCTTCTGCAAAGTACATACACTACAATTCCTCCCCTTTTAGCTAAACAGTACATAACATTCGATTAATAATTAAATAACATATTTACAATTACAGTTGCTAGATACATTAGCTGAAGTTAAGCAATTATAAGTTCAGTCTTTGATGAGGCATCCTGATTCTGTCTGGATAATGCCTCTTTGGGGTATCAGGTTCTTCTGGCAAAGTTGATTTGGGATCAACGTCGTTGTTTGGTTCGTCTGCTTCCAATATCACCGATTCTGAGGTAGATGCAATTGGTACTTTGGTTTCATCACCAGGTGTATCGGATCGTGGTGTGGAATTGACGTTTTCCAGTGACTCTAGAATCTGGTCAGTATGGCGTCTTACAATGCTCTCTCCAACGTCCACGGTATACATTAGAGGTCCTTGCCGTGTGCAGATCGTTCCTGGCTGCCATTTCTCTGTGCGGTAGTCCCGGGCCAAAACTGGTTGACCTATCTTAAAACTCCTGGTCGGCCTTTCATTCATATTCTGAAACTGCCTGTTCTCCACATCTCTTCTGATGTTTGGCTTAACCAAATCCAAGCGGCATCGTAGTCTTTGATTGAAGAACATCATGGCTGGAGTTTGGTTGGTAACCGCATGTGTCGCATTCCAGTAGGCAAACAAGAAGTTATCCACCTTGTGTTGTAGGGGTATGTCTTCATTACACATTGCCTTGATAGCCTTCTTGAATGTTTGAACGAACCTCTCAGCCAATCCACTGGTGGCTGGATGATATGGGGCGGATGTGTAATGCTTAACACCATTGTTCTTGAAGAACCTCCGGAACTCTTCAGACACAAACTGTGGTCCATTGTCGGAGCAAATCTGTTCAGGCAGCCCATTTCTGGCGAATATGGTTCGTAAGACTGTGATAGTTTTTTCTGTGGTGGTTGAGGACATTTTTATTACCTCTGGCCACTTTGAATGTGCATCCACCGCAATTAAAAACATCGAGTCCATAAATGGACCAGCAAAATCAATGTGTACCCTTTGCCATGGAGATGAGGGCCACTCCCATGGATGTAGAGGGGCTTGTGGTGGGGCGTTTTGGACCTTCTGGCATCCTGTACAGCTCTTGGTCATCTCTTCGATTTCTCTATCGATTCCCGGCCACCACACAAACGCTCTAGCTAGGTTCTTCATTTTTACTCCTCCCAGATGACCCTCATGAAGCTCATTGAGCACTCTATCCTTCAATTTGGGTGGAATTACTACTCTGGATCCACACATCAAGGTTCCTCTGCACACTGACAGCTGTTCTCTTCTCGGCGAGAATGCTGGCAATAGTGGTTCGCCATGTGCTGGCCATCCCTTCACCGTTAAATCATAGACCCTGGAGAGTGTCGGGTCATTTCGTGCTTCCTTTTCTATGTTTGCATTCGTCACAGGGAGACATTCGACTATAGTCGAGTGGAATATCTCCACAGGATCCACTGCAGGTGTTTCTTCCACCGTCGGCAACGGTAGGCGCAACAATCCATCAGCATTCCCATGCTGTTTAGTTCCTTTGTACTCGATGTCATATTGGTGTGCCCCTAGGAAAAGGGACCACCTCTGTAGCCGTTGTGCTGTCATTATCGGGATGCCCTTCTGAGGGTTGAAAATGGAGACAAGAGGTTGATGATCAGTTAGTAGAGTAAATTTCTGACCGTGCAGGTAGTGATTGAACTTCTTCACCCCCCACACCAGGCTGAGGGCCTCTCTGCCAATCTGGGCATAGTTACGCTCGGCTGAAGTTAACAAGCGTGACGCAAAAGCTATCGGCCTCTCTGAACCATCAAGGAATTTACGTGACAGTACCGCTCCAATGCCGTAGGGAGACGCATCACACGCCAGTCTTATCGGTAGTGATGGGTTGTAGTGAGCCAATACTTCTCTTGAAGTGATTAGGTCTTTACTCTTCTGAAAGGCCCGCTTACATTCATCGCTCCATTTCCATGCTACTCCAGTTTGTAGTAGGGCGTTCAGTGGGTGCAGAATTGTGGACAAATTCGGCAAAAACTTATGGTAGTAATTCACCAATCTGAGGAATGACCTCAGTTGTGACACATTTTCAGGCGCTGGAGCCTTAACTACCGCTTCAATTTTGTCAGGGGACTTATGTAACCCCTCTTCATCAATCACGTGGCCACAATACGATATCTGTTTCTTAAAAAACTTGCACTTGGGGCGATTTGCTCGTAGCCCATGTTCTCTTAGTCTAGTGAGCACCTGCTCTAGGTTGGCAAGGTGTTCACTGTCATCTTCACCTGTCACTAGGATGTCGTCCAAGTAACACTGAGTCCCCGGAATCCCTTGCAGGACTTGTTCCATCGCTCTTTGCCATATCGCCGGAGCTGATGCTACTCCGAATACCAGTCGATTATACTGGTAAAGACCTTTGTGAGTGTTTATCGTGAGATACTTCCTAGAGGATTCTTCAACCTCCATCTGCAAATATGCTTGTGCTAGGTCAATTTTTGTAAAACGCTTCCCTCCAGATAGTGAGGCGAAAATATCTTCTATCCTCGGAAGAGGATACTGTACTGTGTGAAGGACTGGGTTCACCGTCACCTTGAAGTCCCCACAGATGCGAACCTTCCTTGGCTCCTCAGACTTATTGTTTAACGTTTTTTTCATGACAGGAACGATGGGTGTCTCCCACTCGCTCCAGTCTACCTTAGATAACATGCCTGCATTCTCCAGATTCTCCAGCTCTGCCTTGACAGCTGGGCGAATTGCATACGGTACCGGTCTTGCTTTGAAAAACTTGGGGATTGCATTCTCTTCTATTTTTATCGAGGCGGTTACGCCTTTAAGAGTTCCCAGTTCTTGATGAAATACCTCTTTAGCGTTAGCTAAGATTTTTGACAATCGTCCAGGTGTGATGTCGTCATCCTTTTTACCAGCCACAGTCAGTGCCTGAATGGAGTGCCAGTCTAAACTTATCTTTCTGATCCATTCACGTCCCAATAACAGTGGTCCACCATCTTGCAGAATGTACAGATACAATTTCTGTATTTCTTTGCCGTTGTATTCGACAGGCACCCTTATTTTCCCTCTGGGGTATACTTTCTGCCCCGTATATGTCTTCAAGACAATGGATGTGTCTTTCAAGGGTATGTGTGAGAATAGCCGCTCATAGTCTCGACGATTCATGATGGTCAGGGCTGATCCTGTATCCAATTCCATTTTGACTTGGGACGCTGCTATCGTGAGGGTGACCCAAATGGTTCGGTGATCCTCTTTCGCGATTACGTTGTGAAGTTTGAGACAGCTTAGTCTCTTGCTCCCGGATTCACTAACGCTCTTCTGGTCTTCGGAACTACTGTCTGTCATCTTTTGTACTTTCCTGTACTGTTCCTTAGTAGCCTTTTTGTTGTCGTTAGTCTTCTTTCCAGACCTGCAAACTCATGCAATGTGTCTCATCTTTCCGCATTGCCTGCATATTTTGTCCTTAGACCAGCAGTACTTCTGGTCATGGGTTGTTCTGCCGCAGCGATAACATTTTTCAAATCCCCGTGTCATTTCATGGGTGCCGTATTCCTGTGGCTTTTGCTGTATTTCCGCAGCTCCCCGTGCTGCTGCTTCGTACGATATTGCCAAGCTGAAAGCCTTATCCAGCGTCAGCTCTTTCTCTGAGAGTAACCTCTTCTGGGTTCATTCACTCAGGAGTCCACAGACAAATTTGTCCCGTAGAGTGTCTGTCACTCCTGCTCCGAACTGGCAGTGCTTTGATAGCTTGCGTAGTTCAGTAAGGTAATCAGCATTGCTCTCATCTTTATGCTGATTTCTCCTGTGGAATTTAAATCTTTCTGCTATCAGCAGTGGTGTAGGATTTAGGTGTTCCTGTAGGATATCAACAATTTCGTTAAAACTCTTCGCCATCGGTTTGGCTGGAGTGATCAGGTTCCGCAATAGGCCATACGTTCTTGCGCCCATTAAGTTTAGTAGTAGCGATGCCTTTTCCTCATCGGCTACTTCGTTTGCCTTGCAATACACTTCAACTCTTTCCACATACGTGGTCCAGTCTTCTATTACATTATCGAAGGCAGTGATATTGCCAGTCTTCGGCATCTTGGAAATCTAAGATGGCGCCTCCCGCGCTTTGCCTTCTTCCCTGATTTAACAAAATGGCGCCTCCCGCGCTTTGCCTTCTTCCCCGCTGGATTAAGATGGCGCCTCCTGCGCTTTCTGTCTTCTCCGCTGCTGCTAGCGCTGTTGCTGGCGTTTTTATGCCTTGATGGCGACGCCCTATGGTCTTCGCACACTTCCCCCCCGCGCTGCTGCGAAAGCCGCTCTCCGTGGTCCCCGTGGCAAACTGCAGCTCCTCGCGGCTTTCTGCTCTTCTAATTTCTTTTATTTTCCCGTCGTCAGAGCAAACCCTCCGGGACACTTCCCTCCCTCTTCTCGGGTCTGTACGCTGCCCAGCTTCGTAGCGCCGGCCGCGCCCTGTGTGCTCCACCCTCTCTCTCTCTCTCCTCTTCCCGACAACGCTGCTCGGCCCCGTTGAAAAGCCACCCAATCGAGCTCTAGCCCGCCGCAGCCCAGGAAGGATCAGTGTACTACCTGCCACCAGCCCGATTAGCTGGAACACCATCGACAGGATAACCAAGCCCCGATCTCGACAGCCTCTCCTGCAAATCTTCAACTCCGATGAATCAGAGGCGGTTGCCCACGGTCGACGCCCGTTTCTTCTGGATGTTTGGTTTTTTTTCTTTCTTCCTTCTGGCCTCGACCTCTGACAACTTCGCTTCAGGGATGGATCCCCATGAGGTGGTGCAGAACTGTAGGTAAGTTCGAATCTGCTCGTCGCCAGTATTATGTCCGTGTGTAATTGAGACATGGACTGCAGGAGCTGGTTATAACAGGTGTTTACTGAGTGGAGACAAAACTGGAACTACTATGCAAAGTTACTACACAGGCTTATATACAGGGGTGGTCACTACTGGTACTGCAGTATACAGGGGCTGCAAAATATAGTTCCTTCTGCAAAGTACATACACTACAGGTGGTGAGCCGCCTTCTTGAACCGCTGCAGTCTGTATGGTGAAGGCACTCCCATAGTGCTGTTATGGAGGGAGTTCCAGGATTTTGACCCAGCGACGATGAAGGATTGATGATATACTTCTAAGTCAGGATGGTGTGTGACTTGAAGGGGAACTTGGAGGTGGTGGTGTTCCCATGCGCCTGCTGCCCTTGTCCTTTTAGGTGTAAGAGGTTGCGGGCTTGGGAGGTGCTTCAGTGCATCTTGTAGATGGTACACACTGCAGCCATGCTACGCCGGTGGTGCAGGGAGTGGATGTTTAAGGTGGTGGATGGGGTGCCAATCAAGCGGGCATTATGAAGTCATTAAAGCGCTTCCTGCACTGTATCCACGACCTGGGTACCCCACTCCTGCTGCCCAGTTCTTCTGAGATCTCCATGCCCTATTGGTCTCAGCAGCTGGCCTCTTCCTCCCATCACCAGGGAAGAGGACCTCCCTGCGGGCCCTGACTCCTTTCAGCAGGATTTCCAAGGAGGCATCACTAGATCTCGGGGCAACTTTTTGGCGCTGAGCCGACATTTTGGATTATCAATCAATATAAATTTACACACCAACAAGCAACTTACTCTTTACACAATCTCTCTCCCTCAACAACCTCTCCTGCAGCTCCGCCAACCTTCAACTGTCATCTGTGCATTGCTCATTTTGAATAGCTGAGCTGAAGCCGAGACATCCGTCCGTGATGTCATCAGGCCCGCTCCAGTTAATTGGTTGGGAAACCCGGAAGTCTGATTCAATTGCAGGGGCTTCATTAAAATGCCACTGCACAGCGCAGCCGCTTCAACTTTTGGGTTCCCCCATGCGATCCACGCCCCCGCCAGCCATCCCCCTGCGCCCATCCCAATGGCAATGTCAAACTTCAGCCCATTGTTTGGGTTTAAATGTTGCAGAGTGAAAATGCATGAGAGGCGTTGATGGGGTCAATTTTTAATCTGCACCACCTGGGCAGTAATCTGGTGGGGCAGATCACACGCCCTTTATAGAACCTGCCTGCCTGCCTGATTTTCAATCCATCGACATTGATAAAATGAATATCTGGTGGGTTCTGAAAGGATGGACAATACGGGTGCCACATTACTGCCCAGGCTGTGAAGATGAAATACTACCCTGATGTCTCTAATTGTTGCATTGCTACTGGAATCCTGAATTAAAAATTGAATTTCTAAAATATTTAATTGTATAATTATAGAATGTTTAGTATATTATTCTGTACAAGATGTGTTAAGAAGATGGTCCCAGCAAGCATTTACATATAAAGTACACATTTTGCTTTTTTTGACACAATTTTGCTTTCCAATATTTTTAGTTTGGGATTTCTTATGAGTAAAACGTATGTGCTTCTTCATTGTGCTCAAGCTGTGCTCAGGCTGCATCTCCTAAACACTTTATAATCTCAGAGAGTCTTTTTAATGCTTCTTTCCCTCCTTGTGCTTGAAGCCCTGCAGAGGCATACATGGCCAGAGCTTTCTCCTGGTGGATAATGAGTCACAGCAAAGGCCAGTCTGCTGCAAAAATTTGACATTTCAAAATTCTCCAACAACAATTGACAACTTGAGGGAATGAGACTCCACACTTTTAATTATTCACTCTCTGGGCAAGAGAGACTAATTAACAAATTAGAGGCTAGTCATTATCAGATATCATATCGTTAAAAGGGTACTTACGCTGTTAATTATCAAACTTAACTGTCTGTGGTGCGTTTAATGGGCAATTAATAAACAAAAGCAGCAACTTCATGAAAATCATGGGTAGGTTAAGGGCGAGAAGCCATTTTTGTGAAACTAACAGTGGAGCAACGCAAATCGGCCAGCAACTTGTGGTGATTTGCAATTTATGGGGTATCTCATCCTCGCCACAAGTTGCTGATCGATTTGCACATTAATAATGGCGTGCGCCATTATTTTTTCAGCGAATTCTGGGCCATTATATAGGTACTAGTCTCTGGCTGATCTAGTATAACTGCAACCTAAAGTGGCCTTCATGTTGTAGTATTTTGGATACTAATCCAAGCTGCGGTATGTAGCTGGTGGTGCTGCATATGCTGAGTAGTGATATGCTGTTGGAGGTTAATTTGATGGAACAGCATACTAGTTTTATCTCACTAGTGTGTTTGACAAATGGGAGACATTAGGGATGGTGATGTGAAGTAAATATTATGAATTGTAATTTGTGGCATTAACGTGAGAAGGTGGCACAATATTTATGGCACAATATCTGGGTAAGGTACTTTAACGTAACAGTATTGTACAATCTTTATGTTTTGCAGGAAAAGAATATTTTGTTTTAAATAAAGGATTTCTTCCCATTACGCAGTAGAAGGCAGCGTTATTTTTCACAATGTTTTTCTTGTATAAAGGATTGACTGATTTATTGATTTTAAACAAGTACGGATTGATACTTGACATGGAGTTCTAGTTAAAATTGAGTATTTGTTTAGAAGTAGTTAGGGCACTAGTAAGGAAGTTTCAGCAATGGCCTGGATTTTGCAGTAGGAATAACGGCGAGGCTATCAGTGCTCACCGTTATTAAGGAGTGAAACGGACAGCAACCTTCGGAGTCCACACACGCACAGTTAAACGTGGAAATCAGAAAGTTGCTGTCTGATTTGCCCTGCTCCTCCACAAGCTTCGCTACACTGGTACCTTGCTGAGATATTCAGCATTAAAACACATGAAGGGCATGAAGTTGTGGTACTTACCCACTAGATACCCACTAACCATGCCAGAAAAAGTTAGGGCTTGTCCATTCAAGTGTAAATGAATTTTTAATCGTAATTACTAACAAACAACGTCTCTGGCACTGAAAATTTACTTTACAGGTGTGGAGTCTCATTCCTTCAGATTTTAATTATTGTTGGAGATTTAAAAATAATTAAAATGTAAACATTTATTTTAACTTTTACTTTCTGACTATTTTATCTCTGTCTCTCTTAATCCCATCTTTCTTTCCCTCAATTTATTTTGCTTTCTGTACATGATTTTAAATCAATTAAATGTTCTAACTTACACTTTCTAGTTTAGACTCTGCGGCCCCGATTTTCTGCCAGCTGTCGGGCGGGTTTTCAGGCGAGCGGGGGCCGAAAATCGCAGAAATAGGGGGTCGCGACCCCCCCTGCCTGATTCCCCGCCCCGTCCGACTTTCGGACCACCGTTTCTCTGCGACCCAAATCAGTCCCGCCCGCCGCTGGCGGGACTGGCTGTCGGAACACTAATCACCAATTATTACCATGTTTAAACCTATTTTCAGGGGCCGTTGCGATTTTGTGGGGTTTCCCACGCTAAACACGCCTGCGGGGTACCCCGCTGATGAAACCTGGCGTGAAGCTTGCCGGCTTGCTTGCTGTCAGCTGCAGGTCATTCGGGAAAGCTGCGATTTAATCGGAGAGCATTTGTATGGTGAAGGACCTTGTTGCTGCAGGCTTGGGGCTACTTCTTCAAGGCTTAGGCACAGCTGTGGAAGGTTGGAGCCTCACACACTTCTCCAGTGCGATCTCCTGGGAAGTCCCTCTCGCCACCCTCATGCAGCGCTTCCTCAGCGGAGGCATCTACGAGAAGCATGGGACACCTTTTTTTCCTTCCCTTCTTGCCATTAGAGGATCTCCAGCAGCAGAGGCGGCAGCAGCAGAACCAGGAACAGCAGGATGAGCACCAGGAGCACCAGGCTGCTGCTCACTCACCTGAAGCTGCACAGGCCAGAAGTGGCTTGAGAGCACCTTGCTGCGTTTTAGGGGGCCATGGGACCCGTTTCTGCACTAGCAGTCCCACTCAGAAGGACTTCCATGAAGGTCTGGTTTCTCTGTTCAATAGATGGCCAACGCTCCTCAAGAGATGTCATTCTCTTATGAGCACTCACCATGTTTTCCGTACCCTGGCGAGTTATCTCCTCCATGGAGGTTGCCAACCTTTCCATGGTGATGCGTTCATGCGCCAATGACTCCACAAAGGCTCTGCTCATGGTCGCTATGGACTCCTCCATTCGCTCCACACTCGCAGCGACCCTGGAGACAAAACCTGCCAGAGACTCCTGCATCTGTGCATGGAGATCCATCACCTCTTCTCTTGCGGATGGACCCAGAGGCAGAGGGTCGACATGCAGCGCAGCTGAGCTGAGCTGGCAGAGTCCTGCACCCTCTGACGAGGACTCTCCACTGCTGTCCCTGTCTCCAGAATCTGCTGAGGCTCACTTGTGAGCTGTGAAACACCAGGTGACAACACTACTCTATGTCCTGAAGGTCCCCCCGAGGTGTGAGTGTCTGCGCTGGTGCTGGGTGCGCCGTCAGAGGTTGGAGCTTCCTCTGAGGAGTCTGGCTGCACAGCCTCTTCCTCCTCCACAGTGGGAATGGGGGCTTTGGATGGTCCTGTGGGGGAGTAGAGGAAGGAGTTACAGGTGTGATGCCAAGGTTACATGCACATTCGAGTTGACATCTGCTGACACCTGCATCCATGCAGCCTTGGTCTCAGTGGGAGGCCTCTTCCTGCCTGACCTAGGGAAGAGGACCTCCCTGTGGGCCCTAACCCCATCAAATAATGCCTGTAGTGAAGCTTCGTCGAATTTGGAGGCAGCTCGGGGTCTGGCACTGGCCACAACTGCTGCAGGCTCCTCTGCCATCCTGTATGGTTCATTTGGAAGCCAACAGAGGAAGCAATGCTTGCTGTGGACCTTGAAAGCATCACGAATGGTGACATCATACTGTGGGGCTTTCTGACTAGAAATGGACAATTAGCAAGGCTGTCCACGCTGGAAATTAATTGGCCACTTGAGGGAAAATTGCGTGCAGCTGGCTGACACATTTTTTGGTGGATCAGAACCCCACATTCGGGGAATCCGACCATTTTCCACACAATCCACAAAATTGGGCCCTGCATGTTTCTTCAAGCTGATTGGTTGAAGAGAAACACTGTTGCTTGCCCTATTCACACAGGTCCCAGATCTCCTGTAGATAGCGCTGTGCTGTTTCGGACGCCAGATGGCTGTAAGTTTCTGCTTAAAAGCCCACAAATATGGCCTATGGGCAGCTGTAAGCGTAATGAACGACGTGCGACATTTGCTCGCCGCTGACAGGAAAATCTGGGCCAATATTTTGGGCTGGTTGGTTTCTGCACAACTTGTCCTATTCTTGTCCATGTGTACACTGTCACGTCTGCAATTTAATATGATTAATATGTTCAATTCTTTCTTGTGTTTACAAAGCACAATTATGCCAAATCAGTGGCAACAGAGGGCCACAGAGGAGTGCAGAGTTGACCATGAGCCAGCAGATGTTGATCTTGTAAGAGGTGCCTATTGGTCTCAGTTTTGAGCAGTGCATGCCAGTGGATCCCGTATACCAGCAGAGGAATGAAGAGCAGTGGCAGTCCAACTCCAAAACCAAGAGCAGTGAGGTCCAGCGAGCCACAGGAGGGTAAAAGGTAAATCTACAGGATCAGTGGAGATATGAGAGCTGGTCTAAGGAACAGCTGTAGGGAGGCGAGGAACACACAAGACGGGGGAGCAGCAGCAGCAGCTTGAGGAGCCGGTCCGATTCAGCCCATCAAAGGGTGACTGAGGAATTTCAAAGGATGTGTGGAGTCAGCAGCCCGAGGAATCAGACAGAAAGCAGAGATCATTCAGCAGTAAGGAGCAGAATTCAGAGCAGGATTGGTACAAGCTCAGCATGGGGTGAACATTTCCCAGTGGAGCCGAAAATGGAGTCTGCAGAAACAAACCAGTTACTTGAATAGAGCCAGCCCAGCAGAGAATACAGTCTTCGTAGAAAGTGGCAGTAAAGGTGGAGGTTACGTTAAAGTCCAGAAGCTAGTGGAGAAATGGACTTTAACTCAAGAGAAGGCGCATTTCTTTCCAGGACAGCAGCAGAATAAAGCTGAGAGATGAGCAATGCACTGAAGCACAGTCCTGAAGCTTCAGCAAGTAACAGCTGCTCCAGGTCCAGCTGCTCCACCTGTCGCTGTGTGCAACTCACCTCCCTACAGCTGTTCATCAGACCAGCTCCCTCATCTTCACTGATCCTGTCGGTGGGAGGGGTGAACAAGATAGGTTGGAACAGGTGACGTTTCAACTGGAAACAGTTGAGCAGCAGAGCAGAGTCATGACAGTCTAGGCATACAGTGCATTCCAGCAGATGAGTGCAACCCCGATGGCAGAGCAGTCCAGGAAATCAAATGTCAGCAAAGGTCCAACATTGAAAAGAGCACAGTAAAACCACAGAGCAGGTCATTTAAAATGCTGAAAGTCAGACATTTGCTGGCTATTTAATTTGGATTTGAGCGCAATACGAGAGGGTGCAAGGAGAACACTAGAGGACACAACAACAATTGTATTTATTATAGTGCCTTTAACGAAGTAAAACGTCCCAAGGTACTTCTTCTTCTTAGGCAATCCCTCGGAACAGAGGGTGACTTGCTTCCACATTAAAAATGAGTTCTCAGGTAACTGATGAGTCCAATGCGGGACCTACAGTCTCTGTCACAGGTGGGGCAGATGGTGGTTGAAGGGGCGGGTGGGTGCGGTTCTTGGGTTGACGTGCGCTCCTTGCACTGTTTGCGCTTGGCATCCGCTTGCTCCCGGCAAAGAGACTCGAGATGTTCAGCGCCTTCCCGGATGCTTCTCCTCCACTTTGTGCGGTCTTTGGCCAGGGATTCCCAGGTGTCAGTGGGGATGATGCACTTTTTCAAGGAGGTTTTGAGGCGTTTCCTCTGCCCACCTGGGACTCTCTTGCCGTGTCGGAGCTCCAAGTAGAGCGCTTATTTTGGGAGTCTCGTATCGGGCATGCAGACGATGTGACCCGTCCATCGGAGCTGATCGAGCGTGGTCAAAGCTTCGATGCTGGGGATGTTGGCCTGAGCGAGAACACTGACGTTGGTGCGCCTATCCTGCCAATGGATTTGCAGCATCTTGCGGAGGCAGCGTTGGTGGTACCGCTCCAGTGCTTTGAGGTGCCTGCTGTACATGGTCCATGTCTCTGAGGCATACAGCAGGGCGGGTATCACTGCTGCTCTGTAGACCACGAGCTTAGTGCTGGGTTTGAGGTCCTGGTCTTCAAACACTCTCTTCCTCAGGCGACCAAAGGCTGCACTGGCACACTGAAGGCAGTGTTGGACTTTGTCATCGACATCTGCCCTTGTTGATAGTAGGCTCCCGAGGTATGGAAAATGGTCCATGTTGTCCAAGGCCTCATTGTGGATTTTGATCATTGGAGGGCAGTACTGTGTGGTGGGGGCAGGTTGGTAGAAGAACTTTGTCTTACGGATGATTAGTGTAAGGCCCATGCTCTCATACGCTTCGGTGAAGGTGTTGACGATGGTTTCGAGTATGACCTCCGAGTGTGCACAGACGCAAGCGTCATCTGCATACTGTAATTCGATGACAGAGGATGGGACGACCTTGGATCTGGACTGGAGGTGATGGAGGTTGAACAGTTTCCTGTTTGTTCTGTAAATTAGCTCCACTCCAGCGGGGAGCTTACTGAGGGTGAGATGGAGCATTGCAGCAAGGAAGATCAAGAATAGCGTTGGTGCGATGACACAGCCTTGCTTGCCCCCGGTCCGTATGTGAATTGGGTCTGTGGTGGAACCGTTGGACAGGATCATGGCTTGCATGTTGTCGTGAAGCAGGTGGAGGATGGTGACAAACTTTTGAGGGCAGCCAAATTTGAGGAGGACACTCCATAATCCCTCATGGTTGACAGTGTCGAAGGTCTTTGTGAGGTCAAAGAAGGCCATGTACAGTGGTTGGTGCTGTCCCCTGTGTAAAGTCTGTGGGTTGTATAGCGAAGTAATACACAGACTACAAGAGTCACTTAAACAGGATTTTACTATTCGAAGGTCAGGGCGAATCTGCCCAATAAATTCTGCCACAGCACTTATATACCGGTGTGGTCACTGTCGGTATTACAGTATACAGCAGCCAGGATAAAGTAGTGCCACACCTAAAATAGTTCTCTTAAAGGTGGATGGTTACATACAATAGTTCTCTTAAAGGTAGAACAGTTACATACACTACAATCCTCCCTTTTTAGCTTGCAACATACTTATTCCCCATTAAACATAACCTCCTAACATATATCCAACTTTATGTTAAAACAGTTCACAGATGTAATCTCTGCGGAAACAGTTCACAGATTCAGTCTCTGTGGGAAACAGTTCATAGAGTTAGTCTCTGCGGGAAACAGTTCACAGATTCAATCTCGGTGGATGCGCCTTCCGTGCTTCTTGACTCGGTCCTGACAACGCCTCAGTGGTGCAGCAGTTCCCCGTGGTGTAGTCGGTTCACGTTGCTGGAGTGACTCATCCAATAGTCCTTCACTGGACTTAACAGCTTGAACTTCCGTCCTTCTGAACCAGCATTGTTGGCTTGTAAAACTTGAGTACCTTGGGAAGTTTTCTACTTCCAAACTGATTTGGCTCCGTTCGCAGGGACCCCGTGCGTGATCTAATAGTGATGATGATGGTCCAGATGATCATCATCTTCTGCTTCGTCTTTTCCTTTTCTGTGGTTCAGATGGTTATCATCTTCTGCTTCGTCTTTTCCTTTTCTGCTTCTTGGAGACTCTCGGGGCTCCATTGTCAGCTGCCAGCTGCCTGCACAGTTCCTCCCGTAGTAGCGCCACCATCTCCCGATGTTCCTTAGACTTTTTGTGATTCATCAAGGTTTCTGCACTTTGGGAGTTTTCATCACAAGCTGGGCAGAACAGGTCCTCGTAATATTCGGTGTCGCTCAACAGGTCATGGTAATACTCGGTGTCGTCCTGAGCTAAGCCAGCGGGAGGGTCTTCTATTTCCTCCTTGCCCAGCTGAACGTTAGCCAACTTTTGTTCTAAATCCCGACATCTGTCCTGAAGAGACTTCATCATGCGTTCAGCTTCATCCCGCTTTTTCTGGGCTTCCTGCAAGTCTTTTACTAATGACCTCATTTGTGATTTCAATACTTCAACTTCATTCGGAGATTGATTGATCGGACCATTCAATCCCTCTACTGAAGTAGCTGTTTCAGCATTCTGTTGTTCTGCATTGACGTGAGGCAGCGTACTTTTGGCATCCAAGAGCGGCTCTGCTGCAGTCTTCTCAGTCTGTGTTGCCACCTCAGCTATTTCAATAACCTTTGAGAGTTCCGAACCCCTTTTCTTTGAAGATTGAGGCTCGTGTTCAAGTTTTTCCCATTTCAGAGTCTTGTCCCTCAGCATATGAAGAAGTTGGCTGACTGTTAACTCTTCTGCCATCATCCGTTTCCCATTAGCTGCAGGGCTGTTTATAAACTTGCCCTGGGGCTCCTTTGCTGTTTCTACTTTGGCATCATCCGCAGCCTCCACCATTCGAATTTCCACAAATGAATCGTCCGGTGATGCTGCTGTAGGAGCTCGGAAGTCATGTCGACCAAATCAGCCTTTTCTGCCTGCAACCTGCTAACAAGCGCCTTCAGTTGCTGCACATCTTGTTCCACCAGATTAGAGCACGCACCTTCAGAAACCGAATCAGCTTTGATTCGTTTGGCCTCCTCTCGCAGACGGTTTGTGTGCTCCTGCTCCCTTTTCTCCCTCAGCTGCTTCTGTTGTCTTTCCAGATTCTCCCATTCGGTGTCATAGAACTTTTTCATTGCTTTCATCTCTTGTTCGAGACGGCAACTCAATTGCTCTAATTGCTGTCGTAATTTGAAATAAGTTTGAGTTCGAGCTCGGTGTTCCTCAGTAATGTATGTGTCTGTAAACTGAACAGACTCAGAATTCTCTGTCAAACTATGTTGTTGTTGTTCAGTGGAGTTCTGTTCTGAAACTTTGTTCTCCTCTGGAGCATAAGCCTTTATGCACGCCTTCGTTTTTCCAACCTTAGTCAGCAAGTCCATTTTAGCCTTGTCTTTCATATTGGGCTGGACTTATCGTCATCCGTTTCAGAGTCTGAGCTGATTGTCCGCACCGAGCCCTCACTCATTATTGCTTTTAGGTAGTGCCATTCCATGTCTATTTTCTTGATCCACTCCCATCCTAGAAGTGGTGGTCCTCCCTCAGGTGGTACATATAAGTCCATTCCTGAGTGTTCTTTGCCCCTGTCTCTCACCTTGACTCTTATCTTTCCCATGGGGTATACTTTATGCCCCATGTATGTCTGCAATACGAACTTGGTATCTCTCAAGGGTATATGTGAGAATAGCCGGTTGTAATCCCTTCGATTTATGACTGATAGGGCTGATCCAGTGTCCAACTCCATTTTTACTTGGACGCCGGCTATTTTTAGCATGACCCAGATAGTTTGTAGGTCAGCTTCCTTACTCACATTGTGAATTCTCAGACTACCCAGTTCCTGGCCGTTTGGGTCTGAATCCGAATTCGGTTCATCTGAACTCTTCTCAGCCACCTTGTGTACTTTGTTGTACTTTTCCTGTAATGGTTTTCTTTGGTTGTTGGTCTTCTTCCCTGACCGGCATACTTTAGCTATGTGACCCAGTTTGCCACATTTTCTACATTCCTGGTTTTTAAACCAGCATTGGTTCTGATCGTGTGTTGTCTTCCCACAACGATAACATTTCGTTGTACCCGAAGTAATTTGATCCACACTGAGTACCGCTGCCTTTAGCTGCATTTCCGCAGTTCCTTTCGCTGCGGCTTCGTGTGATGCTGCAATAAGAACAGCCCTCTCAAGTGTAAGGTCGTTCTCTTCGAGCAGTCGCTTTTGCATTCCTTCCTTCGACAACCCGCACACGAACTTGTCTCACAATGCCTCTGTCAGATTTCCTCCAAACTAGCAGTATTTCGCTAATCTACGCAGTTCGACCAAGTATTCTGCGTTGCTTTCCTCTTTCCGTTGCGTTCTCGCATAAAATTTGAATCGTTCCGCCAACATCAGCGGTGTGGGGTTCAAGTGATCCTTCAGAACAGCAACAATATTATCGAAAGTCTGATCCGTCGGTTTAGCTAGTGATAGAAGATGCTTCAATAACCCGTATGTCTTCGCGCCCATCGAGTTTAGCAAGGTTATAGCTTTATCATCATCTTCTATTTTATTGGCCTCACAATATATCTCGATACGTTCTACGTACGTGGCCCAATCTTCCACCTCGGCATCGAAGTTGTTGATGTTACCATGCTTAGGCATCTTCACTATCTCTCACTATCTTTCTGCGAAACAACAGGAGTTCTCTTTAACTTTTTAACTTTTTCTTTTTTTTTTCCAAAATGGCGGGTTCCCGCGCTTGTCTTCTTCCCCGCCTACTGGCAAAATGGCGGTTTCCCGCGCTTGTCTTCTTCCCCCCTACTGGCAAAATGGCGGTTTCCCGCTCCTGACTTCTTCCTCTGGTGGGAGGGGTAAGCTTTGCCCTCGGGCGACGACCGCTGGTTTACGGGGTTTGTAGCCTGTGCGCCGGCTTCAGTTTATTCTGAAGCGCGCGCTAGAAAAGCCGATCGCGTTCCTTGTCCCCCCCCCTTCTTCTTTTCGGCAGGGGCAACTGGCGCTGGGGACAACCAGTTGGCGTCGGACAGATCCAGCTCCTGGTCCTTCACGGCAGCTGCTGCAAGCCGCTGGCCGGAACCTCGCTCGTTCTCTCTCTCGGGCTCTGTCTCTCCCGCTTGCGCGGCTCTCGCTCGCTCTCTCTCGGGCTCTGTCTCTCCCGCTCGCTCGGCTCTCGCTCTCTCTCTCTCGGGCTCTGTCTCTCCCGCTCGCGCGGCTCTCCCTCAGCGGCTTTAAACGCCTCTCCCAGACCTCCTGCAGTCCGGTCCTTTCCTCCCCGGCTGCGGCTGATTCTTCGCGGGTTATTTAGTTATTTATTTATTTATTGCCTCCGCGCCTTATGATCCCGGTCGCAGCGGTAGGTGCCCGGCCTTTTTCACCCCAATCGCGCCTCCCAGCTTCTCGCAGTCCGGTGCTTTCCTCCCCGGCTGTGGCTGAGTTCTCCGTGGCTTACTTATGTTTATATCTTCCTGCACCTTACGATCCCGGTCGCAGCGCCTCGTGGTCGCGGTATTTGTCCGGCCTTTTTCGCCGTCGCGGTCTAGTCGTCTCACGACGCTCCCCAGCCCGCTTGTACCGCGGCTTCTGCTCCACGCTGCCCCAGTCTCAGCGCCCCTGGGCCCAACTTCTGTCCGGCTCCTTTCCCCCTCGACCGTGGTCGAGTGCACCGCCCTTATCCTCCGTTTATTTGTTTCTATTTTCCCTTTACTCACAGTCACCGTGGCCGACTTGCTTCTCGTGCTAATCGGCTCACTCCCCACCATGGCAGAAGGGACAATCAGTGCCTGTTGCTGATGGAAGGCGTCTTGTTTGAAGTCTTCCTTCCTTCTTGCTCTGCAGCCTCGAGTTTTCTCTCAGCAAAGCGACGAGGGCGGTTGCCTCTTCTCGACACTCGTTAACTGTTTCAGAAGTATTGTTGCCGCAGGGTACGATCGAACTCGTCGCCACTGTAAAGTCTGTGGGTTGTATAGCGAAGTAATACACAGACTACAAGAGTAACTTAAACAGGACTTTACTATTCGAAGGTCAGGGCGAATCTGCCCAATAAATTCTGCCACAGCACTTATATACCGGTGTGGTCACCGTCGGTATTACAGTATACAGCAGCCAGGATAAAGTAGTGCCACACCTAAAATAGTTCCCTTAAAGGTGGACGGTTACATACAATAGTTCTCTTAAAGGTAGAACAGTTACATACACTACACCCTGCATTTCTCTTGTAATTGACGCGCGGTGAAGTTCATGTCCATTGTGCCCCTTAGTAGGTGGAATCTGCATTGTGACTTTGGGAGGAGCTCTTCAGCCACTGGGAGAAGGCGATTGAGGAGGATTCTTGCGATGACTTTCCCTGTGGCAGACAGCAGGGAAACTCCTCTGTAGTTACTGCAATCGGACTTGTCACCTTTCTTGAAGATGGTCACAATTATGGCATCTCTGAGATCCCCTGGCATGCTCTCCTCCTTCCAGATAAGAGAAATTACTTCATGAATTTGCGCCAGTAGTGCTTCTCTGCCATGTTTTAGTGCCTCGGCAGGGATTCCATCTGCTCCTGAGGCCTTGTTGTTCTTCAGCTGTTGGATGGCCTTTTCAACCTCTTGCCGGGCTGGGGTTGTGCTGAGGTGATGGCGGGTAGCATGCTGCGGGATGGAGTTGAGGACACTCACGTTGAAGACAGAGTCTCGGTTAAGGAGATCTTCGAAGTGCTCCTTCCAGCGGGCACTGATTGCCTCCCTGTCCTTGATGAGTACCTCTCCGTTCTTGGCCCGCAGTGGGGTAGGACCTTGCGTGCTTGGGCCGTAGGTGGTCTTGACTGCGCTAAAGAATCCATACACGTCGTGGTTGTCGGCTAGCTGCTGGATCTCCTGCGCTTTCTCCACCCACCATCTGACACAACAATGTTATTTATTATAGTGCCTTTAACGTAGTAAAATGTCCCTAGACACTTCATAGAGATGTAATCAGACAAAAATGGATGCTGAGCCAGAGGAGGAGATATTAGATGGGGTAACTGAAAGTTTGGTGGAAAAGTTGAATTTTAAGGAGAGTGGGGCGGAGTGGTGGAGGGGTTTAGGGAGGAAATTCCAGAGCATGGGGCCTAGGCAACTGAAAACACAACCATGAATGGTGGGGTGAAGGGAAGGCGGATGCATAGATGGCCAGAGTAGAAGGAATAGCGAGTTCTCAGAGGGTTGTAGGACTGGAGGAGTTGTAGAGATGGGGAGAGGCAAGGCCATGAAGGGATTTAAACATGAGGGGGAGAACCAGGAGCTAATGGAGGTCAGCAAGGACAGAGGTGATGGGTGTGCAGGACTTGGTGTGGTTAGTGTATGAGCAGCAGAGATTTGGATGAGCTAAAGTTTACGGTGGGTGGAGAATGGGAGACTGGTCATGAGAGCATTGGAATATTCCTCTCTGGAGGTGACAAGCATGGATTAGGTTTTAGTGACAGATGGGCTAAGGCAGAGGTGGAAATAGGCAGTCTTTGTAAGTATACGGGATCGAAAGCTCTGCTTGGGTTAAATAGGACCACCTTTTACTGAGCCCCAACCTTGTTCAGCCGGAGACAGTGGTTGGGGAGGGGGATGGAATTGGTGGTGAGGATATGGAGTTTGTGGCAGGTGCCAAAGATGATGGTGTCTATCTTCCCAGTGTTTAATTGGAGGAAATTGCAGCTTATTGAGTGCACTCTATCTTTTTTTTCTTACCTTGTGCATTTTTGTCATCTCTCTCTTTATCCTGATCTATATCATCTCTATCTATCTTTCTCTCTCTCTCTCTCTCTCCCCCGCTCACAGTGCACTGTTTATTTTAAAGTAGTATTCCGAATTAATGCTATCCATAACATTTACTATCTTGTAAAGATCACCTCTCAGGCACATCCTTTCTGGGCTGAAAATCCTTTATCTCTCCAATGTTTTGTCCTAACTGCCACACTTTTAACCAGGGATAAGCCTCTTCTCTGCACTGATCTCCAACAATTAAATATTTCCCTTGTTTTTTGGTGACCAGAACAGGGCAGTGCATTTAAGTTGTGGTCTGATCGGAGCACTATACACTACTTCCTCTGACTTGAATTCTACTGTTTTGGCTATGTACTGAAATATTCTCTTTATTCTATTGATTGCAGCTCTGGATTGGCTGGACATGTTGAGCATTGAGAGTACCTAAGGCTCCGTTCAACTTCATCCTTGGCTATTTCAACGCCTTTCATTAAATATAAATGTGGCCCATTTTTCAATCCTATGTGCAATACTTTACACACTGTCTATATTAACTTTATTTGCAATGGATCGGCGCACACACATATTTTGTTTGGTTCATTCTGTAGTTTCGGGGCTCGGTCCTTCAATTCCACTTCCATTCCTCGTTTAGTATTATCTGCAAATGTTGCATTGAGTTTTGAATCCACTTCTTTGATATAAATTAGAATCAATAGTAGTCCCAACACTGAGCACCTCACTCAGTATTTCCTTCCACACTGACATTACCCATCTAAGGAGTTCCAGAAGTTTTCTACCCTTCAGCCAGCTTCTTATTAACACTCGAGTTTTGTCCTGAATCCCTACAGCTTTGAACTTAATTAGTAAACTTTTGTGTGTAACATTATCAAATGCCTTTTGAAAGTCTAAGTACACAATGTCGATAGGGTTTACCATAAACATCATGGGTTATCGCTTCCTTAAAGTAATCAAGGAGGCTGGTCAGGTAGAATCTTCCTGATGTGTTCTATGAGCCAATAAGCCAACAGTGATTGTACTATATTGCATTAACTCTTTAAACCGCAGCGCTGAGATACAGGCTTTTACTTTATTCACCCTACAACTTTCATATGAGTTCAAGGATTAAAATCTGGCATAGAGAACTATGTGCGTTGTCGTGTGAGAGGGCATAACTATGTGCACGATAGTGAGACAGTGAAATGTAGGAGATGGTACAGTTCACGGGTAATGAGAGGACCAGGAAGGCCACCTTACTGACTCCAATGGGTACAGGGAAATATGGGGTGCACAAGGTGAGCAACTTAATACAGAATGAACTTTAAGTACTTAAAAAAAAAATGAAAGCGTGGTTTCCAAATCAGTGCTCAGAAACGGGCTTTTCATTTTTGGTGGGGGAAGGGCATGGAGAGGAAAACAGCAATCCAAAAGGTGAGATCATAGGCAGTGATGCAGGAGGGAAATCGGGAAGAAGATTAGGGGTTTCCAGGGGCGGGGAGGAGGATACTATTGCCCAATGGGACATAAAGGGTGCAGAGCTAGAATCATAGAAATTAACAGCAAAGGAGGTAAGTGGGCCCATCATGTCTGCACTGGCCAAAAATGAGCTATCCACCCTAATCCCACTTTCCAGCTCTTGGTCCATAGCCTTGTAGATTACGGCACTTCAAGTGCATATCCAAGTACTTTTTAAATGTGATGAGGGTTTCTGCCTCTATCACCCTTTCAGGCAGTGAGTTCCAGATCCCCACCACCCTCTGGGTGAAAACATTTCTCCTCAACTCCCCTCTAGTCCTTCTACTAATTACTTTAAATCTCTGCCCCCTGGTTATTGACCTCTCTGCTAAGGGAAATAGGTCCTTCCTATCCACTCTATTTAGGCCCCATATAATTTTATACACCTCAATCAAGCCTTCCCTCAGCCTCCTCTGTTCCAAAGAAAAACCCCCCAGCCTATCTAATCTTTCCTCATAGCTAAAATTCTCTAGTCTTGGCAACATCCTTGTAAATCTCCTCTGTACCCTCTCTAGTGCAATCTCACCTTTCCTGTAATGTGGTGACCAGAACTGTATGCAGTACTCTAGCTGCGGCCTAACTAGTGTTTTATACAGTTCAAGCATAACCTCCCTGCTCTTGTATTCTATGCCTCGGCTAATAAAGGAAAGTATCCCGTATGCCTTCTTAACCACCTTATCTACCTGTCCTGCTACCTTCAGGGATCTGTGGACATGCACTCCAAGGTCTCTCTGTTCTTCTACACCTCACAGTATCCTATCATTTATTGTGTATTTCCTTGCCTTGTTAGCCCTCCCCAAATGCATTACCTCACACTTCTCCAGGTTGAATTCCATTTGCCACTTTTCTGCCCACCTGACCAGTCCATTGATATCTTCCTGCAGTCTACAGCTTGCGTCCTCGCTATCAACCACACAGCCAATTTTTGTATCATCTGCAAACTTCTTAATCATGCCCCCTACATCGAAGTCTAAATCATTGATATATACAACAAAAAGCAAGGGACCTATAACTGAGCCCTGCGGAACCCCACTGGATCCAACTTGCCACTTTCCCTTGGATCCCATGAGCTTTTACTTTTCTGACCAGTCTGCCATGTGGGACCTTGTCAAAGACCTTGCTAAAATCCATGTAGACTACATAAAACACACTAACCTCATCGACCCTCCTTGTTACCTGCTCAAAAAATTCAATCAAGTCAGTAAGACATGACCTTCCCTTAACAAAATCCATGCTGACTGTCCTTGATTAATCTGTGCCTTTCTAAATGACGATTAAAACTGACCCTCAGAATTTTTTCCAATAATTTGCCCACCACCGAGGTTAGGCTGACTGGCCTGTGATTACTCAGTCTGTCCCTTTCTTCCTTTTTAAACAATGGTACAACGTTAGCAGTCCTCCAGTCCTCTGGCACCATATCTGTAGCCAGAGAGGATTGGAAAATGATGGTTAGAGCCTCTGCTATTTCCTCCCTTGCCTCTCTTAACAGCCTGGGATACATTTCATCTGGGCCTGATGATTTATCTACTTTCAAAGATGCTAATACTTCCTCTCTCACTATGTTTATCTCATCTAATATTTCACGCTCCTTCTCCTTAACTATAATGTCCCTCTGTTTTGTGAAGACAGACGCAATGTATTCATTAAGAACCATATGCATGTCTTCCACCTCCACACACAGGTTACCTTTTTGGTCTCTAATAGGCCCTACTCTTTCCTTAGTTATCCTCTTGCTTTCTGTGTATTTATAAAACATCTTTGGGTTTCCCTTGATTTTACTTGTCAATATTTCTTTATGCCCTCTCTTTGCTTTCCTAATTTCCTTTTTAATTTCACCCTTGCACTTTCTATACTCCTCTAGGCTTTCTACAGTATTGAGCTCTCTGTATCTGACATAAGCTTCCCTTTTTTTGTCTTATCTTACCCTGTATGCTCCTTGACATCCAGGGGACTCTAGATTTGGGAGTCCCACCCTTTTTCTTTGTGGAAACATATTTGCTCTGAACCCTCACTGTCTCCTCCTTGAATGCCTCCCACTGCTCTGATACTGATTTACCTTCAAGTTGCTGTTTCTTGTCCACTTTTGCTAAATCATATCTCAGCTTAGTAAAACAGGCCTTTCCCCAATTGAGAACTTTTACTCCTGGTCTATCTTTGTCCGTTTCCATAACTACGTTAAATCTAACTGAATTATGATCACTATCACTAAAATGGTCGCCCACTCATACCCCTTTCACCTGAACAGTTTCATTAAGTCCAGAACCGCCCCCTCTCTTGTTGGGCTTGCTACGTACTGGTTAAAAACATTCTCCTGAATGCATTTCTGTGTCCTCTATACCTTTTACACTGATTCTATCCCAGTTAATATTAGGGTAGTTGAAATCCCTGACTATTACTGCTCTATTGTTTTTGCACTTCTCAGAAATTTGCCTACATATTTGATCTTCTCTCTCCCTCTGACTATTTGGGGGTCTGTAATACACTCTATAGCTACGAATAACAAAAGAATGCCTTTCAATGCCTCAGTACATTCCAAATTGCTTTACAGCCAATGAAGTACTTTATGAAGTGTAATCACTATGTAGGAATGTAATAATATAGGAAACGTGGCACCCAATTGTGCACAACAAGGTACTACAAACAGCAATGAGGTAAATGACCAGATAATCTTTTTTTTAGTGATGTTGGTTGAGGGATAAATGTTGGCCAGGACACTGGGGAGAATTCTCCTGTCCTTCTTCGAAATAGTGACGAGACTTTTACATCCACCTGAGAGGGCTGACAGCCTTTGTGTAACGCCTAATCCGAAAGACGGCACCTTCAACAGTGCAGCAGTCCTTCAGTACTGCATTGGAGTGTCAGCTGAGTTTTTGTGCACAAGTCTTTGGAGTGGGACTTGAATCCACAACCTTCTAACTCACGTTGAAATTGCTACCTCTGAGCCAAGGTTGATATCACAAGGGAGGTAAGGCTGTCATTTTTTAAAAATTTGTTCCTGGGATGTGGGCATCGCTGGCAAGGCCAGCATTTATTGCCCATCTCTAATTGTCCTGGAGAAGGTGGTGGTGAGCCGCCTTCTTGAACTGCTGCAGTCTGTGTGGTGAAGGTACTCCCATAGTGCTGTGGGGAGGGAGTTCCAGGATTTTGACCCAGCGATGATGAAGGCTCGGCGATATACTTCTAAGTCAGGATGGTGTGTGACTTGGAGGGGATCTTGGAGGTGGTGGTGTTCCCATGCGCTTTCTGCTCTTGTCCTTGGTGGTATAGGTCGCGGGTTTGGGAGGTGTTGTCAAAGAAGCCTTGGCGAGTTGCTGCAGTGCATGTTGTAGATGGTACACACTGCAGCCACGATGCGTCAGTGGTGGAGGGAGTGAATGTTTAAGGTGGTGGATGGGGTGCCAATCAAGCGGGCTGCTTTGTCCTGGATGGTGTCGAGCTTCTTGAGTGTTGTTAGAGCTCCACTCATCCAGACAAGTGGAGAGTATTCCATCACACTCCTTACTTGTGCCTTGTAGATGGTGGAAAGGCTTTGGGGAGTCAAGAGGTGAGACACTTGCCGCAGAATACCTAGCCTCTGATCTGCTCTTGTAGCCACAGTATTTACGTGGCTGGTCCAGTTAAGATTTTGGTCAATGGTGATCCCCTGGTTGTTGAATGTCGTTGAATGTCAAGGGGCAGTGGTTAGGCTCTCTCTTGTTGGAGATAGTCATTGCCTGGCGTTTGTGTGGTGCGAATGCTACCTGCCACTTATCAGCCCAAGCCTTAATGTTGTCCAGGTCTTGCTGTATGCGGGCATGGACTGCTCCATTATCTGAGGAGTTGCGAATGGAACTGAACACTGTACAATCATCAGCGAACATCCCTATTTCTGACCTTATGATGGAGGGAAGGTCATTGATGAAGCAGCTGAAGATGGTTGGGCCTAGGACACTGCCCTGAGGAACTCCTGCACCAATGTTCTGGGGCTGAGATGATTTGCCTCCATCTGTTGTCCCCTCTTATTTCTCCTGCCCAAAACACCAGTGCATTTTTCCTCCCCACCCTTTTGTGGCCAGTTATTTCTGGCTCCCCCAAACAAGTCTGAGCACACGTGCTCCTATTTATAATTTTTTTTTTTTTTAAAAACCCTCGTTGTGCTTTTCTCAGCAGTCGCCCCAAATTGCTCGCTGGTCCCACACAGCAACTATAATGGGGAGAATTTTTCAGGGGGGGTCAGCGGACGCGTTCGGTGGCGGGTCAGGTGGGAAAAAAAAATTTTGACACTGGGTCAGGACCCCACTGTTAACCTGATGCCTCGTGGCTTTCCCAAATGTCGGGTCTGTCAGGGCTCAACAGACCGGGCACGCAGCGGCGGATGAGAAATTCAGGTCATTATGATCTTGTTAACAGCCCATTAAAAAGTATTTTGAGCTCACCGTACCATTTTACGAGGTCACCCACAGGGTCCACGCTGCTCGGGGATCATGTCAGGTAAGCAGGCTGGGAGTTGTATGACCATGGGATCATCTCATTACTTGACAGTTGCAAATGTGCTATAAAAGCTCCCATCTCACAGCTGTTCATTTTCCAAGCTCAGAAGCTGTTGCTTACTGCATTTGGAAGACAGATTGAGCTTTATGCAGGTTGCAAATGTTTGGAGAAAACTCTCTATCGAGTGCCACCCAATTGACCTCTCCCATCATTGACAGATCACTTCTATCATCTCAAGTTCACCTGCCATCTATTCCATCAGCATCGGTGCCCTTGAAACTATCTCACCTTGACCCTCAGAATCCTACCACGATCAGCACCAACAACAACACCACCCTTCTCCACAATCAGCTGATGCTGCACAGGACACAGGGCATCAGCACCCGACCACATTGTTGCCCGAGAGGCCAGGGATGGCCTCATCATGGCCAGAGTTACTTCACTTGATGCTGTACACCCTGGCTGCCACATGATGCGCCAGGTTTGCACCACCCCACACCAACACCATAAAGCATCCCTACAATGCCCAAGCCATTCCTTTCACACTCATCACCATTGCGGGGGGTACCGTTATGTCTCACCATTCACTGCAACTCACTAAGCCATTTTCAAAGGTGCACACAGATCTGGCTAAAAACGCAAAGTGTTGAAAATAAAGGTTTCAATGTTTGACAGCACATTAACAGAAACTTCACATGGACATTGCATAAAACACCCAAGTGCCTACGCTCGTGTGTTGTTAGTTGATATGATTGGACTAGGATGAGGGTGAGTGTGAGGGGTGGCTAGTGAGATGGGGAAGTGATAATGTAGATAGACAGGAATGGGTGGAGGTGCAAGGTAAGTTGGTGTGAGTAAGAATGTGCAGTAGTAGGGTAGGGAAGGCAGAGTGATGGGGATGTGATGAGTGGCTTTGCAGTAACATTTTGTGATCTACTGAGATCATTGAAAGGTTTGTGCCGCTGCAGCCTCGTCCTCCTGACGACATTCCTGCTTGTGTCCTCCTGTGCAATGTGCAACCAGGCTGTGTTGATCTCCTGGGGAGGTCTCTTCTGCCCATGGGAAGGGAAGAGAACCTCACTGTGTGCTGTGTCTCACTCCATAAGCATATGGAGTGAGTCATGGGAGAGCCTGGGTGCAGCCATGCACCTCTGTGCAGTGCTTGTCAGTGTTTGCAGCACCTCAATGTTGTAGTACACTGATAGTGCAACTGTCAAACTAAATTTGCGCATGGTCCCTTTAAGGAAACTGGCTGATGACACGTCATCAACTGACGTCATCAGACCCACATCCTTCAATTGGCTGGCAAACGCTCAGGGTGGGCTTAACAAACCCAATCAACGTAAAATCATTCTGCACAGCGGGCTGGAGCCAGCAGCGGGGTCGGGACCCGCCACCGACATCGCCTGCCACGGACCCGCCGAAGTAGGGGAAATCGCGGCCAATGCTCCCGTATCTCACCACCAGTATCCCAGTGCTCTCAATCCCCCAAACCACTCTCTCTTTACTGGTGCAGCTGCCTCCTACACCCAGGACCAGCCTCCAACACTACCTATCCGCATGTTTTCCTCACTCCCCAATACTGTAACACGTAACTGCAACCCAAATCCTACCTATGTTTGGTGGAACATCTTTGCCACCACCTTCCAGTGTATTCGATAGTTTATGAAAACAAAATACATAGGCAAAAAACAAAAAGGTACGTATAATAATCAAGACCAGTCATTTAGTTCCCCAAAATATTGGTAAAATTCACAGAACCCAATGGAATGAAAATGGGATTTGATTTCTTCAGTTGCCATAAATCAATGATGCTGATAATACAGTGTGCATTAGATGGCACAATACCCATTTTATTATAAAACACATAGGGCTAGAAATTCACTTTGGCCCCGCCAGCTGGCTAGCGCCCAAAAGTTAGCGCTGCGCGCGGAGCCAGTTGCGCCCGTCAGAAATTCAGTTTTTGCACCCCAAGTCGGAACCGGGCGCTATTCCAGGGTGTGCCCGCCCCCGCTTGGGGCGCTGAAACTGAATTTCAGCGCTGTAGGTGCCGCAGCGCCACCCGCTGCGGAGCGGCAGGCTGCGGTACTGCAGGCCTCCTCCTTCTCTTAAGGGGGAGGTGCCTGCAACTCAGAGATCGCCGCTCGCTAGTGCCGGCAAATGAGCCCGGCACCACGGAGAAGTGCCGGGCTCCCGGAAAGCAGCCGGCAATGCCGCGGGGGGGGGCGGGTGGAGGAGGCCGGGGAAGGAGGTGCGGGCAGGCGGCCGCCGAAAAAGCGGCCGGCCGCACCTCCGCCTTAACTAGCGCCACTAAGGCTGCAGCACGGCCCGGTCTTCACATCGTTGTTTGCGGCCACTGCGGAAGAGGCGGCCGCAACTAAATATGGGGGTCGGGCCGGTAGCGGGGCGGAACCGGGGCACTGCGCACACCGATGACATCATCGGTGCTGGCGCAGCGCTACCGGCTACCGCCGCCATTACCGCAGCGCTGAATATCAGCGCAAACTCCTCTACTGGCGCAGAAGCCCTGTTTGGGCGGTAACTGGGTGCAAAGCCCACTGAATTTCTGGCCCATATCCTCTTATTTGTGTTAGCAGTGCCTCTTGCGATCAGCTAGCAATATATTAAAAGTGGTACATTCGCTTTCCCATATGTTGCATTTCGATACAGGTACAAAATACAAAACAAAAGCATTCCCAATTACAGGAAACTCTCGATTTACCGGCACCTAAATAACCGGAAACCTCTGTTAACCGGCAAAGTTCAGGAGTAGGTTCAGGTAAGTTTTACTTCATATTAGTGGCCGTTCCTGGATCTGTGGCTGTGTAACCGGGGATCCTGCACCTGTTGCTAAGCAACAGGGACGCCTGGATCTTATGGCTGGGGTTCCTGCACCTGTTGCTAAGCAACAGGGAAGTCTGGATTTGTTGCTGTGTACGGAGCTCTCGTACCTTTTACTATACCTCTCTGTAATCCGGACTTTTTGATAAACCGGCAGCACGCCGGTCCCATTGGTACTGGATAAAAAAGAGTTTCCTGTACTTCATGCAGGCTTCCTGGCCAAACAATTAAACTTTGATTCACCTCAACTTCTCAACTATTAGACCTTTAACAAGAAAAGAGCCAATCTAATTTTAACTGTCCGAACCATTGCTTTCAAGAATACAGAGCAATTGCACCTTTCACTCCTAAAACAATACACAGTTTAGCAACAGAATAATGCATTGTGCATTGCATAGGATAATGCTGCTGTCCTTGAGAAAACATCCTCTGACTTACCCTGAGCAGTTCCACAGACAATCTAAAATTATTAGATTAAAAATGATATCAGCATTCACAGACACCACCCTTTGTTACAGATGTAAATGATCTTAAAAATTATCTTAAAAAGTTGAATGTCTCTGATCTGCACTTCTGCAAATTTCCTATACCAAACAACAATTACTCGGACCATTACTCTGACCATTGTCCTGGCCAATATTTATCCCTCAATCAACATCACTAAAACAGATTATCTGGTCATTATCATTGTGGGAGCGAAAATTGGCTGCAGTGTTTCCTACATTACAACAGTGACTACACTTTAAAAGCGCTTTATTGACTGTAAAGCACTTTGGGACGTCCTGAGGTTGAGAAAGGCGCTATATTAATGGAAGTCCTTTCTTTTCTTTTCCTTTCTTTCCTTCCTTTCCTTTCTTTTAATTTCTCATCCTTCCGTCCTTCTTCCTTCCTTCCTTCCTTCCTTCCTTCCTTCCTTCCTTCTGTCCTTCCTTCCTTCCTTCTGTCCTTCTTTCCTTCCTTCTGTCCTTCCTTCCTTCCTTCTGTCCGTATGTCCTTTTATAAACAGCTATATTCTGAATTAGCATGAGCACCTGTGACAAACATGGAGTATATTTTTGTTCCTTGTTTAGTGTCGTTTTTGCCATGAATTTTTAGCTGAACAACACACTTATTTAAAGAATGAAATACTGCCCTCAAACTGCATGCTACGACATTAGCTTGTACTTCATGCAAAGCCAAAAAGAATATATTGGATAGCAGCCAATCAAGCCAATTCTGTTGAGTGTTTTCCCAGACGCTTATGTCAGTCAGTAATCACTGAACATACTCAAATGCTAGAAACAATTAACATGTATCACAAGGCTGTGAAGCAACAACACAATTTAATTGGGATAGTCCTAGTATAGACAGCATTGGTCTTGAGAGAATGTATTTCAAAAGGTACAGGATACTTATGGGTATAAAGATTGGACATGTTTGATACAGTAGGTAGTTATGGATTTGATATAGCTGTGAAAAAAACATGATTTTGTGGATAAGACTCCTACATAATTCTGCAAAACACTGTAAACAATATGGGCAGGATTTTCATTGGGCTGTGGAGGCGGCATTGGAGGCGTGTGGGGGGTTAAAATTGCATAAACTGGCGGGCGGGCTCCATCCCACCTCCAAGCAATTTTAAATAACTTGTGTCTAATGGTCCCATCTCCGCCCCGCCTCCAAGAGGCGGGATAGGCCGTTAAGGGCCTTAACAACCACTAAATTAGCTCTGTAATGCCATTTTAAAAGGCCTTTGTGAGTTTAACCCTTTTCCCAGGTGAAACACGCCTGTTCTGAAACACGATGGTGAAACCTGGCGGGAGCACAAGTGGATTGCTGACTATCAGCTGCAGCGCAAACATTAAAGAGGAGATTTGATCAGCCATCATTTGCAGGTGGCAGGACTTAGTTGTCTCAGGCCTGGGGGAACTTTTAGCAGGCATAACCACAGCTGTGGAAGTTTGGAGCCTGACACCCATCTGCAGTGTGACCTCCTGGGAAAGCCCTCTCGCCACCTTTACTCAGTGCTTCCTCAACTGAGGCATATACCAGAAGCATGGGAGCCATTTATTTCCTTCCCTTCTGGGTATTAGATGAAGACCAGCTGCGGCACCAGCAGAACCAGGAACAACAGCAGCACCAACAACAGCAGCACCAACAACAGCAGCACCAACAAAAGCAGCACCAACAGGAGCGCCAAGGTGCTGCTCACCCACCTGAGGCTGCACAGGCCAGAAGGAGCCAGCGCATGGAAGCCCGTCAGCGCAGGAGATACCCCCCAAACAGGGTCTACAGACACAGGGTCAGCTACATCAACATGTCTGAGCAGCAGTGCCAAAGGCGGCTCCGACTTACACGAGAGGTAGTGGGTGACATCTGCGCAATGCTGCAACAAGACTTGCAGCCCAGAGGACCAGGTGGACAACCCTTACCAGTGGCCATCAAAGTCACTCAACTTTTTTGCCTCAGGCTCATTCCAGGGATCAGCAGCAGACATCAGCGGCATCTCCCAGGCAGCCTCTACTGCCTTCTTTGGCAGAGAATTCCACAGGTTCACCACTCTCTGGGTGAAGAAATTCCTCCTCATCTCTGTCCTAAATGGCTTACCCCTTATCCTTAGACTGTGACCCCTGGTTCTGGACTCCCCAACCATCTGGAACATCCTTCCAGCATCTAGTCTGTCCAGTCCTGTTAGAATTTTATAAGTTTCAATGAGATCCCCTCTCATTCTTCTAAACTCCAGCGAGTACAAGCCCAATCGACCCACTCTCTCCTCATACGTCATTCCTGCCATCCCAGGTATCAGCCTGGTGAATCTTCGCTGCACTCCTTCCATGGCAAGAACATCCTTCCTCAGATAAGGCGACCAAAACTGCACACAATACTCAAGATGTGGCTTCACCAAGGCCCTGTACAACTGCAGCAAGACATCCTTGTTCCTGTACTCAAACCCTCTCGCTACAAAGGCCAACATACCATTTGCCTTCTTAACCACCTGCTGCACCTGCATGCTTACCTTCAGCGACTGGTGCACAAGAACACCCAGGTCTCGTTGCACTTCCCCTTCTCCCAATCTATTGCCATTCAGATAATAATCTGCCTTCCTGTTTTTGACACCAAAGTGGATAACCTCGCATTTATCCACGTTATATTGCATCTGCCATGCTTCTGCCCAATCACCCAACCTGTCCAAATCATACTGGAGTTTCTCGGCATCCTCCTCACAGCACACACGCCCACCCAGCTTTGTGCCGTCTGCAAACTTGGAGATATTACATCTAGTTCCCTCGTCTAGATCATTAATATATATTGTGAATAGCTGGGGTCCAAGGACCGATCCCTGCGGTACCCCACTAGTCACTGCCTGCCAGTCGGAAAAAGACCCGTTTATTCCAACTCTTTGCTTTCTGTCTGCCAACCAGTTCTCTATCCAAGTCAATACCTTGCCCTCAATCCCATGTGCCTTAATTTTACATGCTAATCTCTTATGCGGGACCTTATCGAAAGCCTTTTGAAAATCCAAATACACCACATCCACTGGTTCTCCCTTATCTATTTTACCAGTTACGTCCTCAAAAATTTTTTTAATCAACATCTCGATTTTAAAATTCTCATCCTTGTTTTCAAATCCCTCCATGGCCTCACCCCTCCCTATCTGTGTAATCTCCTCCAGCCCCACAACCCTCCAAGATATCTGCGCTCCTCTAATTCTGGCCTCTTGAGCATCCCCAATTTTAATCGCTCAACCATCGGTGGCAGTGCCGTCAGGTGTCAAGGCCCTAAGCTCTGGAATTCCCTCCCTAAACCTCTCCGCCTCTCTACCTCTCTTTCCTCCTTTAAGACGCTCCTTAAAACCCACCTCTTTGACCAAGCTTTTGGTCATCTGCTCTAATATCTCCTTATGTGGCTTGGATAACACTCCTGTGAAGTGCCTTGGAATGTTTTACTACGTTAAAGGTGCTATATAAATGCAAGTTGTTGTTTCTTTCATAGGAAGTATGAGCATGCCTCTGGATGCCTGCTTTCATGTTGGGCATGACAAAAACTATCTGCAGAAGCCCTGGACAAAAAAACTCCCTCACGTCAAATACAGTTTTTAATTTCAAGCTGCTGCCTGTCTAGATTTTGGGGGTCCATTCACCATAAAACTTCTGCAGTTGTTGATCTGCTCAACCACTCCCTCACCTCCTTCCATGTCTTTGGCCCTTGTAAAAACCTCTACTCTCCCCATGCTGGTCATATCCCTCGTATAGCCCTCATCTTCGCTCCCTTAAGTCCAAAGGGTGCAGACTTGAGCATATCTGTTGCACAACTGCTTTAGCCAGCCAACACCAGATCGCTGTGAAGCAGAGCAAGTGCCATCAGGCCTCACTATCCTCTGACAAAATCATTTACTACTCCAGGATCACCCTGGCGTGCAAAGATAACCACAGCTTCTTTTCTCCACTATGTACTATCTCCTTAAACACCTCTTCTGTGCTCCCTCACCTCCAACACTTTGTCACTAAGTTTGTCACCATCCATTTAGCAGCCTCTGCTGCTTTTCCCTTGCCCACCAAGCCAAACCATCCGGCAGGCTCTTGCTTGCCCTAGTCCTGAACCCATATCTTGCTCTAATTTCTTTCCCATCTCCCTTCATGTCCAAACAGAGCTCACCTTGCCCATCTCCAGTTCTTTGATCTGTTACATCTAAACTGCTGGCCACCCAATTTTCCTTCCTGGCCCCCATACTAGCTGATGTTCTAAATGGTTCCCTTTTCACAGAATCACAGAAACCCCACAGTGCAGATAGAGGCCATTTCGGCCCATCGAGCCTGCACCGACACATATCCCACCCGATCCCCGTAACCCCTACACCAACACATATCCCACCCTATCCCTGTAACCCCACGTATTTAATCCCCCTAACACTAAGGGTCAATTTATCATAGCCAATCAACCTAACCCGCACATCTTTGGACTGTGGGAGGAAACCGGAGCACCCGGAGGAAACCCACGCAGACACAGGGAGAATGTGCAAACTCCACACAGACAGTCACCCGAGGCTGGATTCGAACCCGGGTCCCTGGCGCTGTGAGGCAACAGTGCTAACCACTATGCCACCGTGCTCTGGTACTCTGGTACTGTATTCTTACAGTACTATACAGTACGTTTCTCTGGTACTGTATCCTACCCTTTCCAAATTACTGTCATTGACCCCCTTCTCAAAAAAAAACAACCTCGACCCCTCTGTCTTTGCAAGTCGCCACCTATTTCTGACCTTCTTTTCCTCTCAAGTCCTTGCTTGTGTCGCTACCTCCCAAATCCATATCCATTTTCCTGCAACTCCATCTGTCCAGTCAGGTTTCTGCTCCTGCCACAGGCCCAAAGCAAAGTAACAACTTACATCCTATGTAACTGTGACCATGGTGCAATTTAGCTTCTCATCCTCCTTGACCTCTCTACAACCTTTCAATGGTTGCCCATACAAACCTGCTCCAATGCCTCTCCTCTGTTATCCAGTTCAGTAGGACTTCCCTCCCTTGGTTTCACCCTAGCCTATCCTATTGTAGCCAGAGTATCTCCAGCAATGGCTTCTCTTCCCACCCTAGCACCGTTACCCCTGCAGTTTCGCAAGTATCTATTATTGACCCCGTCTTCCTCCTCATTTACACGCTGTCCTTGGCAACATCATGTGTAAGCATGTGGCCAGCTTCTGCATGTACACTGATGATGCTCAGTTCTACCTCTCCACCACCTCTTCCTGCCCCTCCACTACCTCTGTCTTGTCAGACTGCTTGTCCAACATCCAGTCCAGCATGATCTGCAATTTCGTCCAGTTGAACAATGGGAGGACCAAACCATTTTCTTTGGCCACTGTCACAAACTCTGTGCTTTTACCATTGATTCCATCTCTCTGCCTGGCCACAGTTACGGCTTGAATGGTACTGTAGAAAAGAGCCATGCGACTGATTCCTAGGGGGTGATTTTCTCAGCCCCGAGGAGGCGGGTATGGAGACGGGACTGCCGGGAAATTGGCAGAATTTGGGCCAACCTGCCTCCATGCCATCTTCCCAGGAGGCAGGTTGCCGTCCCGTGCCGGGTCCCGTCTCCTTGGAGGCGGGACGGGATTAAAACCTATTAACTGCCTGTTAACAGGTAGTTAACAGGCAGAAAATAGGATTATCCCGTTTTTGCCCTCACAAGTGCGGGCTTCCCGACGGCACCAAAACCCGACAGCTCAGTGAGGCAAGTATTGGGTCTGCGGGGGTCGGGAGGGTGCAAAAGTGTGGTGTGAAGGTGATGGGTGCAAGAGTGTAGAGGTGAGTATCTGAGGTAAGTGCTAAGTGCTTTTGAAAGTGTACTTACCTTTGTTTCTTCCTGCAGGCTTCAGTCGGTTTCTATACGGAGAGTCTCGCACCTCCGTGTTGCAGATGAGAGATGTCCGTTGCATTCTCAGATGCAACAAACATCTTAATTTTGCAAAAGAAAGAAGGTTGATGAGGTCTTGTATGCAAGACCTCATCAAACTGCAGAGATTGTCATTGTTTGACAGCTTCACAGAGCTGTCAAATGATGACAATTCATCTGCAAAAATTTTTGACAGATGACACGTCATACGTTGATGTGCACTGCAATCGGCTTCCCGCTGGGCGGGCTTAACAAGGTCAATCAAGGGAAAATAGCATGGGTTGGCCACAACTTGATGGAGGCGAGACTGAAACCCGACATGCAGCAGTCCCGCCTCCAACCTGCCTCCATTCACAAAATCGCGCCCCTAATATCAAAGGTCTGAATTGTGAGGTAAGACTGGAGAACATTGGACGTTTCAACCTGGAAAGATGTTGACCGAGAGGTAATCCAAATAGAAGTTTTTAAGATCATTAAGGTAATGGACAAAATAAATCCATAATATTCCGTTAATTTTAATTGTGAGAATTAGTACAAGGTAACTTTAGAACTAATACGAGGAAAGAGATATCAACACATGAAATGGTAATTGAGATGGAGTGAAGGAGGCAAAAAGCCTGCAATCATGGAAGAAACAACTGGATGCTGTAATTGGGTGACTTTAGGGTTTTTAGGGATGGAGGAATTAAGTTGGGTGGAATGGTGTTCATCTGTAATTATCTTGTGAACATCTAAGGGATGTATTTGGGGTATTGCACATTGTTTTAGGCACTCCATTATAGGAAGATTATAAAAGCAATGGAAAAGGTGCAGTGTGGATTCGTTAGGATGTTACCAGAGATGAGGGGTAAGGTTATGAAAAAATGCTTGAGAAGCAGGGGCTTTCTTCACCGGAGCTAAGGAGGTAGAGGCCTTTTAGGTTATGAAGAGTTAAATGGTGATAGATTGTGTTATAAATCTCATCATCATAAAGAAACTACTCATGAACTAACACTGGACGGCCATGAGGCACTGTTGGCCATCGCAACAGCAGAATTGAATTCCACCGCAATCTGTAACCTCATGGCGTGGCATATTCCCCACTCTACCATTGCCATCAAGCCAGGGGACCAACCCTGGTTCAATGAGGAGTGTAGAAGAGCATGCTAGGATCAGCACCCGGCATTACTAAAAATGAGGTGCCAATCTGGTGAAGCTACAACAGAGGACTACATGCATGCTAAACAGCAGAAGCAGCGTGCAATAGACAGAGCTAAGCGATCCCACAACCAACAGATCAGATCAAAGCTCTACAGTCCTGCTACATCCAGTCATAAATGATGGTGGACAATTAAACAACTAATGGGAGGAGGAGGCTCCATGAACATCCCCATCCTCAATGAGGGCGGAGCTCAGCACATGAGTGCAAAAGACAAGGCTGAAGTTTTTGCAACCATCTTCAGCCAGAAGTGCGGAGTGGATGATTCATCTCGGCCTCCTCCTGAGATCCCCACCATCACAGAAGCCAGTCTTCAGCCAATTCGATTCACTCCAAGTGATAACAAGAAATGGCTGAGCACACTGGATACAGCAAAGGCTATGGGTCCCGACAACATCCCAGCTGTTGTGCTGAAGACTTGTGCTCCAGAACTAGCTGCACCTCTAGCCAAACTGTTCCAGTACAGCCACAACACTGGCATCTACCCGACAAAGTGGAAAATTGCCCAGGTATGTCCTGTCCACAAAAAGCAGGAAAAATCCAATCTGGCTAATTGCCACCCTATCAGTCTACTCTCAATCATCAGCAAAGTGATGGAAGGTGTCATCAACAGTGCTATCAAGTGGCACTTACTCACCAATAACCTGCTCACTGATGCTCAGTTTGGGTTCCGCGAGGACCACTCGGCTCCAGACCTCATGACAGCCTTGGTCCAAATATGGACAAAAGAGCTGAATTCCCGAGGTGAGGTGAGAATGACTGCCCTTGACATGAAGGCACCATTTGACCGAGTGTGGCATCAAGGAGACCTAGTAATATTGAAGTCAATGGGATCAGGGGCAAAACTTTCTACTGGCTGGAGTCATGCTTAGCACAAAGGATGATGGTTGTGCTTGTTGAAGGCCATTCATCTCAGCACTAGAACACTGCTGCAAGAGTTCCTCAGAGCCCAACCATTTTCAGCTGCTTCATCAATGACCTTCCCTCCATCATAACGTCAGAAGTGGGGATGTTCGCTGATGATTGCACAGTGGTCAGTTCTATTTGCAACTCCTCAGATGATGAAGCAGTCCGTGCCCTCATGCAGCAAGACCTGGACAACCTTCAGGTTTGGTCTGATAAGTGGCAAGTAACATTTGTGCCACACATGTGCCAGGCAATGACTATCTCCAACAAGAGAAATTCTAACCACCTCCCCTTGACATTCAATGGCATTACCATCACCGAATCCCCTACCATTAACATCCTGGGGGTCACCATTGACCAGAAACTTAACTGGACCAGCCACATAAACACTGTGGCTATAAGAGCAGGTCAGAGGTTGGATATTTTGTGGTGAATGTCTCACCCCCTGACTCCCCAAAACCATTCCACATCTACAATGCACAAGTCAGGAGTGTGATGGAATACTCTCCACTTGCCTGGATGAGTGCAGCTCCAATAACACTCAAGAAGCTCGGCACTATCCAAGATAAAGCAGCCCGCTTGATTGGCACCCCATCCACCACCTTAAACATTCACTCCCTCCACCTCCGGCATCCGTGGCTGCAGTGTGTACCATCTGCAAGATGCACTGCAGCAACTCGCCAAGGCTTCTTCGACAGCACATCCCAAACCCGCAACCTCTACCACCTAGAAGGACAAGTGTAAGAAATCACACAACACCAGGTTATAGTCCAACAGCTTTATTTGAAATCACAAGCTTTCGGAGCACTGCTCCTTCGTCAGGTGAAGTGGAGAAATGCATAAAAACACAGCTTATATAGTCAGAGAATAATGTCAGATGTTTACAGGTAATCTCTCTAACTGCCATTTATCACACCTCGGCAGAGAGATAATCACAGCAGTCAAAGGTGTAAATGGTGTCCAAACAGGTCAGTCAGGAAAACATTACATCAAAGAGCAATGAGGTGGGGTCACAAGGGGTCAAATGTTGCAGATGCTGGGGTCTGTATGAAAAACAAAAAAACAGACAAAAAACATTTTTTTTGCTGGAAATCACAGCAGGTCTGGCCGCATCTGTGCGGAGAGAACAAGCCAACGATGACTCAAGTCTGGATGACCCTACGTCAGGTGCGGTTACATGTTGCGTGACATGAACCCAAGATCCCGGTTGAGGCCGTCCTCATGGGTGCGGAATTTGGCTATCAGTTTCTGCTCGATGATTTTGCGTTGTCGTGTGTCTCGAAGGCCGCCTTGGAGAATGCTTACCCGAAGATCGGAGGCTGAATGTCCTTGACTGCTGAAGCGTTCCCCGACTGGGAGGGAACACTCCTGCCTGGCGATTGTTGCGTGGTGTCCGTTCATCCGTTGTCGCAGTGTCTGCATGGTCTCGCCGATGTACCATGCTCTGGGGCATCCTTTCCTGCAACGTATGAGGTAGACAACGTTGGCCGAGTCACATGAGTATGTAAGAACATAAGAACATAAGAAATAGGAGCAGGAGTAGGCCAATCGGCCCCTCGAGCCTGCCCCGCCATTCAATAAGATCATGGCTGATCTGATCCTAACCGCCAATCTACTATCACAGAACCATCTCCTGCATCTAACAGAATTAGACACACGAAATAGGAGCAGGATCAGGCTACACGGCCCCTGGGCCCGCTCCGCTACCCACAGGGCCATGTCTGATCCGAACCTAGACTCATGTCCAAATTCCTGCCCGCTGCCCGTAACCCTTAATTCCCTTTACTTCTAGGAAACTGTCTATTTCTGTTTTAAATTTATGTAATGATGTAGCTTCTACAGCTTTTTGGGGCAGCATATTCCATGGACCTACCACTCTCTGAGTGAAGTAGTTCCTCCTCATCTCAGTTTTGAAAGAGCAGCCCCTTATTCTAAGACTATGCCCCCTAGTTCTAGTTTCACCCATCATCGGGAACATCCTCCCTGCATCCACCCGATCCAACCCCTTCACAATCTTATATGTTTCAATAAGATCGCCTCTCATTCTTCTGAACTCCAATGAGTAGAGTCCCAATCTACTCAACCTCTCCTCATATGTCCATCCCCTCATCCCCGGGATTAACCGAGTGAACCTTCTTTGTACTGACTCGAGAGCAAGTATGTCTTTACTTAAGTATGGACACCAAAACTGTATGTAGTATTCCAGGTGCGGTCTCACCAATACCTTGTACAACTGAAGCAATACCTCCCTATTTTTATATTCTATCCCCCTAGCAATGAAAGCCAACATTCCATTGGCCTTCTTAATCACTTGCTGCACCTGCATACTAACCTTTTGAGTTTCGTGCACCAGGGCCCTCAGATCCCTTTGTACTTCAGTACTTTCCAGTTTCTTGCCATTAAGATAATAACTTGCTCTACGATTTTTCCTGCCAAAGTGCATAACCTCACACTTTCCAGTATTGTATTCCATCTGCCAAATCTCTGCCCACTTACTTAGCCTGTCTATGGCCCCTTGTAGGTTTTTTATGTCCTCCTCACTCACTACTTTCCCTCCCATCTTAGTATCATCTGCAAACTTTGATATGTTACATTTGGTCCCCTCCTCCAAATCGTTAATATAGATTGTAAAGAGTTGGGGACCCAGCACTGACCCCTGCGGAACACCATTAGTTACTGATTGCCAGTCTGAGAATGAACCATTTATCCCAACTGTCTGCCTTCTGTTAGATAGCCAATCCTCTATCCATGCCAGAATATTACCCCCAATCCCGTGATTTTTTATCTTAAGCAATAATCTTTTGTGTGGCACCTTGTCAAATGCCTTTTGGAAGTCTAAATACACTACGTCCACTGGTTCCCCTTTATCCACCCTATATGTTGCTTCCTCAAAGAACTCCAGCAAATTTGTCAAACATGACTTCCCCTTCATAAAACCATGCTGACTTTGTCCTATTAAATTATGATTATCCAAATGCCCTGTTACTGTCTCCTTAATAATGGACTCCAAAATTTTACCTACCACAGATGTTAGGCTAACCGGTCTATAGTTTCCAGCCTTCTGTCTACTGCCCTTTTTAAATAAGGGTGTTACATTAGCAGTTTTCCAGTCTGCCGGGACCTTTGCTGAGTCCAGGGAGTTTTGGAAAATTATTACCAATGCTTCCACAATCCCTACCGCCACTTCCCTCAAGACCCTAGGATGTAAGCCATCAGGTCCAGGTGATTTATCCGCCTTGAGTCCCATTATTTTACCGAGTACCACTTCCTTAGTGATTTTGATCGTGTTTAGCTCCTCCCCCCCTATAGCCCCCTGTTTGTCCAGTGTTGGGATATTCTTAGTGTCCTCTACTGTAAAGACTGATAATAAATATTCATTCAGTGTTTTTGCCATCTCCATATTTCCCACCATTAATTTCCCGGTCTCATCCTCTAAGGTACCAACATTTACTTCAGCCACCTTTTTTCTTTTTATATAACTATAAAAACTTTTACTATCTGTTTTTATATTTTTTGCTAATTTACTTTCATAATCTATCTTCCCTTTCTTAATCAATCTTTTTGTTATTTTTTGCTGTCTTTTAAAGTTTTCCCAATCCTCTATCCTCCCACTAGATTTGGCTACCTTATATGCCCTTGTTTTTAGTCGAATACTATCCTTAATTTCTTTACTTAGCCACGGATGGCTGTCTTTTCTTTTACACCCTTTTCTTCTCAGTGGAATATATATTTTTTGGAAGTTGTAAAATAACTCCTTAAATGTACACCACTGATCATGTATCGTCTTACCCTTTAATCTATTTTCCCAATCCACTCTACTCAATTCCGCTCTCATACCTTCATAGTCTCCTTTATTCAAGCTTAGCATGCTTGTTTGAGATCCAACCTTCTCACCCTCTAATTGAATATGGAATTCAACCATGTTATGGTCACTCATTCCAAGGGGATCGTTTACTAGGACATTTTTAATTAATCCTGTCTCGTTACACAGGACCAGATCTAAGGTTGCTTGCCCCCTGGTTGGTTCAGTTACATACTGCTCAAGAAACCCATCCCTAATACACTCAATGAACTCATCCTCAAGGCAGCCCTGCCCAATTTGATTTGTCCAATTAATATGATAGTTAAAATCCCCCATAATTATAGATGTTCCCTTATTACAAGCCTCAACTATTTCCTGATTGATATTCCGTCCAACGGAGTTGCGACTGTTTGGAGGCCTATAGACTACGCCCACTAGTGTTTTTTGCCCCTTATTTTTCCTTACCTCCACCCAAACTGTTTTATTATCCTGATCTTTTGACCCAATATCATTTCTCTGTATTACAGTGATTCCTTCCTTTATTAACATAGCCACCCCACCTCCCCTTCCTTCCTGCCTGTCCTTCCTGATCGTTAAATAACCTGGTATGTTTAATTCCCAGGCATTGTCACACTGCAGCCATGTTTTTGTAATGGCCACAAGGTCATACCCATATGTAGTTATTTGTGCCATTAACTCATCTATTTTGTTACGAATCCTACGTGCATTCAGATAGAGAACTTTCAAATATGTTTTGTGACACTTAGTTCCTGCTTTTGCCCTTTTTATTACTTTACCTTTCACTCCATACCTTCTGCCCCTTCCTGACACACACTGGTTTTTAATTTCCCCACTGCTACCTAAGTCTATGACCTTCTCTGTTGTCATTTTTATTATTTGCTCTCGAGGAACCTCCCCCACACTAGTTAGTTTAAAGCCCTCTCTACAGCCCTAGTTATATGATCCGCCAGGACTCTAGTCCCAGCACTGGCCAAGTGAAGCCCGTCCCAACGGAACAGCTCCCTCCTGCCCCAGTACTGGTGCCAGTGTTCCAGGAAGCAAAACCCATTTCTCCCACACCAGTCTTTGAGCCACGCATTTAACTCTCTAATTTTATTTGTCCTAGCCAAATTTGCTCGTGGCTCAGGTATTAATCCAGAGATTATTACCCTTGAGGTTCTGTTTTTTAATTTGACCCCTAGCTGCTCATACTCCTTTAACAGAACTGGCTTCCTAGTCCTATCTACGTCGTTTGTACCAACATGGACCACGACAACTGGATCCACCCCCTCCCACTGCAAGTTTCTTTCCAGCCCAGAGGAGATGTCCTTAACCCTGGCACCGGGTAGGCAACACAGCCTTCGGGACTCTCGCTCTCGGCTGCAGAGAACTCTATCTATCCCCCTAATAATACTATCCCCTACCACTACAACATTTCTATTTACTCCCCCCTCTTGAATGGCCCCCCGTTCCACGGTGCTGTGGCCAGGTTGCTCATCCTCCCTGCAGTCCCTGCTCCTGTCCCCACAGGGAGTAAGAACCTCGAACCTGTTGGACAAGAGCAAGGGCTGCGGCTCCTCCAGCTCTACCTCCTGGATCCCCGTACCTGCCTCACTCGTAGTCACACCGTCCTGTCCCTGACCATGGGCTACATCTGAATGAGCTCAGACTCCAGCTCATCAACACGGAGCTGGAGTTCCTGCGACACATCAGGGAGGGGGAGAAGTACCTGGACTCTGTGTATCAGGAGGTGGTCACGCCTATGAAGTTAATTAATTCAGATGTAGCCCATGGTCAGGGACAGGACGGTGTGACTACGAGTGAGGCAGGTACGGGGATCCAGGAGGTAGAGCTGGAGGAGCCGCAGCCCTTGCTCTTACCATGTACCTGGTGGGTGGTGTCCTCACGTGTGATGATGGTATCTGTGTTGATGATCTGGCATGTCTTGCAGAGGTTGCTGTGGCAGGGTTGTGTGGTGTCGTGGTCGCTCTTCTCCTGAAAGCAACGCAAAATCATCGAGCAGAAACTGATAGCCAAGTTCCGCACCCATGAGGACGGCCTGAACCGGGATCTTGGGTTCATGTCACGCTACATGTAACCGCACCTGACGTAGGGTCATCCAGACTTGAGTCGTCGTTGGCTTGTTCTCTCCACACAGATGCGGCCGGACCTGCTGTGATTTCCAGCAAAAAAAATGTTTTTTGTCTGTTTTTTTGTTTTTCATACAGACCCCAGCATCTGCAACATTTGACCCCTTGTGACCCCACCTCATTGCTCTTTGATGTAATGTTTTCCTGACTGACCTGTTTGGACACCATTTACACCTTTGATTGCTGTGATTATCTCTCTGCCGAGGTGTGATAAATGGCAGTTAGAGAGATTACCTGTAAACATCTGACATTATTCTCTGACTATATAAGCTGTGTTTTTATGCATCTCTCCACTTCACCTGACGAAGGAGCACTGCTCCGAAAGCTTGTGATTTCAAATAAAGCTGTTGGACTATAACCTGGTGTTGTGTGATTTCTTACATTTGTCCACCCCAGTCCAACACCGGCATCTCCACACCATAGAAGGACAAGGGCAGCAGGCGCATGGGAACACCACCACCTCCCAAGTTCCCCTCCAAGTCATACACCATCTTGGAAATATATTGCCGTTCCTTCATCGTCGCTGGGTCAAAATCCTGGAACTCCCTTCCTAACAGCACTGTGGGAGTACCTTCACCACACGGACTATAATGGTTCAAGAAGGAGGCTCACCACCTCTTTTTCAAGGGCAATTTGGGATGGGCAATAATGTTGTCCTTGCCCACATCTCGTGAATGAATAAAACAGATTGTATATTCCCTTTTTAAATAGGAATTAGATTGTTGCTGGAAAAAGAGGAATGTTAAATGTGGTTGAAAAATGCATTTGTTTTTAAGAGACTATGGGCTAAAAATTGAGTAGCACCCCAATTGGGGCGCTAACTGCGCCGGAGCGCTAAAAGTAGCGTCCCGGAAAAATTAGCATCCCCACTCCGGAAATTGAGTGGTTGCGCCCCAAGAGGGAAGTGGGACACTACTGGAAGTGCCCCGCATCCCTTTTGGGTGCTGTGAGTCAATATTGCGGCGTTATGTGCCGCAGCGCCACGGTATTGCAGGCCTTCCTCCCCTTCTTAAAGGGGAGGGGCCTTGCCTTGTGCAGCGCGACCTGAGGCCCAGCTGGACCCCCGGGGATCGGGAGTGCAGTCAAAAGAGCCCAGCACTCAAGAGAAGTGCTGGGCTCTTGGAGTGCAGCCAGCACTCCACGGTGGGGGGGGTGGAGGGGGGCGTTCAGGAGGTCTGGGACGGAAGCGCAGGCAGGTGCTGGCAGGTGGCCAGCAAAAAAATGGCCACCCCGCATTTAAATTGCGCCTCCCCAGCTGCAGGTACGCCCCCCTGACCCCGTTGGACATAGCATCTGGCGGTAAGTCAGGGGGCGCTCCCGAAGATCGTGGCCGGGGCATGAGGGGGGCTCTGCGCACGCCAATGATGTCATCGCCAGTGGCGCAGCGCCGCAGGGCGCTACCGGTTAGCACCACCACTAACCTCCCGCTAAATTTTGCGGGAGGCGTGGGCAGTGCCGCGCCGGGGCACTGGTTGCTTTGCGTCCCGTTAGCGCCCTCTTAAAGCGTTAACGGGAGGCACAACCAACTGAATTTTTCCCAAAGGGAATGCAATAGATAGAAACATAGAAGATAGGAGCAGGAGTAGGCCATTCGGCCCTTCGAGCCTGCTCCGCCATTCAACGAGATCATGGCTGATCATCCAAACCCTAGCACCCGGTCCCTACACCGACAGCCATCCCACACAAGCCCTATCCCCGTAACCCCACGTATTTAATCCCCCCTAACACTAAGGGCCAATTTTTTTATCATGGCCAATCAACCTAACCCGCACATCTTTGGGCTGTGGGAGGGTACCGGAGCAAACCCACGCAAACATGGGGAGAATGTGCAAACTCCACACAGACAGTCACCCGAGGCCGGATTTGAACCCGGGTCCCTGGCACTGTGAGGCAATAGTGCTAACCACTATGCCACTGTGCAGTGTAAATGGATTTTCAGAAGGTATTTTGATAAGGTGCCACACAGGAGACAAGTTATAGAGATTCAGGTGTATAATCTATAAAGAATATAAAAATTATAAGGATTAAGAGAGAGAGAAAAAAAGAGAGAGAAAGGAAAGTAAGAAAAAAATATAAAAATTTGAAATTTTACATTTTTAAAATCTCCTAAAACAATTCACAACCTGAAGGAATGAGACTCCACACTTATAATAGTTAATGTTCGATGCCAGAGATGCAGTAATTAACACTTACCACACCATTAAAAGGGTACTTGCACTTGTAATTATTAGCCTTAAATATCTGCAGCGGGCTTAGTTCATATCTACCGCGCAAATACAGCAACTTCACAACATTCAATGCATGTCAATGGTGAGGCAGTGAGGAAGATGCCATTTTTGCAAAGCTAATGGTGAAATGGCACAACTCTGACAGAAACTTTTGGATACTCACATTTAACTGTGCATCTGCCCCTCCCCTGAAGTTGCTGTACCATTTATGCATGAATAACAGCGAGTGCCATTAGCCTCACTGTTATTTTGACAGCAAAATCTGGCCCATTAGGCAATGAAAAGCTTGGTCAAAGAGGTAGGTTTTAAGAAGGGACTTGAAGGAGGAGAGAGCGGTGCAGAGGTGGAGAGGTGTAGAAATTGAGGGAGGGAATTGCAAAGCTTAGGGTTTAGACAGCTGAAGGCACGGCTGCCTATGGTGGGGCAAAGAGGTTGGGGATGCACAAGAGGCCAGTGTTGTAGGAACACAGAGTTCTTTTTGAGGGTTGTAGGGCTGGAGGAAGTTACAAAGAAAGGGAGAGGTGAGGCCATGTGGGGATTTGAACACAAAGATGAGGGGGGAAAAATTCAGTTGTTTGCGCCTCCCGTTAGCGCCTTAAGAGGGCGCTAATGGGGCACAAAGCAACTAATGCCCGGGCGCGGCGATGTTTGCGCTGCTCGCAAAATTAACTAGACATTTTGCGGCGGTGTTAAACACTGCCGCCACGATCTCCTGCACCGGCAGATTGTGATGTCAGTCGAGTGCGCAACGCCCCGTTAGCGCTCCGGACCGGATATTGAGTGGCACCTCTTGCCTTACCGCCTGCCGCTAGCAACGACAGGTTGAGGGGAGCGTTATGCTGCCAGAAAGGGACTGGGGGAGCGCTATTTAAAGGCGACTGCTTCCTGCCTTTTTTTGTCGGTAACATTTTTGCACCACGCATTCTGAGAGAGAGAGAGAGAGACTTCTGGAGAGATTCAACGCTGTGTGAAGTAGTTTTGGGTACTGAGCAGCACTTTGCAGGTTTATTTTGATTTGCCCTTCCTTGCTTCGCCAGCGCTCTGAGGTAGCGCCTCGCTCCTCGGCCTTTGCGCCTTAAGACAGGTGTGAAGCGCCTGATTTAGCGCTCCAATCACCTCCAGGGGCGATAATAGCCAAGTTTGCTGTTGGAGGCGATAATTAGCGACAGGCGCTAAACTTTGCGCACGGCCCATAATGGCGCCCCAAACGGGGCGATACTGAATTTTTCCCCTGAGAACTTTAAATTTGAAACATTGGCGGACTGGGAGAGAATGTAGGTCAGCGAGCACAGGGGTGATTGGTGAGCGGAATTTGGTGTGGGTTACAATATAGGCAGCAAAGTTATGGATGAGCTCAACTTTATGGAGGGTGGAAGGTGGGAGGCCGGCCAGGAACGCATTGGACTATTTAAGTCTGGAGGTAACAAAAGCATGGTTGAGGGTTTCAGCAGCAGACACTTTGAGGCAGGGACAAAGACTGGCAACATTATGATATTGAAATGCTGCAATAGAAATATGGGGTTGGGCATCCTCATTGCAGAATTGCTAGGACACTTGGAATGTATTAGTGCTGTTCAAAAACAGTTGCTTTATCATCACAGAAAATGTATTTGCAGCACTGTCGATGCCTTAGTAATCAGCGCAGCAAATTCCTATCTGTGGGAAAGGCTCTTTAGCTTTGAGACTATCAACAAATAAACTTGCAACTGAATAGATTTCTAGAATTGCTCAATAAGATACAAGCATCAGCCAAACTACACCTTCAATTTTACACTCCAGTTACTGCCACCCACAGCCATAGAAGAGCAGGTTGAATATCTGCCTTTACTTCAACCTGTCCTACCAAGCGTGGGAGTATTGTGAAGCAGCAGCACATGTTTATGGGTGACTTTTGCAGGGTACGGGAAGTTTAAATTCTCACTGATTTTCATCCAGCAAATTAACACTGCCTCTGAAATGCTGACTCTCCATGTAAAAGGCAAGTGGTTGGCATGTATGCTTATTGTATGAGCACCGCTAGAGCATGGCCAGCCATAGTATTAAGAATTGGTTTTACTGACATTAATGTAATACTGCAGACAACTTAAGAGTAAGTTTGGCAAATACATTTGAACACATCACATCATATCTCATAAAATTGTGGACACTGTGCAAGTTAGTGGATGGAAAATTTGGCAATATATGCTGGCTTCACATGAAACCCTTTCGGTGGTACGGTGTCTCTCAAAATTTATCCTCAAGTACTTTTTTTGTTTTTAAACAAGCTCATGTTCTAAGCTATTATGCCACAATCAATGACATTAAAAATTTTCCGGGGCATCGGCAGGCTGGATTGGTGGCGGGTTGGGTGGGAAATTTGATATTTTTGACAGCAGGTCGGTAACCCTCTGTCAACTTGCCACCACGCACATTTCCTGATGTTGGGTCTGTCAGCGCTGAGCAGACCCGACAGGCAGCGGCAGGAGACCCAATTCAGGTAATTAGTGGCTTGTTTAGAACCACTTAAGAATGATTTTCAGCTTACCTTTTGCATTTGACAGCTCGCCCACGGGGTCCATGCTGGTCGTGGACCATGTCTGTCAAGCTGAGGCGGGGGTTCAGTGGCCATTGAATCAGCTGCTGAGGTGACAGCTTCAAATGTAAAGTAAAAGCTCCCACCTTACAGAGATATCTTCCCTCAGCCACAAGCTGTTCCTCACTGCAGTTCCACAACAGATTCACCATGCTGCAAGTCTTTACACAAGTCTCCATCCAGTCCGACCTCATTACCTCTCTCACCATTGACAGATCGCTTCTGTCATCTCTACTTCACCTGCCATCTATTCCATCAGCACGGGTGCCCTTGAAACTCTCACACCTTGGTCCTCTGAATCCCACCACAATCAGCCCCAACACCAGCAGCACCAGGCACACCAACAACAACACCATCAACCTTCTCTGCAATCAACTGATGCTGCACAGGACAGAGGGCATCAGCATCCGAGCACATTGCTGCCCGGGAGGCCAGGGATAGCCTCACCATGGCCAGCTTTACTTCGCTTGACTCTGTACACCCTGGCTGCCACATGATGCACCAGGCTGGCACCACCCCACACCAACACCATAAAGCGTCCCTACAATGCCCAAGTCATTCCTTTCACACTCATGAAAATTGTGGTGCGGGTTGGAGGGGGGGTGGGTGGTAACTTTTATGTCTCACCATTCATTGCAACTCACTAAGCCACTGCCAAAGGTGCACAAAAATCTGTCCAAGAACGCAAAGTGTTGAAAATAAAAGCTTCAATGTTTGACAGCACATTAACAGAAACTTTACATGAACATTGAATAAAACACTCAAGTGGCTACCCTTGTGTGTTGTTAGTTGGTATGATTGCACAAGGATGAGGGTGGCTAGTGAGATGGGGATGTGATAATGCAGATAGAGATGGATGGGTGGAGGCCCAAGGTAAGTTGGTGTGAGTAAGGATGTGCAGGAGTAGGTTAGGGAAGTCAGATTGATGGGGATGTGATGAGAGGCACAGCAGGATGAGGTTGACTGTGGCTTTGTACTAACATTTTGTGATCTACTGAGATCATTGAACTGTTTGTGGCACTGCACCCAGGTCCTCCTGACCACATCCCTGCTTGTGCCCTCCTGTGCAGTGTACAACTAGGCTGTGTTGATCTCCTGGGGAGGTCTCTTCCACCCATGGGAAGGGAAGAGGACCTCCCTGCGTGCTAGACTCCCTCCATAAGCATATGGAGGGAGTCATGGGAGAGCCTGGGTGCATTCCTGTGCCTTTGTGCAGTTAATGGCCCAGAAATTCGTGTCGGGGGCTTCCCGCGGGTGCAAGCCCCCGACCTACACTTACCTAGCGCGCCGGCAGTTGAAGCCTGGGCCTGCGTGGATTTCCTGTCTGTGGCCCGGTTCAGCTCCCGGCGCGCTGTGCTTGCGTGACCCAGCGGCGTACTTAGTGTGATGCGTCGGCTGGGATCACGTGAGCACTGGGCAACCAATCGGAGGATGCAAAAGTTCATTCATGAGTTTGACAGTAAGAACTGTCAAACTCATGAAAACTCCGGGTGCCCAAAACAGTACTTAAACTTGAAATAAAATTTTAAAAAACATCACACTATTTAAATGAACTATAAATAACTTTAAATAACTATTTTAAACAATAATTTAAATTTTTGAAAAAAATAATTTTATAAAAAATCGGGGCTAAAAATACACTTACATTACTGTAAAGTCTTTAAAAATAATAAACCTGTGGAAAAAAAATTCTAATTTTAATTAATAGACCACTTACCTTTTAAAATTAAGTCCTTACGTCTGCTTTTTTAAAGTGTAAAAAGTGGAGGCCTTCACGCACGGACAAACCTGGAAAAAAAAGGAAGTTCAACGTGCACGGGCAGACTCCTGCGCGCACGCGTTCGACCTCTGAACCCCTGGGTTCAGAGGATCGGAAATGCCGGTTTCCCACGCATGCGCTGTGCATGCAGAAAACCGGCAATTCCATCGGTCCCACGCGTGAGTACACGGTGCTTACTCGCGCGTTGGGACACTAATTTCTGGGCCATTGTCAGTGTTTGCAGCACCTCAATGCTGTAGAACAATGACAACACAAATGTCAAAATAAAGTTGGCCATGGTCCCTTTAAGGAAACCAGCTGATGATGCGTCATCAGATGACTGGAGGACTGCTAATGTGGTACCCTTGTTTAAAAAGGGAGAAAAGGTTAGATCGAGTAATTACAGGCCAGTCAGGCTAACCTCGGTGGTGGGAATATTATTGGACAGAATTCTGAAGGACGGGATAAATCTTCATTTAGAAAGACACGGATTAATCAAGGATAATCAGCACGGATTTGTTAAGGGAAGGTCGTCTCTGATAAACTTGATTGAATTTTTTGAGGAGGTAACAAGGAGGGTAGATGAGGGTGGTGCATTTGATGTAGTGTATATGGACTTTAGCAAGGCTTTTGATAAGGTTCCACATGGCAGACAGGTCACGAAGTTAAAAGCCCATGGGATCCAGGGCAAAGTGTTAAGTTGGATTCAAAACTGGCTCGGAGGCAGGAAGCAGAGGGTTGATGGGTGTTTTTGTGACTGGAAGGTTGTTTCCAGTGGGATTCGTCAGGGCTCAGTACTAGGTCCCTTGCCTTTTGTGGTATATATCAATGATCTAGACTTGAATATAGGGGGTATGATTAAAAGTTTGCAGATGATACTAAAATCGGCTGTGTGGTTGATACTGAAGAAGGAAGCTGTAGACTGCAGGAAGATAGCAATAAATTGGTCAGGTGGGCAGAACAGTGGCAAATGCAATTCAATCCGGAGAAGTGCGAGGTAATGCATTTGGGGAGGGCCAACAAGGAAAGGGAATATACATTAAATGGTAGGACACTGAGTAGTGTAGAGGAACAAAGGGACCTTGGAGTGCATGTCCACAGATCCCTGAAGGTAGCAGGCCAGGTAGATAAGGTGGTTAAGAAGGCATACGGAACGCTTGCCTTTATTAGCCGTGGCACAGAATACAAGAGCAGGGGGGTTATGCTTCAACTGTATAAAACACTAGTTAGGCCTCAGCTAGAGTACTGCGTGCAGTTCTGGTCACCACATTACAGGAAAGATGTGATTGCACTAGAGACAGTACAGAGGAGATTTAAAAGGATGTTGCCGGGAGTAGAGAATCTTAGCTATGAGGAAAGACTGGACAGGCTGGGTTTGTTTTCCTTGGAACAGAGGAGCCTGAGGGGAGACCTTTTTGAGGTGTATAAAATTATGAGGGGCCTAGATAAAGTGGATAGAAAGGACTTATTTCCCTTAGCAGAGGGGTCAAAAACCAGGGGGCACAGATTTAAAGTAATTGGTGGAAGGGATTAGAGGGGATTTGAGGGGAAATTTCTTCACCCAGAGGGTTGTGGGGGTCTGGAACTCACTGCCTGAAAGGGTGGTAGAGGCAGGAACCCTAACCACATTTAAAAAGTACTTGGATGTGCACTTGGGATGCTGTAACCTGCAGGGCTACGGACCAAGAGCTGGGAGGTTGGATTAGGCTGGATAGCTCTTTGTTGGCCGGCGCGGACACGATGGGCCGAAATGGCCTCCTTCCGTGCTGTAACTTTCTATGATTCTATGATTCTATGACGTCACCAGACCCGCATCCTCTAATTGGCCGGGAAGCGCGCTGGGTGGGCTTTACAAGCCCAATCAAGGGAAATTCATTTCACAGAGTGGGATGGAGCCGACAGCGAGGCCGGGACCCGCCACCGACATCGCCCGCCATGGACCCACTGAGGTCAGCAAAATCGCAGCCTAGGTGTACAGTGATTATGGTGCTTTATGATGCATTTAAGGGGTATTGCTTGACTATTTCGCTTGGCCAATAACCGTATGCTTATGTACTTGTCCTGCCAACATTAATTAAATTATTTGGTATTTCAGATGGGGTCAGCCTCCTCTGATCACAGTGGGCATAAATCCCGCTCTGCTGCCCTTGTGCCACCGCATTGGGACCCAAGAATTTCCACGCTTAGAAAGTTACTCACCTCAAAGATGTTGATTATGGTTTGTCCATCTTTGCCAATGACTGCCTATATTCATCTTCATTTAATACGCGTTGTGGGTTTCCATATGAATGTAAAGTCTGCTTTTTACGAGGAATGTTTTCCCACACACAGGACATGGGACGTCCAATTGATCTAATGGCTGATCTTTCCTTTGGGCCCCTTTTTCTTCTAGCTGGATGCGACTTGCTTCAAGCTTTGTCGTGCCATCTTGAATCGTCTTTTGCTACTTTTTCCTACCACAAAGACCATTTTCCCATGTGTCTGTTGAGATGCCTTTTTTTTAGATTGGTCTTTAGGCAATCCTTATATCTTTGAACTGACCACCATAAGAATGTTTGTTTGCCAAACTTCAGCTCACCATAGAATATCTTCTTGGCTAGTCTATTATGAGGCATTCAGACTAAAGTGACCAGCCCACCTTGGCTGCACCTTAACTATCATTGCCTCTATGCCTGGCATATTTGCTCTTCATGCTTTTAAATTTCAGACTCAGGATAAGGGGTCGGCCATTTAGGACAGAGATGAGTAGAAATTTCTTCTCTAAGACGGTTGTGTATCTTTGGAATTCTCCACCCCGGAGGGCTGTGGATGCTTAGTCGCTGATTATATTCAAGGCTGAGATCGATAGATTTTGGGGCACTAAGGGAATCAAGGGATATGGGGATCGGGCGGGAAAATGGAGTTGATGTAGAAGGTCATCCATGATCTTATTGAATGGCGGAGCAGGCTCGAAGGGGCCCTATGGTTTACTCCTCCTCCTATTTCTCATGTTCTTGTGTTCTGAGGACCTCAGTGTCTGGGATCTCGTGCCACCATTGAATTTTCCTGATCTTTCTGAGGCAACCTAGGTGGAAATGATTGAGTTTTCTGATGTGATGACTGTAAGTCCAGTTATCACACCCATATGGCAAGAATGTTAGAAATATTGCCTTGTAGACATTGAGTTTTTTTGACAGTTTAATGTCCTTTTTATCCCATAACCTCATACTCGCTTTTTCACAATTTAACAATTTATCACCTCAAAGATAAAAGTAACTAGCCTATAATTTCCAGGTTTATCCCTTTTCCCAATTTTGAATGGGTGTGTACCATTTGCCATCTTCCATGTGCCTTTTGGAAATTATGATTAGCTCCTTCCCTGTCACTAGCCAATTTCCCTCAGTGTTTTCGAATGCATACCAGGTGGTCTGGCAACCTTTCTACTTTCAGTCCCACTAACCTTCTTAATTAATAGTTAGCTCTACTAGTGGGTCTTCCACATCTTCATTAGGTACTCCTACCACCCTATTTTCACCTTCCTCTGTGATGTACCTTAAATAACTACAGAGACTGGTAGTTATAACTCAAACAGTTGGCTTTTATTAGCTTAGAACTGGACAGAACAGAACACACATGTTAGCCTTCCGATCAGCTTCTCAGAACTGCTAGGAGGCGGAGCCAGGGGCAAAGTAACAGAATCAGGACAATCAATGGCACAGCAGAGTGGTATACAGTACATCAGCATTCCTGGCCAACCAAGAAAACAGCAGGGTTACAATAGATTACAATAGGAAACTATACACAGGTAGAATAAGGTACATACTTATAAGACTTATTTCACCACATTCACCCCTCCTATAAGTTAAGTCTGACCAGGGGTTTTACAGTTTGTAGTGAGCGACGTAGCGTCGGCCGAGGAACCTCCTGGGGAACTTGCTCAGGTTCCTCCGCTGTCCTGGCGTCTGCTGGGTTTTCCAAAACGACGTTTTGTACGTCTTGTACCTCCGGGCATCCCACCCCCACAGGCGGCGCATCACGGTGCTCCACACCCGCATCTTCGCTAGCAGCATCGCTCTCTCTCTCTTCTCCTGCCGGAGCCAGGTCCTTTATTGAAACAGTATCCTCACGTCCATCAGGGTATTGGATATACGAGTACTGAGGATTGGCGTGGAGGAGCTGTACTGCCTCCACTAGGGGATCAGTCTTATGACCTCTCACATGTTTTCGTAGCAGTACAGTGCCCGGGGACATCAACCACCCGGGTAGTGAAATACCTGAAGAAGATTTCCTGGGGAAACCGAACATCCTCTCATGAGGAGTAGCATTTGTTGCGGTGCACAGCAGAGACCTTATGGAATGCAGTACATCGGGGAGAACTTCCTACCAGTGAGAGGTCGGTAGGCCTTTCGAATTTAAAGACAGGACGACTGCCTTCCACACGGTCGCATTCTCCCTCTCAACCTGCCCATTGCCCTGGGGGTTGTAGCTAGTGGTTCTACTAGTAGCAACCCCTTTTGATAGTAAGAACCGGCGTAACTCATCACTCATAAACGACGTTCCTCTGTCGCTATGGATATAGTTGGGCATACTGAACAGACAGAATAAGTTGCAGAGGCTTTTGATTACCGTAGCACTGGTCATGTCCGGGCAGGGAATGGCAAAGGGGAAACGAGAGTATTTGTCTATAACGTTGAGGAAATAGACATTACGATCAACCGATGGGAGAGGACCTTTGAAATCAAGGCTTAGGCGCTCGAATGGCCGAGTTGCCTTGATGAGGTGAGCTTGCTCGGGCCTGTAGAAGCGGGGCTGGCATTCCGCACAAACGCGGCAGGCTCTGGTCATCATTCGGACCTCCTCAATGGAGTAGGGTAAGTTGCGAGACTTGATGAAGTGATTCAATCGGGTGATTTCTGGGTGGCAGAGTGCGTCGTGGAGACTTTGGAGCTTGTCAGTACTAAGGCTGGCACATACCCCTCGAGATAGGGCATCGGGCAGCTCGTTGAGTGCTCCTGGCCTGTACATAATATCGTAGTCGTAAGTGGACAGTTCTATCCGCCATCTTAGGATCTTGTCATTTTTTATCTTGCCTCTCTGCTTCGTGTTAAACATAAAGGCCACAGACCGCTGGTCAGTGAGGAGTGTGAAACGTTTGCCGGCGAGATAATGTCTCCAATGTCTGACCGCCTCGATAATTGCTTGTGCTTCCTTCTCAACGGAAGAATGCCTGACTTCAGGACCCTGTAGTGTACGGGAAAAGAAGGCTACCGGTCTCCCAGCCTGGTTGAGGGTTGCAGCCAATGCGAAATCAGAAGCATCGCTCTCTACCTGGAAGGGTATCCTCTCATCTACAGCACATACCACGGCCTTTTCAATGCCCCGTTTGATGTTGGTGAATGCCTCCTGCGCTTCTACTGATAGAGGGAAAGACGTCGACTTGATAAGGGCTCGGGCTTTGTCCGAGTAGTTGGCCACCCACTGAGCATAATAAGAGAAGAATCCCAGACACCTTCTTAAGGCCTTAGGGTTATGTGGCAGTGGTAGTTCTTTAAGCGGGCGTAATCGTTAAGGGTCTGGCCCGATTACCCCATTCTCTACCACACAGCCAAGAATACACAGACGAGTAGTGTTGAAAGTACATTTGTGCTCGTTATAGGTCAGGTTTAGCTTTTGGGCAGTCTCTAGAAATTTAGCGAGATTCCGGTCATGCTCCTGTTGGTCGCGTCCACAGATAGTAACATTGTCCAGGTACGGAAATGTTGCCTCCAACGCATTCTCATCTACCATACGGTCCATTTCCCGTTGGAAAACGGAAACTCCATTCGTGACCCCGAAGGGTACCCTAAGGAATTGGTACAGGCGCCCATTTGCTTCAAAAGCCGTATAAGGACGGTCATCTACTTTTATGGGGAGCTGGTGATAGGCAGACTTTAAGTCAATAGTGGAAAACACACGATACTGGGCAATCTGGTTCACCATCTCGGAGATGCGAGGCAAGGGATAGGCGTCTAGTTGCGTATATATGTTGATGGTCTGGCTGTAGTCGACCACGAGCCGTTTCTTTTCGTTAGTTTTAACCACCACTACCTGAGCACGCCACGGGCTATTACTATTTTCGATGATACCATCCCGCTGTAGCCTTCCTACTTCTTCTTTTATAAATGTTTTTATCTTCCGAACTGTACCGTCGACTTTTGGTCGCGATAGGTCTACAGTTTGGGGTGAGGTTCGCAAACAGAGATGGCGGGCTTTTCTTTAAAGTGGAGAGGCCGCAAACTGTGAGCGGGGGCTGGGATCCGCCATATGCAAGTGTGACGCTCTCGTGGTGGCACTGGAAATCTAGGCCTATAATTAGTTTCACGCAGAGCTGCGGCAACACAAGGAGTTTAAAATCTTTATACTCTGTGCCCTTAACAGTCAGTGTTACTTTACAGAAACCGCTTACCTCCGAAGTGAGGGACTTAGATGCCATCGCGACATTGCTCCGGGTAGGGTACACCTTTAGTGAGTACGGTTTTATGAGGCTAGGGTGAATAAAACTCTCAGTACTCCCACAATCGATTAAACACTTCGTCGGGTGTCCATTTACCTTAACGTCCATCATAGACTTTGATAGTGGATGCGGTCTGGACTGGTCAACCGTGACTGAGGCTATCATAGATCCGTAGGCGGCCGCTGAGACGGTATCAAATTCTGGGACCACGTGTAGGACCGCGGAGACCTTATCAGGTACGGGATTCCCCTTACATACCTTGCTGAAATGTCCCCGTTTCTTGCACTTGAAACATGTGGCGTCTTTCGCAGGACATCGGTGTCTGGGGTGCTTGAGCTGGCCGCAGAAGTAGCATCTTGGTCCGCGGGACATCGCTGCAGTGGTGGGGCTGGGTGGAGACTCCCGTGGTGTAGGGCTGGTCCGAGGCCCAGGCGGAGAGGATGGCGCCTCCTCGCTCGGCGCGCACGAGGCTGAGAGGGCCGCATGGCCTGACGCATAGGTCTCGGAGTTCTTCTGCGCCACATCCAGCGATCGAGCTGTAGCCACAGCCGTCTTTAGATCCAGAGTGTCCCTTTCAAGCAACCTCTGCCTAATGTAATTCGATCGAAGGCCCGATATAAACGAATCGCGAACCGCTTCTTCCTGGTACAAAATGGCCGTCACAGCCTTGTAGTTGCAGTCCTTCGCCAGGGCCTTTAGATTCTGTAGAAAATCATCCAGCGATTCTTCCGGTAGTTGCCTGCGGGTAGCCAAGAGATGCCTGGCATACACCTCGTTAACAGGCTTCAGGTATTGGGCCTTGAGAGTCGCGAGTGCATCCTCGTAAGTAGGAGCATCCTCGATTAGCGAGTAGGTCCGATGACTTACTAGGTTAGTCAGTAGGCCCAGTTTGTTGGCCTCATCATCGAGCGATGCAATGAAATGTTCGAAACACCGGAGCCAATGTGCGAATTTCTTCGATGCGTCCGCCGAATGTGGATCACTGTCTAGACGCTCCGGCTTCAGGAGTCTGTCCATCCCTGGAAGTAGTAAGCTAATAAAATTGATGTACCTTAAATAACTACAGAGACTGGTAGTTATAACTCAAACAGTTGGCTTTTATTGGGCCAGAAATTCGCGGCCAGAAGCGTGAGTACGGTCGGGGTACTCACGCATTTGGCCGTTGGAAATGCCGGCATTCAGCAGGAACAGCGCATGCGGGGAACGCCGGCATTTCCAGACCCGAAGTCTATTCACAGCGCGTGCGACTGCACAGGCAGCGCTTGCGCAGTGAACTTTGTGGATTTCAATGATGGATTCAGTGAGAGTAAGTCCTTAGAAGTTACACTTGAAAAAAGCAAGTGTAAAGTTGTTCATTGGCTGCGGAGGAAGATATATTTTATCGTGGAGCTTCTGAAATGCAAATATTTTTGTTTGGGAAAGGGAGGGAAGTTATTTTAAGAAATTTTAAGTAAGTTTTAAAGTTAAAATTTTTTTTTTTTAAAGGGTTTTCAGAACGGTAGGTAGAAGGAGCAATTGTGGCTGTGTGAATGGAATGTGAGAATGAGTTATGTATGTATGTCCACATATATTCCTTTACGTATATGTATGTATGTTTTATATTCCTTTACTAATGTGTATGAATGTATGTTTTTAATTATGATTTTCCAATAAGTTACTTTCTCTGAAAGTCATAATTAAGTAATACATTCATACACATAAGTAAAGGAATATATACATAACACGCAAAGGAACATATACAGACATACATACTTTCAGAAGCTCCACGATAATAAATATCTTCCTCTGCAGCCTCTGGAGCAACTGTACCCACGCTTTTTCATGTGTAAGTTGTAATGACTTGACCTCACTGAAAGCATTAATGAAAGCGGCGAATTATACTGCACACGCGCTGCCTGTGCAGTCGCACGCGTTCTGCCTCTGAACCCCTTCGTTCAGAGGACAGGAAATGCCGGTTTTCCCCACATGCACTGTGCATGCTGAAAACCGGCATTTCATCCGGCCAGATGCGTAAGTACCCCGACCATACTCGCGCATTTGGAAGGGAATTACTGGGCCAACATTTTACATGTCAATAAAATGAAAAATTTAACAATTGCACGACTTGCCCCCTCGCATCTACGACTGAGGGTCCAAGGAGGTGCATTGCGCAAGAGGTCATCATCGTACGTATCCTCACACTGTTCCCTTTGGGGAACTGTATGAAGTGGTGGAAGGATTTATGGCCGTGATTAACGCTCATTCCGTGACCGTAACCATCTTTGAACCAGCCATTAGGGTGGTTAGTCCTATGGCGGGAGAGTTTTACGGGCTCCCACAACCCATCTGAGGGGGGGGGGCCACCAACACCCACGGACGCAAGTATCCCGCTGGATGTCCACCCAGAATTTAAAGTTGGAGCTCCGACTCCACTTGCCGGGACTGTCTGGAGTGGGGTTCAAAACCCTACTCCTTCTGGCCCAGCGGCGGGGATGCTTACTACTACGCAAAAGGCCCACTCCGCACAAAAGGTGACACCCATACGTTTCCTGCGCCTTTTCCCTCCCCGTGACTGGAGCCCTATGCTGCCATTTCACGTTGCTAATCGGATTGGGCCTTTGTCATAGCGGTAGGATCCCCGCCGCTGGGCCAGATCAGGGTAGGGTTTCGAACCCCGCTCCAGACAGTCCCGGCAAGTGGAGTCGGAGCTCCGGCTCTAAATTCTGGGTTGACATCCAGTGGGATATTTGCGTCCGTGGGTGTGGGTGGCCCCCCCCTCCTTGTATAGCTTGTGGGAGCCCGTAAAACCCTCCCGCCATAGGACTAACCGCCCTAATGGCTGGTTCAAAGATGGTTACGGTCACGGAATGAGCGTTAATCATGGCCATAAATCCTTCCACCACTTCATACAGTTCCCCAAAGGGAACAGTGTGAAGACACGTATGACGACGACATTGCTAAATAAATAAATGGAATTGAAAAAATTCTTTTAGGGCTTTTAAAAGTCTTTAAATTGCTTTAATTCTCTTTAAAACTACTTCAGATTACTCAAAATAATGTAAACATTTTAAAAAGTTTATAAAAGTTACCAAAATCTTCAAAAAACTTCCAAAAACCTATTTAAACTGCTGCTTTGCATGCAAAAATGCTTAGCAGCTTGACAGAAACATTGGGGGCGTGTCCAGTGAAACTGAGACCTCAAGGGGCGTGTCTCACTTGCACTGCACGCTCCTGGCTTCGCGCTGGCTGCACTCCTGGGCGGCGTGACGTCATACGCTGCCCGGGATTCTTCTTTTTCAAACACCAAGTCCAGGCGTCCCTGGAGCTGATCGGCAGTAGCGCGGGGTAAGTGCATATACGGGGCTTGCACGCGCGGCAAGCCCCGTTCACCAATTTCTGGCCCAATAGCTTAGAACTGGACAGAACAGAACACACATGTTAGCCTTCCGATCAGCTTCTCAGAACTGCTAGGAGGTGGAGCCAGGGGCGAAGTAACAGAATCAGGACAATCAATGGCACAGCAGAGTGGTATACAGTACATCAGCATTCCTGGCCAACCAAGAAAACAGCAGGGTTACAATAGATTACAATAGGAAACTATACACAGGTAGAATAAGGTATATACTTATAAGACTTATTTCACCACACTCTGTAAAAACTGAGGAATAATACTTATTAAGGACTTTGGGGGAGAAATTCAGTATTGCCCCATTTGGGGCACAATTATCGGCCGGGCGCAAAAATTAGCGCCTGGCGCTAATTATCGCCTCCGACTGCAAACTTGGCTTTTATCGCCCCTGGAGGTGATTGGTGTGCTAAATCAGGCACTTCACATCTGTCTTAAGGCGCAAAGGCCAAGGAGAGAGGCGCTAACTCACAGCACTGGCGCAGCTCATGTGATGTCAGTCAGCAATGGAACACAGACACACTGGCACCGGCCAATTCTTAAAGGGGAGTTCTGACGAATGGTCATCGACCTGAAACGTCAACTTTTTCTCTCTTCACAGATGCTGCTTGACCTGCTGAGTTTCTCCAGCATTTTCTGTTTTCATTTTAAAGGGGAGGGTTTATCTTGGTCTCCATCCACATCCTGTTCATTGCAGCCTTGAGTCTCGGCCTGGAGAGACCTGTACATCAAATCTGCTGGAAAGAACAATGGAGGGTCCCAGGGAAAGAGCTCAGAGTGCAGCCCCCACAGTCTCTTCTAAATAGATACAAGGAAGGGCAAATCAAAATGAACCTGCAAAGTGCTGCTCAGTACCCAAAACTCCTTCACACAGCGTTGAATCTCTCCAGAAGTCTCTCTCTCTCTCAGAATGCATGGTGCAAAAATGTCACCAACAAAAAAAGGCAGGAAGTGGTCACCTTTAAATAGCGCTCCCCCAGTCCCTTCCCGACTGCAAAACGCTCCCCTCAACCTGTCGTTGCTAGCGGCAGGCGTTTAGGCGGGGGGCACCACTCAATATCCAGTCCGGGACGCTACTGGGGCGTTGCGCACTCGACTGATGTCACGATCTGCTGGCGCAGGAGTTCGTGGCGGTAGTGTTTAGCGCCGCCGCAAAATGTCCGGTCAATTTCGCGAGAGGCGCAGATATTGCCGCGCCCAGGCGCTAGTTGGTTTGCGCCCTTCTTAGCGCCCTCTTAAGGCGCAAACGGGTGGCACTACCAACTGAATTTTCCCCCCTTTATTACTTATGGATTTTTTAAAAATTTCAATGATGGAAATGAAGTTAGCTGAACAAAAAAAAACTATACTGAATCCTCCATTATAGCATTACTTCCTTCAGTATTGGTGTGCTTTTTACTGTTTGTTGTAAACCTGAATGCTGCAGATAATTGTAGCCGTATAGAAAGTCGGTCAAGCATTACATCTGAGGATATTTGATATATTTCTCCCTTTTTTTCATAACTGTACATAGTTTTTTTTTATTCGTTCATGGGATGTGGGCTTCACTGGCAAGGCCAGCATTTATTGCCCATCCTTAGTTGCCCTTGAGAAGGTGTTGGTGAGCCGCCTTCTTGAATCGCTGCAGTCCGTGTGGTGAAGTTACTCCCACAGTGCTGTTAGGGAAGGAGTTCCAGGATTTTGACCTAGTGACGATGAAGGATCGGCGATATATTTCCAAGTCAGGATGGTGTGTGACTTGGAGGGGAACCTGGAGGTGGTGGTGTTCCCATGCGCCTGCTGTCCTTGTCCTTCTATGTGGTAGAGGTCGTGGGTTTGGGAGGTGCTGCCGAAGAAGCCTTGCTGAGTTGCTACAGTGCATCTTGTAGATGGTACACACTGCAGCCACAGTATGGTGGTGGAGGGAGTGAATGTTTAAGGTGGTGGATGGGGTGCCAATCAAGCGGGCTGCTTTGTCCTGGATGGTGTTGAGCTTCTTGAGTGTTGTTGGAGCTGCACTCATCCAGGCAAGTGGAGAGTATTCCATCACACTCATTGTAGTGTCCGTGTGTTGATAAAGACACTGAAGACAGGAGTTGGTTCATAGGTGTTTACTAAGCAAAGTCTGGGGGGGGGTTCTAACGGATATACACAATATACAGGCTTATATAGCCCGAGTGGCCATTACCGGCATTACAGCACACCTGCGGCTCTTAAAGGCACATGCACTACAATTCCTCCCCTTTTAGCTAACCAGTACATCATATTTTAAGTAATTATTAATTACATGTTATAAGAAAATTAATATACACATTGCTGTAGTTAATTAATTATAAGTCAGTCTCTCAGGAGGCTTCCTGACTCGGTCCGGACAACGCCTCGGGGGTGTAGTAGTTTCTGGTGGTGTAGTAGGTTCTTTTGGCAAGGCTGATTCGGCTTGAATGCCAGTGTCGGGTTCCAGCATCACCGGATCGGAGGTAGATATGGGTATCTCTACTTCATCGTTAGACGTATAGAGTTGTGGTGTAGGTTGTCCCTTTTCGGATGACTTTATGATTTGGTCAGCATGGCGCCTTATTATGCTTTCTCCGATGTCCACGGTGTACATCAGTGGTCCTAGTCGTGTGCAGATAGTTCCAGGCTGCCATTTCTCGGTACGGTAGTCCCGGGCCAAAACTTGTTGACCTATCTGGAAGGTTCTAGTTGGCCTTTCATTCATGCCTTGAAACTGCCGGTTCTCCACGTCCCTTCTGATGTTGGGCTTGACCAAATCCAGCCGGCATCTTAGGTTTCTATTGAAGAACATCATGGCGGGAGTTTGGTTGGTAACCATATGTGTTGCATTCCTGCGAATAAGAAGTTATCCACCTTGTGCTGAAGTTTTATGTCTTCATTACCCATGGCCTTTATGGCCTTCTTGAAGGTCTGGACAAACCTTTCAGCCAATCCATTGGTGGCGGGATGGTATGGGGCGGACATGTAGTGCTTAACCCCATTGTTTTTTTAAGAACTTTCTAAATTCTTCGGACACAAATTGCGGTCCATTATCAGAACATATCCTGGCAAATATGGTCCTTAACACTGTGATGGTTTTTTCCGTGGTGGTGGAGGACATCTTTATTACCTCCGGCCACTTGGAGTGTGCATCAACCGCGATTAAGAACATTGAGTCCATAAATGGACCAGCAAAGTCGATGTGCACCCTTTGCCAGGGAGATGAGGGCCACTCCCATGGATGTAGAGGGGCTTGTGGTGGAGCGTTTTGGACCTTCTGGCATCCTAGGCAGCTCTTGGTCATTTCTTCGATGTCTCCATCGATACCTGGCCACCATACAAACGCCCTAGCTAGGTTCTTCATTTTCACTCCACCGATATGCCCCTCGTGAAGCTCCTTTAGCACTTTATCCTGGAGTTTGGGTGGAATCACCACTCTGGATCCACACAGCAAGGTTCCTCGGCACACTGACAGCTGTTCTCTTCTTTGCGAGAATGCTGGCAACAGTGGTTCGCCATGTGCTGGCCATCCCTTCACTGTTAAATCGTAGACCCGTGAGAGAGTCGGGTCATTTCTCGTCTCCCTTTCAATGGCAGAATTTGTTACTGGTAGACATTCCACTATGGTAGAGTGGAACATCTCTACTGGGTCTACTGTAGGTGCCTCTTCTACCGTTGGCAACAGTAGGCGCGATAAACCGTCAGCATTCCCATGCTGTTTTGATCCTTTGTATTCTATGTTGTATTGGTGTGCCCCTAGAAAAAGGGACCACCTCGGTAGCCTTTGCGCTGTCATAATGGGAACACCTTTTTTAGGGTTGAATATGGAGATGAGGGGTTGATGGTCAGTCAACAAGGTAAATTTTTGTCCGTGTAGGTAATGGTTGAATTTCTTCACTCCCCATACCAGGCTGAGTGCTTCCCTGTCAATTTGGGCATAGTTACGCTCAGCTGAGTTTAATGAGCATGACGCAAAAGCTATCGGCCATTCTGAGCCATCAGGGAATTTATGGGATAATACTGCTCCTATGCCGTAAGGGGATGCATCGCACTCCAGTCTGATTGGCAGTGATGGGTTGTAATGAGTCAAAACTTCTTCGGATGTGATTAAGTCTGTGCATTTATGGAAGGCACGTTTACAGTCTTTGTTCCATTTCCAAATCAGTCCTGTTTGTAGAAGTTCATTAAGAGGGTGTAGAAGAGTTGATAAGTTCGGTAAAAATTTATGATAGTAATTTATTAATCCCAGGAACGACCTTAATTGTGAAATATTTTCAGGTGCTGGGGCTTTTATGACCGCTTCAATTTTTTCAGGTGACTTATGCAACCCTTCCTTATTAATTATGTGGCCACAATATGATATCTGATGTTGGAAAAATTCGCACTTGGGGCGATTTGCTCGTAGGCCCCGTTCTTTCAGCCTAGTGAGCACCTGCTCCAAATTGGCAAGGTGCTCGTTGTCGTTTTCTCCTGTTACAAGGATGTCGTCTAGGTAGCATTGAGTCCCCGGAATCCCTTGCAGGACTTGCTCCATAGCTCTTTGCCAGATAGCTGGAGCTGATGCTACTCCAAAAACCAGTCGATTGTACTGGTACAGGCCTTTGTGTGTGTTTATCGTGAGATACTTTTTCGAGGCCTCCTCAACCTCCATCTGTAGATATGCCAGTGCCAAGTCAATTTTGGTGAAACGTTTCCCTCCAGATAGTGAGGCGAAAATATCTTCTATTCTTGGAAGAGGATACTGTACTGTGTGAAGGACCGGGTTTACAGTCACCTTGAAGTCTCCACAGATGCGAATTTTTCTCTGTTCTTCAGATTTATCATAATTCAATGCTTTTTTCATGACTGGAACGATGGGTGTTGCCCACTCGCTCCAATCTATTTTGGATAATACGCCTGCCTTTTCCAAATTCTCCAGCTCTGCCTCGACTGCTGGACAAATTGCGTATGGCACCGGTCTTGCCTTAAAAAATTTGGGAATTGCTGCATCTTCCACTTTTATTGAGGCGGTGATGCCTTTCAAGGTTCCCAGTTTCTCTTGAAACACTTCTTTGGCGTTGGCCAAGATGTCTTTTAATCGTTCAGGTATGATGTCATCATTGTTTTTTTTCTTACTGGTCACCGTCAGTGCCTGAATGGAGTGCCAGTCTAAACGTATCTTTCTGATCCATTCACGTCCCAACAACGGTGGACCACCATCTTGTAGAATGTATAAATACAACTTTTGTATTTCTTTGCCGTTGTATACAACAGGCACCCTTATTTTTCCTTTGGGGTATACTTTCTGCCCCGTATATGTTTTTAAGATAATGGATGTGTCTTTTAGAGGTATATGCGAAAATAGCCTCTCGTAATCCCGTCGATTTATTGCGGTTAGAGCTGATCCTGTATCTAGCTCCATTTTAACTGGGGACCCTGCTATCGTGAGGGTAACCCAAATGGTTTGGTAATCATCTTTGGCAAGTACATTATGTAATTTGAGACAGCTTAGTCTCTTGTTTTCGGAGTCGCTATCGCTCTTCTGGTCTTCGGAGCTACTGTCCGTCATCATTTGTACCTTCCTGTACTTTTCTTTATTGAATTTTTTTTTTCTGTCTGTGGATTTATTTTGTCCAGATCGGCATACCCGTGCAATGTGTCCAATCTTTCCGCATTGCCTGCATGCTTTGTCCTTGAACCAGCAGTCCCTCTGGTTATGGGTGGATCTGCCGCAGCGATAACATCTTTCGAAACCCTGTGTCATTTCATGGGTGCCGAAGTCCTGTGTCTTTTGTTGTATCTCTGCAGCTCCTCTTGTTGCTGCTTCGTATGATACAGCCATACTGAAAGCTTTGTCCAATGTTAAATCTTTTTCAGAAAGCAGCCTTTTTTGTGTTCCTTCACTTAAGAGACTGCAAACGAATTTGTCTCAAAGATAATCTGCTAGTCCTGCCCCGAATTGGCAGTACTTTGATAGCTTTCTTAATTCGGTTAGGTAATCAGCGTTACTTTCATTCTTGTGTTGATTTCTCTTGAAGAATTTGAATCGTTCCGCTATCAGCAGCGGTGTTGGGTTTAAGTGCTCCTGCAGGGTATCAACAATTTCTTTAAAATTCTTGTCCTTTGGTTTGGCTGGGGTGATTAAATTTCGTAACAGCCCGTATGTCTTTGCGCCCATTAGGTTCAGCAGTACTGAAGGTTTTTTTTCATCTTCTATTCCATTTGCAGTGCAATATACCTCTACTCTTTCCACGTATGTGGTCCAATCCTCTATTTCGCTATCAAAAGCATCAATATTGCCAGACTTAGGCATTTCAGAAAAGATATGGCGCTTCCCGTGCTTTTTTTTTCTTTTCTGCAGCAAAGATATGGCGCTTCCCGCGCTTTCCCGCCGCTGCTGCCGATGACAACGCTGTTTCCCGCGGTTTCCGTTCTTTTTTTAAAATTTATTTACTGTTGGAGACTCGTTCCCGCTGGACTTTCTCACAGGTCTGAACGCTGACCTGCTTGCCGCGTCGGTCGTCTCCTGAGTGTTCCCTCCCAGTCCGTTATTGCTTGCCTCCGATTTCGCTGCCTGTCTCAGCTGTAGAGCCAGCCGCTGGAGCCCCAGCCTGATGCCCAGGAAGGATTAGCGCAGTACCTGCCACCAGCTTGGCCAGCTGGTGAAACCACAGCTTCTCTCACTTTCTTGAGTCTTCTGGATGCCCGAGGAATTGATGTCCTTGAGGTGCTGCCGAATTGCAGGTAAGTCCGTTTCCACTTCGTCGCCACTGTAGTATCCGTGTGTTGAAAAAGACACTGAAGACAGGAGTTGGTTCATAGGTGTTTACTAAGCAAAGTCTGGGGGGGGTTCTAACGGATATACACAATATACAGGTTTATATAGCCCGAGTGGCCATTACCGGCATTACAGCACACCTGCGGCTCTTAAAGGCACATACACTACACTCATGACTTGTGCCTTGTAGGTGATGGAAAGGCTTTGGGGAGTCAGGAGGTAAGACACTCGCCGCAGAATACCTAGCCTCTGACCTGCTCTTGTTGCCACAGTATTTATGTGGCTGGTCCAGTTAAGTTTCTGGTCAATGGTGACCCCCAGGATATTGATGGTGAAGGATTCGGCAATGGTAATGCCGTTGAATGTCAAGGGGTGGTTGTTAGAAGCTCACTTGTTGAAGATAGTCATTGCCTGGCACTTGTGTGGCGTGAATGTTACCTGCCACTTATGCGCCCAAGCCTGAATGTCATCCAGGTCTTGCTGTATGTGGGCGTGGACTGCTTCATTATCTGTGGAGTTGCGAATGGCACTGAACACTGTGCAGTCATCAGCGAACAACCCCACTTCTGACCTTATGATGGCGGGAAGGTCATTGATGAAGCAGCTGAAGATGGCTAGGGCCTAGGACACAGCCCAACCGTCTTGACATATGATAGACTTGAGGTATTCTTCGGGTTACAAAGTCTTAAAGCCTAAGCAATGGGATGTACTCTAAATCAATCAATACAATCTAACACTTAGATGAAGAGGACAACAGCCTATATGAATATTTTTAAGAGCATTGTTTTGTATTGTGGTAGAGTTATATTAAAAAAGGTATGAAGTTAAATGTGTCCAGGGAGTGAGATGTCCTCACTCCACTTGGTGGAGCCTTATGCCACTTGGTTTTAGTGAGATCAGAGATCGGATAGGAAACTGATTGCCATATTTGTGTCAGTATGCATCTAAAACTGCTTCACATCAATGCTATTGTGGCATTCGAAGGGAAGCAATCCATAATTCAAGTATATATCCACATCCGGGATACTGTTGTCCTAGTTTTTTTTGGATCTGATTCAGAAATATATTTTTTCAAGTAGTACTTGGTTTCAGATCAGGTATCGCAATACCTTGAGTAATGCTTACAGGCAGCAGAGAGGGAAAGAGACCTTCAGCCATCCGTTAAGCAGGATGGGAGGCTAGGCCTCCGATAAAAGTATTGCTGATTAATTGCACAACCTAGTCCAACTTGAGTTAATCATTTTAAACAGGATTTTATACAAAGTGCTTTTTAAAATCCTTTTCTTCCCTTCTTCAAATATTACTTTCTGAAATGTAGCCGAGGTGGCAATGTATACTGGGGTATGGTTCCAAGACGCCAGCATTTTGCCAAAGTGGCCATTCTTTATTTGTTGGCTTAGACAGTGAGTGCCAGGCTATTTGATTGGGAGAGGCATCACAATTGAGCCTGCATTCCAGCAGGGATCACCGGATTGCAATTCAAAGGAAGAACCCAAAACTTTGGCCGGGATTTTCCAAGGGGTTAGCAGGCAGGATTGGCGGTGAGCCGGGTGGGAAAGTGTTTTTTTTTCACAGCGGGTCGGGACCCCACTGTCAACCCGCCACCACACGCCTTTCCCAATGTCGGGTCTGTCAACGCTGAGCAGACCCGACCAACAGAGGTGGGGACCTTATTAAAATGATTAGCATCTAGTTGCCAGATGCTTAACAACCTATTTTCACTTATCTTTTGTCTTTAACTTCATGACCACGGGATCCCTGCTGTGAGCAGAACATGGCTGTCAAGCTGAGGCATGATTCAGTGGCCATTGCTCCAGCTGATTACTTGACAGCTTCAAATGTACAGTAAAAGCTCCTACCCGATGGATATTCACTTTCCACTTGGAAAACAGTGACACACTTGGAAAACACTGACAGGATCGGACAAAGTCAACATGGATTTACAAAAGGTAAATCGTGCTTGACTAATCTACTGGAATTTTTTGAGGATGTAACTGGTAGAATAGATAAGGGAGAACCAGTGGATGTGGTGTATTTGGACTTTCAGAAGGCTTTTGATAAGGCCCCGCAGAAGAGATTAGCGTGTAAAGTTAAGGCACATGGGATTGGGGGCAAGGTATTGACTTGGATAGAGAACTGGTTGGCAGACAGAAAGCAAAGAGTTGGAATAAACGGGTCTTTTTCCGAGTGGCAAGCAGTGACTAGTGGGGTACCACAGGGATTGGTCCTTGGGCCCCAGCTATTCACAATATATATTAATGATCTAGACAAGGGAACTAGATGTAATATCTCCAAATTTGCAGATGACACAAAGCTGGGTGGGCATGTGTGCTGTGAGGAGGATACCGAGAAACTCCAGGATGATTTGGACAGGTTGGGTGATTGGGCAAAAGCATGGCAGATGCAATATAACGTGGACAAATGCGAGGTTATCCACTTTGGTGGCAAAAACAGGAAGACAGATTATTATCTGAATGGCAAAAGATTGGGAGAAGGGGAAGTGCAACGAGACCTGGGTGTCCTTGTACACCAGTCGCTGAAGGTAAGCATGCAGGTGCAGCAGGCGGTTAAGAAGGCAAATGGAATGTTGGCCTTCGTAGCGAGAGGATTTGAGTACAGGAACAAGGATGTCTTGCTGCAGTTGTACAGGGCCTTGGTGAGACCACATCTTGAGTATTGTGTGCAGTTTTAGTCGCCTTATGTGAGGAAGGATGTTCTTGCCGTGGAAGGAGTTCAGCGAAGATTCACCAGGCTGATACCTGGGAGGGCAGGAATGACGTATGAGGAGAGATTGGGTCGATTGGGCTTGTACTCGCTGGAGTTTAGAAGAATGAGAGGGGATCTCATTGAAACTTATAAAATTCTGACAGGACTGGACAGACTAGATGCAGGAAGGATGTTCCTGATGGTCGGGGAGTCCAGAACCAGGGGTCACAGTCTAAGGATAAGGGGTAGGCCATTTAGGTAAGAAATGAGGAGGAATTTCTTCACCCAGAGAGTGGCGAACCTGTGGAATTCTCTACCACAGAAGGCAGTAGAGGCCAATACATTAAATATATTCAAGAAGGAGTTGGATATATTTCTTACGGTTGAAGGGATCAAGGGGTATGGGGAGAAAGCAGGGACCGGGTACTGAATTTGGATGCTCAGCCATGATCGCATTGAATAGCGGAGCAGGCTCGAGGGGCCGAATGGCCTACTCCTGCTCCTATCTTCTATGTTTCTATGTTTCCTCAGGCAGAAGCTTTTTCTCACTCCATTTCCAGCACACATTCTGCAGGCTTTCCACTTTCCACTCACCAACCACTCTCACCCCATTGGAAGAACCTCTCTCACCATTGACAGATCGCTTGTGTCATCTCTACTTCACCTGCCATCTATTCCATCAACATAGGTGCCCTTTATACTTTCTCACCTTGGTCCTCAGAATCCCACCACGATCAGCCCCAACACAGGGAGATACTTAAAAAAGAAATTAGGAGAGCGAGGAGGGGCCATGAAATAACACTGGCGAGCAAAATAAAGGAAAATCCTAAGGTGTTTTATAAGTATATTAAGGGCAAGAGGATAACTAGGGAAAGAGTAGGGCCCATTAGGGACCAAAGTGGCAAACTGTGTGTAGAGCCAGAGGGTGTAGGTGGGGTTTTAAATGAATTTTTTGCATCTGTGTTCACTATGGAGAAGGACGATGTGGACATAGAAATCGGGCAGGGGGACTGTGATATACTTGAACATATTAGCATCGAAAGGGAGGCAGTACTAGTGGTTTTAGCAGGCTTAAAAGTGGATAAATCCCCAGGCCCGGATGAGATGTATCCCAGGCTACTATGTGAGGCAAAGCAGGAGATTGCAGGAGCTCCGACACAAATTTTCAGAACCTCTCTGGCCACAGGGGATGTGCCAGAGGACTGGAGAACAGCTAACGTAGTACCATTATTCAAGAAGGGTAGTAGGGATAAACCAGGGAATTACAGGCCAGTGAGCCTAACATCAGTGGTAGGGAAATTATTGGAAAAAATTCTGAGGGACAGAATTGGTCTCCACTTGGAGAGGCAGGGATTAATTAGGGATGGCCAGCATGGTTTTGTCAAGGGAAGATCATGTCTGACCAATTTCATTGAATTTTTCAAGGGGGTGACTAGGTGTGTGGATGAGGGTAGTGCAGTGGATGTGGTTTACATGGATTTCAGTAAGGCTTTTGATAAAGTCCCGCATAGGAAACTGGTCAGGAAGGTAAGAGCCCATGGGATCCAGGGTGCCTTGGCACATTGGATCCAAAACTGGCTTAGTGGCAGAAGGCAGAGGGTGATGGTGGAAGGTTGTTTTTGTGACTGGAAGCCTGTGTCCAGTGGGGTACCGCAGGGATCGGTGCTGGGTCCCTTGCTGTTTGTGGTCTACATTAATGATTTGGATGTGAATGTAAAAGGTATGATCAGTAAGTTCGCAGATGACACGAAAATTGGTGGGGTGGTAAATAGCGAGGCGGGAAGCCTCAGGCTACAGGACGATATAGATGGGTTGGTCAGATGGGCGGAACAGTGGCAAATGGAATTTAACCCTGAAAAGTGTGAGGTGATGCATTTTGGACGGACTAACAAGGCAAGGGAATACACAATGAATGGTAAGACCCTAGGAATGACAGAGGATCAGAGGGACCTTGGTGTGCATGTATACAGATCCCTGAAGGCAGCAGAACAGGTGGATAAGGTGGTTAAAAAGGCATATGGGATACTTGCCTTCATTAGCCGAGGCATAGAATATAAGAGCAGGGAGGTTATGATGGAGCTGTACAAAACGCTGGTAAGGCCACAGCTGGAGTACTGTGTGCAGTTCTGGTTGCCACACTATAGGAAGGATGTGATTGCTTTGGAGAGGGTGCAGAGGAGATTTACCAGGATGTTACCTGGGCTGGAGCGCTTCAGCTATGAAGAAAGACTGGACAGGTTGAGGTTGTTTTCCTTGGAGCAGAGAAGGCTGAGGGGGGACCTGATTGAGGTATACAAAATTATGAGGGGCATAGATAGGATGGATAGAAAGGAACTTTTCCCCTTAGTAGAGGGGTCAATAACAAGGGGGCATAGATTCAAGGTAAGGGGCAGGAGGTTTAGAGGGGATTTGAGGAAAAACTTTTTCACCCAGAGAGTGGTTGGAATCTGGAACTCACTGGGTGGTAGAGGCAGGAACCCTCACAACATTCAAGAAGCATTTGGGTGAGCACTTGAAATGCCATGGCATACAAGTCTACGGACCAAATGCTGGAAAATGGGATTAGATTAGACAGGGCTTGATGGCCGGCGCAGTCGCGATGGGCCGAAGGGCCTCTTTCTGTGCTGTATAACTCTATGACTCTAACACCAGCAGCACCAGGCACACCAGCAGCACCAACAACAAAACCAACCTTCTGCGCAATCAACTGATTCTGCACAGGACAGAGGGCATCAGCACATGACCACATTGCTGCCCGGGAGGCCAGGGATGGCCTCACTATGGCCACATTTACTTCACTTAACACTGTACACTCTGGCTGCCACATGACGCGCTAGGTTGGCACCACCTCACACCAACACCATAAAGCATCCCTGCAATGATCAAGCTATTCCTTTCACACGCATCACCATTGCGGGGGGTACCATTATGTCTCACCAGTCACTGCAACTCATTAAGCCACTTCCAAAGGTACACACAAATCTGCCCAAGAACACAAAGTGTTCAAAATAAAGATTTCAGTGTTTGACACCACATTAACAGAAACTTTATATGAATATTGCATAAAACACCCAAGTGCCTACCCTTGTGTGTTGATAGTTGGCATGATTGCATTACAATGAGGGTGAGTGTGAGGTGTGGCTAGTGAGATGGAGAAGTGATAATATAGATAGAGAGGGATGGGTGGAGGTCCAAGGTATGTTGGTGTGAGAAGGATGTGCAGGAGTATGTAGGGAAGGCAGAGTGATGGGGATGTGATGAGAGGCACAGCAGGATGAGTTTGAGTGTGGCTTTGTACTTACATTTCGAGATCCACTGAGATCATTGAACTGTTTGTGGCAATACACCCAGGTCCTCCTGACCACATCCCTGCTTGTGCCCTCCTGTGCAATGTGCAACCTGGCAGTGTTGATCTCCTGGGGCGGTCTCTTCCACCCATGGGAAGGGAAAAGGACCTCCCTGCGTGCTGTGACTCCCTCCACAAGCATATGGAGGGAGTCATGGGAGAGCCTGGGTGCGGTCCTGTGCCTTTGTGCAGTCATTGTCAGTGTTTGCAGCACCTCAGTGCTGTAGAACACTGACAGCACAAAAATGTGCCTATGGTCCCTTTAAGGAAACTGGCTGATGACATGCGTCATGAAATGACGTCACCAGACCCGCTTCCTCTAATTGGACTGGGTAACGTGCTGGGCGTACTTAACAAGCCAATCAATGGAAAATCATTTTACACAGCGGGATGGAGCCAGCAGCGAGGTCAGGACCCGCCACCGACTTCGTCCACCACGGATTCGCCGAGGTTAGTAAAATCGCAGCCTTTGTATTTACTCTTTTGCCTTTACCTTGAAAACATGGAAGGCCTATAGCACTCTACTGATAGGAGACTTGAGATCGCACCTGGTCCATGTGGCTCAGTACCATGTGAGTCATTGAAGTGAGACAGATGTGTTTAATTATTTTAATTATAGAAAGCAATTTTTCTTTTAGTTTAAGAAATTCTGTAGGTTTGAGGAGCATTTTTGAAAAGGTTCCAGTTTAATAGGCTGCGCAACAGCTGTTTAGTGGAAGATGGAACAGACACTAGTATCTTTAGACTCACAATTATCCAGTAGACAAGTAGCAGTTTGTCAGACAACTTAAGAAAGACGTTATTTCTGCTTATGACCAATGTTCCCGCTAAGGTCCATACGTGCGCGCGGCCCCACAGTCATCGGAAAGGTCCTGCACAGGCCGCTTACTGGCTTTTACATTGTAAATACCTGCATGTGCAGAAATTTAAAGGGGCCGCGTATTAACAGAAATAGGCCACGCAGAACAAAGTGCAGCTTACAAGGGAACATTCGATATGACCAAACTTCAGTTCAGGCCTCAATTAAAGGAACGTTTCACCCATGGCAGGTTAAGAAATCACATCCATCACATGGGTTATAACCACTTTACATGTTTGATGAAAATATCATTGTGCTGTGCGGCTATTAAGGTATTGTGACAATCGCGTATGATTCTTTATGGCTCCTTCCTGGATTAAATTTCAGTTTTTGTTTGAAATTTCCAGCATTAGTTGTTTTTTGCACTTTGTTTGCTTAAATGAATTCTAGTTCAGCTAATATCCTGCCCTAATGATGAGCAGAAACAATTTTGGTAATTAATCTTTGTGACTTCTAATTCCCCTCCCCCCCCATCCCCGAACCTGTCCTAGAACATTTAAATAAAATTAGTGGGTTTGGAATATGAGTAGTAATTTTGCTCAAAAAAGCCAGTCTATTGATCATTTTGCAATGCGCATAGGAGAACAAAATAATTACGTTTTATTGGAAACTTGCCACAATGGATAAATCACTTCTTGGGACCACACATTGGAATACTAATGCACTGTGCTTTCTCCGTGTATTTTTTTCCTCATGTAGGTCAGAAGTAGGCAGATTCCATTAGTGAACTAGTAGGTTTTTAAGACCATCTGGCAGTTTTCCTGGTCACTTTTTTTGGCCACTGTCCCACAAATGATTATTAATTTAAATTTCACAACTTCTGACAGTGTGACTTGAACTCTGGAGCTCCGGCTTGCTAGCCCTATATCACAGCTACTAACTGCTCCTTGGGGTTTAGACCTCACAGTTTTGTGACGATTGGTCCATGTGTGAGGCGAATCTTTGCACATTACAGTAGCTTTGAATGAGCTGCATGGTTCCGAGCAGCAGTAGATATCATTGTAAAAGTTATCCTTTTATTTGGTAAAGAATTGTACAGGTAGAAATTTGAAACTAGATGCATGACATGACATGGTATGATGAGCAGAAGCGGGGGAAGCAGCAAGAACCAGAACTTGCAATCTAACTTATTGCATCATTTGAAAAAAATCATTTGTGTGGAGCATGAACATTTTGAAACCAATCCATGGTCTATTGGCATCACATCATGTATTTGTGCTTTTTTCCCCCCAAATTTCCTGTAAATGGTGAGTTCCTTCCCTTATTTATGCGGTTGTGGAGAGATGCAGATCAGGCACTTTACTTCCCATATTGGGAAAATGTGAAGTGTATGGTGGACAAGTGTGACCAACTGAAACCCACTTGGACATGTGGAGTTGTATTTGAGTGACTTACATTAAAATGGATTCTTTTTAAACCAAATTGATTGTCACTCTGATGAGTGACACTTGGCAGTTCTGTGGAAAGGAGAAGAAGGAGGAGAAAATAAATGTTGTCCTCGAGAGACAAGCGAGAAGTTACTTGTAATCTTTGAGATAAGTACATAGACATACAACTACATAGCATTACAGCACAAAAACAGGCCTTTCGGCCCAACTGGTCTATGCCAGTGTTTATGCTCCACTCGAGCCTCCTCCCATCCCTCTTCATTTCACCTTATCAGCATAACCTTCAAATTCTTTCTCCCTCATGTACTTATCTAGCTTCCCCTTAAATGCATCTATGCTATTCGCCTCAACCACTCCATGTGATAGCAAGTTCCTCATAATACAAGAACTTTCTATTTTCATAGCAGTTCTCCGTACAGTTGGAACATAAGAACATAAGAAATAAGAGCAGGAGTAGGCCATATGGCCCCTTGAGCCTGTTCCGCCATTCAATAAGATCATGGCTGATCATCGACCTCAACTCCACTTTTCCGCCCTATCTCCATACCCCTTGATTCCCCTAGAGTCCATAAATCTATCGATTCACAACCCTCTGAGTGAAGAAATTCTTCCTCATCTCAGTCTTAAATGGCCCCTCGTTCTAGACACTCCAGCCAGGGGAAACAACCCCTTCGCATCTTCCCTGTCAATCCCCTGCAGAATCTTGTATGTTTCAATAAGATCACCTCCCACTCTTCCTCTCGGAGGGTTGTAGGGCTGGAAGAGGTTACAGAGACAAGGAGGTGCAAGGCTATGGAGGGACTTGAAAACAAAATTTAAAATATAAAAAACTTGTGTTAGATGCAGCATTTTGGATGGCAGTATTTAATATTATTCATTTTAATTAGGTTGCACTTTCCTTTCACTTTCTTGTCCTCGTGAATGATTATGGCATTTCACCATAAAAGTATTTGCATATTCTGTTCCACCCCATACAGTGTCTTTCATTTCTATTAAAGGTATGGGTCCATTTTCTGTTGTGTGTAGCTATACGTATGAAAGAAAATGGCTGTATATATTCCTTGAGTGTTAAGAATGTGTTTTTCTCCTGCATTAATGAATTAAAGACAACAAAAAGAGAGTTCATGTTTTTAGGAGCATGGTACAAGGTATCTATATATATAAAAGGATCGATCTGTCTGTCTGTCTATCTGTCTGTCTGTCTGTCCTTTGGTGTGCGTCTGTCCGGCTATGCGCTCGAAAGTTATAGAGCGTACCTACGTGTGCGTTACCGCCAAAGAAAGCTTACGGTCGTAAGCGGATTTACTTTTCGGTCGGACGAAAATTGTTCGCGCCTTATGCAAAAAACCTTCAAAATTAAACTCATTATCTGCTAATTAGCATTGATTGACTGACGTCAAGGTTCGACCAATCCTGTGCCGTCACGATTGACCAATCCTACAGTTCAGTCGCCTGATGGTTGGCCAATTGCTGCGTCTGTGGGCGGGACTAATCGTTTTCATCTCAGGGATCTGGCAGCCATTGCCTCAAGCTAAAAACCCCATTTACTTCCAGCTCAAAATCTGCTAATCCAGCTTCGAAAAAGTTAGTATCTCTTTTAAAAATAACATAAGATTTACCAAAAATGTTTTATAAGTACTTTCACTTTCACCTTTCAAGGTATTAAAAGGTAGAAATGTTGCCCGGCAGCAGATTGAGAGAGGGACACAGAGACAGGGCCCAAAAGCCTGGGACTTGATTTAAAATGTTGCCCGGCAGCAGATTCACAGAGGGACACAGAGAGGCCCCAAAGCCTGGGACTCGATTTAAACCGCCCGGCCCAAAACAGCCCTGGCAAAGCCGGGCTCCCCCAGCTAGTATATCATATATAGGAGTCTGTGGGAGACACTGAAGGGGTAGAAATTTGCCTTGGGCAGGAGCGCAAATGAAGTGTTATCGCATCTGCCACCTGTTATACGCCCCGTCCGATATTCAGTTCCATTGGCTTCAGTAGAACTAACTTTAATGGCCCAGAAATTTGGGTCTCCACGGGTGAGTACGCATGAGGTACTCACCCGTAAGCCCAATGGAAGTGCCGGTCTCATGCATGCACTGCGCATGCGCGTGAAACTGGCACTTCCGTTCCCCTGAAAGAAGGGGTTCAGAAGTCGAATGCATGCGCAGGAGAGGCAGCGCGTGCGCATCGAACTTAGGTTTTTTTTGCAGGTTTTCCCAGGAGGGTAAGTCTCCAGAAGTTAGACATGTAAAAAGCAGTCGCAAGGCCTGCTTTTTACAAGGTAAGTGGTGAATTAATTAAAATTAAAAAAATTTTTCCACAGGTTTATTATTTTTAAATACTTTAAAGAAAGGTAAGTTTATTTTTAGCCCCATTAGAAAATGTAATTAATTTTTTCAAAAATTTAAATTATTGTTTAAAATAGTTATTTCATGTAATTTATAGTTTATTTTTAAAATGTGATTTAAAAAAAAAATTATTTAAAGATTTAGTGATGTTTTGGGGCTTATAGTATTTATAGGTTTGACAGGTCAAACTTATGAATGAAGCATTCCCTGCTACCATTGGCTCTCCATGGCCCACGTGATCCCAGGGGACGCATCAAACTAACTGCGTCCCTGGGATACGCAAGCACTGTGTGCCGACTGTTGGAGGAGGCCCAGGATCGGAATTCCACGGGGGCCCACAGCTCAACGGCCGGCGCTAGGTAAGTGCAGGTCAGGGGCTTGTACCCGCGGGAAGCCCCCGACCCGAATTTCTGGGCCATTATATACCGACACTGCATAGCTGAACTCTTTGGCCTAGAAATTAGCTATAGCCCTGCCAGCTCGCTGGCGGCCAGAATTTACCGCTGGGCGCGGAGCCACTTGCGCCCAGCCGATATTCAGTTTCAGCGCCCAAAGTCGAGGACGGCCGCTGTTCAAGGGTGTGGCCGCCCCCGCTTGGGGCGCTGAAACTGAATATCGGCGCGCTAGTGGCCGCAGCGCCACCCGCAGCGGAGCGGCAGGCTGCGGTACTGCAGGCCTTCCTCCCTCTCTTAAGGGGGAGGTGCCTGCAGCAGCCGGAGCCCCGATCGCGAGTGCCGGCAAAAGAGCCCGGCACAACGGAGAAGTGCCGGGCTCCCGGAAACCAGCCGGCAATGCCGCGGGGGGGGGTGGAGGAGGCCGGGGAAGGAGGTGCGGGCAGGCGGCCGCCGAAAAAGCGGCCGGCCGCAACTCCACCTTAAAGCGCCCCACTAAGGCTGCTGTACGGACCCGGTCTCCGAATGTTATTAGCGGCCGCCACGGAAGAGGCGGCCGCTACTGAAGATGGGGATCGGGCCGGTGTCGGGGCGGAACCGGGGCGCTGCGCACACCGATGACATCATCGGTGGCGGCGCAGCGCTAACGGCTACCGCCGCAATTAGCGCGTCAATGAAGTTCGCCCGAAGTTTGCAGACTGGCGCAGAAGCCCTCTTTGGGCGGTAACTGGGCGCAAAGCCCACTGAATTTCTAGGCCTTTGTGCTGTGCTAACTGCGAATCTAATGAAGCAATTGCATAACTCCTGTAAGTGACAGTGTAGCTTTGTAGCTTTTAGAATATAAAAAATATCATTGCAGAAGAACTATAAATTCCTGATCTTCATTTTCTTATAAAGTTTAAATGTAAATTTCGAGTCTTCACTAGGAAAGAATCTTGTACAAGTTGTTGGGGAAGTTGAGTCCAAACTTTTTATCTCTTTGAAAGATATGTGTGTGTATATAAATTTGTGTTTATTCCTAAACTTGGATTAATCCTTTTGAAAACTAATATTTTGCGTGGGTGCTTTTTTCTCTTTGAGCTTTGAGAGACCTGTGCTCTGTAGAATTAACTTCTCCACTTTTGGCATCTGACGACAGTATGAAAAATTCCACTTGAATATTACGTGAGCCACATGCAGAGTTAAACGCTCCTTACTTTGCTCCAGCGATGCGATTTTGTCTCTGCTTCACAAGAGCAGAACCAACTGCACTTTGCGATTTTTCTATTTCACATTTCAACCATCCTTTGACCCCTTGGAATAAGATTACCATTACACTCTCAGAATTGAATTGCAGCCAGATTTGGGCTGTGGACATGAATCCACTAATAAACCGGTCGAACTTGACCACACTCACTTTACATGGGTTCATTCCAGCTAGCAGAGATTTTCATTTCACAGTCGGGCCTCGATTTTAATCCCAGATCCCATTAGTGTCATGACTATTCCTTCTCTCCACATTGTCTAGTCTGTTTCATTTTTGTTCTGGATTTATTTATTGATCAACCGTACTGTTTATCTTTTAGCTGAGTTATACTTATTAAACATTATCCCAGGTTTTGCTGGAGCGGGGCATCTAGCAATGTGCCCCGTTAGTTTGACTTGTTCATGCACGTTTAGGTTTTTAAATTTTTTGCCCACAAAGTTGCTGGAAATGTGACGTGGCGAGGGCAACAGGGCATCTGGGACTTTAGGGAACAATGAGATGAACAGTGTATCTCCTTAACTAATGATATTTAAGGATTGAGCAATAGACTGAGAAGGAGGGTGAATTAGAGTGGGTGAATTCAATGTCGAAACAGGTACAGAAAGACAGGGAAAGAAAGATTAGGTTAAGCAAGAGAGAAAAAAGAGACAGAAAGGAACAGTAGGAAAAAAATTATGGTCTTCCTGGCACCAGGGGTGGCTCTGCTGAACAGGACAGGAGGAAAAAGAGGGGGAGAGCTATAGTAATAGGGGATTCTATTGTAAGGGGAATAGATAGGCATTTCTGCGGCCGCAAACGAGACTCCAGGATGGTGTGTTGCCTCCCTGGTGCAAGGGTCAAGGATGTCTCGGAGCGGCTGCAGGGCATTCTGGAGGGGAATGGTGAACAGCCAGTTGTCATGGTGCATATAGGTACCAACGATATAGGTAAAAAACGTGATGAGGTCCTAAAAGCTGAATATAGGGAGTTAGGAGGTAAATTAAAAAACAGGACCTCAAAGGTAGTAATCTCAGGATTGCGACCAGTGCCACGTGCTAGTCAGAGTAGAAATAGAAGGATATTTCAGATGAATACGTGGCTAGAGGAATGGTGCCAGGGGGAGGGATTCAAATTCCTGGGACATTGGCACCGGTTCTGGGGGAGGTGGGACCAGTTCAAACCGGACGGTTTGCACCTGGGCAGGGTCGGGACCAATGTCCTAGGGGGAGAGTTTGCTAGTGCTCTGGGGGAGGGTTTAAACTAAAATGGCAGGGGGTTCGGAACCTGCGCGGGAGACAGAGGAAAGGGAAACAAGGATAAAAGCAAAAGACAGGAAGGAGAAAAACAAAAGTGACAGGCAGAGAAATCAAGTGATTAAATCAAACATGGCCTGATGATGTGGAATCTGTATGGGTAGAACTGAGAAATACCAAGGGGCAGAAAATGTTAGTGGGAGTGGTATCTAGACCTCCAAACAGTAATGCGGAGGTCGGGGATGGCATTAAACGGGAAATTAGAGAAGCGTGCAATAAGGGCACAGCAGTTATCATGGGTGACTTTAATCTACATATAGATTTGGCCAACCAAATTAGTAACAATACTGTGGAGGAGGAATTCCTGGAGTGTATACGGGATCGTTTCCTGGACCAATATGTCGAGGAACCAACTAGAGATCAGGCCATCTTAGACTGGGTATTATGTAATGAGAAAGGATTAATTAGCAATCTTGTTGTGCAAGGCACCTTGGGTCGGAGCGATCATAATATGATAGAATTCTTCATTAAGATGGAGAGTGAAATAGTTGACTCAGGGACTAGGGTCCTGAATTTAAATAAAGGAAACTACAATGGTCTGAGGCGCGAGTTGGGTAGGATTGATTGGGGAATGTCACTCAAAGGGTTGACGGTGGATAGGCAATGGCAAACATTCAAAGATCGCATGGGTGAACTACAGAATTTGTTCATCCCTGTTTGGCATAAAAATAAAACAAAAAAGGTGACTCAACCGTGACTAACAAGGGAAATTAGCGATAGCATAAGATCCAAGGAGAGCACATATAAATTGGCCAGAAAAAGCAGTAAACCTGAGGATTGGGAGCAGTTTAGGATCCAAAAAAGGAGGACAAAGGGATTAATTAAGAGGGGGGGGGAAATAGAGTATGAGAGTAAGCTTTCAGGGAACATAAAAACTGACTATAAAAGCTTTTATAGATATGTGAAGAGAAAAAGATTGGTGAAGTCAAACGTAGGTCCCTTGCAGTCAGAATCAGGGGAATTTATAATAGAGAACAAATAAATGGCAGACCAATTAAATACATATTTTGGTTCTGTCTTCACAAAGGAGGACACAAATAACCTCCCAGAGATGTCAGGGAACATAGGATCTAATGAAAGGGAGGAACTGATAGAAATCAGTATTTGTAGGGAAATGGTGTTAGGGAAATTGATGGGATTGAGGGCCGATAAATCCCCAGGGCCTGATAATCTACATCCTAGGGTACTTAAGGAAGTGGCCCTAGAAATAGTAGATGCATTGCTGGTCATCTTCCAAAATTCTATAGACTCTGGAACAGTTCCCATGGATTGGCGGGTAGCAAATGTTACCCCACTGTTCAAAAAAGGTGGTAGAGAGAAAACGGGGAATTACAGACCAGTAAGCCTGACATCGGCATTGGGGAAAATGCTAGAGTCCATTATAAAGGATGTAATAGCAGAGCACGTGGAAAAAAGTGACCGGATCGGACAAAGTCAACATGGCTTTACAAAAGGTAAATCATGCTTGACTAATCTACTGGAATTTTTTGAGGATGTAACTGGTAAAATAGATAAGGGAGAACCAGTGGATGTGGTGTATTTGGATTTTCAAAAGGCTTTTGATAAGGTCCCGCATAAGAGATTAGCGTGTAAAATTAAGGCACATGGGATTGGGGGCAAGGTATTGACTTGGATAGAGAACTGGTTGGCAGACAGAAAGCAAAGAGTTGGAATAAACGACTCTTTTTCCGAGTGGCAGGCAGTGACTAGTGGGGTACCGCAGGGATCGGTCCTTGGACCCTAGCTATTCACAATATATATTAATGATCTGGATGAGGGAACTAGATGTAATATCTCCAAGTTTGCAGATGACACAAAGCTGGGTGTGCGTGTGTGCTGTAAGGAGGATGCCGAGAAACTCCAGTATGATTTGGACAGGTTGGGTGATTGGGCAGAAGCATGGCAGATGCAATATAACGTGGATAAATGCGAGGTCATCCACTTTGGTGTCAAAAACTGGAAGGCAGATTATTATCTAAATGGCAATAGATTGGGAGAAGGGGAAGTGAACGAGACCTGGGCGTCCTTGTGCACCAGCCGCTGAAAGTAAGCATGCAGGTGCAGCAGGTGGTTAAGAAGGCAAATGGTATGTTGGCCTTCATAGCGAGAGGGTTTGAGTACAGGAACAAGGATGTCTTGCTGCAGTTGTACAGGGCCTTGGTGAGGCCACATCTCGAATATTGTGTACAGTTTTGGTCGCCTTATCTGAGGAAGGATGTTCTTGCCATGGAAGGAGTGCAGCGAAGATTCACCAGGCTGATACCTGGGATGGCAGGAATGACGTATGAGGAGAGATTGGGTCGATTGGGCTTGTACTCGCTGGAGTTTAGAAGAATGAGAGGGGATCTCATCGAAACTTATAAAATTCTAACAGGACTAGACAGACTAGATGCTGGAAGAATGTTCCCGATGGCCGGGGAGTCCAGAACCAGGGGTCACTGTCTAAGGATAAGGGGTAAGCCATTTAGGACAGAGATGAGGAGGAATTTCTTCACCCAGAGAGTGGTGAACCTATGGAATTCTCTGCCAAAGAAGGCAGTTGAGGCCAATTCATTAAATATATTCAAGAAGGAGTTGGATATATTTCTTAAGGCTACTGGGATCAAGGGATCTGGAGAGAAGGCAGGAACAGGGTACTGAATTTGGATGATCAGCCATGATCTCATTGAATGGCAGAGCAGGCTCGAGGGGCCGAATGGCCTACTCCTGCTCCTATCTTCTATGTTTCTATGTTTCTATGGCCTAGAAATTCAGTATAGCCACGTTCGGGGCGCTACAGTCGGGCAGCCGTTAAAGTTTGCCCCCGGCGCAAGTTCGCGCCACCTTTGCCGATATTCAGTCGCATCGCCCCAAGAGGTTGCTGCTGCGCTAAAACAGGCGATGCACGACTATCATTAGGCGCTAAGCCGGCGGTCCGGGGCGATACCCCCGAGGGCGGGCGCAGCGCAGGTGCGGCGAGTTGCTGATTGACGGCAGACACTCTGGCGCCGGTCAGCTCTTAAAGGGGGAGGGTGGACTTGTCTGGCTGCCATGCCCTGCGCACTGCAGCCATGAAGCAAGGCCTGACCAATGCTGGTTCATCAGTTCTACGCCCTGGACTATGGGGAAGCCCGCTATTCTTCCAAACCCCATTGTACGCTCTTGCTGCTTGTCCAGGGTCATGGGGAAGGAGATGTACTGACGTCTCCTTCTGAAAAGGGCACTGTTCACCTGTCGGATGCAGCAATGTACCGCGAACTGGGAGATGTTGGCAATGTCCCCAGTAGCGGATTGGAAGGAGCCGGTGGCATAGAAGTTGAGAGCCACCGTCACCTTCACTGCCACCGACAGAGACATCCTGCTCCTCAGCTGTGGCTGCAGATCTCTGCGAAGCAGGTGGCAGATCTCAGTGACCACCTCCCGTCTGAATTGCAGCCTCCGAACACACTGCTCCTCAGACATGTTCAGATATGAGAACTGCTAGCGGTATACCCTGGGTGGGTAAGGCCTCCTGTGCCGACACCTGTTGGCCCTTCTCCGTCTGGCCATGACTGGCACTCTCTCACGGCGTCTCTGATCCCTTTGAATGCAATGCAGAAAGCCAACGTTTCCACCCATTGTAGCCCCCATTACAGTATATGTGGCAACTCAAGGCTATGGCACTGAAAGTGAAATCCAAGTGCAAAGCTCTGGCCTGAAGCCAGAAGTACCTGTGCGAGCACTGAGTCAAAGCAGAAAGCTCTCTGCCTTTGTCTCTCACACAGAAGGATTGGCACAAAATGGCTGTCACTTATAATGCAGGAGGAGTCCCCTTTAAATAGCGCCCCCCGCACCCCGCAGCGACTGGGAACTGTTCCCCTCTACCAGTCACTGGGGGCGCCAGGCGCAAAGAAGGGCAGCGCCACTGAAGTTCCGGTTTGGGGCGCACAAAGGGCGTTGCACGATGAAATGACGTCAGGATCTGCGCGCGCAGCTGAGCGCGCGCAAAGACTTTGCGCCGACGCTAAATCTCTAGTGAAGTTGGGGAGCGGCGCAGATCGCGCTGCGCCCGGCCGCTAGCTGCCTAGCGCCCAACATCTCCTCCTCCTAAGGCGCTACCGGCTGGCGCAAGCAACTGAATTTCTAGGCCTATGTCTTTACGCTATTAATTGCGAGACTTAACATTTTGCAGTGAGTTTAATGGGCAATTAATGTGCAAATAGAGCAACTTCATGAAAGTCACAGGAAGGTTAAGCACAAGATGCCGCTTTCATGAAACTAACGGCGGAGCGTCATAAATTGGCCAGCAAGTTGTGGCGATTCACGATTCACAGGGTATCTATTCCTCACTATAAGTTGCTGGCCAATTTTGCACGTTAATAACGGCATGCATCGTTCACACATTATTATTTTTTCTGCAAATTCTGGGCAATTATTTCATTATTTTCAACCAATAAGATTATAAGGCCACTTCACAACAAAAAAAAACTGTTATGAAATAGAAATTTTGAAAATTGAGCTTTTGGACAGGTTGTACAGTTTTAAAACATAGTTCCTGTCAGTATAAAGAAAAGCAATACATCATCAGGGCAGTTAACTACTTATGGACTATGGTGTAATGGGGAACAAAAGCTGGAAATCTGAAATATAAACAAAAAATGCCTGAAATACTCATCAGGTCAGGCAGCATCTGTGGAGAGAGAAACAGAGTTAATGTTTGTAGGGGGCGGCGTGTGCCCAGTCAGCTCTGCCCCTGACTGTCTCTGAGTGGTTCGAATCGCTCCCACACCCCTGGGTTCTAGACACCGGACTTAGGTACAGGCGGTGATACAGAAATAGAGTAGACAACTGGTTTGGTGCAAGAAAACCGTAATTTTATTAAAGGCACAACAATATTACAACACTGGAAATTACTAGAATAATTACAGGCATATAAAAGTACACTTAGTTGGGAATGGGGAACACACAGCACATCGAGGGAGCAAACACATTAAAATCCCCCTACCCTTGTCCCACCCCCAATACCTAATTAGATTGAGCTACGAGGGGCCAGGGATTCATGCTCACCAATGGGGTTCCTTTTGACGGTTCGAAACCTGTCGATTAAGCCAGTTGCAGTTTTGGGGTTCGCTCTTTGTGTCCTTTGGGGCCTGCCGTCGTCACGTGGTCCCAGGGTGCGGCGGTGGGGTCGTCTCAGTAAAGTACCCTCTTTTCTTCCGTTAGAGATAGGGAGTAAAGTCTTTGTTGGGTACTTTACCTCACAGAATGGTTATTCTTCTGGTGGTGATCTGGTCGTCGAAGGTTTTGTTGCGGTTGGAGTTCGGTTGGCGGTCTATGGTGTTAGCTTGGGTCTATTACCGTGGTGCTCGTGGTCGTCAGCTATTCCTTCTACCCATGCATCGAACGTCCGCTTACCGGGGTGTGTGCCCGCTCGTCCCCAACGCTTCTTTACGCTGCCCTTCTCTGCTTATCGGCCTTGCCGTTCGTCTCGTCTCGCCTGCCCGCTTGCGGCCCTGTGTGCGTTGAGTCGAGAGAGCGGGGCCAGAGCAAGAGGGCCTTGGCTACCAGTGGGCCTACAATTATACCGGTTCTTCACCCCTTATCTGCGCGCCAAATCAGGTCAGTTCTTTGTTTAATTTTGGCGGGCTCGTTAAAGTGATTATAGTCATTCACTTTAACTGTTTTTGGGGCGGTTGTCTCCTTGTTTAATGGCTTCAACATCCTGGCTGTTTGTTATTTATGATTTTTAATCGGCGTTCTCCTGTCTTGGTGGTTACTTCGAACTGCAGCCGATTATGTATGCAAAAAGTTAATGGCCTCAAGATTACGTCTATCCTGAGTTAAACTGTTTCAAGATGAAGGATGCATATTCTGTGTTTATCTAGTGTCTGGCTTTTAGAAATGACAAAGTCCTTCACACAGATCCATGCATGTTAGGTTTCGTTTCAGGATTTGAATGGGCCTGTTTCTGCAGGGCCTTGCTTTTTAAAATCCTGCAGGCTTCTGTCACGAGGTTTCAGAAGCCATTTTCTTTTGGGTACCCTTTTTAATAACTTGTCCATACAGAGTCCCTTTATCCATAACTTTTGGGGAATGTGGGAATTTTGAGAACTCTACACGTTTCAGGTCGATGACCTTTCGTCAGCACTGGGAAAAAAGCTATAACAGGTTTTAAACGAGTACAAAGGCAGGGAAAGGGGAGGGGAGGGGAGGAAAGAACAAAAGGGAAGGTCTGTGATAGGGTGGAAGGCAGGAGAGATTAAATGACAAAAGGGATGATGGTGCAAGGCGAAAGGAGATGGTAATGGGACAAGTAAAGAAACAAAAGATGGGTCTAGAGGAGGTGTAAATGGGAATATCAGAATCATCAGTTGCCATCTGGAAAAAATGGGGGCAGAGGTTATGATCTGAAATTGTTGAACTCAATACACTCAATATCAGTAAAGTTATGGAAGGAATTATCAAGTGACACCTACTCACCAATGCTCAGTTCAGGTTCCAGTAGAACCACTTGACTAAAGCTCTCGGCATCAAGGCAGCATTCGGTCGAGTATGGCACCAAGGCATTCTAGGAAAAAGTGGTCAATAGGCGGGGAGGGTGTCAAAGGGAAAGCCCTCCATTGGCTAGAGATGTACCTAATGCAAAGGGAGACTGCTGTGGTCGTCAGATGCAGGCGATCACTGCAGGGGTTCTGCAGGGAAACGTCCTTGACCCAAGCATCTTCAGTTGCTTCATCATCATTTTTTTTCTCAAAGTCAGGAGTGTGACTGTTTTTTGACAATTACAGTGTTTAGCTCTATTCACAACTCCTTCAATAATAAATCAGTCCATGCCAGCCTACAGCAGCCCTGGATAACATCCAGGCATGGGTTAACAATTGGTCGGTAACATTTCCGCCACCTGGGTGCCAGGTAATGGCCATTTCACACAAGAAGTCCAGCTGCCTTCCACCCTGACCTTCAACTGCATTATCATCACTGCATTCCTGACCAACATTTTGGGGGTCACCAATGGCCAGGAACTAAACTGGACCAGCCCCATCTAGACGTGGCTATGAGCAGGGTAAAGGTTGAATAGTCTCCTGACCCCTCACAGTTTATGGAATACTCACCACTCACCTGGATGGTTATAGCCAAAGCACTCAAGTAGCTCAGTACCATCTAGGACGAAGCCGTTCACTTGAGCAGTGCCTCTGCCACTGAACCCAATATACACCCCCTCCAGCACTAGCTCACAGTGGCTGCAGTATGTACAATCTACAGAACATACTGCAGAATCTCACCAAGATTACTCCAAAATCACTTGTCACCTCTAACATCAAGAGTGACACATGCAGCAATGTCGTGGGAACATCATTATCTCCATGTTTCCCTCCAAGTCATGCACCGTCGTGACTTAGACATATATCGCTGTTCCTTCAATGTTGCTGTGCCAATATCCTGAAATTCATGACCTAATACCATTCTGGGAGTACTGCAGCAGTTCAATATACTGCAGCAGTTCAATGAGAAGGCTCGCCACCACTTTCTCATGTCAGTGAGGGAAGGTCAATAAATGTGGTCTTGCCAGCGTTGCCAGCAAATTTTTAAAAATATTGACTTCAGTTGAAGTTTGCAACAAAGGGCTGAAACTCCATTTTCCAATTATGTTTTATCATGTATCCGATTATGTACTGAGTATATTTTTGATTTCTGTGGGAATATGATGACATGCAAGTCTCGAAGGGAGGCAGGCTAAATATTATAATGAGGCTGGCATGCCTCAGATTTAAGCACCATTGCAAATTTAACTCTGGCTGGTCGGGTTTCTTGGGCCTCGGGGAACCCGCCAGCTAAAGTAAGATGAGGACTGCTGGATCCAGGAGGTAAGTGCCTTTACATGTACCTTTGGGATCAAGCGTCCCTGCCTCACCCACCCCGCGCGATCAGCGAACTCCCCAACGAGGACTCCGATCACCCCCCACGAGACTTCTGATTCCCCTGCCCACCCCCGCCATGAGGACTCCAATCGCCTTCCCAGACTCTCCCCTCCCATCCCGATGCTCCTCCGGCCCCGATCCTCTCACACCGCCTCCCCCCTCCAATGGCCTTCCCGGGCTCTCCCCTCCCATCCCGATGCTCCTCCGGCCCTGATCCTCTCACACCGCCTCCCCCATCCAATGGTCCTCCAGCTCAGATCCTTACCTCCCCCCGCCCCACCGCCGATGCTCCGGCCCCGATCCTTCTTCCCCCCCCCACGGCCCTCCCCCGATGCTCCTCCGGCTCAGATCCTGCCCCCACCTGATCCCTCCCTCCCTCCTCTCTGCAGCCTAATGCTGCAGGCCTGCCCACCTGCAGTCAGTCAGCCTTTCTATCAGGCTGGCTGCGGGTGGGAAACGGAGCTTTGAAATGCAGATCAGGCCCTGCCGTTAAATTTGACAGGGCCTGCGGGAAACCTGGTCTCGCAGGTTTTCTGACTGCTTGCTAGCCCCCTGCTCCCAACCCGCCTCCAGATGAAAATTCCGGTCATGATCTTCTTTCACAAGCATCTTTTACAAATTCTGATAAAGATTAAGATCCCAGAACCATACTTAAATTTCTGTAGAAAGTTGCCAACATAGTCCATGCAGTGAATGTATCATCACCCACACTTCATCGAAAACTGACAAAACCAAAGACCTTCTACCGGTAACATGGGTATGCTGGTATCTGAAAAACCTTCTTGACGCAGGTATGCAAAAACGAACACGCAGAGTTCTTAACATTGGGGTAATGTTGGGGGTGAGATTTAGGATCAACATGAATCGACAGAAAACACATTTAAAGCTATGTGGCTGTGTTTTTTTCCAAATGATATCTTGCAACAGGTTAGATTTATAAGCCATGGTGAGTGACCCTCGCCAAACATAGAAGATAGGAGCAGGAGTAGGCCATTCGGCCCCTCGAGCCTGCTCCGCCATTCAATGAGATCATGGCTGATCATTCAAATTCAGTACGTTGTCCCTGCCTTCTCCCCATATCCCTTGATCCCTTTAGCCTTAAGAAATATATCTAACTCCTTCGTGAATATATTTAATGAATTGGCCTCAACTGCCTTCTGTGGTAGAGAATTCCACAGGTTCACCACTCTCTGGGTGAAGAAATTCCTCCTCGTCTCTGTCCTAAATGGCTTACCCCTTATCTTTAGGCTGTGACCCCTTGTTCTGGACTCCCCGGCCATCGGGAATATCCTTCCTGCATCCAGTCTCTCCAGTCCTGTTGAATTTTATAAGTTTCAATGAGACCCCCTCTCATTGTTCTAAACTCCAGCGAGTATAAGCCCAATCGACCCAATCTCTCCTCATACGTCATTCCTGGTATCCCAGGTATCAGTCTGGTGAATCTTCGCTGCACTCCCTCCATGGCAAGAACATCCTTCCTCAGGTAAGGCGACCAAAACTGCACACAATACTCAAGGTGTGGTCTTACCAAGGCCCTGTACAACTGCAGCAAGACATCCTTGTTCTTGTACTCGAACTCCCTCGCTACGAAGGCCAACATACCATTTGCCTTCTTAACCGCCTGCTGCACCTGCACGCTTACCTTCAGCGACTGGTGCACAATGACACCCAGGTCTCGTTGCACTTCCCCTTCTCCCAATCTATTGCCATTCAGATAATGATCTGCCTTCCTGTTTTTACCACCAAAGTGGATAACCTTGCATTTATCCACATTATACTGCATCTGCCATGCTTCTGCCCAATCACCCAACCTGTCCAAATCATACTGGAGTTTCTCGGCATCCTCCTTACAGCACACACGCACACCCAGCTTTGTGTCGCCTGCAAACTAGGAGATATTACATCTAGTTCCCTTGTCTAGATCATTTATATATATTGTGAATAGCTGGGGTCCTAGGACCGATCCCTGTGGTACCCCACTAGTCACTGCCTGCCACTCGGAAAAAGAGCCGTTTATTCCAACTCTTTGCTTCCTGTCTGCCAACAAGTTCTTTATCCAAGTCAGTACCTTACCCCCAATCCTATGTGCCTTAACTTTACACGCTAATCTCTTCTGCGGGAACTTATCGAAAGCCTTCTGAAAGTCCAAATACACCACATCCACTGGTTCTCCCTTATCTATTCTACCAGTTACATCCTCAAAAAATTCCAGTAGTTTAGTCAAGCATGATTTACCTTTTGTAAATCCATGTTGACTTTGTCCGATCCTGTCACTGTTTTCCAAGTGCTCTGATTTTACATAATTTATAATGGACTCTAGCATTTTCCCCACTACCGATGTCAGGCATACCGGTCTATAATTCCCTGTTTTCTCTCTACCGCCTTTTTTGAATAGTGGGGTAACATTAGCTACACTCCAATCCATGGGAACTGTTCCAGAGTCTATAGAATTTTGGAAGATGACCAGCAATGCATCTACTATTTCCAGGGCCACTTCCTTAAGTACCCTAGGATGTAGATTATCAGGCCCTGGGGATTTATCGGCCTTCAATCCCGTCAATTTCACGAACACCATTTCCCTACAAATACTGATTTCTTTCAGTTCCTCCCTCTCATTAAACCCTATGTTCCCCGGCATCTCTGGGAGGTTATTTGTGTCCTCCTTTGTGAAGACAGAACCAAAGTATGTATTTAATTGGGCTGCCATTTCTTTGTTCCCCATTATAAATCCCCCTGATTCTGACTGCAAGGGACCTACGCTTGACTTCACCAATCTTTTTCTCTTCACATATCTATAAAAGCTTTTACAGTCAGTTTTTATGTTCCCTGAAAGCTTACTCTCATACTCTATTTTCCCCCTCTTAATTAATCCTTTTGTCCTCCTTTGCTGAATCATAAACTGCTCCCAATCCTCAGGTTTACTGCTTATTCTGGCCAATTTATATGTCTACTCCTTGGATCATATGCTATCCCTAATTTCCCTTGTTAGCCACGGTTGAGTCACCTTTTTTGTTTTATTTTTATGCCAAACTGGGATGAAGAAATTCTGTAGTTCATCCATGCGATCTTTGAATGTTTGCCATTGCCTATCCACCGTCAACCCTTTGAGTAACATTCTCCAATCAATCGTACCCAACTCGTGCCTCATACCATCGTAGTTTCCTTTATTTAAATTCAGGACCCTAGTCTCTGAGTCAACTACTTCACTCTCCATCTTAATGAAGAATTCTATCATATTATAATTGCTCCGACCCAAGGGGCCTTGCACAACAAGATTGCTAATTAATCCTTTCTCATTACATAATACCCAGTCTAAGATGGCCTGATCTCTAGTTGGTTCCTCGACATATTGGTCCAGGAAACCATCTCGTATACACCCCAAGAATTCCTCCTCCACAGTATTGTTACTAATTTGGTTAGCCCAATCTATATGTAGATTATAGTCACCCATGATAACTGCTGTGCCCTTATTGCACGCGTCTCTAATTTCCCGTTTAATGCCATCCCCAACCTCTGCATTACTGTTTGGAGGTCTGTATACCACTCCCACTAACGTTTTCTGCCCCTTGGTATTTCTCAGTTCTACCCATACGGATTCCACATCATCAGAGCTAATATCCTTCCTTTCAATTGTGTTAATCCCCTCTTTAACCAGCAATGCTACCCCACCTCCTTTTCTTTTTTGCCTACCTTTCCTGAATATTGAATACCCCTGGATGTTGATTTCCCAGCCTTGGTCACCCTGGAGCCATGTTTCCATAATCCCAATCATATCATATCCGTTTACCTCTATTTGCGCAGCTATTTCATCTACCTTATTACGAATGCTCCTCGCATTAACACACAAGGCCTTCAGACTTGTTTTTTTAACACTCTTACACCTTTTAGAATTATTATTTACTGTGGCCATGTTTGATTTAAACCCTTGATTTCTCTGACTGCCAGCTTTGTTTTTCTCCTTCCTTTCTTTCGCCAAGTTTGTGAATGGGGCAACAAGCTAGGAAAAAATTCCCTCTTGTACCCTGTGCTAAAAAGTCAAGGGTAAATGCAGCAATCGAGCAGATGGCATCTTGTCTTGTGCTCCTACAGAGATCAAGAGAAAATCTACAGACACCTTACACCTCCACACAACCTTCTGTTACAATTTTGGGTCTTTTGTATAACTAATTTCTCTTAATGGTTCAATAGCACTTCCCCTGAGCATCCCTCACTCCCTACAATCTGGAAGCTGTAACTTTCAGCAACTTGCTGTTCCAGAAATACATACCCAAGCATTAGCAATTATCTTACGTACAATACCATGGTGAATATGAACTCAGCCCAGACTACAGCAGTTAACATATTTATAATTAAATGAAGATCTGAAGTACCATAGTAAGGTAAATGCTAGCCCTTTCAGATATAAAGACCCAGTAAGTACAAGAAAAGTTTATATTCTGGCAATTGCTCTTTGTAAGAACCTCTTGTGAAGAAATACGTCTTTAGACTTGAAAAACGTCGGCCTAGAAATTGGGTTTTGGCGCAGCGACGGCTTTAGCGCCGGAAGTTAGTGCCGGAGCTAAGTCGCGCTGGGCAGGCCAAAAATTCACTAGTTCTGCGCCCAAACGGCTGCCGGCGCTGCTGAAAGCTGTTTGCGCCTGAAAACTGGCGCTACGCGCTGAATTGCGGCGCTATTCCGGCGCTGCGGCGCCCGCTGCGGTGCGGCAGGTTCGGGAAGTGCAGGCCTCCTCCTTCCCTTAAGGAGGAGCTGCCTGCAACCGGCCGCGGCCCGTGAAAATCATTGTAAAAATGAGCCCGGCACCTCGGACAAGTGCCGGGCTTGCATCTGTCCCGGGGGGGCGGCGGGGGGAGAAGTCCGGGGAGGGAGCTGCGGCCAGGCGGACGGCGGGAAAGCGGCCGGCCGCCGCGGGTCCTTTAATGCGCCGGCGCAAAGTCCAGTAAGGCACCTCTGCCAGAACGTTGCTTGCGGCTGCCACGGGCGAGGCGGCCGCAAGTCAATTTCGGAGTTCGGGCGGGTTACCATGGCAACCGGGACGCTGCGCACACCGATGACGTCATCGGTGCCGGCGCAGCGCTAACGGCCTAACGCCGATTTAGGGACCCACTCAATTTCCAAACTGGCCATAACTCCGGCGCTAGGCCCTCTAGCGCCTCAAAAGCGGCGCTAAGCCTACCGAATTTCTAGGCCGTCATGTTTTATTGCCGAGGAGATTTCAGCTGCTTCCACCTTTTTGCACTATGGTATTGGCATATCATACCACAGAAGTTCCCTAAACTAGGAGTTTATAGAGAGACCTCCTTCTGATGAATCATCCGAAAACACAAGCAATCCAGCACTCTTTGGCATGCATTTAAAGATGGGTTTTTCGACAAATTTTTGACATTCAAATGTTTTCAGGTGCAGCTCTATGGGCGCGATCTTGCCAGCCCTGGGGAGATGGGTATGGAGGCGGGACTGCCGGGAAAATGGCAGAATCTGGGGGCAGGTGCCCAACCCGCCCCCAACCTGCCTCTGTGTCATCTTGGCAGGAGGCAGGTAGCCGACCCGCGCCGGGTCCCGTCTCTTTAGAGGCGGGAAGGGGATTAGTGCCACTTATCTGCCTGTTAACAGGTAGTTAACAGGCAGATAAGAGGATTATCCCCATTTTGCCCACACAAGTGCGGGTTTCCCGAAGGCTACAAACCCCGCCAGGGTCACCGAGGCAAGCAGTGGGTCTGCGGGGGTCAGAGGGGTGCAAAAGTGTGTTGTGGAGGTAAGTGATGGGTGCAAGTGTGGAGAGGTGAGTATATAAGGTAACTGGAAAGTGTTAGAAAAAGTTTACTTACCTTTGTTTCTTCCTGCAGGCTTCAATCGGTGGGTATGCGGAGAGTTTCCCATCTCACCGGCAGAGGTGACAGATGGCCGTTGCATTCTCCAATGCAACAACCATCTAATTTCTGCTAAAGAGGTTTGATGAGGTCTTGAATTCAAGAACTCATCAAACTACAGAGAATGTCAGTGTTTGACAGCTTCATAGAGCTGTCAAATGATGACAATTCAGCTGTCAAAAAATTTTGACAGATGAAACGTCATACGTTGAAGTTCTCTGTAACCGGCTTTCCCCTAATTGGCCTGCTAAGCCCGCTGGATGGGCTTAACAAGGTAAATGAGGTAAAATAGGTGGGTTGGCCAGAAGTTGATGGAGGTGGGACTGATACCCGACAAGTGGGAGTCCCGCCTCCAAAAGCTCCCCATTGGCAAAATCCATAAGTCTTTTTCTGAAATTGGGGGTTTTACCCATGAAGCAATGAGGTCTGTTCCAGTCTGCAAATATTCACTCAATTCACAAACTTCCAGATAAACGGCTCTTTTGCCAAATGTGCAACTAGAAATTGATAATAGTAACAAAAAATGGATTTTTCAGCTTATTGACAGAAATTTACATCAATACAGCTGGCGCCAAATTAACTTAGTGAACCAATCTGATCTAAATTCCGAAACGCCTTTGAGTGGTCGGATTGACCAAATGCAACCCTTTTTGATCACCGAGATTCCACTTTCCAAACTCGAATGAAAATGAAACCGTTATCACACCTTCTCTCTATTCTGAGCTTGATTTGCAGATCCTAGGCTTTCAAATCACAGCGGATAAGATCCAAAGGTGAGTGTTATAATTCAGATACTTTGGCCCCGATTTTCTGCCAGCCGTCGGGCGGGTTTTCAGGCGGGCCAGGGGCCGAAAATCACAGAAATAGGGGGTCGTGACCGCCCCCCGCCTGATTCCCCACCCCGTCTGACTTTCAGACCGCCATTTCTCTGCGACCCGAATCAGTCCCGCCCGCCGCTGGCGGGACTGGTCGTCAGAACTGTTATTCATAAATAAATAGACGTTTTCATTATGAACAGGTAGCTTGAGCTAGTCATTTATTCAGCCATGTGGACTAGTGTACAGGCATCCATCTTGACTACTGCATCGTGGGTAACCCACTACTAAACATACAGCTCCACCTAGTGTACCATTCTAGAATGACATGTTACTGATCATTACATCCTCCTACTTAGAGGTTAAACAAAATCAATATCAATCAATCATAACGACATAAACATCTTCACAACAGTCAACACATTTTCAAAGCTTTACTTTATGAACTCTAAGCTTTTCATTCTTTTATTATAGTTTTCTTTATACTCAAAGATTAAGTCTATCAGGCTTTTTTACTTCACGTGTGGATCTTCTCAGCACAGGTAGGTCTGATGTGTTTTCATGAGAGCCTGTATGTGTGTTTGTGTTAGATTGTTCTGGTGGTGAGTGACAAGTTTCAGTTGCGGCATTGTCATCGATTTGCTCTTGGATAGTTTCTTGTGTTTTCAGGAGGGAACGGCGGCTCCTCCTGAGAATCTGTCCTTCCTCAGTTCTAACAGTGTATGACCTTGGTCCTACTTCCTCAAGAACTGTAGCTTTTCTGTTCCATGCATCTGGATCCTCAATCCTGACAGCATCATCCCTTGTCAATGGTTTCAGAGTTTTGGATGACTTGTCATAGTGTGATTTCTGTTTCAGCTTTAACAATTGAAGTCTCTGTCTCAGTTCCTTACTCTGCTTTTCTTTTGCACAGCAGGGTAGCGTGGTGCGCAACTTGCGACCCATTAGGAGTTCAGCAGGTGAAGAACCACAGTCTAAAGGGGAGGCTCGGTAGCTCAGCAGGGCGAGATAAGGATCAGGCTTGCTTTCTGTTGCTTTCTTCAGTAGCTGTTTGAGAACTTGAACACCTTTCTCTGCCTTACCATTCGACTGAGCATACAGAGGACTGGATGTGATGTGCTGAAAGTCATAATGTGCTGCAAACTGTTGCCACTCCTTACAGTTGAAGCACGGACCATTGTCGCTAACGGCAATCCTGGGAATTCCATGTCTGGCGAAGATGGATTTAACATGCATTATGACACTGCTTGCTGATGTGCTTGAGAGCAGCACCATCTCAGGATAGTTAGAATAGTAGTCAATCACTATTAGATAGTCTTTACCATTCAAGTGAAAGAGGTCCATACCAACCTTTTGCCATGGTGCTGTTGGTAAGTCAGCTACTATCATTGGTTCCTTTGCTTGTTTGTTTTGGTGTTTCTGACATGTCTCACATATGCCTATCATGTTCTCAATGTCCTTATTTATGCCAGGCCAATAAACAGTGTCTCTTGCTCTCCTTTTGCATTTTTCAATTCCGAGGTGTCCCTCATGAATCCTTTTGAGCATATCTTGACGTAGAGCCTGTGGAATGACTATTCTGTTCTGTTTTAGTAATAGTCCACTTGCGACACTTAACTCTGACCTGATGTGTTAGTACTTTGGACAGGAACCTTTTGGCCAACCATGGTGAATGTTCTCTATTACTGTTTGTAACACTGTATCTTTTACTGTTTCTTCTGCTATTTGCTTTGATTTTGTGTCTGACACGGGCAGCACAGCAGTGACCATACTCACATGAACATCCACGTCTTCCTCAGTAGAGCTCACATGACTCATTGTGGGTGCTCGGGATAGTGCATCTGCTAACACTATGTGTTTGCCTGGTGTGTAGATCAGTTCAAAGTCATATCTTTGCAGCTTCATCATGAGTCGTTGAATCCTTGGAGACATCTCATTCAGATTTTTTTTTTATGATGGCAACCAGTGGGCAGTGGTCTGTCTCAACTGTGAAGGTGGGAAGTCCATATATGTAGCCATGGAACTTTTCTAGTCCAACTACCAAGCCTAGACATTCCTTTCCAATCTGGGCGTATCGACACTCAGAATCAGTCATAGACCTGGTGGCATAGGCAACAGGCTTCCAATCTTCACCCTCTGCTTGTAGCAAGACCGCGCCTAGGCCATCTTTTGATGCATCCGTTGACACTTTGATTCTCTTTGTTGGGTCAAAGAAGGTGAGTACAGGTGTGGTTGTCAGCACTGTTTTAAGGTTCATCCACTCTTGTTCATGTCTTTCTGTCCATGCGAACTCATTTGTTTTATGTAGCAGGTCTCGCAGACAGGCTGTCTTGGCTGACAAGTTAGGAATGAACTTTCCAATGAAGTTTATCATCCCCATGATGCGTAGCACTCCTTTTTTGTCAGTGGGTCGGGGCATGTTGAGTATGGCGTTTACTTTTTCCATATCTGGCTCTACTCCTTTACCAGGTAGATTATCTCCTAGGAAAGTGACTTCCTGGACACCAAACTGACACTTGGCTTTGTTGAGCTTCAGTCCATTCCAGCGTATGCTCTGCAGCACTTTAGTCAGTCTCTCATTGTGTTCTTTCAGTGTGGAGCCCCAGATGATAATGTCATCAACATAGACCCGAACTCCTTCCAGACCTTCAATTATGTGTTCCATCACTCTATGAAAGATTTCAGATGCAGATGTTATCCCGAAAGGCATTCTGAGGAAACAATACCTGCCAAATGGTGTGTTGAAGGTACAGTATTTGGTGCTCTCTTCATCCAGTTTTAGTTGCCAAAATCCTTGTGAGGCATCGAACTTTGTGAAGTATCTGGCACCTGACATTTCACTGGTGATTTCTTCTCGCTTGGGAATCTGGTAGTGTTCACGTTTTATGTTTGCATTTAAGTCCTTTGGATCCATGCATACTCTTAGATCATTGTTCTTTTTCTTTACACATACCATGGAGTTAACCCACTCTGTTGGCTCTTCGACTTTCCTGATTACTCCTAGTGTGATCATTCTGTCCAGTTCTTTCTTGAGCCGGTCACGCAGGGGTGCTGGAACTCTCCGTGGATCATGTACCACTGGCTGAGCATCCTCCTTTAGCTGGATCTTGTAAGTGAATGGTAGAACTCCAAATCCTTTGAACACATCCTGGAAATTACTCACTCCAGAATCCACCGAATCATCTGGTCTGCTTATGGCACAGTTTATACGGTAGACTCTCTTGACCAGTTCTAAGTCCTCACAAGCTTTGTCACCTAATAGTGAATCAAGTCCTTCAGCCACAACAGAAAACATGAGATGATGCACTTTGTCTTTGACTATCACTTTAAGTCTGCATACACCTAAGCTATCTATTTTCTGTCCATTATAGTTCTTTAGTAGTACTGACTTTTTTTGTATTTTGGGCTTTTCTTTCATATTTTTTAATGTCACTCATACTGATTAAGTTTGCTTTTACCCCAGTGTCTAGTTTCAATGTAACTAATGCTCCATTTGCCTGCAGTGGCATTATCCATTTGTCCTCTTTTTCTGCATTAACTTTATGTTCAGCATTGTCCATTCCGGAGGGCTACACATTTTCTGTTTCCTTTTCGATATTGTCACATGACACCATTCCTACAAAAAATGTCTCACTTAAATCAGTGTCCTCAATCACATTGACTTGTTGCCCTTTGTTTTTAATTTTGAAAAGCATGATTTGGCAAAGTGATTCTTTCCATTACATTTTGTGCACATTTTCCCAAATGCTGGGCATTGTCTTGATTGGTGCTGGTAACCACAGCGTTTACAATTAAAAATTCCATCCTCCGATTGCTTTGCATTTCTGTTCTGCCCACGTTTCTTCCCCTCGTAGGACACAGCACCGACAGCAGCACAGTCACTCATTACAGTCACATCATTATTAATTTCACTGAAAGTCTTTGCGTGCTGCCGAGTTAGCTCACTGGCATGGCATATTTTCATAGCATCCTCCAATGTTAGTTCAGTTTCTCGCAACAAACGTTTCCTGACCTTTTTATCATGAATACCAAACACAATCTGGTCATGAATCATGGATGATTTCAGTTCAGAGAAATTACATGTCTGTGCTTTCAGTTTCAGATCGGTCACAAAGCTATCAAAAGTCTCATTTTGCTGCTGTGTCCGTGAACGGAACACGTACCTCTCATAGGTCTCATTCTTTTTGGGAGAACAATGTGTATCAAACTTCTTTAGCCCATCGTCCATTTTTTCTCTGTCCTCATCTTGATCAAATACAAATGTATTAAATACCTCTATCGCCTGCAGGCCTGCAACCGTGAGCAGTAACGCTATTTTCCTTGCGTCTGGCTTCGTACCGAACCCGATGGCAGCAATGTAGAATTCGAATTGTTGTTTGAAAGTCTGCCAATTGCAGTCGTCATTCCCCGTGAGTTTAAATCCTCCGGTGGCTTCAAATTCTCCATGTCACGTTTCACAATATTCAGCAGATATTACCAATCCTGGTACCATGTTATGTTCATAAATAAATAGACGTTTTCATTATGAACAGCTAGCTTGAGCTAGTCATTTATTCAGCCATGTGGACTAGTGTACAGGCATCCATCTTGACTACTGCATCGTGGGTAGCCCACTACTAAACATACAGCTGCACCTAGTGTACCATTCTCGAATGACATGATACTGATTATTACAGGAATCCTAATCACCAATTATTACCATGTTTAAACCTATTTTCAAGGGCCCTTGCGATTTTGTGGCTTTCCCCACGTAAAACACGCCTTGTGGGAACACTGCTGATGAAACCTGGCATGAAAACAGTTGGCTTGCTTGCTTTCAGCTGCAGGTCAATAAGGACTGAAGAGATTTAAACAGGCAGCATTTGCAGGCTGCAGGGCCTTGTTTCTGAAGGCTTGGGGAAACTTTTTGAAGGCTTAGGCACAGCTGTGAAAGGTTGGAGCCTCACACACTTCTCCAGTGTGAGCTCCTGGGAAGCCCCTCTCGCCACCCTAACTCAGCGCCTCCTCAACGGAGGCATCTGCCAGAAGCATGGGAGGCCTTTTGTTCCATCCCTTCCTGGCATTAGAGGATCTCCAACAGCAGAGGCGGCTGGAGCAACTCCAGCAACAGCATCACCAGCAACAGCAGCAGCACCAGCAGGAGCGGCAGGCTGCGGCTCAGCCACCTGGGGCAGCACAGGCTAGAAGGGGCCAGCACATGGAAGGCCGTCGGCGCAGGAGATACCCCCCAAACAGGGTCCACAGACACAGGGTCAGCTACCTCAACATAACTGAGCAGCAGTGCCAGAGGCGGCTCCGGCTTTCGCAAGAGGTTGTGACTGACATCTGCGCAATGCTGCAGCAAGACCTGGAGCCCAGAGCACCAGGTCCACACTACTTACCAGTGGCCATCAAAGTCACCACCGCACTCAACTTTTATGCCTCAGGCTCCTTCCAGGGATCAGCAGCAGACATCAGCGGCATCTCCCAGGCGGCCGCACACACTTGCATCATGCAGGTAACCGATGCCCTCTTTGCCCTCGCGCACAATCACATCCATTTCGCCAGGGATCGCGCAAGTGTGATGGCGCGAGCGCATGGATTAGCTCAGCTGGCAGGCTTTCCAAGGGTGCAGGGCATCATTGACTGCACACATGTGGCCCTTAGGGCACCCCACCGCAATCCAGGAGTTTTTGTCAACTGCAAGGGCTTCCACTCCCTTAACGTTCAGCTGGTGTGTGACCACAAGAAGGTGATTTTGCATGTTTGTGCCATGTTCCCTGGCAGTTGCCATGACTCCTTCATACTGCGCCAGTCTACTGTGCCTCCGCTATTCAGTCCGCCAAACGAACTTCAAGGATGGCTACTTGGAGACAAGGGATATCCCCTGCGCTCTTGGCTAATGACGCCGTTGAGGAGACCAGCCAGCGAAGTTGAGGAGCGCTGCAACTCCAGCCACATTACCACCAGATGCATTATCGAGCAAACCATCGGATTGCTGAAGATGCGCTTCAGATGCCTCGATAGATCAGTTGGTGCCCTACAGTACTCATCAGCCAGGGTCTCCAAAATCATCGTGGTATGCTGTGTGCTTCACAACATGGCACAGCGTTGTGGCTTGCCGATTCTGCAGAACCAAGAGGCTCCTCACAGAGCCGCCTCAGATGAGGATGATGCTGAGGAGGAGGAAGAGGAGGAGGATAGAAACGAGCATCCTGCAGAGGCCCGCCAACCAGCGGCTCCAGTGCGCGAGAACATTGCTGGGTGGAATGCAAGGAACGCACTCATCCCGGGCAGATTTGCGTAGCTTGGTACATCAAACACTGCAGCCTCACTGCTTCTTAACTGACCATGGACAGTGGCCCATGCCTACACTTTCCTACCTCTTTGACCAGCTTGCTGTCATCTGCAAGTTATCCTCAGGCCTCTATTTGATATCCCCATTCACCAAATGACAGACACCATAACTGCAGCAGCTGCCACCAGATATTTTTTATGTACAGGAAAATGATGGCATTAAAACTATTTACAAGACTGGATGGTGGAATAGTTATGTGAATGTGAGCAGAGAGAGAGACGGAATGGGTAAGGGTGCATGGATGTGACAGTGAAGTGGGATGTGGAGGAAGAGATTGCTGAAGCTGAGTGCTGTTGGGGAAAGGCAATGGGGATCAGGTTGAGGGTGATGGAAACTTCGTACTTGCTTTCCCTGTGCGGTGAAGGTCATGGAAGCGCTTCCTGTACTGCAGCCAGGTGCGACGGGTGACACCCAGAGAGTTTACCTCTGCTGCTACCTCCATCCAGGCAGCCCTGGTCTTTGGGAGGCCTCTTCCTCCCTGAGCGAGGGTATTGGACCTCCCTGTGGGCCCTTACCCCATCCACCAAGGTCTGCAGTGACGTCTCGTTGAATTTGGCCACAGCTCGGCCTCTGCCGCTGGCAGCAGCTGGTGCAGGCTCCTCTGCCATTGTGCAAGAGTGGTTGAGAAGCCTGCAGAGGTGAAGAAGCTTGCTGGATACTTTAAAAGCACCACAAATGATGACATCATACTGTGGGGCTTTCTGACTGGAAATGGACAATTAGCAAGGCTGTCCACACGCTGGAAATTAATTGGCCACTTGAGGGAAAATTGCGTGCAGCTGGCTGACCCATTTTTTTGCGGGTCAGAACCCCACATTCGGGGAATCCGACTATTTCCCACACAATCCACAAAATCGGGCCCTTTGTATTCATTGCCGTGCCGCGCATGCTCCACCCATTTGTGCCAGGCAGTGAGTGGCTTGAAAGAGACCACTGGAGGCTGCTCCAGGAACGGGCCTGTTGACGCTGGTTTTAGGTTGCGGCGCAGCCACTCTGCTGGCTCCCCGCCCATTTTGGGTGAAAGTTAAAATTCGCCTTCCATATCCTGGCCACAGAAATGCTCCCACTATCAGTAACACTGATACATTAAACAGAGAAAAGTTACTAATTTCATGTGTATTCTATTGATCCACATCCCATAAGAGTGAGTACAAATAATTAGTGAAACTTCTAGACGCTAACATTTTTATGTAATTACAAAGGAATCATTCCCTTTGACAATTCTGCTTGTTTTTCACATACCTTGGATAAAATGCTCCTTTTGTTTTTTGAGTAAATTCAGTCCAATTTTTCTTTAACTAGTTTTATAAGGCTGTCCTCTTACTATGGTGCATTTATTTCCTCCCGTTATCAGCATCCGATTCAATGTGTTATACTGTGTGAGAGAAGTAAATACTACAAAAAGACTCTACAGTCATTTGTTTTGTAACAAAATTTTAAAAGTAAGATTGGAGATTTATTTAAATAGGATGCAGAAAACATTTCCCAATGATTGATGCTGACTGCATCAGCTGTCTGCTGCTCAGCCCCAAATGTGTGATCTGCAAGCTTTGACTGAAGGTTTCAGACAAAACACAGAAAACCAGAGACTTAACATTATCAAACTTAAAATGGTTCAGCTGCCTCCTTATACAAGAAAATGATGGACAGAAATGGCAAAGATCCTAAAATGTTCACTTTAGAGAGCTAATTATCTTCTGGTGTCGGCCAAGCTATTGAGAGGGGAAAAAAATAGAGAGTGGGTTTGAGTTACCGATCCGAGAGGAAAAAGCTGCCGCTACAGCAACCGGTAGATCTGGTAAATGCACTTTTGAATTATTGCCCTGAGGAAAGCTGCAGCCATCCTACTTTCAGTGCATTATGGGAAATAATTAAATCTAATTGATTCAAGATGACTTTCTTTAAGAGTTTATAGCATTGAAGTTCTAGCGATGGCTATAGGTACAGAGTAGTTATGGAACAGGACCAGGAAAAATCAACTGGAGGAGGGCTAATTTCAGTGAGTTGAAAAGTGATCTGGCACAGGGGGATTGGAATCAAAGATTGGCAGGTAAAACAGTAAATAAGCAATGGGAGGCCTTCAAAGAGGAGCTAGTTTGGGTACAGACTAGACCCACGAGGGTATCTAAAGCTAGAGAACCCTGGATGACCAAAGATATGGAGATTAAAATGAAACAGAAAAAGAAGGCTTAAGATAGATGTCAGGTTCATAATTCAGTAGGGAACCAAGCTGAATACAAAAAGTACAGAGGAGAACTGAAAAAGGAAGCAAGAAGAGCAAAGAGAGTGTATGAGAATAGATTAGCAGCTAACATAAAAGGGAACTCAAATGTCTTTTATAAATGTATGAATAGTGAAAGGATAGTAAAATGAAGAGTGGGGCCGATTAAAGACCAAAAAGGAGATCTTGTGGAGGCAGAGGGCATAGCTGAGATGCTAAATAAATACTTTGCATCTGTCTTCACTAAAGAAGGGGATGCTGCCAATGTCACAGTCAATGAGGAGGCAGTTAGAAATTAGATAGGATAACAATAGATAAAAATTAGGTACTTAAAAGGTTGGCAGTGTTCAAAGTAGAAAAGTCACATGGTCAGGACGAGATGCATCCTAGGTTACTAAGAGAAGTAAGGGTGGAAATTGCAGAGGATCTGGCTACAATCTTCCAATTCTCCTTGGATATGGGAGTGGTGCCAGAGAACTGGAGGATTGGAAATGTTACACCCCTGTTTAAAAATAGTGGAGAGGGATAAATCTGACAACTACAGGCCAATCAGCCGAAAGTCGGTACTGGGGAAACTTTTTGAGACAATAATCAGGGACAAATTTAATTGGCACTTGGAAAAATATGGGTTAATAAATGAAAACCAGCTCAGATTTGTTAAAGGCAAACTGTGTTTGCCTAACTTGATTGAGTTCTTTGATGAAGTAATGGACAGGGATGATGAGGGTAGTGCAGTTGATGTTGTGTATATGGACTTTCAAAAGGCATTTGATAAAGTACTACATAATAGACTTGTTAGCAAAATTGAAGCTCGTGGGATTAAAGGGGCAATGGCTGTGGGGATATGAAATTGGCTAAGGGAAAGAAAGCTGAGACTAGTGGTAAGTGGTTGTTTTTCAGACTGCAGGGAAGTGTGCATTAGTGTGCCCTAGGGGTCAGTGTTGGGACCACTGCTCTTTTTGATATATATTAATGACGAGGACTTGGATATACTGGGCATAATTTCAAAGTTTGCAGATGGCACAAAACTCGGAAATGTAGTAAACAACGAGGAGGATAGTAACAGACATCAGGAGGTCATAGACAGACTGGTGAAATGGGCAGACACATGGCAGATGAAATTTAATGCATGAAGTGTGAAGTGGTGGGAGGAATGAGGAGAGGTAATATAAACTAAATGGTACAATTTTAAAGGGGATGTATGAACAGAGAGACCTGGGGCTGTACGTATACAAGTCTTTGAAGGTGGCAGGACAAATTGAGAAGGCTGTTAAGACAAACAGAATCCTTGGGTTTATAGGCATAGGGGTAAAAATTGGGCAGTGCCCCCTTTGGAGATTTACTAGAACGGTACTAGGGATGAAAGATTCCAGTTATGTGGAGTGACTAGAGAAACTGGGGTTGTTCTCCTTAGAGCAGAGAAGATTAAGGGGAGAAGTAACAACAGAAAACGCTGGAAAAACTCAGCAGGCCAGGCAGCATCCGTGGAGAGAGAAACAGAGTTAATGTTTCAGGTCTGGGACCCTTCATCAGAACTGGAAAAAGCTGGAGATGTAACAGATATTAAGCAGGTGCAGAGATGGGGGGGGGGGAAGGAATTGAAGGAATATACCGTACTTTTGTAAGAGGCAGGAAAGATAAAATGTTGTAAATGGGAATGGCAAAATCATACAGCATGAGAAATGGGGGCAGGGGATATTTGATAGAGGTGTTCAAAATCATGAAGGGGTTTGATGGAGTAAATAAGAAGAAACTGTTTCCAATGGCAGAAGGGTTGGTAACCAGAGGACACAGATTTAAAGCAATTGGCAAAAGCACCAGAGGTGACAGGAGCATTTAGTAGGATGTCTCTGATGTGGGGGAATCGCGGATGCTTGTTCTAGGTGATCACTCATTCAGTCAAAACTGGCAGTGATGTTCTCCTGTAACTAGGCGCTCCAGGTCTTGAGGCACCAGTCACAGCATTTGTGAGAGAACTCTGTGCTGCGCTTGGCCCCTTGTTGCTTTGGAGTTTCCCTGGAGAGAGCCACTCATTCAATGGTACTCTGTCTTTGATCAAATTTCCTCCACAGGACTGCAATGATATCAGAGTTGTATTACTGCACATATATACATAGAATTTACAGCACAGGAAGAGGCCATTCGGCCCAACAGGTTTTTGCTCTATACAAGCCTCCTCCCACTTTACTTCATCTCACCCTATCAACATAGCCTTCTATTCCTGTCTCCCTCAAGTGCTTATCTATCTTCTCCTTAAATACATCTATACTTTTCACCTCACCACTCCATGTGCTAACGAGTTCCACATTTTCATCAGTCTGAGTAAAGATGTTTCTCCTGAATTCCTTATTGGATTAATAAGTGACTATCTTATATTTATAGCCCCTAGTTCTGGTCTCCCCCACAAGTGGAACCTACCTATTAGCTCTACCCTATTGAACCTCTTCATAATTTTAAAGGTCTCTATCAGGTCACCTTGCAGTCTTCTCTTTTCTAGAGAAAAGAGCCCCAGCCTGTTCAGTCTTTCCTGATAGTTATACCCTCTCGGTTGTGGTAGCATCTTTATAAATCTATTTTGCACTTTAAGCAGTGCTTCTATATCCTTTTTATAATATGGAGACCAGAACAGTGCACAGTACTCCAAAGAGTCTTACCAAGATTCTATACAAGTTTAACATAACCTCATAGAGTCATAGAGTCATAGAGTTTTACAGCACAGAAAGAGGCCCTTCGGCCCATCGTGTCTGCGCCGCCCATCCATCCCTGTCCAGTCTAATCCCATTTTCCAGCATTTGGTCCATAGCCTTGTATGCAATGGCATTTCAAGTGCTCATCCAAATGCTTCTTGAATGTTGTGAGGGTTCCTGCCTCCACCACCCTTTCAGGCATTGAGTTCCACATTCCAACCACCCTCTGGGTGAAAAAGTTCCTCCTCAAATCCCCTCTAAATCTCCTGCCCCTTACCCTGAATCTATGCCCCCTTGTTATTGACCCCCCTACTAAGGGGAAAAGTTCCTCTTTATCTACCCTATCTATGCCCCTCATTATTTTGTACACCTCAATCAGGTCCCCCCTCAGCCTTCTCTGCTCCAAGGAAAACAACTCCAGCCTGTCCAGCCTCTCTTCATAGCTGAGGCGCTCCATCCCAGGTAACATCCTGGTGAATCTTCTCTGCACCCTCTCCAAAGCAATCACATCCTTCCTATAGTGAGGCGACCAGAACTGCACACAGTACTCCAGCTGTGGCCTCACCAGCGTTTTGTACAGCTCCATCATAACCTCCCTGCTCTTATATTCTATGCCTCGGCTAATGAAGGCAAGTATCCCATATGCCTTTTTAACCACCTTATCTACCTGCTCCGCTGCCTTCAGGGATCTATGTACATGTACACCAAGGTCCCTCTGACCCTCTGTACTTCCTAGGGTCCTACCACTCATTGTGTATTCCCTTGCCTTATTTGTCCGTCCAAAATGCATCACCTCGCACTTTTCAGGGTTAAATTCCATTTGCCACTTTTTCGCCCATCTGACCAACCCGTTTATATCGTCCTGTAGCCGGAGGCTTTCCTCCTCACAATTTACCACCCCACCAATTTTCGTGTCATCTGCGAACTTACTGATCATACCTTTTACATTTTCATCCAAATCATTTATGTAGATCACAAACAATAAGGGACCCAGCACCGATCCCTGAGGTACCCCACTGGACACAGGCTTCCAGTCACAAAAGCAACCTTCGACCATCACCCTCTGCCTCCTGCCACTCAGCCAGTTTAGGATCCAACGCGCCAAGGCACCCTGGATCCCATGGGCTCTTACCTTCTTGACCAGTCTCCTATGCGGGACTTTGTCAAAAGCTTTACTGAAGTCCATGTAAACCACATCCACAGCATTTCCCTCATCCACCCCACTAGTCACCCCCTCGAAAAATTCGATCAGATTTGTTAGACATGATTTACCCTTGACAAAGCCATGCTGACTATCCCCGATTAATCCTTGCCTCTCCAAGTGGAGATTAATTTTGTCCCTCAGAATTTTTTCCAATAATTTCCCCACCACAGATGTTAGACTCACTGGCCTGTAATTCCCTGGTTTATCCCTGCTACCCTTCTTGAATAATGGTACTACGTTAGCTGTTCTCCAGTCCTCTGGTACATCCCCTGTGGCCAGAGAGGTTCTGAAAATTAGTGTCAGAGCCCCTGCAATCTCCTCCCTTGCCTCCCACAGCAGCCTGGGATACATCTCGTCCGGGCCTGGGGATTTATCCACTTTTTGGCCCGCTAAAACCGCTAGCACCTCCTCCCTCTCGATGCTAATATGTTCAAGTATGTCACAGTCCCCTTGCCCGATTTCTATGTCTGCATCGTCTTTCTCCATAGTGAACACAGATGCAAAAAATTCATTTAAAACCCCGCCTACATCCCCTGGCTCTACACACAGATTGCCACTTTGGTCCCTAATGGGCCCTACCCTTTCCCTGGTTATCCTCTTGCCCTTAATATACTTATAAAACATCTTAGGATTTTCCTTTATTTTGCTCGCCAGTGTTATTTCATGGCCCCTCCTCGCCCTCCTAATTTCTTTTTTAAGTATGCCCCTGCACTTTTTATACTCCTCTAGGGCTTCTTCTGTCTTTAGTCTTTTGTAACTGCCAAAAGCCCCCCTTTTATTTCTAATGCATTTTTGTATATCCCTTGTCATCCAAGGTTCCCTTTGCTTGTTGGTCCCACCCTTGACCTTTACAGGAACATGTTGGCGTTGTACTCTCTCTATTTCCCTTCTGAAAGTCTCCCACTGTTTTGATGTGGATTTTCCTGTAAGCAGCTGCTCCCAGTCCACTTTGGCCAGATCCTGCCTTATCATATTAAAATCGGCCTTCCCCCAATTTAGAACCCTTATTTCCGGGCCGTCTTTGTCTTTTTCCATGACCACCTTAAATCTCACCGAATTATGGTCACTGTCGCCAAAATGCTCTCCTACTGACACTTCCACCACTTGCCCGGCTACATTCCCCAGAATTAGGTCCAGTACCGCCCCCTCTCTTGTAGAACTTTCTACATGTTGGCTCAAAAAGCTCTCCTGGAGGCACTTTAAGAATTCTGCACCCTCTAAGCCTTTCACACTCTGACTGTCCCAGTTTATATTGGGGAAGTTGAAATCCCCCACTATTATTACCCTATTAATTTCGCACGTCTCTGAGATTTGCCTACATATCTGTTCCTCTATCTCCCCCTGACTGTTTGGGGGCCGATAGTACACTCCCAGCAAAGTGCTTGCCCCCTTTTTGTTTTTAAGTTCTACCCATATGGCCTCATTAGAGGAACCCGCTAATATATCATCCCTCCTTACAGCAGTAATTGACTCCTTAATTAATATTGCAACACCCCCTCCCCCTTTACACCCCCCTCTGTCTCGCCTGAAGATTCTATACCCCGGAATATTGAGCTGCCAGTCCTGACCCTCCCTCAACCATGTCTCCGTGATAGCAACAATATCGTACTCCCATGTGTTCAACAACAACTTCAGTTCATCCACCTTATTTGCAAGACTCCTTGCATTAAAATAAATGCCTTCCAGCCCTGCCATATTCTCTTTTGCCTTCACATATTTGCTCTGCCTTCCCAGCTGACTTGTTTTTCCCTCTGTATTTGGCCGTAAATCACCCCCTACTATAGCTCCACTCTGTACCCCAACCCCCTGCCAAGTTAGTTTAAACCCTCCCCAGCAGTGCTAGCAAACCTCCCCGCAAGGATATTGGTTCCCCCCTGGTTCAGGTGTAAACCGTCCGACTTGTACAAGTCCCACCTTTCCCAGAAGCAGACCCAGTGATCCAGGAAACTAAAGCCCTCCCCCCTGCACCATCCCTTTAGCCACGCATTCATCTGTTCTATCTTCCTATTCCTATACTTACGAGCACGTGGCACCGGGAGTAATCCAGAGATTACAACCTTTGAGGTCCTGCTCCTTAATCCTTCACCTAGCTCCCTAAATTCTTGCTGCAGGACCTCATCCCTCTTTTTACCTATGTCGTTGGTACCAATGTGGACCACGACCACTGGCTGTTCTCCCTCCCCCTCCAGAATGCCCTGCAGCCGCTCAGTGACATCCTTGACCCTGGCACCTCTCTGCTTTTCAATTCTATTCCTCTAGAAATGAACTCCAGTGCTTTGTTTTCATTTTTTATGGCTTTGTTATACTGCATTGCTGGTTTTAATGATTTATGAATCTGTACTCCAAGATCCCTTTGCGCTTTTACCCCATTTAGACTCGTATTTTCCAAGGAGTAGGCCAACTCCTTAATCCTCCGACCAAAATGCACCACCTCGCACTTATCTATATTGAAATTCATTTGCCAATTACACGCCCATTCTGCAAGTTTTCGAATGTTGTCTTGTATTTTGTAGCAGTCTTCCTCAGTATTAACTGTACCCTCCAATATCATTCTCTGGCAGCTGCTGAAGGCTGTTCTGAAAGCCTTCTGTTCCTGAATTAACTCCTTTCTGAAAGTAGCACCTGTAGGATACTAATCTCTTGCCCATGCTGCCAGCTGTTATTGTAAGCCTACAGCCTGACCAATTGGTTCATCTACCTCTCCTGTCACCTCCGAGCGCACTCATCACTGTGTCCCAACTCTCTAACTGTTGTTTCCAGGGTACTGGTATCTGATCTGGTGCTAAAGGCACATGGGTGCTTGTCAAAACATGATGGGGAAATGCTTGTGCTGGTGGCATTACTCCCTCTGGGCTCATTATCTTGGGATGTATGTGGAGGAAAAGAAAAAGAGTAAGATTTACCATCTATTCCCTAGACAATGGCTTCCATGACAGGTAAGTTTGAGTGCTTCTTAAATATGAGTAACACTGGTAGAGTCTGTTATGGGATTGGGCAAGGCAGTGCCAATATGACGGATGAGGGAACTAGATGTAATATCTCTAAATTTGCAGATGACACAAAGCTGGGTGAGCGTGTGTGCTGTGAGGAGGATGCAGAGAAACTCCAGTACGATTTGGACAGGTTGGGTGATTGGACAGATGCATGGCAAATGCAGTATAATGTGGATAAATGCGAGGTTATCCACTTCGGTGGCAAAAACAGGAAGGCAGATTATCATCTGAACGGCAATAGATTGGGAAAAGGGGAAGGGCAATGAGACCTGGATGTCCTTGTGCACCAGTCGCTAAAGGTAAGCATGCAGGTGCAGCAGGCGGTTAAGAAGGCAAATGGTATGTTGGCCTTCATAGAGAGAGGATTTGAGTACAGGAACAAGGATGTCTTGCTGCAGTTGTGCAGGGCCTTGGTGAGACCACACCTTGAGTATTGTGTGCAGTTTTGGTCACCTTATCTGAGGCAGGATGTTCTTGCCATGGAGAGAGTGCAGTGAAGATTCACCAGACTGATACCTGGGATGGCAGGAATGACATATGAGGAGAGATTGGGTCAATTAGGCTTATATTCGCTAGAGTTTAGAAGAATGAGAGGGGATCTCATTGAAACTTATAAAATTCTAACAGGACTAGACAGACTAGAGGCAGGAAGGATGTTCCCGATGGTGAGGGAGTCCAGAACCAGGGGTCACAGTCTAAGGATAAGGGGTAAGCCATTTAGGACTGAGATGAGGAGGAATTTCTTCACCCAGAGAGTGGTGAACCTGTGGAATTCTCTGCCACACAGGGCAGTTGAGGCCAATTCATTAAATATATTCAAGAAGGAGTTGGATATATTTCTTAAGGCTAAAGGGATCAAGGGATATGGGGAGAAAGCAGGGACAGGGTACTGAATTTGGATGATCAGCCATGATCTCATTAAATGGTGGAGCGGGCTCGAGGGGCCGAATGGCCTACTCCTGCTCCTATCTTCTATGTTTCTATATGAAATGGAGGAAAATTGCTGGATGGTCTGGCCTTCACTTCAAACTCAGCCTCTCCAGTGTCCTCAACAGCAATCCTGGCCACATTGGGTGAGGACCATTCCTTCATAAGTGATCAGTTGTTTCAGTAGGGTTCAGCCCCCTCCTGTTCTCAGTTGTTCCTCTGGTCATGGACAGCCTTGGCTATAAAATGTGGTCATCGATGAAGATATTAATTTGTGACTGAGCGATGAAAACGGCAGCCTGTGTCCTCAGCCTGTCTTTCCCTGGCCAAGACCTCTCCCAGTACAGGAAACTCTCGATTTACCTGCACCTAAATAACCGGAAATCTCTGTTAACCGGCAAAATTCAGGAGTAGGTTCAGGTAAGTTTTACTTCATATTAGTAGCCGTTCCTGGATCTGTGGCTGTGTAATCGGGGTTGCTGCACTTGTTGCTAAGCAACAGGGACGCTTGGTCTATGGCCGGGGTTCCTGCAGCTGTTGCTAAGCAACAGGGAAGCCTGGATTTGTTGCTGTGTACGGAGCTCTCGTACCTTTTAACTATACCTCTCTGTAATCCAGACTTTTTGATAAACCGGCACCACGCCGGTCCCGTCGGTGTCAGATAAAAAAGAGTTTCCTGTAATTTGCATGTTGCTTTTCCTGCCAGTTTATATTATGGGTGACCTGTCATGCGTTATGACAGGTCACCTATAAAGGTCATCAGCACCTCCAAACAACCGGGTCCAAATGATGCCGTTGTCCTAATAGTCTGCAGCTCCAAAGTCCTGCCAAGAAACGCTTCCTCTTTACGAGCCAGCTGCAGCCCTTTTAAGAGCTGTTGGGTTAAGAGCAATTTCTCAGATTAGATAAATCAAGGCTACTGTCTAGGTTTGTCAGTATTTTCTCTCTCACTTTTTGTAATGAGGTGTTTGTTTCTCCTCTTTCTCTTTAAGCACCCTATTGTTCAGGTGACATTTTGCGGTTGATTAAGTATGTCTTCGAGCTCCTCATGAGCCCTGTTAAATTTTTAAGCTGGATTTTCCAGTGCTATTAATGCATTTCATTTGTAGGTTTGCTGAACCTTTCATCTCTGCTGCGCGCCCTCCCTTTCTGATGCTTTCAGAGGATTACAAGCGTGTTGTGCCATCATTCTTGTGGTGAATATACATATTGATTCTTTGATTCTATCTTAATTGATATGTGCACTCACCTGCCATTTCAAATTAAAGCTATGCCATGTACGTGTTTTCCCCCTTTTAGAAATTCTTCAGATTAGTTGTTTGAGATCCAAAATTCAAGTTTCTGTAAATCGCATGATCCAACCATGTTGGCTATTGCACATATCTTCCTCAATGGACGGAAGGCTGACATCTTCAAGGCTGAGCGCGATAGGTTTTTGGTCTCTAGGGGAATCAAGGGACATGGAGATCGGGTGGGAAGGTGGAGTTGAGGTCAATGATCAGCCATGATCTTATTGAATGGCGGAGCAGGCTCGAGGGGCTGTATGGCCTGCTCCTGCTCTTGTTTCTTATGTTCTTATCTTCCCCCATTGGACCCTACAATATATTGGCAGAAATAAGTGTGCTCACTCGCCTCTTTGCTTCCAAATAAAGAATGCAGAACATCTTTCTCCACGCTTGAACTGACTGGCCTACTAATACCAACAGGGATCGCAGGTGCAATTTCAATCAGTAGGCTGTACCCTCTCCATTTTGTTCTGGGAATGGACACACTTAAAAAGTAAAATTTTCTGCTGGTTGTAGTCATTTGCTCGCCACCTGTGATGGGAAACTTGTATCATGGTAAAGATACTGGCAGCTTATCCATATTCTCTCTTTTCCTTACTGTGAGAAACCAGGCTTTACTGTTGCTAGCTGAAGATGGTGGTTGTGTATTGGAAAGCAAGAAATTCCTGACTAGGCCATATGGAATTTTTTTTAATTTGTTCATGGGATGTGGGCGTCGCTGACAAGGCCAGCATTTATTGCCCATCCCTAATTGCCCTTGAGAAGGTGGTGTTGAGCCGTTTTCTTGAACCGCTGCAGTCCGTGTGGTGAAGGTGCTCCCACAGTGCTGTAAAGGAGGGACTTCCAGGATTTTGACCCAGCAACGATGAAGGATCGGCGATATACTTCCAAGCCAGGATGGTGTGTGACTTGGAGGGGAACTTGGAGGTGGTGGTGTTCCCAAGCGCCTGCTGCCCTTGTCCTTCGAGGTGGTAGAGGTCGCGGGTTTGGGAGGTGCTGCTGAAGAAGCCTTGGCGAGTTGCTGCAGTGCATCTTGTAGATGGTACATTCTGCAGCCACGGTACGCCGGTGGTGGAGGGAGTGAATGTTTAAGGTGGTGGGTGGGGTGCCAATCAAGCGGGCTGCTTTATCCTGGATGGTGTCGAGCCTCTTGAGTGTTGTTGGAGCTGCACTCATCCAGGCAAGTGGAGAGTATTCCATCACATTCCTGACTTGTGCCTTGTAGATGGTGGAAAGGCTTTGGGGAGTCAGGAGGTGAGACACTCGCCACAGAATACAAGCCTCTGACCTGCTCTTGTTGCCACAGTTTTTATGCGGCTGGTCCAGTTAAATTTCTGGTCAATTGTGACCACCAGGATGTTGATGGTGGGAGTTTTGGCGATGGTAATGCCGTTGAATGTCAAGGGGTGGTGGTTATACTCTCTTTTGTTGGAAATGGTCATTGCCTGACACTTGTGTTGCTTGAATCTCACCTGCCGCTTATCAGCCCAAGTCTGAATGTCGTCCAGGTCTTGTGGCATGTGGGCATGGACTGCTTGATTATCTGAGGATTTGCAAATGGCTCTGAATACTTACATTTATATAGCACCTTTCACTACCACCAGACATCTCAAAGCGCTTTACAGCCAATGAAGTACTTTTGGAGTGTAGTCACTGTTGTACTGGAACAGCTTGGCTAGAGGCATGGCTAGTTCTGGAGCACAAGTCTTCAACATGATAGCCAGGACGTTGTCGGGGCCCATAGCCTTTGCTGTATCCAGTGCGCTCAGCTGTTTCTTGATATCACGTGGAGTGAATCGAATTGGCTGAAGACTGGCTTCTGTGATGGTGGGGACCTCGGGAGTAGACCGAGATGGATCATCCACTCGGCTTAGATTCTGAAAGATAAACTCTGTGCCCATATTTTGAGTTCTCCATAGGGTTCCGCAACTTATGAGAGCAGCAGGATTATGTTCTTCTCTCCTGTAGTTTCCAAATTACTGTGTAATGTGGCCAGATTTGAATCCAGATTTCTCTCTCATGTTAATAGAGCCAAAGCAAATATCAACAGCCATACCTGACAACTATTTAAACATAACCCAGTTCCACGGAACAAGCTTTATTAGAAATTAACCCAACAACTTTAATACGTGCTCTTCACAATCTTTTGCTTTAAAATAATTGTCTGATTAATCATTAATCTTTTGATCTGGGACTACCACAAGGTTTATCTTTCCTCAGTAAAGTGGTAATTTCAAAGGTTGCTCAAGATCACCGTTATATAATAGAATGACCTTGAAGCTCATTCAGTGCTCGCAGTTACCACAAACCAAATTGTTTTTTGCAGCCAGTATGTTTACCTACAGCCAGTCTATTATGAAATAACAACAGAAAATGCAGGAAATACTCAGCAGGCCAGGCAGTATCCGTGGAGAGAGAAACAGAGTTAACATTTCCAGTTGTATCAGTTGGTGCTAATCACATCTTCGCATCCTTTTGATGTTCCTGTCCCATTGTAGTGAGGCCCCTAGTTTCAGGAGGATGTTCCAGGCTCGACTGAGGATCTCTAACTCTTCCTTTCCCATCCCTGCCCCATTTGTACGTGTTTCCCGATTGTGAAAGGCTTCTTCAATCCTCCCTAATTCCATCAATCTAACTGGGCTGCACCTTTTAGGTCTTTTGATGATATTTTTTAACAGAATTATGGGCTGTTCTTATGGTAGACAAGTGCTGAATTATAGGTCCCTGCATTTGCGTGGCCGGCTGAGGCCAAAGGACCCGACAAGGCCGTGGACAAGAAGGTCCTGCCAATCTTAACGGCAGGGCTGGAGATCGGGGCTGGGAAGGGGAGGCTGGAGATCGGGGCTGGGAAGGGGAGGCTGGAGATCGGGCCTGGGAAGGGGAGGCTGGAGATCGGGCCTGGGAAGGGGAGGCTGGAGATCGGGCCTGGGAAGGGGAGGCTGGAGATCGGGCCTGGGAAGGGGAGGCTGGAGATCGGGCCTGGGAAGGGGAGGCTGGAGATCGGGGCTGGGAAGGGGAGGCTGGAGATCGGGCCTGGGAAGGGGAGGCTGGAGATCGGGCCTGGGAAGGGGAGGCTGGAGATCGGGCCTGGGAAGGGGAGGCTGGAGATCGGGGCTGGGAAGGGGAGGCTGGAGATCGGGCCTGGGAAGGGGAGGCTGGAGATCGGGCCTGGGAAGGGGAGGCTGGAGATCGGGCCTGGGAAGGGGAGGCTGGAGATCGGGCCTGGGAAGGGGAGGCTGGAGATCGGGGCTGGGAAGGGGAGGCTGGAGATCGGGCCTGGGAAGGGGAGGCTGGAGATTGGGGCTGGGAAGGGGAGGCTGGAGATCGGGCCTGGGAAGGGGAGGCTGGAGATCGGGGCTGGGAAGGGCAGACTGGAGATTGGGCCTGGGAAGGGCAGACTGGAGATTGGGCCTGGGAAGGGCAGACTGGAGATCGGGGCTGGGAAGGGGAAGCTGGAGATCGGGGCTGGGAAGGGGAGGCTGGAGATCGGGGCTGGGAAGGGGAGGCTGGAGATCGGGGCTGGGAAGGGCAGGCTGGAGATCGGGGCTGGGAAGGGGAGGCTGGAGATCCGGGCTGGGAAGGGGAGGCTGGAGATCGGGGCTGGGAAGGGCAGACTGGAGATCGGGGCTGGGAAGGGGAGGCTGGAGATCGGGGCTGGGAAGGGGAGGCTGGAGATTGGGGCTGGGGGATGCTGAAAGCTTCATTGAGGGGCCTGGGGGAGAGCACTCCTGCTCCTCCTGGGTTAGAAGGGGTGCTGAAAGAACCACTTACTTTGAGGAGCTGGCAGCTCCCGCCTCCGTTTCACTGCCGAGTTTTCCGACCCCCGGGAAACCTGTGAAACACAAGTTAATTCCAAACTGGACTCCCAATTGCGTTGTAGGAGTCCGAATTATATATGTCAATAAGCGCCCAGCCTCTCCACAGTGGGACGCTTGTACGCCTCGATATCCCCTGCCATAAAAACGGAGGCGTGCGTGGCGTGTTGGGGTTGGGTTCGGTGGATTTCAGTTTTTAACCCCTCTTATGCCAGTCACAGAGGGGTGGCGTCAACATCGAGGCCATAATTTCTGCCACTGTTTTGGGGAAAAATATCTTTAAAGTTTGTAGCACTGTCTGCACAGTAAAAGTACAAATTGTTCCCGTGCCATAGGTCTGTTCAGTCGACTGATTTTTCTACAATGTGAAGGTTTAATTATGTAAATTGGTGACCTTTATGCTGCGATAAAATTATCCTTATCTTCTAACATTTAATTTTCTATATATGACAGGGGTGCCAGACCCTCCGTGTAATTTGGGAACAATTTTACAGTTTTTTAAAATTTTGGACCTAGCCTTCATTTTGATCCCTTGTCTTTCCTCTGTAGAACTGTGCTGATTTATATTAAAAAATTATAAGAGGAACTGTACTTTTTCTACTGTGAGCTTAGGTTGACACAGGATGTGTGTCAGTAGATCAGCTTGATGAAGGTCACGTAAGCCCAATGGACAGAAAATCCTGTTAACTGTTGTGTTTTTGACGAGTGTTTTAATGGGCGTTTCAGTATATCGGGAGGGTTGGTGATGGTCAACCATATCCAAAATTAGGATTTAAAATTCCACAGGTATATAAATTGCTCCCCTATAATTTAGAGAACTGAGAAACTGGAACGAAGGTTTGACCTTGACCGTGACGAACTGAAATATTAACACATGATTGACAAATGCTTTCGAAGCGTATGCAAACCAAAACATTTCAGTTGGTATCCTTATTTTTGTAAACTTCCAAGATCTAAAATGTAGTAGATTGGCAACATTGAGGGATTATCATCTTGGTGCTTTTTGGCAAAACGTTTTGTCAGTTACAAGATATCAAAACGAATGGTTGAGCATATTTTCATTTAAAACAATGCTTCACCCTGTAGAGTGCAGTGTTCTTAAAAAAATAGTAACTGAGATTGTTTAAACCATTGCTGTTCTTGTATTTAAAAAAATAAACAGTGTTGTTTCTTACACCACTACAATATAAGCTTGTTTGTCGGTTTATATATCATTGTTGGATTTGTTTGCTAATCACGGGGAGAGTTGCTAGGCTAGTGTGACAGAAAGTAACCTGACGGCATCCAGTATCTGCATCAAGCGTTCTTGTGTAAATGAAAATAAAGGCAGTTGCAGAGGAAAGCTGCACTCATTTCACACAAGAGCCTTGCAGTGGATAGAGGGAGGAGACTTTCCTTCACTAAACTGGGCTGTATTCAAATTTATAATACTACAGCAACAACAACTTTGAATTTATAAAGCACCTTTTAAAGTAGAAAACGTCCCAAAGCCATTAAGAGGTATAATCAGACAACATGGATGCCAAACCAAAGGAAGAGATATTGGGAGGGGAGTCGAGATGGGTTCCAAGGAGGCTCTTAAAGGAAAGGAAGAAGAGGCAGAGAGGTTTAGGGTGAGAATTCCAGAACTTACTAACCCATAGTACAACCCAGCTCTCTGTAAACTTGGTTTACGCAATTAATCATGAAGTATTTTGTTTAGACATATGCATTATGTTCAGTAAATTTGTCTTCTGACGATTATTCATTTGCAAGTCAAGGAAGATTAGAGTTCAGAGTGGGGAGGAAAATGACGTGATTTTAAAATGAATATTAATATTTTCAAGCCTGTTGGTATCAAAAATGATTACCTGTCCCATCTGTCAAACCAGTCTTGATTGCCTCCTTTAAATGTGCACTTCTTTTTATCTCTCTAAACAATCACTAGCCGACCACCTTCTCTGTCTTTCTCCTTCTTTGGATTTGCTTCTGTCCCTTACAACTGCTTTGCTTTTATATAGAAATTAAAACATAGAAACAGGCCATTTGGCCCAAATGGCCCATGTTGGTGTTTTTATCCTTTACACGAGCAGCGGCTGTAATCTCATGGGCCCACCCTGTTCGCAGATCCCTTTAGAAAGGACACGTATATGTATTCCACAGCCTCACAATCCTCCTGCTCTTTGTTCTAAATCAATTAGATTTAATCTTGTATCTATGTTTCCTCATTCTAGACACCTCAATAACTGGAAACCATCTGTTTTTATCTACTCTGTCCAATTCTTTCATAATTTCAAACACCTATGAAATCACTTCATAATCTCCCCTGTTCTAATTAAAACAATCCCAATCTTTTCATTTCCTCATACCAGGCAGGATCTTAGTGAATCTGCTCTGTACCCACTGTCTTGCCTCAACAATCGCCTATATTGTGAAGGCCAATACAGCATACAGCGGTCTTGCTAAGGTTTTATATAGATTCACCATTACCCCTCGACTTTTATATTCTGTATCACTTGCCTTAAAACCCTGTATTCCATTAACTTCTTTTAATGGACTTATCCACTTCAGGTGCTGCTTTTCCATGTTTTTCACATCATCCACCTTACTCCCATTCAAAGTACAATTATTACTTCTATCTTGTAACCAAATTGTGCCACTTCACACTTACTGACAGTGAATTACATCTGCCACTTCTTTGCCCATTCTACCATATCCCCTTGCAGCTTCTTCTGGTGCTCAGAATTATTTCTTATCCCCACCTATTTAAGTATTAACTACAAATTTGGACACCACTCCCTCTAGCCCTATAAACAAATCATTGATGTACATAGTGAACAGATGCAGTCCCAGAACAGACCCCTGTGGGACACCGCAACCCACCTCCAACCACTTTGAGAAAATGCCCTTAACTCCTACTCATGGTTTCCTCCATTCTAACCAGTTTTTAATCCAATTTGTTACCCTTTCCCTATTTCCATAGCCTTTAAGTTTCTCCAATAGTGCCCTGTTTGTTACCCTGTCAAATGCTCTTGAAAGTCCAGGTACATCACATCCATTGAATGTCCCTATTCAACATATCTGTCACCATCTCGGGGTCACTTTCTAGCCTAGATTTCTGTAATGTACCACCTCTAATTCTTTCTACGACCTTGTGGAATTAATGAGGGAATGTGGAGGAAGTTGATGCAGTCCGATATAAGATCAATGTATATATTCTATAAGCTATAGCAAATGATATAATAAGTTTTATAGTATTGTAAGTGGAATAGAGTATGAAGCAAGAGCAAATCATGTATGATATGCAACATAAGAACATAAGAACTAGGAGCAGGAGTAGGCCATTCGACCCTTCGAGCCTGCTCCGCCATTCAATGAGATCATGGCTGATCTTCTGCCTCAACTCCATTCAGCAGCCCTATCACCATATCCCTTGATGCCTTTACTAGTCAGAAATCTATCGACTTCTGTTTTGGATATACCCAATGACTGAGCCTCCACAGCCCTCTGGGGTAGAGAATTCCAAAGATTCACCACCCTCTGTGTGAAGACATTTCTTCTCATCTCAGTTCTGAATGGCCTACCCTTTATCTTGAGGCTGTGGCCCCTGGTTCTAGACTCCCCAGCCAAGGGAAACATTCTCCCAGCATCCACCCTATCAAGTCCTGTAATAATTTTGTATGCTTCAATGAGATCCCCTCCTCATTCTTCTGAATTCAAGAGAATACAGGCCTAGTTTACTCAATCTCTTCTCATACGACAGTCCCGCCATCCCAGGAATCAATCTCGTAAACCTTCGTTGTACTCCCTCTATGGCAAATCCTCTTGTAATGAAGGCCAGCATACCATTTGCTTTTCTAATGGCTTGCTGCACCTGCACATTCACTTTCAGTGACTCATGTACAAGGACACCCAGGTCCTTTTGAGCATCTGCATTCCCCAATCTTTCACCATTTAGGAAATACTCTGCCTTTCTGTTTTTTCTACCAAAGTGGATAACTTCACATTTATCCACATTATATTCCATCTGCCATGTTCTCGCCCACTCACTGAGCCTGTCGAGATCCCCTTGAAGCCTCTTCACATCCTCTTCCCAACTGCCACTGCCACCTAGCTTTGTATCATCAGCAAATTTAGAAATGTTACATTTAGTCCCCTCATCCAAATCATTGATATAGATTGTGAATAGCTGGGGCCCAAGCACCGATCCTTGCGGTACCCCACTGGTCACAGCCTGCCATCCTGAAAAAGACCCGTTTAGCCCTACTCTTTGTTTTCTGTCTGTTAACCAGTTCTCAATACATGCTAGTATATTACCCCCAATTCCATGTACCCTAATTTTGTTCACCAACCTCTTGTGTGTGACCTTATTGAAGGCCTTCTGAAAATCCAAATACACCACATCTACCAGTTCCCCTTTGTCTACTCCATTAGTTACGTCCTCAAAGAACTCCAATAGGTTTGTCAAACAGGATTTCCCTTTCATAAATCCATGTTGACTCTGCCGAATCTTACTATTAGTTTCTAAGTGCCCAGTTATTGCATCCTTTATAATAGATTCCAGCATTTTCCCAACTACTGATGTGAGGCTAACAGGTCTGTAGTTCCCCGTTTTCTCTCTCCCTCATTTCTTAAATAGCGGGGTTACATTTGCTATCCTCCAATCTGCAGGAACCGTTCTAGAATCTATAGAATTTTGGAAGATGACAACCAATGTATCCACTATCCCAATGGCCACCTCTTTCAAAACCCTAGGATGTAGGTCATCCGGTCCTTGGGATTTATCGACTTATAGTCCCATTAACTTTGCTAGTACTGTTTTTTACTAATAATTTCTTTAAGTTCCTCATTCTCGCCACACCCTTAGTTTTCTTGTATTTCTGGGAGTTTTTTTGTGTCTTCCTCCGTGAAGAATGAAACAAAGTATTTATTTAATTTCTCTGCTATTTCCTCATTCCCAATTATAAATTCTCCCATGTCTGACTGTAAAGGACCTACATTTACCTTCACCAGTCTTTTCCTTTTCACATACCTATAGAAGCTTTTACAATCCGTTTTTATATTTTTCACTAGTTTGTACTCATATTCCATTTTCCCTTTCTTTATCAATTTCTTGGTCCCCCTTTGCTGATTTCTAAAAAGATCCCAATCCTCAGGCTGACCGCTTTTTCTGGCAACTTTATAAGCTTCCTCCTTTGACTTAATACTAGCTATAATTTCTTTTGTTAGCCATGGTTGGATCACTTTTCCTTTTGGGTTTTTATGCCCTAGAGGAATATATGTTTGTTGCAAATTATGCATTATTTCCTTGAATCTTAGCCATTGTATGTCCACACTCATACCTTTTAGTGTAATTTCCCAATCTACCATGGCCAATTTGTCCCTCATACCCTTGTAGTTTCCTCTGTTTAGATTGAAGACCTTAGGTTCAGATTGGACTATATCACTCTCAAACTTAATGGCCCAGAAATTCAGGTCGGAGGCTTCCCGCGGGTGCAAGCCTCCGACCTGCACTTATCTAGCGCACCAGCCATTGTGCTGTGGCCCCGCGTGGGATTCCGATCCTGGGCCTCCTCCAACTGCTGGCGCGCAGTGCTTGCGTATCCCAGGGGCGCAGTTAGTTCGAAGCGTCCCCTGGGATCATGTAGGCCATGGAGAGCCAATGGTAGCAGGGAATCTGTATTCATAGATTTGACAGGAAGACCTGTCAAATCTATGAATACAATTCAGCCCCAACACATAACTAAAATTTCAAATAAATTTTTTAAAAAACATCACATTTTTAAAATAACTATAAATTACATAAAATAACTATTTTAAACAATTTAAGTTTTTGAAAAAATTAATTACTGTTTCTAACGGGGCTAAAAATAAACTTACCTTTCTTTAAAGTATTTAAAAATAATAAACCTGTGGAAAAAATATTTTAATTTTACTTAATTCACCACTTACCTTGTTAAAAGCAGGCCTTGCGACTGCTTTTTAAAAGCATAGCTCCTGGAGACTTACCCTCCCGGAGAAACCTGCAACAAAAACGGAAGTTCTAGGCGAACGAGCTGCCTCTCCGGCACACGCGTTCAACCTGTCATCCCCTTCCTTTAAGGGAACAGAAGTTCCGGTTTCCCACGCATGCGCAGTGCATGCACGAAACCGGCACTTTCGTTGGGCCAATGCGTGAGTACCCAGCGCGTACTCACCCGTGGGGACCCGAAGTTCTGGCCCAATATAAAATTCAATCATATTATGATCACTTGCCCCTAAAGGCCCTTTTACCACAAGATTATTGATTAGCCCTTTCTCATTACACAGTACCAGATCCAGAATAGCCTGTTCCCTGGTTGGTTCCTCCAAATACTGATCCAGGAAACCATCTCGCATGCATTCTAAGAATTCATCCTCCACACCATTAGTGGTTATTTGATTTGCCCAGTCAATATGTAGATTAATGTCCCCCATGATTACCGTATTGCCCTTGTTACATGCACTTCTAATTTCTTGATTGATACTGTGCCCTACATTACCACTACTGTTTGGTGGCCTATACACAACTCCCACCAATGTTTTCCGCCCTTTGCTGTTTCTTAGCTTCACCCAAACTGATTCCAGTTCTAGTTCACGATCTGCCGAGCCAAGATCTTTTATCTCTACCGTACCGATCTCATCCCTTATTAACAGCGCTACACCACCTCCTTTTCCTTTTTGTCTGTCCTTCTTAAATGTTGAGTACCCTGGAACATTCAGTTCCCAGCTTTGGGTACCCTGCAACCATGTCTCTGTAATGGCAATTACATAATACCCATTTACTTCTATTTGTGCCATTAATTAATCCACCTTGTTGCGAATGCTACGTGCATTTAGATAAAGTGCCTTCAACTTTGCCTGTTTAATATTTTTCTGCACTTTGACTCTCTTTACTGTTGGCCTTTGTTTCTGCTCCCTACTAGTTTTGCTGACTACTTTTCTAACTTGCACTTCCAGCTTTGTTTCTCTCCGTTCTGGGCCCACACTTAGGTTCGCAGCCCCCTTACAAACTAGTTTAAATCCTTCCCAACAGCACTAGCAAACTCCCCTGCGAGGTTATTGGTCCTGGTTCTGCCGAGGTGTAATCCATCCAGCTTGTACAGATCCCACCTTCCCCAGAATTGATCCCAGTGCCTCAGGAATTTAAATCCCTCCCTCCTACACCATCTCTCCAGCCACGCATTCATCTGGTCTATTCTCCTATTTCTGCTCTCGCTAGCATATGGCACTGGGAGTAATCCTGAGATTACAACCTTTTGAGGTCCTGATTTTTAATTTATTTCCTAGCTCCCTATATTCTGCTTGCAGGACCTCATCCCTCTTTCTACCTATGTCATTGGTACCGATATGGACAACGACCTCTGGCTGTTCACCCTCCCCCTTCAGAATGTCCTGCAGCCGCTCAGTGACATCCTTGACCCTGGCACCAGGGAGGCAACATACCATCCTGGAGTCACGTCTGCGGCCACAGAAACATCTCTCTGTTCCCCTTACGATAGAATCCCCTATCACTATTGCTCTCCCACTCTTTTTCCTCCCCTCCTGTGCAGCTGAGCCACTCGTAGTGCCACGGACTTGGCTCTTGCTGCATTCCCCTGAGAAACCATCGCCCCCAACATGGGCTATCTAATGGGGCGCTTAACCTGAAGTTCACTGTACTGGCACAAAATATAGGGCAAAGCTTGTTCAACAGTGCACCCATCTCGTGAATAATTTATACCTTCCTCACCTTACGAGTTAGATAACTTTCTGTGAATAGACAGTGGGGTGGTGAATTTCCACAAGAGTTCTCCTTGTCTCCTGCCATAACTTCAGTGGATGAGCTGCAGAAACTCTAGAAAAAGTGACATAACCAGTGTTTTATGCTGTTTAGCCGGAGTTTCTGCAGCACTTCTTCCGAAGTTATGGCAGACCAGCGGGCGAATCCCTGTGGAAATGCACCACCCAGATTCCTTTCACAGATGAGTATGCTTGAAGTCATGAATGTATACAGTGTAGAAGTTTATAAAAATTCATCTATCCTCTCTACGTAATTTTAAAATCTTTTAGATCTTAACCAAACTTCATAAGTGACTTCTTATTAGACACTGGGGCGGGGGGGGGGGGGGGGGGGGGGGGGGCAGCTGGGTGAAATTCAATACCGCCAAAAATGGGTACGGGCACCGCGATGTGAGAGATGCCAATTTGCAGCATGTCAATTTGGTGCTGCCTGCTAATTAACATGATAGAGCGCACAGCCTAGTGAGGAACACGCTGCTGACAGGCTGTGCGCTCAGCAGGGGGCTGAAGTCCGCATTGCTGGAGCGAGGCTAGCTTTACTTAAAGCTGGCCTGCTCCTCTTGAAGGCAGTCTGCAGCTCTTAAAACTAAACTGCCTTCTGCACATAAAAAATTAAAAATCCTTCAGCACGAGGCAGTTTGCCTTCTGCACGTAAAAAAAATTAAAGCTGAGCTGCCTTCTGCACGTAAAAAAAATTACTAAAATTACTTCAGCTCTAACACAAATGGCTCAACAGGCCAGGAAATGGGCACCCAGGGACTCGCACGCAGCACTCTAGCTTTGTGCAGTGGGTCAACACTGGAAGAGAGGAACTCTACCCACAGGAGGCCCTCCAGAAAGAAGGGCGTAGGACCAGATCGGCGAGGCTGTCACTGCCAGCAGTGTCGCCCCCCAGGATTTGGCTCAAGTGATCAAAGAAGTTTCATGACCTCAGACGAGTGGTCAAGGTCAGTGAATGCATCTTCAAAAGCCGTCTCCTACCAACTGCACCACTAGCCTCACGCACTGCTAAATGCACGACCCCCCGCCCCCAATCACTCACCTACCAACAATCTCTACCAAACACAAGGCGCACCTCCCATTCTTAGCTTCACCTCACCCTCTTGGAGGAGAGGCTGCTGGCCACTCTTGGCAGGGGCATGGCTGAGCCCTTGGCCAGCGGTGGGGCTGAAAGAATAGAAGATGCCGGTATCCTCATATGTAATCCTTTTCACATCCCACGTCCCCCTCATCCCACAATCTCTTCTGATTTACAAGCTGCACATGGTGTAAGCATACACCTCTTGCTTTACCCCCTCCCCTCACCGCAACCCTACCCTCGTGCCTTCCTCATTTCAGACACTCCAGAAATCCAGCCTGCCCAGCCAGTGGTTCACCAAGAAGATGGAGAGGAGAGTGAAGAAGAAGAAAAAAAAAACACCATCACGCAATTTCACACTCCCAGCCACCAGCTTCTCGAGGCCGTCCTGCAAGGTCATCTGCAGTGTCCCCCACTGAAAGTCAACAGCCTTCCACCAGCTATTTTTTTAATTTGTTTTTTTATAGGATGTGGGCATCGCTGGCAAGGCCAGCATTTATTGCCCATCCCTAATTGCTCTTGAGAAGGTGGTGATGAGCTGCCGCCTTGAACTGCTGCAGTCTGTGTGGTGAAGGTACTCCCACAGTGCTGTTAGGGAGGGAGTTCCAGGATTTTGACCCAGCAACGATGAAGGATCGGCGATATACTTCTAAGTCAGGATGGTGTGTGACTTGGAGGGGAACTTGGAGTTCCCATGCACCTGCTGCCCTTGTCCTTCTAGGTGGAAGAGGTCGCGGGTTTGGGAAGTGCTGCCGAAGAAGCCTTGGCGAGTTGCTGCAGTGCATCTTGTAGATGATACACACTGCAGCCATGGTATGCCGGTGGTGGAGGGAGTGAATGTTTAAGGTAGTGGATGGGGTGCCAAGCAAGTGGGCTGCTTTGTCCTGGATGGTGTTGAGCTTCTTGAGTGTTGTTGGAGCTGCACTCATCCAGGCAAGTGGAGAGTATTCCATCACACTCCTTACTTGTGCCTTGTAGATGGTGGAAAGGCTTTGGGGAATCAGGAGGTGAGACACTCACCACAGAATACCCAGCCTCTGACCTGCTCTTGTTGCCATAGTATTTATGTGGGTGGTCCAGTTAAGTTTCTGGTCAATGGTGACCCCCAGGATGTTGATGGTGGGAGATTCGGCGATGGTAATGCCGTTGAATGTCAAGGGGTGGTGGTTATACTCTCGCTTGTTGGAGATAGTCATTGCCTGGCACTTCTGTGGCGTGAATGTTACCTTCCACTTATCAGCCCAAGCCTGAACGTCATCCAGGTCTTGTTGCATGTGGGCATGGGCTGCTTCATTATCTGAGGAGTTGTGAATGGCACTGAACACTGTGCAGTCATCAGCGAACATCCCCATTTCTGATCTTATGCTGCAGTCGCAGGGGTAGCACACTGCGTAAGCGCACTAGGATTGGCAAAGGCACACACTAGACTGTCACTAAGGGAATTCACAAGGGTAAATGGTTGATTTTTTTTAATGTAATATTGGATGCTTATTTATGTCTAAAGTTGGATTGGAAAGTTTGCTTTGTGATGGCTTTTATTTCAGCATTGTATTCAAGAGGACACTGATGGTCAGTAACAGAGGTAGCAGCGTCTCTGTTGTACTGCTGCACGCACATTCTTCCGTGCGTGGTTTGGAGAGGGCAATATTAAGAGCAGCAACGTTGAACATCACAGATTGTGCGTCAATTCAGGTGTTGCACGCTGATTGACGTCACGCTCTGCATCACTTAAATATGTGCGGCGCGCGCAGTCATTCGCAGTGCTGCCGACCTGCTCAAAATGGCGGCTGTCACGTTCCATGCGGAAGTGGGCGGAAGCGGCCGCCATTTATTCTGCCAAACTGCCGTTCATGGCCGGCGCTAAATGTTGCAATTTTACGGCTAAAGTTCCTTTATGGAATGACGTACGTGAGCTATTGCTGTATTGATTTGTCATAACACAGCCACATTTGGTTTGCAAATGAAGTCACAAGACAGGCAAACGTATGAAAAGAAGGGTCGGAAAAGACCATCAAGCCCGCCTCATGCACATCACCCTAACCATCCAATCTCGTGGGCAAAAACACAGAGGGAATGGCTGGCGTTTGCACTGAAGAAAATCCTGATCAGTGGAGGGGGTAGAAACATATGCCACTTCTGACACGGCCCTCCGCCCCCCCACCCCCACATCCCAGCAGTAGTTTGGGGATGTATCGGGAGGGCATTCCCAGACTACCACTGGAATTCTGCTGGCCTTGCCTCTGTTGAGCTCCGTGGAACCCACACCTGTTCAGCGTCAAAAGGAGTAAAGCAGCAAAAGTAATCAATCCCATAGGGAGCCTTCACTGTTCTGGGGTGTTCAGGAGGCCAAGAGAAATTAATTCACCACCAGAATGCTGCCTCTCCTTACCATGTAGGGAATTGAGACTTTTTGGCCTATAAATTTAGCTACCAGTGCTTGTTTCTCAGGTGCTAACCAGCCTACTGAGCTCCTAATATGGCGGGCTGAAAGCGCACGCTTATTTCCGGCTGGAAGAGTGCCGCCCACTCACATGGGGAACAAAAAAAATTGTTGTGCTTTGCCCACACCCGAAACATGCATCAGTCCTTTTGCATATGCAAATAAAGGTAGGCCTAACCGCAAGATTGGTTCTCCCTAAGGTAGCCGGTGCCACTGCCAGCTGCAGTCAGTAAAGCTAGATGTTGGCAGGAGTGCTTTACCAGACCCCACGTTCAAACCACTCAGGCCGCCATTCCCTGCCCCCCACCCCTCTTCTTACCCCCAGGTCGATGCTGCTCCCTCCGGCCCAGTCGCCGATTTCTCTTTCTCAGGCCTCTGAGCTCCCTCCCCGGACTCTAATCACATGCTGCACCCCCCTCCCCGCTCCCCGACCCCCGGCCTCTGACTCTCAGACTGGGATGTTATGGCTTCCAGTGTTCTGCTGGTATTGTGAAAGTGGTTCCTCCACCTTTTGTTCAAGATTTTTTTTTTGGTCTACCATTAATACAGGTTGGCTACAAAAGTTTAATGTGTTAACTGATAGTTCCAATATTTTTAACCAGACATGTCGGTTTCGGCTGGACTTCCCATATTGTATGTATCACAGAAGACTTGTAGTTGAGGATAACCTATAGTATGTTCCAAATCAGGGATATGGTAGTCTGTTTAGTGGGAGCTCTGCTTTGTTACTACAACTGCTACGTGGCTGTACAGACTTGCACCTTATGGTATCCAGCTTGTGTTTTTTTTATAGCAAAGCATGGTTAACTTTCTTCATGGACCCATGCTGGGTCGAGACTTCCTCAAACTCGTTTCACTTTGAAACCGTTGGCACACCTTCTGAATATTCCGCACCAATTACTTCCTCTCTTTCTACAAATTTATGAAGAAGCTTGGAAGCACTTACTTCCATGCAGAGAGTGGCTTCACACAATTTACCTCCTCATGGCATGAGTAACTCTTTGCAATGTAAGTACGTTAGCAGAAGATAGTCTCAACACAAAAGTTGGTGGCTCCAAGCCTCCTCATAAAATGTTCCTATCGGGGCTGCAGGATGCAGTCAGATATTTGACTGTGAGGTATGTATTACTGCGGTTTAATCACGACACAGTGCAGAGCACCTTAAAGGTGTGGAAGAGAAGACAGAGTAAATCAATCAGCAGTGGTTCGATGACACCAAGCACTTGTTGTTTTTAAACAGCTATTAATTGTAGGAAGGAAAGACTGAAGGAGGTAAGGCCTTTCACAGTTTTGAGATCATCTGTTGCCTAGGCCCTAAGCTCTGGAATTCCCAGCCTAAACCTGTCGGCCTCTCTACCTCTCTTTCCTCCTTTAAGATGCTCCTTAAAACCTACCTCTACTGCCCGAATTTATCCTTATGTGGATCGGTGTCAAAATTTTTGTCTTAAAACACTCCTGTGCAGCGCCTTGGGATGTTTTACTATGTTAAAGGTGCTATATAAATACAAGTTGTTGTTGCTATAGGATAGAATGAGTAGGAGATGGTGTGATGAGTTTTCATTTCAATGTGAGAATAAAGGGAGGAGGAAGAACATGTAGCACTGTGCTTGTAGAAATTAGCAGGCCTCAATGTATTTATAGTGCAATATTTAGCTTCTGATTATTTTTGGGAAAAAAATCCATTGATTTAGAAACCTTTTATTTTTAAATGCCTTATAACTTGCTACATCTGAATACAGCAAAAGCAATATATACCAAACACCAAAAATGTAATAATCAGTTGCATTAAATTTAGCAACCATTGAAGCTACCAGTGGATCTGTGTTGATCATAATGAAAGATCTTTGCTGCGTTAACTTGGAGTGTTTGTTTTCACCTCTCATGACAACATTTTACTCAACTCAAAAAAACATTTCCAGCTACTGTTTAATACACACAAGCATTTCGATGCACTGTAGACTCAATATTTTAAATCTTGCTGTGCATTGTTTTAACCACTGGGGGCTGCTTTACGTTACCAAGTGTCACCATGCACTAAAGCTAACCCGAAATGTATAGGATGCTGTGGGAACAGGTTAAACAATAGGGGTTAAATTGGGCTGCGTAGCGCCCATTTTTCAGGCCCAAAATGGGCAATGCTGAATTTCTCCCCCATGAACTTTGAGCTCAGGTATTTTTTCATAGAATCGCAGAATCATAGAATGGTTACAGCACAGAAGGAGGCCATTCAGCCCATCGAATCAGTGCCGGCTCCCCGCAAGAGCGCTTCAGCTAGTCCCACTCCCCCACCCTTTCCCCGTAGCCCTGCAATTGTTTTTCCTTCAGGTATTTATCCAATTCCCTTTTGAAAGCCACGATTGAATCTGCTTCCACCACCCTCTCAGGCACTGCATTCCAGATTCTAACCACTCGCTGCATAAAAATGTTTTTCCTCATGCCGCCTTTTGGTTCTTCTACCAATCACTTTAAATCTGTATCCTCTGGTTCTTGACCCTTCTGCCAATGGGAACAGTTTCTCTCTATCTACTCTGTCCAGACCACTCATGATTTTGAACACCTCTGTCAAATCTCCTCTCAACCTTCTCTGCTCTAAGGAGAACAACCCCAGCTTCTCCAGTCTATCAATGTAACTGAAGCCCCTCACCCCTGGAACCATTCTTCTAAATCTTTTTGGCACCCTCTCTAAGGCCTTCACATCCTTCCTAAAGTGCAGAATTGGACACACTACTCCAGTTGAGGCCGAACTTGTAAGTTTCATCATAACTTCCTTGCTTTTGTACTCTATGCCTCTGTTTATGAAGCCCAGTATCCCGTAAGCTTTTTTAACTGCTTTATCAACCTGCCCTGCCACCTTCAACGATTTGCGCACATATACCCCCAGGTCTCGCTGTTCATGCACCCCCTTCAGAATTATACCCTTTAGTTTATATTCCCTCTCCTCATTCTTTCTACCAAAATGCATCACACTGCACTTTTCTGTGTTAAATTTCATCTGCCACGTGTCCACCCATTCCACCATAAGAACATAAGAACATAAGAAATAGGAGCAGGAGTAGGCCAATCGGCCCCTCAAGCCTGTTCCACCATTCAATAAGATCATGGCTGATCTGATCCTAACCTCAAATCTTCTATCACTCTCCATCCCACCCGAACCCATTTGATCTCCCGGGAGAGGCGAAAAACCAGATAAAAAACCCAATGGCCAATTTGGGAGAAAAAATCTGGGAAATTCCTCTCCGACTCATCTAGGCGATCGAAACTCTTCCAGGAGATCACTCTGTCCCTATATTTTCTACAGTACTTACCTTCTGTAAAGGCGATCTCCACCCCAGCCAGGAACAGGAATAAAACCATCTCCTGAAATCTAACACAGAATTAGAACACAAGAAGTAGGAGCAGAACCAGGCTACACGGCCCCTGGGCCCGCTCCACTACCCACAGGGCCATGACCATTCCGAACCTACTCATGTCCAATTTCCTGCCCGCTCCCCGTAACCCTTAATTCCCTTTACTTCTAGGAAACTATCTATTTCTGTTTTAAATTTATTTAATGATGTAGCTTCCACAGCTTTCTGGCGCAGCAAATTCCACAAACCTACCACTGTTGAGATACCGCGGCAAACGTGGGAGTCGAGACAGAGCTATTGAAAACACAACTGCTTTATTCTGACCACATGGCAAACAGGAACTAAAAAAGCCCGCGCATCCACTTAAATACTTCCCAGACAGGAAGTGCTCCCGGCAGCCTGTCCCTGTGGGAAACAAGTTGCTGGAGGAAAGGGCCCCCGGCTGGGGGCTTCTGCTTAGACTGTCTGTGCCGCCGTGAGCAGATTATGTCCAGTGGTGGCGTGTCGCCACAGAGCTCCCCCCAGAATCCGCTTAGGAGGAGTGGACGAGTCGTGACGGTGGTCTAATGGTTCTGCCGCAGCGGCTCTGAGTGGTCGCCGGCCTGGTTGGTTGGGTCGGGCAGTTCGCCGCCGGCTGTGCTGGCTTGCCGGGGGGACGGCCTCTGGCTGGAGGCTGGGCCACGGGGACCTGTTCCCCTGGTTCTGTGTGTGCTGGTTTGAGCCGGTCGATGGAGACTGTCTCAACCCTGTCGCCGAGTTGCAGCTTGAATACCTTGTCCCCGGTTTGTAGTACCTCGTACGGACCATCGTACGGGGGTCGCAGGGGCCCGCGGTGCGCGTCGTGTCGCACGAAGACGAAGCGCGCCTGCTGTAAATTTGGTGGGACGTGAGGTGCGAGTTCGCCGTGTCGGTTGACCGGAAGTGGGGCGAACTGCTGAGCGGAAGAGAAAGAGTCGAGCCGCTGCTGTTCGGCCGACCAAGGCTTGGTAGGCTCCGGAAGGAATTCGCCTGGGACGCGCAGCGGTTGTCCGTAGACTAACTCCGCTGCCGAGTAGCACCCACGGTAGGCGGTCAGTCCAGGTACTGTCCTGCAGGCCGGCGCGGAGTGAGGCCTTGAGTGACCTGTGGAAGTGTTCACAAAGTCCGTTGGCCTGCGGGTGGTACGCCGTGGTGCGGTGGAGCGTCACCCCGAGGTTGCGTGCTGTGGCCGTCCAGAGTTCGGAGGTGAACTGGGCGCCTCTGTCGGAGGTTATGTCGGCCGGTACGCCGAACCTCGCAACCCAGGTGTTAACGAACGCCCTGGCGATGTCGGCTGTGGTGGTGGAGGTCAGCGGCACTGCCTCAGGCCAGCGTGTGTAGCGGTCGACCATCGTGAGGAGATAAGTTTGGCCTTGCGATGGCGGCAGGGGACCGACGATGTCGACGTGTACGTGGTCGAAGCGGCGGCTGGGTACCTCGAAGTCTCCCAGGGGTGCTTTGGTGTGCAGCTGTACCTTAGCCCGTTGGCAGGCGAGGCAGGAGGTGGCCCAAGTCCGAACATCTCTGCTAAGGCCGCGCCAGACGAAGCGCTTGGAGAGGAGTTTGACGGATGTGCGGGAACCCGGGTGAGAGAGCCCGTGGAGCGCGTCGAAGACGCGGCGGCGCCAGGTCTCAGGGACGACCGGCCTGGGTTGGCCGAGTGAGACGTCGCACGTGACTGCCGTGGCTTCGGGCCCGTGCGCGACCTTGGCTAGGCGTAGCCCTGGCAGGCTGGTAGCCGCCGAGAGGAGGTCTGGGTCCGTGAGCTGGGCCGCTGCTAGTTGTGCGTAGTCGACCGCGAGGTGATTCGCACAGACGGCGGGACGGGAAAGGCAGTCGGTGACCACGTTGTCTCTACCGGAGACGTGCTGAATGTCCGTAGTAAACTCGGAGACGGCCGCGAGCTGGCGTTGCTGCCTAGCGGACCAGGGTTCGGTGTGCTTGGCCATCGCGTATGTGAGTGGCTTGTGGTCCACATACGCGGTGAAGGGGCGGCCTTCCAGGAGGAACCTGAAATGGCGGACCGACAGGTGGAGTGCGAGAAGCTCGCGGTCGAAAGTGGAGTATTTGACCTCCGGGGGGCGCAGTTGGCGGCTGTAGAAGGCAAGTGGCTGCCACGCGCCATTGACCCACTGCTCGAACACGGCCCCGACCGCGTGGTCGGAGGCGTCGGTGGTGAGCGCGACCCGGGCATCGGCCCTCGGGTGCGCGAGCAGAGTGGCGTCGGCGAGCACGTTTTTGGTGGCGTCGAAGGCGGCTGCCGTGTCAGTGGTCCAGGCTACATCCATCTTGCCGGATTTTCCTCGGAGGGAGTCGTATAGGGGCTTCATAAGGGCTGCGGCTCTGGGGATGAACCTGTTGTAGAAGTTCACCATCCCGAGGAACTCCTGGAGGCCCTTGATGGTTGTGGGGCGGGGGAATTGCTGGACGGCCTGCACCTTGTTGGGCAGGGGGACGGCCCCGGCAGGGGTGATGTGGTGACCGAGAAAATCGATCTCGGTTAGGCCGAATTGGCACTTCGCCGGGCTGAGGATGAGCCCGTGTTGGGCTAGGCGCCCGAACAGGATGCGAAGGTGTTCGAGGTGTTCCTGTTTGGAGGAGCTGGCCACGAGAATGTCGTCTAGATAGACGAATAGGAAGTTCAGGTCCCGGAGGACTGAGTCCATAAGGCGCTGGAAAGCCTGTGCTGCATTCTTGAGGCCGAAGGGCATCCTCAGGAACTCGAACAGGCCGAATGGGGTGATGACGGCCGTTTTGGGGATGTCCGCGGGGTGTACGGGGACTTGGTGGTAACCGCGCACCAGGTCGACTTTGGAAAAGACGGTTCGTCCGGCCAGTCGGGCCGAGAAGTCCTGGATGTGTGGCACCGGGTACCGATCGGGGGTGGTGGCGTCGTTGAGGCGGCGGTAGTCCCCGCAAGGGCGCCAGCCTCCGCCGGGCTTGGGGGCGATGTGGAGGGGCGAGGCCCAAGGGCTGCTCGAGCGGCGGATGATGCCGAGTTGTTCCATGTTGGTAAACTCGGCCCGCGCGATTTCCAGCTTGGCCGGGTTGAGTCTGCGGGCGTGGGCAGAAACTGGGGGGCCGGTGGTGGGGATATAGTGTTCCACACCGTGCTTGGCGGCTTTGGCCGAAAAGGTCGGGTTAGTGAGGGCGGGAAACTCAGCTAGGAGTGCCGAGTAGTCGTCCGTGGCTCTGGCGAGGCAGTAGGTTGTCGGGCCGGCCGAACGGGCCGGGGTAAAGGCGCTGTGGATGGGGGCCATAGTGTTGATGTCGACGAGGCGGTGCCTCGGAATGTCGACAAGGAGGCCGTGGGCGCGTAGGAAGTCGGCGCCGATGAGTGGGCAGAGGACCTTGGCTGTCAGGAACTCCCAGCGGTAGCGGCGGCCCGCGAGGTCGAGCGTGACCATGCGGATGCCATATGTGCGGATTTCAGAGCCGTTGGCTGCAGCCAGTGTGATACCCCGTGTGCCGCGTTGGATCTCGAGGGCGGAGGCGGGGGTGATGCTGTGCTGGGCCCCTGTGTCGCACAGAAATCGGCAGTTGGTTCTGTCGTCAGTGACGTACAGTAGGGGCTCCTTCTGCCCCGCGGCCATCGCGGGGGCCGGTGCGGGGGGGGTTTGAAGGAACACGGTGGCGTGCAGCGTTGAGCCCTAGCGCCAAAACGGGTGTGGTAGTAGCAGTGACCCGGAGTGGTAGGGCGGTCGGGCCTAGCGGCCCGGGAAGACCGCGTGGTCGTTGCCGTGAGGTCGGGCGCGACGTCGCGAGTGGCCTGTGCAGAGAGCAGCCGGTCGGCCTTTTCGGCTATCTCATTCAGGTCCGTGGAGTCAGACTCCACAAGGAGTGGGCGGATGCTGGCGGGGAGCTGCCGAATGAAAAGCGTGCGAAAAAGGGCGCCGGGATTTTTGTCGTCTGAGAGGGACAGCATGTGGGAAAGCAGGTCTGATGGTGAAGCGTCACCAAGGCCGGGGAGGTCCAGGAGTTGGCAGTGGCGCTGGTAAGAGGACGTTTGAAATTTTTTAAGTAGCGCAGCCTTCAGATGTTCGTACTTGCCCTCTGTTGGTGGATCCTGCAGCGCTGCCCAAACCTTGGGGACTGTAGCGTAGGTGAGCGAGGCGACGAGGTAGTCGTACTTCGTGGCGTTGACTGTAATGCCTTTCAGCCGGAATCTGGACTCAGCTTGAACGAACCAGGCTTCGGCGAGGTTCTCCCAAAAGTCAGGTAATTTAACCGTGACTACGTTTGTATCCGCCATGCTAGCTTAGGATTCGTCCTGAGCGTCGGGGTCACCAGTGTTGAGATACCGCGGCAAACGTGGGAGTCGAGACAGAGCTATTGAAAACACAACTGCTTTATTCTGACCACATGGCAAACAGGAACTAGAAAAGCCCGCGCATCCACTTAAATACTTCCCAGACAGGAAGTGCTCCCGGCAGCCTGTCCCTGCGGGAAACAAGTTGCTGGAGGAAAGGGCCCCCGGCTGGGGGCTTCTGCTTAGACTGTCTGTGCCGCCGTGAGCGGATTATGTCCAGTGGTGGCGTGTCGCCACACCACCCTCTGAGTGAAGAAGTTTCTCCTCATCTCAGTTTTGAAAGAGCAGCCCCTTATTTTAAGATTATGCCCCCTAGTTCTAGTTTCACCCAGCATTGGGAACATCCCCACCGCATCCACCCGATCAAGCCCCTTCACAATCTTATATGTTTCAATAAGATCGCCTCTCATTCTTCTGAACTCCAATGAGTAGAGTCCCAATCTACTCAACCTCTCCTCATATGACCACCCCCTCATCCCCGGGATTAACCGAGTGAACCCTCTTTGTACTGACTCGAGAGCAAGTATGTCTTTTCTTACGTATGGACACCAAAACTGTATGCAGTATTCCAGGTGCGGTCTCACCAATACCTTGTATAACTGCAGCAATACCTCCCTGTTTTTATATTCTATCCCCCTAGCAATAAAAGCCAACATTCCATTGGCCTTCTTGATCACTTGCTGCACCTGCATACGAACCTTTTGAATTTCGTGCACCAGGACCCCCAGATCCCTTTGTACTACAGTGCTTTCCAGTTTCTTGCCATTAAGATAATAAGTTGCTCTATGATTTTTCCTGCCAAAGTGCATAACCTCACACTTTCCAGTATTGTATTCCATCTGCCAAATCTCTGCCCACTTACTTAGCCTGTCTATGTCACTTTGCAGGTTTTTTATGTCCTCCTCAATCACTACTTTCCCTCCCAAACTTTGATATGTTACACTCGGTCCCCTCCTCCAAATCGTTAATATAGATTGTAAAGAGTTGGGGACCCAGCACTGACCCCTGCGGAACACCACTAGTTACTGATTGCCAGTCTGAGAATGAACCATTTGTCCCAACTCTCTGCTTTCTGTTAGAGAGCCAATTCTCCACCCACGCCAGAATATTACCCCCAATCCCATGATTTTTTATCTTGAGCAATAATCTTTTGTGTGGCACCTTGTCAAATGCCTTTTGGAAGTCTAAATACACTACGTCCACTGGTTCTCCTTTATCCACCCTGTATGTTACTTCCTCAAAGAACTCAAGCAAATTTGTCAAACATGACTTCCCCTTCATGAAACCATGCTGAGTTTCTCCTATTAAATTATGTTTATCCAAATGTCCCGTTACTGTCTCCTTAATAATGGACTCTAACATTTTACCAACCACAGATGTTAGGCTAACAGGTCTATAGTTTCCAGCCTTCTGCCTACTACCCTTTTTAAATAAGGGTGTTACATTAGCAGTTTTCCAATCTGCCGGGACCTTTGCTGAGTCCAGGGAGTTTTGGAAAATTATTACCAATGCATCCACAATCCCTACCGCCACTTCTCTCAAGACCCTAGGATGTAAGCCATCAGGTCCAGGGGATTTATCCGGCTTAAGTCCCATTATTTTACCAAGTACCACTTCCTTAGTGATTTTAATCGTATTTAGCTCCTCTCCCCCTAGAGGCCCCTGTTTGTCCAGTGTTGAGATATTCTTAGTGTCCTCTACCGTAAAGACTGATACAAAATATTTGTTCAGCGTTTTTGCCATCTCCATGTTTCCCACCATTAATTTCCCAGTCTCATCCTCTAAGGGACCAACATTTACTTTAGCCACCCTTTTTCTTTTTATATAACTATAGAAACTTTTGCTATCCGTTTTTATATTTTTTGCTAATTTACTTTCATAATCTATCTTCCCTTTCTTAATCAATCTTTTAGTTATTTTTTGCTGTCTTTTAAAGACTTCCCAATCTTCTATCCTCCCACTAGATTTGGCTACCTTATATGCCCTTGTTTTTAGTTGGATACTATCCTTAATTACTTTACTTAGCCACGGATGGCTATCTTTTCTTTTACACCCTCTTTTCCTCAGTGGAATATATATTTTTTGGAAGTTGTAAAATAACTCCTTAAATGTACACCACTGATCATGTACCGTCTTACCCTTTAATCTATTTTCCCAGTCCACTCTAATCAATTCCGCTCTCATACCTTCATAGTCTCCTTTATTCAAGCTCAGCACGCTTGTTTGAGATCCAACCTTCTCACCCTCTACTTGAATATAGAATTCAACTATGTTATGGTCACTCATTCCAAGGGGATCCTTTACTAGGACAATTTTAATTAATCCTGTCTCATTACACAGGACCAAATCTAAGGTTGCTTGCCCCCTGGTCGGTTCAGTTACATACTGCTCAAGAAACCCATCCCTAATACACTCAATGAACTCATCCTCAAGGCTGCTCTGCCCAATTTGATTTGTCCAGTTAATATGATAGTTAAAATCCCCCATAATTATAGCTGTTCCCTTATTACAAGCCTCAACTATTTCCTGATTAATACTCCGTCCAACAGAGTTGCAACTGTTTGGAGGCCTATAGACTACGCCCACTAGTGTTTTTTTCCCCTTATTATTCCTTATCTCTACCCAAACTTTATTTATCCTCGCGAAATTTGCTCGTGGCTCAGGTAATGACCCAGAGATTATTACCCTTGAGGTTCTGTTTTTAAATTTGACCCCTAGCTGCTCATACTCCTTTAACAGAACCTTCTTCCTTGTCCTATCTACGTCGTTTGTACCAACATGGACCACGACAACTGGATCCTCCCCTCCTACTCCAAGTTTCTTTCCAGCCCAGAAGAGATGTCCTTAACCCTGGCACCGGGCAGGCAACACAGCCTTTGGGACTCCCGCTCTTGACTGCAGAGAGCCCTATCTATCCCCCTAATGATACTATCCCCTACCACTACAACATTTCTTTTTACTCCCTCCACTTGAATGGCCCCCTGTGCCACGGTGCTGTGGCCAGGTTGCTCATCCTCCCTGCAGTCCCCGCTCCCGCCCTCACAGGGAGTAAGAAACTCAATCCTGCTTGACAAGAGCAAGGGCTGCGGCTCCTTCAACACTACATCCTGGATCCCTGTACCTTCCTCACTCGTAGTCACACTGTCCTGTCCCTGACCACGGACTTCATCTGCAGTAATTAATTTCATAGGTGTGACCACCTCCTGAAACATAGAGTCCAGGAACTTCTCCCCCTCCCTGATGTGTCGCAGTGTCTGAAGCTCGGTCTCAAGCTCTTTAACATGGAGCTTGAGTTCCTCTAGCAGCAAACACTTATCGCAAATGTAATCACCGTGAGCCTCAATGGGGTCCACCAACTCCCACATTTCGCAACAGTGACACATCGCCTGTTCACCCATATCTGTGTAATTAATTAAATTTCTTATTATTAGTTATGAAGACCCTCTGCCCCGATATAGATGATAATATTACACCACTATTTAATAGGACTTACCAACTTAAAGGTATAGAAGAGAAGGAAGAGAACCTACCAACCAGCTGATAACCAACCTCCCTCGTGGAAGCTGTCTGGGGGACCTGTCCGGTTGAATTGTCTCACTGCTCCACGTCCGCAGTGTTGGATTAGCCTGAGAGAGGGAAGCAAAACAGAGCAACAAGCACCCCCTCACCTCCCACTTGCCCGAACTCTGCCACTTACCAAACTCTACTTACACTCAATGCGATTGCACTCAGCCTGCAGCTCTAAGCCCGCCCCTTTTTATACCCGGATTCTACTTCCGGTTTCAACTCCCCAACAGCTTAATTTACTCTAAAAAATTTAACTTACTTCAAATAATTCACTTTTTTACTCACTAAAATTCAGTAAATGCACTTAAAAGACTTTTTCTGCCACTTATCAAAGTCTGCTTAAACTCAATGCAATTGCACACCAGCCTGTCTATGTCCTCTTGAAGTCTATCACTCTCCTCCTCACTGTTCACTACACCTCCAAGTTTTGTGTCATCTGCAAATTTTGAAATTGTGCCCTGTATACACAAGTATAAGTCATTAATATATATCAAGAAAATGGTGCACATTCCAACCAGAGAGTTTTTTTAAATATGTTGCAGCTACTAATTTGCTGCATAGCTTGCCTTTCTAATAATTATTGGGTGAAACAATTTACACCTGTTGGCGGCAGATTTCCAGCAGAGTGATGGAGGGGAAATTGCAGTTCGGGGGAGAAGCTGGAAATGACTTTTTTGCCCAGTTTACACTAATCCTGATCAGTGTCGGGGGAAGAAACAGATACATCATCAGTCTCCCCAACCCCGCCCACCGCGCCAACATCCCAGCAGCAGTTTGGAAATGAATCGGGAGGGCATTCCTGGACAATCACTGGAATTCTGCTCACCTCTCCCCAGTTGAGCTCAGTGGAACCCACACCTGTTCAGGGCCAAACGAAACAAAGGCCGGGGTTTTGCTCACCTCGGCGGGTCTGGTGCAGCCGGTGTCGATGACGGGTCATGGCCCTGCTGCTGGCTCCATCTCGTTGCCTAAAATGAACTTGCGTTAACAGGGCTTGTTAAGACCGCCCAGAGCATTTCCCGGGCCAATTAGAGGAAGCGGGTCTGGTGACATCATTCATGACACGTCATCAGCCGGTTTCCTTAAAGGGGCCTGGCCACCTTACTTTTGACGTTTGTGCTGTCAGTATTCTACAGCATTGAGGTGCTGCAAACACTGACGAGCACTGAACAGAGGTGCACGGCTGCATCCAGGCTTTCCTATGACTCTCTCCATATGTTAATGGAGGCAGTCACAGCACGCAGGGAAGTCCTCTTCCCTTCCCATGGGCGATAGAGACCTCCCCAGGAAACCAACACAGTCTGGTTGCACATTGCACAGGAGGGCACAAGCAGGGATGTCGTCAGGAGGACCAGGCTGCAGTGCCACAAACATTTCAATGATCCAGTAGATCACGAAACATGACTGTAAAGCCACACTCAACCTCACCCTGCTGTGCCTCTCATCACATCCCCATAACTCTGCCTTCCCTAATCTACTCCTGCACATCCTTACTCACACCAACTTACCTTGCATCTCCATCCATCACTCTTTATCTATCTACATTATCACTTCCCCATCTCACTAGCCACCCCTCATACTCCTCCTTATCCTTGTACAATTATACCAACTAACAACCCACAAGGGTACGTACTTGGATGTTTTATGCAATGTTCATGTAAAATTTATGTTAATGTGGTGTCAAACATTGAAACCTTTATTTCCAACATTGCATTCTTGGACAGATTTGTGTGCACCTTTGGAAGTGGCTGAGTGAGTTGCAGTGAATGGTGAGACATAACGGTACCCCCCCGCAATGGTGGTGAGTGTGAAAGGAATGGCTTGGGCATTGTAGGGATGCTTTATGGTGTTGGTGTGGAGTGGTGCCAACCTGGCGCATCATGTGGCAGCCAAGGTGTACAGCGTCAAGTGAAACATAGAAACATAGAAACATAGAAGATAGGAGCAGGAGTAGGCCATTCGGCCCCTCGAGCCTGCTCCACCATTCAATGAGATCATGTCTGATCATCCAAATTCAGTACCCTGTCCCTGCTTTCGCCCCATATCCCTTGATCCCTTTAGCCTTAAGAAATATATCCAACTCCTTCTTGAATATATTTAATTAATTGGCCTCTACTGCCTTCTGTGGTAGAGAATTCCACAGGTTTACCACTCTCTGGGTGAAAAAATTCCTGCTCATTTCTGTCCTAAATGGCGTACCCCTTATCCTTAGACTGTGACCCATGGTTCTGGACTCCCTGACCATCGGGAACATCCTTCCTGCATCTAGTCTGTCCAGTCCTGTCTGAATTTTATAAGTTTCAATGAGATCCCCTCTCATTCTTCTAAACTCCAGCGAGTATAAGCCCAATCGACCCAATCTCGCCTCATACGTCAATCCTGCCATCCCAGGTATCAGCCTGGTGAATCTTCGCTGAACTCCTTCCATGGCAAGAACATCCTTCCTCAGATAAGGTGACCAAAACTGCACACAATACTCAAGATGTGGTATCACCAAGGCCCTGTACAACTGCAGCAAGACATCCTTGTTCCTGTACTCGAAGCCTCTCGCTACGAAGGCCAACATACCATTTGCCTTCTTAACTGCCTGCTGCACCTGCATGCTTACCTTCAGCGACTGGTGCACAAGGACACCCAGGTCTTGTTGCACTTCCCCTTCTCCCAATCTATTGCCATTCAGATAATAATCTGCCTTCCTGTTTTTGCCACCAAAGTGGATAACCTCACATTTATCCACATTATATTGCATCTGCCATGCTTCTGCCCAATCACCCAACCTGTCCAAATCATCCTGGAGTTTCTCGGCATCCTCCTCACAGCACACACGCCCACCCAGCTTTGTGTCGTCTGCAAACTTGGAGATATTACATCTAGTTCCCTTGTCTAGATCATTAATATATATTGTGAATAGCTGGGGTCCAAGGACTGATCCCTGCAATACCCCACTAGTCACTGCCTGCCACTCAGAAAAAGACCCGTTTATTCCAATTCTTTGCTTTCTGTCTGCCAACCAGTTCTTGGGAGCAGTTTAGGATTCAACAAAGGAGGACAAAGGGATTAATTAAGAAAGTGAAAATAGAATATGAGAGTAAGCTTGCAGGGAACATAAAAACTGACTGTAAAAGCTTTTATAGATATGTAAAGAGAAAAAGATTGGTGAAGTCAAGCGTAGGTCCCTTGCAGTCAGAATCGGGGGAATTTATAATGGGGAGCAAAGAAATGGCAGACCAACTAAATATATATTTTGGTTCTGTCTTCACAAAGGAGGACATAAATAACCTCCCAGAAATGTCAGGGAACATAGGGTCTGATGAAAGGGAGGAACTGAAAGAAATCAGTATTTGTAGGGAAATGGTGTTAGGAAAATTGATGGGACTGAAGGCCGATAAATCCCCAGGGCCTGATAATCTACATCCCAGGGTCCTTAAGGAAGTGGCCCTGGAAATAGTAGATGCATTGCTGGTCATCTTCCAGAACTCGAGAGACTCTGGAACAGTACCCATGGATTGGAGGGTAGCTAATGTTACCCCACTATTCAAAAAAGGTGGCAGAGAAAAAGCGGGGAATTATAGACCGGTAAGCCTGACATCGGTAGTGGGGAAAATGCTAGAGTCCATTGTAAAAGATGTAATAGCAGAGCACTTGGAAAGCAGTGACGGGATTGGACAAAGCCAACATGGATTTACAAAAGGTAAATCATGCTTGACTAATCTACTGGAATTTTTTGAGGATGTAACTGGTAAAATAGATAAGGGAGAACCAGTGGATGTGGTGTATTTGGACTTTCAGAAGGCTTTCGATAAGGTCCCGCATAAGAGGTTAGCGTGCAAAGTTAAGGCACATGGGATTGGGGGCAAGGTATTGACTTGGATAGAGAACTGGTTGGCGGACAGAAAGCAAAGAGTTGGAATAAACGGGTCGTTTTCTGAGTGGCAGGCAGTGATTAGTGGGGTACCGCAAGGATCGGTCCTAGGACCCCAGCTGTTCACAATATATATTAATGATCTGGACGAGGGAATTGGATGTAATATCTCCAAATTTGCAGATGACACATAGCTGGGTGGGAGGGTATGCTGTGAGGAGGATGTCATGAAACTCCAGTACGATTTGGACAGGTTGCGTGATTGGGCAGAAACATGGCAAATGCACTATAATGTGGATAAATGTGAGGTTATCCACTTTGGTGGCAAAAACAGGAAGGCAGCTTATTATTTGAATGGCAATAGATTGGGAGAAGGGGAAGTGCAAAGAGACCTGGGTGTTCTTGTGCACCAGTCGCTGAAGGTAAGCATGCAGGTGCAGCAGGCGGTTAAGAAGGCAAATGGTATGTTGGCCTTCGTAGCAAGAGGGTTCGAGTACAAGAACAAGGATGTCTTGCTGCAGTTGTACAGGGCCTTGGTGAGACCGCACCTTGAGTATTGTGTGCAGTTTTGGTCACCTTACCTGAGGAAGGACGTTCTTGCCATGGAGGGAGTGCAGCGAAGATTCACCAGGCTGATACCTGGGATGGCAGGAATGACGTACGAGGAGAGATTGTGTCAATTGGGCTTATACTCACTGGAGTTTAGAAGATTGAGAGGGGATCTCATCGAAACCTATAAAATTCTGTCAGGTCTGGACAGACTAGATGCAGAAAGGATGTTTCTGATGGCCGGGGAGTCCAGAACCAGGGGTCATAGTCTAAGGATAAGGGGTAAGCCATTTAGGACTGAAATGAGGAGGAATGTCTTCACCCAGAGAGTGGTGAACCTGTGGAATTCTCTGCCACAGAGGGCGGTGGAGGCCAATTCATTAAATATATTCAAGAAGGAGTTGGATATATTTCTTGAGGCTAAAGGGACCAAGGGATATGGGGAGAAGGCAGGGACAGGGTACTGAATTTGGGTGATCAGCGATGATCTCATTGAATGGCGGAGCAGGCTCGAAGGGCCGAATGGCCTACTCCTGCTCCTATCTTCTATGTCTCTATGTTTCTATGTTTCTCTATCCAAGTCAATACCTTGCCCCTAATCCCATGTGCCTTAACTTTACACGCTAATCTCTTATGCGGGACCTTATCGAAAGCCTTCTGAAAGTCCAAATACACCACATCCACTGGTTCTCCCTTATCTATTTTACCAGTTACATCCTCAAAAAATTCCAGTAGATTAGTCAAGCACGATTTACCTTTTGTAAATCCATGTTGACTTTGTCCGATCCTGTCACTGTTTTCCAAGTGCTCTGCTATTACATCTTTTATAATGGACTCTAGCATTTTCCACAGTTAAATAAATCTGGCCATGATAAGGCCATCCCTGGCCTCCTGGGCAGCAATGTGGTTGGGTGCTGGTGCCCTGTGTCCTGTGCAGCATCAGGTGATTGCGGAGAAGGTTGATGTTGTTGGTGCTGCTGATGATGGGGCTGATCGTGGTGGGATTCTGAGGACCAAGGTATGAGGGTACAAAAGACACCCATGTTGATGGAATAGATGGCAGGTGAAGTAGAGATGGCAGAAGCAATCTGTCAATGGTGAGAGAGTTCTTCCAATGAGGTGAGAGTGGAATGTGGAAAGTCTGCAGAATCTGTGCTGGAAATGGACTGAGAAACAGCTTGTGACTGAGGAAAGCGATCATCTGTCAGGTGGGAGCTTTTACTGTACATTTGAAGCTGTCAAGTAATCAGCTGGAGCAATGGCCACTGAACTCCCGCCTCAGGATGACAGATGTGGCCCCCGAACAGCGTGGTTCCCGCGCCCATGAAGTTGAAGTTAAAAAGTACGTTAAAAAGCCTGTTAAGTGTCTGTTAAGTAGATTATAATGTGTTTAATTGCCTCATCCGCCACTGCCTGTTGGGTCTGCTCAGCGCTGACTGGCCCGAAATTGGGAAAGGCGTGTTGTGGCGGGTTGACAGCGGGTTCCCAACCTGCTGTCAAAAAAAAATACTTTCCCACCTGACCCGCCACTGATCCCACCCACTGACCCCCTGGAAAATTCCGGCCAAAGGTGATTGATCCCATAGGGATCTATTTGCTATTTGGGAATTCATTATTGTTCTTTACATTTTGAAATGTTTTTCTCCTGGTAGCAGCAAATAACCTATTACTGGGAAAAAAAATGCTATTAATTTTCTTGTTTATAAAAATTACCAAGTAGCAAATAGAGAATTCTAACCCAGTCTTATTAGTCATAGGGTCATTCTAGTCAGTGCTGGAAGCAGCAAAGCTGAATTTATACACAATCCTTCCAAATACTCTCAGCTTTCCTCTTACTCCACCAACTGGTATTATATCTCCAGGGAGATCTAGGCCATACTCCCTTGCAAAGAGTGTACTTTAAAATGGGTGCATTTTGGTTAGCTTTAAGCATGCTTTTTTTAGTTCACAATTTATAGAATTTAACCTTTTTATATAAGAAAGGGAAAATGAAGTGACACAGTTGTGTTGTCAACAGAGCAATGCAGCTTCACAGGAAATTACCCAGTGTCATTCTCCCCCTCTAAACTCGCCCCCCCCACTGTTCAGAGGCATTCTACCCCTCTGGACCCAGTTCAGAGATGGAGGGGGGAATTTTATCCTACAAAAAATGGGTGGGTTGGGGGCGTGTGGGTAAATAAAGTGTTTAAAATCTGAATCCCGATCCCAACACGCCCACTTTCGGTTTTAACGGACGGGGTGGCAGGCAGCCAATCTGCTGCCAGGAGGCGGGCCGTCTATTTAAATATTATAATGAGGCTGGAAGCCTCTGCTTTAGCCTCCACTTTGTATTTAACCTTAGCTGGTCGGGTTTTGCACGCCTCATGAAACCCACCAGCTAATGCAGGGCGAGGACTGCTGGATTCACTACATAGAAACATAGAAACATACAAGATAGGAGCAGGATTAGGCCATTCGGCCCCTCAAGCCTGCTCCGCCATTCAGTGCGATCATGGCTGATCATCCAAATTCAGTACCCGGTCCCTGCTTTCTCCCCATACCCCTTGATCCCTTTAGCCTTAAGAAATATATCCAACTCCTTCTTGAATATATTTAATGAATTGGCCTCTACTGCCTTCTGTGGTAAAGAATTCCACAGGTTCACCACTCTCTGGGTGAAGAAATTCCTCCTCATTTCTGTCCTAAATGGCCTACCCCTTATCCTTAGACTGTGAACCCTGGTTCTGGACTCCCCAACCATCGGGAACATCCTTCCTGCGTCTAGTCTGTCCAGTCCAGTCAGAATTTTATAGGTTTCAATGAGATCCCCTCTCATTCTTCTAAACTCCAGCGAGTACAAGCCCAATCAACCCAATCTCTCCTCATACGTCATTCCTGCCATCCCAGGTATCAGCCTGGTGAATCTTCACTGAACTCGTTCCATGGCAAGAACATCCTTCCTCAGATAAGGCGACCAAAACTGCACACAATACTCAAGATGTGGTCTCACCAAGGTCCTGTACAACTGCAGCAAGACATCCTTGTTCCTGTACTCAAACCCTCTCGCTATGAAGGCCAACATACCATTTGCCTTCTTAACCGCCTGCTGCACCTGCATGCTTACCTTCAGTGACTGGCGCACAAGGACACCCAGGTCTCGTTGTACTTCCCCTTCTCCCAATCTATTGCCATTCAGATAATAATCTGCCTTCCTGTTTTTGCCACCAAAGTGGATAACCTCGCATTTATCCACGTTATATTGCATCTGCCATGCTTCTGCCCAATCACCCAACCTGTCCAAATCATCCTGGAGTTTCTCAGCATCCTCCTCACAGCACACACGCCCACCCAGCTTTGTGTCATCTGCAAATTTGGAGATATTACATCTAGTTCCCTTGCCTAGATCATTAATATATATTGTGAATAGCTGGGGTCCAAGGATCGATCCCTGCGGTACCCCAGTAGTCACTGCCTGCCACTCGGAAAAAGATCCGTTTATTCCAACTCTTTGCTTTCTGTCTGCCAACCAGTTCTCTATCCAAGTCAATACCTTGCCCCAATCCCCCACCCCACCCCCGCGATCGATGACCCCCCACAGGGTCACCAATTTCCCCCGCCCCAGGCTTCCGAATTCCCCCTCCCACCCCTGGCCTCCAATTCCCCCATGTGGCCTCCCCACTGCTGTTCCTTAACCCTCCTCCCCCCACAACCCCTGCCTCTCCGGCCCACCCTTTGCTCGTCCTGGCCCACAATTGCTCACAACCCGGCCCGTCTGTCCGCAACCCGGCCCGTCTGTCCGCAACCCGGCCCGGCTGTCCGCAACCCGGCCCGTCTGTCCACCAGCTGCCCCCTTTGGCCCCCGATCGATGTTGCGACCCCCCCCCAACAACCCACTGCTATGTGCGCTCCCTGGCTCCCAATCGATGTTCAGACCCCTCCCCCCTCCCGCCCCAAAACCCGCTGCTATGTGCGCTCCCTGGGCCGCGATCAATGTTCAGACCCCACCCTCCCCCGCTCCCTGCTCCTATGTGCGCTCTCTGGCCCACGATCAACATTCAGCACCCACCGCCCCTGCACCTCCGACCGCTCCAAGCCACCACGCGATCCCTCTCTCCCTCCTCTGTGCGGCCTAGTTCCGCAGGCCTACTCGCCCAGAGGCAGCCAGCCTCTCAACCTGGCTGGCTGCGGGTGGGAAAGAAAGGTTTCCCAAGCAAATCAGGCCCTGCTGTTAAATTTAGCAGGGCCTGTGGGACACCCATTCTCCCAGGTTTTCCGACCCGTCTTCCCGATTAAAATTCAGCCCAAATCATACATCCCCCCCTCCCCCGTTCACAGAGACATGCTTCAAAGCAGATGTTGTGTATATGATTTTTCTGAAGGTATTTGGTAGGGAGTGTCTCAAAATGGTTGTTAGAAAAATTCAGGCAACTGGTATTAAGAGGAAATGTAGCAGCGTGGACAGAAAGTTGGTTGTCGGACAAGAGTTAGGTAAATGGGTGTTGCTCAGACTGGAGAAAGTTTGGAAGTTGTAATGAATTATCACATGGTTTTGTATGAGCATGCTCAGTTCAAGCTGGCCTAAAACAAACACATGGACTAGAAACACATTGGGGTCGATTTTCCTGAAGCTGTTGGGAAGAAGGCGGGAATACAACTTTTGGGTTTTAGACCGGCTTACTTCGACGTCCGGCCAATCCGCGCGATTTTCCCTTGCTTGACCTTGTTGAGCCCGCCCAGCAGGCTCAGCAGGCCAATTAAGGGCCATCCGGCAACAGGTGACATCACAGACTGCAATTTCATCTGTCAAGAGTTCTTGACAGATGAAATATCAGTATTTCACAGCTGTTTGAAGCTGTGAAACACTGACAGTCTGAGTTCTAACATGAGTCCTTCTGCACAGACACAGTTAGAACTCTCAGCAGCACTCAAAGCTGAAGGCTGTCACTTTTCACAGATCGCAGCCGTTCAGCTTTAAGTGCCGGCTGAGTGATGTGCTCCTGACGGCTACAGGAAGAAAGGCTGTTAAGGTAAGTACAGGTAAGTATAAGTTCTTTACATACTTTAGACACACCAAACACACTTACCTTTGCACTCATGAACCCATCACTCACCTGAGCACTGACATCGCGACCCCTCCAACTCCTTCAACCCGACGGCCCGCCTGCTCTAACCTGGCGTGGTTTGGAGCCGCCGGGAAACCCACACGAAGCCCCTCAAAATAGGGATTAGGCTAAAAACTGCCTGTTAACTACCTGTTATGATGGATAAGATTTTGCAACAAGTTCCAAATTGTGCTAGATATAGTGCTTCCAAGGTTGAATGCCCACAATGTCAAATTGAAAAGGAGCAAATGTGCTTTTCTGCACCTTGGTCTGAAAGTTGATGCAAATGGCTTGCAATCAGTGAAGGAAATGGCTGATGCTGTCATCAATGCTCCAAAGCCACAGAATGTGTCTGAGTTAAGATCTTTCCTTGGAATGGTCCAGTACTACGTGCATTTCTTACCTGAGTTAGCGACCATGTTAGCCCCATTGCATGAGCTCTTCAAGAGGGAGTTCCAGTGGAAGTGGATGAAAGTGCAACTGGAAGGTTACGATGCTTGTAAGAGAAGTCTCTCTTGCTCTACGTATGCACCATGACACAGAGCGTGAGTTTAAGTTAGCGTGTGATGCTTCCAGCTACGGTGTGGGAGCTGTCATAAGCCACGTAATGGATGACGGCCAAGAGAAACCAATTGCGTTCGCATCGCTAACCCTCAAAAAGCAAAAGAAACTACGTGCAAATTGAAAAGGAAGCACTCGCCATAGTGCTTGGAATCAAGAAATTCCAACAGTTCCTGATCGGCAGAAAGTTTACCCTGATAACCAATCACAAACCGCTCCTAGCAATATTAGGGCCCAAATCTGCCATCTCTGCAATGACAGCATCAAGAATGCAACGTTGGATACTGTTGTTGTCACAATATGACTACACTTCAAAGCAAAATGCAATCGCAGATGCCTTGCCCAGGTCACCAAGTGAGGACTTGTGTTGGGAGTGAAGGTGCGATCTTCATGCTAGGCGCACTTGACAAAGACATTCCTGTGACCTCAACTGAGATTGCAGATGAGACACAAAAGGACTCGGTACCAAAGAGTGTATGAAAACACCTTGAATGGATGGACTGATCAGTGTCTAGACACAGAGTTGAAACCATTCCATAACCGTTGTACTGAATTGCCTTGTGAGCAAGTGGGGAAACAGAGTGGTGGTACCTATTTCTTTGAGAGATAGAATTCTGGCCGAACTTCATATTGGATATCCAGGGATCATCAGTATGAAATCAATTATAAGAAGCTTTGTTTATTGGCCTGGATTGGATAGTGTTCTTGACTTACTTGTCAGCAAATGCAGCGTTTGCCAAAATTGCAGAAACAAACCACCCAAAACAACACAACAACCCTGGTCATGACCAAGTATACTTTTTCAGAGCGTACATGTAGACTTCTGTGTGACAGCAAATGATCATTTCCTGTCACTTGTAGATAGTCACTCAAAGTGGATTGAAGTGAAACGCATGGGTTCAAATACTACAACTGAACACACCACAGATGAGTTGCAGTCTATCTTTGCATGTCATGGCTTACCTGAAGAGTTTGTTTTTGACTGGCCCTCAGTTACATTCTGCTCTGTTCCAAGAATTCATGAAATGGAACGGTATAAAACACACTCTCGTTCCACCATATCATCCAGCTTCAAACAGAGCAGCTGAAAGGTCCGTCAGAATAGTAAAAGAAGCTCTCAAAAAGCAAGTGTTGCTGTTGCGTTTGCAAGGATAACTCAATGACAGCATGTAGAAATCAACTCGTGTTGTTTTAATGCTCGATCCAACTAACCCCTACAGGCCAAGGCAATCGAGTACCTATCACCAATGTCAGACATAATATAACGATAACAGCACTATCAAACTTCATGTGCTAGAGTAACTCTAATGCAGCACTGTAACTGTAGTGTCCGTGTGTAGATAAAGACACTGAAAACAGGAGTTGGTTCATAGGTCTTTACTAAGCAAGTCTGGGGGGGGGTTTCTAAAGGATATACACAATACACAGGCTTATATAGCCCAAGTGGCAATTACCGGCATTACGCACACCTGGGGCTCTTAAAGGCACATACACCATAATTGCTCTTAAAGGCACATACACCACAATTCCTCCCCTTCTAGCTAACTAGTACATCATATTTTAAGTAATTATTAATTACATGTTATATGCAAAATAATATACATTGCTGTATTAATTAATTATAAGTTAGTCTCTCAGGAGGCTTCCTGACTCGGTCCGGATAACGCCTCGGGGGTATAGTAGTTTCTGGTGGTGTAGTAGGTTCTTCTGGCAAGGCTGATTCGGCTTGAAGGCCAGTGTCGGGTTCATCGGGCTCCAGTATCACCGGATCGGAGGTAGATATGGGTATCTCTACTTCATCGTTAGATGTATAGAGTGGTGGTGTAGGTTGTCCCTTTTCGGATGACTTGATGATTTGGTCAGCATGGCGCCTTATTATGCTGTCTCCGATGTCCACGGTATACATCAGTGGTCCTAATCGTGTGCAGATAGTTCCAGGCTGCCATTTCTCAGTACGGTAGTCCCGGGCCAAAACCGGTTGGCCTATCTGGAAGGCCCTAGTTGGCCTTTCATTCATGCCCTGAAACTGCCGGTTCTCCACGTCCCTTCGGATGTTGGGCTTGACCAAATCCAGCCGGCATCTTAGGTTTCTATTGTAGAACATCATGGCGGGAGTTTGGTTAGTAACCATATGCGTTGCATTCCTATATGCAAATAAGAAGTTATCCACCTTGTGCTGAAGTTTTATGTCTTCATTACCCATGGCCTTGATGGCCTTCTTGAAGGTCTGGACAAACCTTTCAGCCAATCCATTGGTGGCGGGATGGTATGGGGCGGACGTGTAGTGCTTTACCCCATTGTTCTTTAAGAACTTTCTGAATTCTTCGGACACAAATTGCGGTCCATTATCAGAACATATCTGCTCCGGCAGCCCATTCCTGGCAAATATGGTCCTTAATACTGTGATGGTTTTTTCCGTGGTGGTGGAGGACATCTTTATTACCTCCGGCCACTTGGAGTGTGCATCAACTGCGATTAAGAACATTGAGTCCATAAATGGACCAGCAAAGTCGATGTGCACCCTTTGCCAGGGAGATGAGGGCCACTCCCATGGATGTAGAGGGGCCTGTGGCGGAGCATTTTGGACCTTCTGGCATCCTAGGCAGCTCTTGGTCATGTCTTCGATGTCTCCATCGATACCTGGCCACCATACAAATGCCCTAGCTAGGTTCTTCATTTTCACTCCACCCAGATGCCCCTCGTGAAGCTCCTTTAGTACTTTATCCTGGAGTTTGGGTGGAATCACCACTCTGGATCCACACATCAAGGTTCCTCGGCACACTGACAGCTGTTCTCTTCTTTGCGAGAATGCTGGCAACAGTGGTTCGCCATGCGCTGGCCATCCCTTCATTGTTAAATCGTAGACCCGTGAGAGAGTAGGGTCATTTCTTGTCTCCCTTTCAATGGCAGAATTTGTCACCGGTAGACATTCCACTATGGTAGAGTGGAATATCTCTACTGGGTCTACTGTAGGTGCCTCTTCTATCGTTGGCAACGGTAGGCGTGATAAACCGTCAGCATTCCCATGCTGTTTTGACCCTTTGTATTCAATGTTGTATTGGTGTGCCCCTAGAAAAAGGGACCACCTCTGTAGTCTTTATGCCGTCATAATGGGGACACCTTTTTTAGGGTTGAATATGGAGATGAGGGGTTGATGGTCAGTCAGCAAGGTAAATTTTTGTCCGTGTAGGTAATGGTTGAATTTCTTCACTCCCCATACCAGGCTGAGTGCTTCCCTGTCTATCTGGGCATAGTTACGCTCAGCTGAGTTCAATGAGCGTGACGCAAAAGCTATCGGCCGTTCCGAGCCATCAGGGAATCTATGGGACAATACCGCTCCTATGCCGTAAGGGGATGCATCGCACGCCAGTCTGATTGGTAGTGATGGGTTGTAATGAGCCAAAATTTTCTCGGATGTGATTAAGTCTTTACATTTATGGAAGGCACGTTTACAGTCTTCGTTCCATTTCCAAATCACTCCTGTCTGTAGAAGATCATTAAGAGGGTGTAGAATAGTTGATAAGTTCGGTAAAAATTTATGATAGTAATTTATTAATCCCAGGAATGACCTTAATTGTGAAACATTTTCAGGTGCTGGGGCTTTTATAACTGCTTCAATTTTTTCAGGTGACTTATGCAACCCTTCCTTATTAATTATGTGGCCACAATATGATATCTGATTTTGGAAAAATTCGCACTTGGGGCGATTTGCTCGTAGGCCCCGTTCTTTCAGCCTAGTGAGCACCTGCTCCAAATTGGCAAGGTGCTCGTTGTCGTTTTCTCCTGTTATAAGGATGTCGTCTAGGTAGCATTGAGTCCCCGGAATCCCTTGCAGGACTTGCTCCATAGCTCTTTGCCAGATAGCTGGAGCTGATGCTATTCCAAAAACCAGTCGATTGTACTGGTACAGGCCTTTGTGTGTGTTTATTGTGAGATACTTTTTAGAGGTCTCCTCAACCTCCATCTGTCGATATGCCTGTGCCAAGTCAATTTTTGTGAAACGTTTCCCTCCGGATAGTGAGGCGAAAATATCTTCTATCCTCGGAAGAGGATACTGTACCGTGTGAAGGACCGGGTTTACAGTCACCTTAAAGTCCCCACGGATGCAAATTTTTTTCTGTTCCTCAGAGTTATTTTTCAATGTTTTTTTCATGACTGGAACGATGGGTGTTGCCCATTCGCTCCAATCTATTTTGGATAATACGCCTGCCTTTTCCAAATTCTTCAGCTCTGCCTCGACTGCCGGACGTATTGCGTATGGCACCGGTCTTGCCTTAAAAAATTTTGGAATTGCTGTATCTTCCACTTTTATTGAGGCGGTGATGCCTTTCAAGGTTCCTAGTTTCTCTTGAAACACTTCTTTGGCGTTGGCCAAGATGTCTTTTAATCGTTCAGGTATGATGTCATCATTGTTTTTTTCCTTACTGGTCACCGTCAGTGCCTGAATGGAGTGCCAGTCTAAACGTATCTTCCTTATCCATTCACGTCCCAACAACGGTGGACCACCATCTTGTAGAATGTATAAATACAACTTTTGTATTTCTTTGCCGTTGTATACCACAGGCACCCTTATTTTTCCTTTGGGGTAGACTTTCTGCCCCGTATATGTTTTTAAGATAATGGATGTGTCTTTTAGAGGTATATGCGAAAATAGCCTCTCGTAATCTCGTTGATTTATTACGGTTAGAGCTGATCCTGTATCTAGCTCCATTTTAACTGGGGACCCTGCTATTGTGAGGGTAACCCAAATGGTTTGGTAATCCTCTTTGGCAAGTACATTATGTAATTTGAGACAGCTTAGTCTCTTGTTTCCGGAGTCGCTATCGCTATTCTGGTCCTCGGAGCTATTGTCCGTCATCATTTGTACCTTCCTGTACTTTTCTTTATTGATTTTTTGTTTTCTGTCAGTGGATTTATTTTGTCCAGATTGGCATACCTGTGCAATGTGTCCAATCTTACCACATTGCCTGCATGCTTTGCCCTTGAACCAGCAGTCCCTCTGGTTATGGGTGGATCTGCCGCAGCGATAACATCTTCCGAACTCCTGTGTCTCTTGTTGTATCTCTGCAGCTCCTTTTGCTGCTGCTTCGTATGATACAGCCATACTGAAAGCTTTGTCCAATGTTAAATCTTTTTCAGAAAGCAGTCTTTTTTGTGTTCCTTCGCTTAAGAGACCGCAAACAAATTTGTCTCGAAGATAATCCGATAGTCCTGCTCCGAATTGGCAGTACTTTGATAGCTTTCTTAATTCGTTTAGGTAATCAGCGTTACTTTCATTCTTGTGTTGATTTCTCTTGAAGAACTTGAATCGTTCCGCTATCAGCAGCGGTGTTGGGTTTAAATGCTCCTGCAGGGTATCAACAATTTCTTTAAAAGTCTTGTCCTTTGGTTTGGCTGGGGTGATTAAATTTCGTAACAGCCCGTATGTCTTCGCGCCCATTAAGTTCAGAAGTACTGAAGCTTTTTTTTCATCTGTTATTCCATTTGTAGTGCAATAAACCTCTACTCTTTCCACGTATGTGGTCCAATCTTCTATTTCGCCATCAAAAGCCTCAATATTACCAGATTTAGGCATTTCAGAAAAGATATGGCGCTTCCCGCGCTTTTTTTTTCTCTCGGTAGCTACGATATGGCGCTTCCCGCGCTTTCCCGCCGCTGCTACCGATAACAACGCTGTTTTACTGTGGTTTCCGTTTATTCACTGTTGGAGACTCGTTCCCGACGGAGGTCTAAACACTGACCTGCTTGCCGCGCCGGCCGTCTCTCGAGTGCACCCTCCCAGTCCGTTATTGCTTGCCTCCGATTTCGCTGCCTGTCTCAGCTGTAGAGCCCGCCGCTGGAGCTCCAGCCTGACGCCCAGGAAGGATTAGCGCAGTACCTGTCACCAGCTTGGCCAGCTGGTGAAACCACAGTTTCTCTTACTTCCTTGAGTCTTCTGGACGCTGGAGGAATCGATGTCCTTGAGGTGCTGCCGAATTGCAGGTAAGTCCGTTTCCACTTCGTCGCCACTGTAGTGTCCGTGTGTAGATAAAGACACTGAAAACAGGAGTTGGTTCATAGGTCTTTACTAAGCAAGTCTTGGGGGGGGGGGGTTCTAAAGGATATACACAATACACAGGCTTATATAGCCCAAGTGGCAATTACCGGCATTACGCACACCTGGGGCTCTTAAAGGCACATACACCATAATTGCTCTTAAAGGCACATACACCACAGTAACCCAGTGTGCAGACATAACATTTCCTCCCCCCTCACAGAATTTCAAACATGAAATGTAGTGACAAAGTCCTGTAGGTGGCCAGGGCGAGAACCTGTATGAGCAGGCCGAGGTGGGGACTGGTGAAGAGCAGGCCGAGGTGGGGACTGGTGAGGAGCAAGCTGAAGTGGGGACTGGTGAGGTTGTGGCTGAGGCACAATATCTGCTTGAGGGTTGGCTGGCTGAGCCACATGTGCATCCCGCCACTCCGGGGGTAAGGCTTGGGGGTTAGACCCTTGTAATCCTGCATCAGGGGGTGCTGGCACCTTCCGAAGGCAGCTGGCATGCCACCGAGAGCCGTGTAGGGATTTCGCAATAATTTCGAGATTTCCTACAGTTCCGAAGATTGAATTTTGATTAAAGAATACCTGGGTAATATGCCTTTAAAAATCCAGGGATCAAAATGGTCACCAGACCGCGTGGCAGGAGACAAAAGACATTGAAAAGGCAGCTTGTGTGTGTGTCTGTGAAAAAGGTGAAGATCAAAGATGGCTGACCAGACTGCCAATCAAAGGCAGTTCAGGGAGGTTCCCTCCCTGCAGAGACAATTGATGTGTTTACAGAAACTGCTACAATGTTTACACAAAGGATTACTGTGGGTTCAGTCTGACCTCAGGACAATGACTCTGTTTACTCAAGCAATCAAGGAAATAGACAGGCTTTTTTTCAAACCACAGCAGCTTTATTCAAAGCCCATCACAGACAATGAGGACACATTTAACTGCAACTTTATTCAAAGCCCATCACAGACAATGAGGACACATTTAAACTGGAAAAAAACAGTTTAAACGAATGGGTGATTCATCCAAACCCATTGCAAGACAATGGGGACAGTTTGGATCCCTTTTATTTAGCCCACATCTGGATTTGGGCAGGCCCCAAATGGGGTATAAAAGATAGCTTTTCAGAAGCCTCTCTCTCTCTGTGGCCTCACCTCCGTGCCCTCTACAACGTGGGAGCCTGCCTAAAGGAGTGGAACACCAGCAGTTTACTTTTAAAATACTGGGGTGTTTTTACTTCGGGGCAGGGAAGATCAAAGATCGCAGGGCACGGAGCAGGCGTTTTTCATTGGTGAGCATATATTTTTCTGGCCCATTACAAGGCAACTTAGAATAGGTATAGGGGTGGGAATTAAGTGGGAATTTTGTTAGAACTGTAATTTTAGTCAATTTTCCCTCGTTGTGTCTGTTCTCTCCTCCCCTATTTAAGTAAGAGTGTTGCACTAGCAGATAAGGCTGTAGTGAATGCTGAGAGTAGCTGTATTAAAGTGCTGTTTTTAAGTAAAAGCCACTAAGCAAAGGTGCTGTAGTGAGCAAGGTGTTTCTATATTAAAAGTGCAATTAAAAGGGTGTTGCACTAAGCAGACAAGTGCTTCAGTGGACACTAAGGGTTCTGTATTAAAGTGCTGTTTTTAAGTAAAAGCCACTAAGCAAAGGTGCTGTAGTGAGCAAGGTGTTTCTATATTAAAAGTGCTATTAAATAAAGGAGTGCTGCACTGAGCAAAGAGCGCTCTAGTGGACACTAAGTGTACTGCATTAAGCAAGAGTGCTGTGCCAGGCACAGGTGTGCTGTATCGATTATTTTAAGTTGTTTCTTTCTTTTTGTTTCAATAAATGCTGGTCTGTTTTGCACCCAAACCACGAGTCACGTTTTCTCTCTACCTCGCTACCGAATAAGTCCGGCGGTCAGAACCAGGAATAGGGGAGTGCTTCGAAACTGCACGGGGGTCCCTGGAGCAGCTCAGAGGCTTCTGACTGGCCAGAGACAATAACCCCAACCCCGCTGTTAATTCCTACAGCTGTCAGTGAGGCAGAAAGTGGCTGGTCCAAGTTGGCAGCTGATTTGGAGAGGTGAGGACCAGAATGAGGCCATCTTATTGTTGCGGTGAGGCCTGCGGACTCTGACCCAATCGGAGACTGAGATGTTGGGCGCCTTGGCCCTCCTCGACTGGTCGAAGCGGAGTTTCATCGTCTCCTGCTGTCTGGCGACAGTGGCTTGAGCCCGTGGAGCGGGGCTCTGAGCTAGTGAGGGGCGGAGGCTGCCAAGGGGCAGCATGAGCTCACGGCCTAGCATGAGGGATGCGGGCGAGACCCCTGTAGTGGAATGCTGGGAGGCTCTGTAGTGCAGCAGTGTGTGAAGGAGGGCCTTGTCAAACGCAACCCCTGGGATAGGTGTGCTCTGAGGCCATTTTTCAGTGTCTGGTTAAAACGCTCCACCCCCCCATTTGACTCGGGGTGGTAGTACTGTGCATATGTGATGGATGCCCTTGCTCTCAAGGTAGGAGGAGAGTTCCAAAGAGACCATTTGGGGGCCATTGTCTGTGGTGATGGCCTTTGGATGCCCCCAGCGGGAGAAGAGGGACTCAAGGATATCGATGATGACCCGAGAGGTGACGGAGCCCACGGCAGTGACCTCTGGCCATTTTGAGTGCAGGTCATAGGTCACCACTAGGAACCGTTGATGGTGGGGGACACCATGGATCTCCCCGCAGACATCCAGCTGCAGGTGCTCCCAGGGCTGAGAGGGCCAGGCAAGGGGTTGCAGGGGTGGAGGAGCTTGGTGGCCAGTCTTGCCACTTGCAAGGCAGGCTGCACAGTCCTTGACCAGGGCCTGTCGATACCCGGCCACCACACTAGGTCTCGGCATCGTTGTTTGAGCTTTACTATGCCCAAGTGGCCCTCGTGCGCCATGGATAAAACACGCGCACGAAGGGCACTTGGGACCACAGTGCAGAGCCCACGTGCAACGCAGGAGTCATTCCAGCAGGAGAGCTCCTCTTTAACTCTGGAGTAGGCAGACAGTTCCTCAGGCACCTTGCGAGGCCAGCCATCTCTGATGAAGGTGCACAGCTGGGAGAGGGCCGGATCCTGTTCAGAAGCCTGTTTGAGCTCCTGGAGAGAGACTGTGGTTTGGAGAGGTGTGTGCAGCATCTGTATGATATCCTGTTCCACATGTTCAAAACCGACGAGTGGGGCTGGGGCTGGGGCAGAGACAGTGCGGGAGAGCAGATCTGCAACAACATTGTCACGTCCTGGCGTGAACTGGAGACTGAAATTGTATTGGCGGAGGCGGTCAGACCAGCGATGTAGACGCAGTGGTCTGTGGCCCATACCGGATGTCGACAGCAGGGCAGTGAGAGCCTGATGATCGGTTCTCAGGGTGAAGGCACGGCCATACGTGTACAGGTGCCACTGCTCACATGCCCAGATGCATGCCAGCGCCTCACGCTCGCCTACTGAGTACTTCTGTTCAGTGGGGCTAAGGGCTCGGGAGGCAAAGGCGATTGGTTTCTCCACTCCATTCTGTATCTGCGATAACACTGCCCCCACAGCTGCAGCGGACGCGTCGCAGGTGATGAGGGTGGGGCTGGCGACGTCAAAGTGAGCCAACACTGGAGGCGACGTGAGCTGTGATTTGAGGTGATGTACAGCTTCCGTACAGTCTTGTGACCACACCCAGGGCTCATCCTTTCGCAGGAGCTGGCGCAGTGGGGCTGTGGTGGTTGAGTACTGGGGCAACAACTTCAGGTAGTACCCAGTCACGCTGCAGAGCTGGGTTCTGGGATGCTGTGAATGGCATCCACGTTTGGCTGGAGTGGGGATATACCGTCAGCCGACAACCGAAACCCCACAAACTCGATCTCTGGAACAGCAAAGATACACTTTTCGCCATTCAGTGTGAGCTTGTCTTTTGCTAGAGCCGTGAAAACTCTGTGAAGGTGTTCGTCGTGAGTGGAGGTCGAGGGCCCATGCACGACAATGTCATCCAGGTAGATGGCCACCCCAGGAATGCCCACGAGCACAGAAGACATCACCTTTTGGAAGCAGCTGGGTACAGAGCTAAGTCCAAATGGCATCCTGGTGGACTGAAAGACGCCAGCATGTGCCACAAAAGCAGTGAGGTCCTTGCTGCTGGGGTGGAGGGGAACCTGTAGATAGCCCTGTCGAAGGTCCAGTTTCGAGTACAGGATGGTGCCAAAGAACTGCGCTGTGAGTTCCTCCAACGTGGGCAGTGGATATTTGTCAGGGATTACGGCCTTATTCACTGCTCGAAGATCGACACAGACGCATAGACCACCTGGCTTTTTCTTTGTGACCACCAGGTTGGAGACCCATGGGGAGGCATCAACTGGTTCGATGATGCCAGCTTCCAGTAGCTGCTTTAGTTCAGCTGTGACCCCGTCACGGAGAGCAAGCGGGATGCGGCGCAGTGGTTGAATGACAGGGGTAACGGTGGAGTCAACCATGGGCTGGTGGGTGAAGGCAGTCAGGCAGGCCAGATGCTCGAAGAGTGCTGGCCATGTTTGGTGCCACGGTGAGGCGACGTGCAGAATCGCAGACCCGCCGGTGTGCAATAAGGGCACAACAGTCATCATGGGTGACTTTAATCTACATATAGATTGGGCTAACCAAATTAGTAACAATACTGTGGAGGAGGAATTCCTGGAGTGTTTACGGGATGGTTTCCTGGACCAATATGTCGAGGAACCAACCAGAGATCAGGCCATCTTGGACTGGGTATTATGTAATGAGAAAGAATTAATTAGCAATCTTGTTGTACGAGGACCCTTGGGTCGCAGCGATCATAATATGATAGAATTCTTCATTAAGATGGAGAATGAAGTAGTTGACTCAGAGACTAGGGTCCTGAATTTAAATAAAGGAAACTATGATGGTCTGAGGCGCGGGTAGGATTGAGTGGGGAATGTCACTCAAAGGGTTGACGGTGGATAGGCAATGGCAAGCATTCAAAGACTGCATGGATGAACTACAGAAATTGTTCATCCCAGTTTGGCATAAAAATAAAACAAAAAAGGTGACTCAACCGTGGCTAACAAGGGAAATTAGGGATAGCATAAGATCAAAGGAGAGGACATATAAATTGGCCAGAAAAAGCAGCAAACCTGAGGATTGGGAGCAGTTTAGGATTCAACAAAGGAGGACAAAGGGATTAATTAAGAAGGGGAAAATAGAATATGAGAGTAAGCTTGCAGGGAACATAAAAACTGACTTTAAAAGCTTTTATAGATATGTGAAGAGAAAAAGATTGGTGAAGTCAAACGTAGGTCCCTTGCGGTCAGAATCAGGGGACTTTATAATGGGTAACAAAGAAATGGCAGACCAATTAAATACATATTTTGGTTCTGTCTTCACAAAGGAGGACACAAATAACCTCCCAGAGATGTCGGGGAACATAGGGTCTGATGAAGGGGAGGAACTGAAAGAAATCAGTATTTGTAAGGAAATGGTGTTAAGGAAATTGATGGGACTGAAGGCCGATAAATCCTCAGGGCCTGATAATCTACATCCTAGGGTACTTAAGGAAGTGGCCCTAGAAATATTAGATGCTTTGCTGATTATCTTCCAACATTCGATGGAATCTGGAACAGTACCCATGGATTGGAGGGTAGCTAATGTTACCCCACTATTCAAAAATGTGGTGGGAGAAAATGGGGAATTACAGACCGGTAAGCCTGACATCGGTAGTGGGGAAAATGCTAGAGTCCATTATAAAGGATGTAATAGCTGAGCACTTGAAAAACAGTGACAGGATCGGACAAAGTTAACATGGATTTACAAAAGGTAAATCATGCTTGACTAATCTATCGGAATTTTTTGAGGATGTAACTGGTAAAATAGATAAGGGAGAACCAGTGGATGTGGTATATTTGGACTTTCAGAAAGCTTTCGATAAGGTCCCGCATAAGAGGTTAGCGTGTAAAGTTAAGGCACATGGGATTGGGGGCAAGGTATTGACTTGGATAGAAAACTGGTTCGCAGACAGAAAGCAAAGAGTTGGAATAAACGGGTCTTTTTCCGAGTAGCAGGCAGTGACTAGTGGGGTACCGCAGGGATCAGTCCTTGGACCCCAGCTATTCACAATATATATTAATGATCTAGACGAGGGAACTAGATGTAATATCTCCAAATTTGCAGACGACACAAAGCTGGGTGGGCATTTGTGCTGTGAGGAGGATGCCAAGAAACTCCAGGATGATTTGGACAGGTTGGGTGATTGAGCAGAAGCATGGCAGATGCAATATAACGTGGATAAATGTGAGGTTATCCACTTTGGTGGCAAAAACAGGAAGGCAGATTATTATGTAAATGGCAATAGGTTGGGCGAAGGGGAAGTGCAACGAGACCTGGGTGTCCTTGTGCGCCAGTCACTGAAGGTAAGCATGCAGGTGCAGCAGGCGGTTAAGAAGGCAAATGGTATGTTGGCCTTCGTAGCGAGAGGGTTTGAGTACAGGAACAAGGATGTCTTGCTGCAGTTGTACAGGGCCTTGGTGAGACCACATCTTGAGTATTGTGTGCAGTTTTGGTCGCCTTATCTGAGGAAGGATGTTCTTACCATGGAAGGAGTTCAGTGAAGATTCACCAGGCTGATACCTGGGATGGCAGGTATGATGTATGAGGAGAGATTGGGTTGATTGGGCTTGTATTCGCTGGAGTTTAGAAGAATGAGAGGGGATCTCATTGAAACTTATAAAATTCTCACAGGACTGGACAGACTAGATGCAGGAAGGATGTTCCCGATGGTCGGGGAGTCCAGAACCAGGGGTCACAGCCTAAGGATAAAGGGTATGCCATTTAGGACAGAAATGAGGAGGAATTTCTTCACCCAGAGAGTGGTGAACCTGTGGAATTCTCTACCACAGAAGGCAGTAGAGGCCAATTCATTAAATATATTCAAGAAGGAGTTGGATATATTTCTTAAGGCTAAAGGGATCAAGGGGTATGGGGAGAAAGCAGGGACCGGGTACTGAATTTGGATGATCAGCCATGATCAGATTGAATGGTGGAGCAGGCTCGAGGGGCCGAATGGCCTACTCCTGCTCCTATCTTCTATGTTTCTATGTTTCTATATCCAAAAGAGAAAAACCCAGGTCAGTGAAAAGATCCAGTCCCATCAGGTTAGCTCCTTGGTGTGCCACATGAAAACAAAAATCTGGCATAACTTTTGTTGCATAGCGTACAATGAGGTTGACTGAGCCCACTAGTTCAATTTTCGAATTACCATACCCGCAGAGGGCAGTGGAGGTCGCAGAGAGTGGCAGGGAGCTGAAAAAATGTTTGAATGTGTCTACATTCAGCAGTGAGACACTGGCACTGGTATCCAACAACAGAGGAATGCACACATCATTCAGGTTAATTGTGCATGACTTGAAAGCCACTGCTGGCCCAGAGCTCACATTGTGAATTATAGTGCTTGAGGACTGAGAGTGTTCATTTGTAGCAACAGGGGCAGAGTGGCAGTCATTTGCAAAGTGATTTTGTTTTCCACAATTGCGACAGGCTTGGCCGTGCGCGGGACAATTCTGCGCTCTGGTAGCATGTGAACGAGATCCACAGTTTCCACACTGTTGCCACGGTAGCGCGCGTTGCTGCAGTCACGCGAGCATTACAGTGTCAGAGCTGTCGGGGCCGAGGGCGCTGTCGCTGGGTGTGTGTGGCTGAGCCGTGTGTGAGAGTTCAGAGTGGAAGGGGGCACTGGAGAAGTCGCTCACTGGATGTCTTGCTAGTTTCGCTGCACATTCGGCTGCAGACTCCACTTGAAAGGCAATGTTGACTGCCTGTGACAACAACAGATTGTCGAACTCGAGTAACAGTCTTTCATGCACTCTCACGTTATTGGTGCGCTCTGTTAGTTGATCACGCACCATCTCGTCTTGTAGTGCACCGAACTTGCACGAGCTAGCTAACCCCCTCAAATTAGCCACGTACTGATGCACAGGCTCGCCGGGGAGTTGGTGACGCTTTCTAAAAATGAATCGCCGGAGGAGGGCACTTTGTGGGGCAGAGAAGTGTGTGCTTAACAGAGCCACAGCCACATCATATGTTAGTATTAAGTCTGCTGTCCATAATGTCCCAAGAACTCGCTGGCCCTCCGCTCCCAAACAATGGGATTACAGTGCGTTTTTCCATGCTGCACTCACATTTTCTAGTCCGAGAGTGATGAGGTAGGTTTCAAAGGACTGTAACTGGTGAACCCATGGGATCGGGGGCTCTCCGGGTAGTGCAAGGAAGGGAGGAGGTGGCGGAAGAGAGATTTTAGCCATCCTCGTCGCCAAATGTTGCGTTTGCAAGGATAACTCAATGACAGCATGTAGAAATCAACTCATGTCATTTTAATGCTCGATCCAACTAACCCCTACAGGCCAAGGCAATCGAGTACCTATCACCAATGTCAGACATAATATAACGATTACAGCACTTTAAAACTTCATGTTCTAGAGTAACTCTAATGCAGCACTGTAACCCAGTGTGCAGACATAACAGTTGCAGCATGAAGCAACGTTTGGCAACATTTCTTGCTCAAGTACAGAACTACTCCGCACGCTGCAACTGGATATACCCCAGCAGAACGCTCGATGAAGAGGAGATTGAGAACACGATTGAGTCTTGTCCAACAGAATTTGGCCTCGAGTTCAACAGAAATAGTTGAGTCAGAAACGTTATTATGACACCAATCAGAAAGAACGCAAAATGAGTGTTTGTTCTCAGTCCCCTGTCAAGTCGAGTTCACACAAGTGGGATGTAGGAACCATAATCGAGGTTGGTGGAACCAAGAGATATTTGGTTGAAATTGGTGACAACATCCAAAGTGTTCATGTAGATCAGATGATCTCTGCTAGAGATGAAACAAGACACGATTGCGAACCACTTGATCATGAACTCATACATGAGCTTGATTCAGTTCAGACTTCAGTAACTGAAGTACCAGATTGAAACAAATCTAAGATAGAAACAGGATCACCTTTTGAGTTCAGAACCAAAACAGAACAGTCCAAAAATTGGTTCAACACCGAAACCTTCTGTAAGGAGATCAGGAAGGCTCCGCAAACCTGTTATTAAATTGGATTTGTAGTTCATTTAAAAGATTAAAAAGCCAGGAGTTTTTGTTATGTGGCACTGGAACTATTGAAGAAAAATAAGACCATAGTTTTGTTATATTTGAGAAAAGAATACAATCATTTTTTAAGGGGGAAATCAGTGTAATGAATTATCATGTAGATTTGTATGAGCATGCTCAGTTCGTGCTGGCCTAGTAAACAAGCAGATGGACTAGCAATTCATCGTGTCACTGTCCCTCATTTGCTCTACCCAAATATATTACAGAAGTGGTGCACCATAGGAGTTTAGCTCGTAAAGCCACAAGTACGGCTGCACTAAGGTGTATCGCTGTAACATGTTGTTCTGCATGTGGGTATGCTATACCTGACCTGGAACTGATGACAAAATTAGCTGAGTGAATGGGATCATGTTCCAGTCAGCAGTATTAATATTCTTTATCTTGATGAAAAGAAATCACAAAAAAAAGGACTACAGAAGGAACAGGATTTACTTTATGACAACTTAACTACAGGATGGCTCCTGAAACAATAGCTGTCAATGGGGAAGTGCAGGAAGGATCAAAGTAAGATTTAGAATTTGTGAAAATAAACCCGTAGAATATTTTCTGCAATTGCTACAGGAGGAATTATAGCATAATTAGATAGGAATAGAGGCAGAAAGTTGATTTTTAAACTACTTGGTTTCACTACGTGCTTTAAATATGTGGGAGCCGATTTTAATGGGAGGCAGGATCAGTGCGTGGGAGGCTCGAAGTGGACGGCAACCCAGAAGCCAATTGTAAAGGCCGGGTTACATTTACATGGAGCTTGCTCGAACTTGGCCGAACCCTTTACCTGGCTGACAGGCAGGAGCGGGATGTCATGCGGCAGGAGGCCACAGCCGGGGATCCACGGGAAAGGTCCTTGTCACAAAGATAGACTGATCGCGGCCTGGGTTGGCAGGACATCATGGTTGGGGAAAGCCTGAAGCAGGGAAGGGCCTAGGTTTCCTTGTCGGGCCCAGGAAGCACTTGTGCTCCATCCTGGCATACAAGGAAACCTTGCTGGGATTTTTCAGGCCCTTGATCAAGCTGCCGGCAGGTTTGGCCTGAGAGGAAAACCAACACTGCTTATCCTGCTCAGCCCTTGGGTTGATATTGAGGACAAGCCCCGATAATGTAATCGGAGCCTGATCTGCATATTTGAAGAAAGACCCCGGCAGCTTTGGGACGATGACATTGTTGCCTACAATTTAAAATTGCAGTCAGCTAGATCCGGGTGGGAAGCCAGTGGTTAAGCCACTCATTCCATTTTAATTGCACCCCCCACCCCACCACCTTGCCCATTTTCCAAAGGGGGTTAAAATTCCACCCTCCCTATTTCAATGTAACATATTACTAGAATGTTCATAATGACCATCAGCATATCCCACATATTAATTAATGCCTATTTCCTTGCTCAGTTACAACACCCGATTTTGTAACCCTTTTATGTATAACTAAGTTAGATGGCTCAGTAAGTAGTGTAGATGGGAGCAGAGAGTTTCAAAGGGACATTGATAGATTGTGAGTGGGTAAAACTGTGGCAGATTCAGTTCAACGTGGCGAAGTGTGAGATCTTCCATTTTGGACCTAAGAAAGCGAGATTCGAGTATTTTCTAGATGACGAGATGCTGGGAACTGTGAAGGAGCAGAGGTCCAAGTACAGAAATCAATCAACGAGTGGACATGTACAAAAAAATAATTCAAAAGGTTAATGGAACGTTGGCCTTTATCTGAAGAGGACTGGCATACAAAGGGGTGGAAGTTATGCTACAGTTATATGGAGCTCTGGTTAGCCCGCATCTGAAGTACTGCCTTTACTTTTGGGCACCGCAGCTCAGGAAGGATACACTGGCCTTGGAGGGGGTGCAGCGCAGATTCACCAGAATGATACCGGGGCTAAAAGGGTTAAATTATGAAGACAGTTTGCAAAGACTAAAGCTTGTATTCCCTCGTGTATAGAAGATTAAGGGGTGATATAATTGAGGTGTTTAAGATGATTAAAGATTTGACAGAATAGGTATGGAGAAACGATTTCCTCTGGTGGAGGAGTCCAGAACAAGGGGGCATAACCTTGAAATTAGAGCTAGGCTGTTCAGGGGTGATGTTTGGAAGCACATCTTCACACAAAGGGCAGTGGAAATCTGGAACTTTCGTTCTCAAAAAGCTGTTGCGCTAGGCCAATTGCAAATTTCAAAACAGATTGATAGATTTTTGTTAGGTAAGGGTATTGAAGGATATGTAACCAAGGCAGGTAAATGGAGTTAAGATACAGATCTGCCATGATCTAATTGAATGGTGGAACAGGCTCGAAGGGCTGGATTGCCTTCTCATGTTACTATAGTGAATATTTGTAGTTGTGTAAAACATGGAGTTATGTTCTGTAATACTCTAATAACTGCTGCACCAAAATTAGCAATTTAGCTGCAGCTTTAGTGAAGCTATCAAGTAATGTATGAAGTGCTTGCATTCAAATAATTCACTTAATCAAAATGAAGACCATAGTTTTGCCCGTGATTGTCTTCACAAAATTTGAATAAGGTTAGTTCTGCCTTTAGAACTGATATCCATCTTGGCCATTTGATCAAAATAAAACCTTTTTTTAATAGTACCCAAAATATTTTATTCTGGCTCAAGCTTGTAAATTAACATACTATAATGCAATCACTTCCCATTGTGTCCCTAACTGGCATTTTAATCTTGGTTCTTACATTCTTGCTGTATATAATTTTAAAGTGTTGCCTTAATTCTAACAAGGCATGGAATCTTTCTTCAGTGAAAGTACCTGCCACACAACTGAATGTTCCAGCCGATATTTTAAGTTATATTGATGGTTCGTTCTGCTGACCAGCAAAACAGAGAATAAATATTTTGCACTTCTATACGAAGGGCATTTCACCAACAGTGTGGTTAATATATCTCCCTAACACAGCCTGGGCCCAATAATCTCAACATTGCGTCCCTGAGCGTATCAAACCATTTCATTTCAGCAAAAGTATTTCCCCCAAAATGCTTAAAACAGAATGGTTAAATTATACAATGAAATCTACTGTACAAGTTGTACCTTGCTGCATTCCTTTCTATGGTTGGCATTTGTTTCAAATTTAAATAAGATGTATGACCCTTCATATTTAAGGGACGTAAAGTACACTTGTGTACCAAATCGCAATAACATTTCAGTTTTAAAAGCGACTCTAAATTACAATTTGTTGACGGGTGACGTCAGTGCTGCTGTAATCTGTACATTTTTTTTTCAGTTCAGTAATATATTTTAACCCCTGCACCTACCTTTACCCACAAAACAGTTTTTCTGCACTAAGGAGGATCTAATTCAGCAGAAAACCGAACCAAATTTTCATTTATGCAGGAAAATTAAGCGGAACCAATGTTTTTCATTGCTTATTCTCATTTTAATCTACTTTCCCACAAGATAGTAGAACCTTTATCTGCTTATGGCCTCTTTCTGGCATCCTAAAGTAGTTGAATTTCAACTGTTAGCCCCAAAAGTTTAAGTCACCTCTTTCTACACCATAAGAGAAATTGAAACAATTAGCTGTGATAAAATGAAGTTGCTATGCTGCTAGTCTGCCTGGTGCTTATTTCCAATTCCCTGTTTGAGCTTTGACATAATCTTACTCATTGTATTAATCTTCTTATCCATAGTGTTATGATGTCAAGGGTCAGTGATGTGTTGTCTTTTTTTCCTGCTAACCTTTTAAAAAGAAAATACCCAACCAGCTGCCCTTTACTGCTCACAATTTGTTGTCGCTGTATGCCCTTGCACTTTAACTGTATAGACATGTATGTTGTTTCAGTCTGTGCTTTGAGGGGAAAATATTTGTCCATTATTGAAGGCTTCTACAAAAGTGCAGGACTGAAAGTTAATTAACTATATTATACGGTGATGGGAAATGCTTTGGGGAGGGAGGATGGAAGTAGCATGAGCAAGTTGCATAATGTAAATGTACTCTGCTAAATCTTTTAACAATTATCTTTGATACCATGCTGTCAGAAAGCACTTATTTGAAAATAATATTCCCTTTGGCCTTTTTACTTTTATTCTGGGAACCATTTTTATGTTGGCCATCTTGGCGCAGAGATTTTGTTGAGGGTTTTGGTTGAAGTTAAAATAATAAGGACCTTTTGACAATGTGGTTATATTAATTAACTAAAGGTTTATGTAAACTGGATATTTATTTTCAAACACTAAATTTTGATGTGTCAAAATCAGCAGTCCAGTCATAAGTTATTGAACACAGTGAATTAGACAAATTGAATACATTGATCTGAGAATCATGTCACATATGGAATCTCCTTTTCTGTAATTATTAGAGAGTTTATTGAGATACAGCATTTTTGTTCGGAATTTTACTGATTTCTACTGGTAAAAAGATATGAGGCAAAACATTTTTAAAAAGGGAAGTATATTAGAACATTAGAACATAAGAAATAGGAGCAGGAGTAGGCCAATCTGCCCCTTGAGCCTGCTCCGCCATTCAATAAGATCATGGGTGATCTGATCCTAACCGCCAATCTACTATCACAGAACCATCTCCTGAATCTAACAGAATTAGACACACGAAATAGGAGCAGGATCAGGCTACACGGCCCCTGGGCCCGCTCCGCTACCCATAGGGCCATGACCGATCCGAACCTAGACTCATGTCCAAATTCCTGCCCGCTCCCCATAACCCTTTATTCCCTTTACTTCTAGGAAACTGTCTATTTCTGTTTTAAATTTATGTAATGATGTAGCTTCTACAGCTTTTTGGGGCAGCATATTCCATGGACCTACCACCCTCTGAGTGAAGTAGTTCCTCCTCATCTCAGTTTTGAAAGAGCAGCTCCTTATTCTAAGACTATGCCCCCTAGTTCTAGTTTCACCCATCATCGGGAACACCCTCCCCACATCCACCCGATCCAACCCCTTCACAATCTTATATGTTTCAATAAGATCGCATTTCATTCTTCTGAACTCCAATGAGTAGAGTCCCAATCTACTCAACCTCTCCTCATATGTCCATCCCCTCATCCCCGGGATTAACCGAGTGAACCTCTTTGTACTGACTCGAGAGCAAGTATGTATTTTCTTAAGTATGGACACCAAAATTGTATGCAGTATTCCAGGTGCGGTCTCACCAATACCTTGTACAACTGAAGCAATACCTCCCTATTTTTATATTCTATCCCCCTAGCAATGAAAGCCAACATTCCATTAGCCTTCTTAATCACTTGCTGCAGCTGCATACTAACTGTGGTGTATGTAACCTGTTCCACCTTAAGAGAACTTAAGCCTGTTCCACCTTAAGAGATGTACTACTTTCTCTGGTTGCTGTATACGTAATACCGGTGGTGACCACCGGTATATAAGCACTGTGTAGTAATATTGTATTTAGTATAGTCCTGACCTCCAACTAGTAAAGACCTGTTGAACTTTAATCTTGTAGTCTGTGTTAGTAATTACAACTAGAACACACAGACTTAACAGTGGCGACGAGTCCGATTCTTACCCTGCGGCAGTTTATATCCACGGCGGCTTCGTCCACAAAACGGACGTCGAAGAGAGGCTTCCACCCTCATCACCCTGCTGGAAGACACGTCGCGCAGCAGACATCGAGAAACCAGAGTGCAGAAGACATCCTGAACTCGAAGCCTCCATCAGCGGCTGTCAGCTATCTTCTTTCTACCTTGGTGGTGGGTAAGCCGGGCAGCGACGCGACCAGAAAGTCGGCCGAGTTGGCTGTACAGACGGGGAGGGAAGACGGAGGAATAAGGGCGGTGAGATCGATCACGACTGGAGATAAGGGCCGGGTCGCATTCGGGCCAAAAGGCGCAGCGCGGGGACATCGATCGCGGCTGGTGATAAGGGCCGGGCCGCATTCGGGCTAAAAAGACGCAGCGTCTGGGGCAACTGAAGGCGCGAGAGCCGCGGTGAAGCGGAGACAGCGTCGGGGGACGGGTGAAGACCGCCAAGTGCGGGAAAACCGCCATTTTGTAGGCGGAGGACGAAGACAAGAGCGGGAAGCCGCCATCTTGGATAAAAATTAAAATAAATTAAATTGCAATGATGCCTAAACATGGGAACATTAATACCTTTGATAGCGACATCGAAGATTGGGCCATGTATGTAGAACGCATACAAAATTATTGTAAAGCAAATAAAATCCCAGATGAAGAGAAAGCACTAACATTATTAAACTTAATGGGTGCGAAGACATACGGGCAATTGAAACACCTTTTATCACCAGATGAACCGGCGGATAAGACGTTCGAGGAGATTGTTACTGTCCTGAAAAATCATCTAAACCCCACGCCGCTGATGCTAGCGGAATGATTTAAATTTTACAGCAGAAGGCAGCTGAAGGATGAAAGCAATGCTGAATATTTAATGGAATTGCGTAAACTAGCAAAGTACTGTCAGTTTGGAACGAGACTGACAGAGGCGCTACGAGATAAATTTGTGTGTGGTTTATTAAAAGAAGATACACAAAAGCGACTGCTCGAGGAGAATGAGCTGACGCTTGAGAAAGCGGTCACTATGGCAGCAGCACACGAAGCCGCAGCGAGAGGCACGGCAGTAATGCAGCTACGGTCACCGGAACTCAGTACAAATAAATTGGGTTTGAGTACTGTAAAATGTTATCGTTGTGGAAAGACAACGCACGATCAGAACCAGTGTTGGTTTAAAAACCAAGAATGCAGAACGTGTGGCAGGCTTGGCCACATAGTTAAAGTATGCCGGTCAGGAAAGAAGACCAGCAACAAAAAGTCACCGCAAGGAAAATACATAAAGGTACACAAGGTGACAAAGAACAGTTCGACCGAACAGAAGTCAGATTCAGACGCTAGCAGTAATGAACTGGGTAGCTTAAGAGTACACAATGTTGGTAAGGATGCAGATCTCCAGACAATTTGGGTCACCCTTCAGATAGCAGGAGTCCAAGTAAAGATGGAATTGGACACTGGATCGGCATTGACGGTCATGAATAAGAAAGATTACAAAAGGTTATTCCAACATATTCCCCTACGGGATACGGAGATTATATTGAAAACATACACGGGACAAAGAGTGTACCCCATCGGAAAGATAGAGGTAAAAGTGGTCCACAAGGGTGAAGAAAGCCAAGTAATGGACTTATATGTGCTACCTGAAGGAGGTCCACCACTACTGGGATGGGAGTGGATTAGGAAAATGAATATGGACTGGCACTCCTTGAAGGCACTAACGGTAGATTCCGGGGAAACAGATGTCAAACCTAAACGATTGTCCAAAATATTGGATGATGCTAAAGAGGTGTTCCAGCAGGGACTGGGAACACTGAGAGGAATTACGGCAAACATCAAGATTGATGAACATGCACACCCAAAATTTTTTAAAGCCAGACCGGTACCCTATGCAATACGACCTACTGTAGAAGCGGAACTGGAAGTGCTAGAACGTTCAGGTGTACTGTCTAAGGTAGATTGGAGTGAGTGGGCTACGCCCATTGTTCCCGTTATGAAATGTCCTTCGAGCAACAAGCCAGGAGAACCAGGGAAGGTTCGCATCTGTGGAGATTTCAAAATCACCGTTAATCCGGTGCTTCACACGGTGCAGTATCCGCTTCCGCGGATTGAGGATATTTTTGCTTCATTGTCTGGCGGGAAACACTTCACCAAGATAGACCTGGCGCAGGCGTACTTGCAGATGGAGGTTGAAGAAGAGTCACGGCAATACCTCACGATCAACACGCATCGAGGTTTGTACCGGTACAATAGGCTGGTTTTTGGAGTGGCATCGGCTCCAGCAATTTGGCAGAGGGCCATGGAGCAGGTATTACAGGGAATTCCAGGCACACAATGTTACCTGGACGATATTCTGATTACAGGTGATGGTGATGAAGAACACCTCGCAAACTTGGAATTGGTGCTCAACAGACTGAAAGAGTATGGACTTAGAGTTAATCAGCAGAAATGTGAGTTCTTCCAGAAGCGGATCTCGTACTGTGGTCATGTCATTGACCGGGAGGGGCTTCATAAGTCTCCTGACAAGATAGAGGCAGTTGTAAAGGCTCCCGCTCTGGATAATGTCTCTCAGTTGAGGTCGTTTCTAGGATTGATTAACTATTACCATAAATTTCTACCAAATCTATCCACGGTACTGCACCCGCTAAACGCTCTTTTACAGAAGGGGGTACCATGGGAATGGAGCGAAAACTGTAAGAAGGCATTTCGCAAAAGCAAAGAATTGATCACCTCAGAGGAAGTGTTGGCTCACTTCAACCCGACACTGCCTATTCGGTTGGCTTGTGATGCTTCTCCATATGGTATTGGGGCAGTACTCTCACACAAGTTGCCAAATGGCAGGGAAAGGCCAGTCGCGTTTGCATCCAGATCATTGACCTCCACTGAGCGCAACTATGCACAGATCGATAGGGAGGCTCTCAGCCTTGTATGGGGAGTGAAGAAGTTTAATCATTACCTGCAGGGCCAAAAATTCACACTTCTGACAGACCATCAGCCGTTGGTATCCATTTTTAACCCTAAGAAGGGTGTTTCAGTGATGACAGCACAGCGTCTCCAGAGATGGTCCCTTTTCCTAGGGGCACATCAATATCAAATAGAATTCAAAGGTACGAAGCAGCATGGCAATGCTAATGGGCTGTCGCGCCTGCCACTACCTGAAGAAGAAGAAACGACAAAAGTTGACCCTGTTGAGTTATTTCATTCGACCATCATCGAGTGTTTACCAGTCACCAATGCAAGTATTGAAAGAGAAACCAGGAACGACCCGACACTGTCCAGAGCCTACGAGGTGACAGTGAAAGGATGGCCAACACGTGGTGATCCTCTGTTACCGGCATTCTCGGCAAGGCGAGACCAGCTGTCCGTCTGCCATGGTACTTTGATGTACGGGACAAGAGTGATTATTCCTCCCAAGTTAAGGGAAAGAGTTCTAAAAGAACTGCATGAAGGTCATCTGGGGGGAGTTAAGATGAAAAGTCTTGCTAGGGCTTATGTATGGTGGCCGGGTATTGACCAACAGATAGAGGAGTTGACGAAAAGCTGCGCTGGGTGCCAAAAAGTGCAAAATGCACCTCCGATCGCACCACTACACCCATGGGAATGGCCTTCAGCCCCATGGCAACGCATACATATTGACTTTGCTGGTCCATTCATGGACTCCATGTTCCTAATTGCGGTGGACGCACATTCCAAATGGCCAGAAGTGATCAAGATGAATACCACTACTTCAGAAAAGACAATTGCGGTGTTAAGAACAATATTCGCAAGGAACGGATTGCCAGAACAGATCTGTTCGGACAACGGACCACAGTTCGTGTCGGAAGAATTCCAAAAATTCTTAAAGAAGAATGGGGTGAAACATTATACCTCTGCCCCATATAATCCGGCGACAAACGGGTTGGCCGAGAGATTTGTCCAAACATTCAAAAAGGCAATAAAGGCCATGAACGATGATCAGATTCCGCTACAGCACAAGGTGGACAATTTCCTAATGGCATATCGAAACGCCGCTCATGCAGTGACTAACCAAAGTCCTGCCATGATGTTTTATAACAGGAGGTTGCGGTCCAGGTTGGACTTGTTAAAACCAAATGTGCGGAGGGAAGTGGAAAACAAACAGTTCCGGCATATTAATAACAAGACCACTCGAAGTTTCGATGTAGGACAACCAGTGTTGGCAAAGGGCTATGGAAACGAAAAATGGCAGTCCGGAACAATTTGGGCCAGACAAGGACCTCTGATGTACACAGTAGATATTGGTAACAATGTGATAAGGCGTCATGCGGATCAACTGGTAGAATCGAGAGCAAGGGTCGAACCCATGGTTGCGACAGAGACAACTGGGGAAGACGTTAATGAACCTGAAGCATCTACCTCGGCAGGGAATGTACCTAATGATGATAACACCCAATGCATGGGAGACCAACTAGAGGAGTCACCTCAGCAACAGGAATCAGAGACCACTGAAATGCGTTATCCAAACCGAATCAGAAGGCCTCCTGAGAGACTGAACCTTTGAACTGTTTATACCTGAAGTTATATATGTTATTATGTTATGTTAAATGGGGATATGACTGTTAAGCTAAAAAGGGAGGATTGTGGTGTATGTAACCTGTTCCACCTTAAGAGAACTTAAGCCTGTTCCACCTTAAGAGATGTACTACTTTCTCTGGCTGCTGTATACGTAATACCGGTGGTGACCACCGGTATATAAGCACTGTGTAGTAATATTGTATTTAGTATAGTCCTGACCTCCAACCAGTAAAGACCTGTTGAACTTTAATCTTGTAGTCTGTGTTAGTAATTACAACTAGAACACACAGACTTAACACTAACCTTTTGAGTTTTGTGCACCAGGACCCCCAGATCCCTTTGTACTTCAGTACTTTCCAGTTTCTTGCCATTAAGATAATAACTTGCTCTACGATTTTTCCTGCCAAAGTGCATAACCTCACACTTTCCAGTATTGTATTCCATCTGCCAAATCTCTGCCCACTTACATAGCCTGTCTATGTCCCCTTGCAGGTTTTTTATGTCCTCCTCACTCACTACTTTCCCTCCCATCTTAGTATTATCGGCAAACTTTGATATGTTACACTCGGTCCCCTCCTTCAAATTGTTAATATAGATTGTAAAGAGTTGGGGACCCAGCACTGACCCCTGTGGAACACCACTAGTTACTGATTGCCAGTCCGAGAATGAACCATTTATCCCAACTCTCTGCCTTCTGTTAGATAGCCAATCCTCTATCCATGCCAGAATATTACCCCCAATCCCGTGATTTTTTATCTTAAGCAATAATCTTTTGTGTGGCACCTTGTCAAATGCCTTTTGGAAGTCTAAATACACTATGTCCACTGGTTCCCCTTTATCCACCCTATATGTTACTTCCTCAAAGAACGCCAGCAAATTTGTCAAACATGACTTCCCCTTCATAAAACCATGCTGACTTTGTCCTATTAAATTATGATTATCCAAATGTCCTGTTACTGTCTCCTTAATAATGGACTCCAATATTTTACCTACCACAGATGTTAGGCTAACCGGTCTATAGTTTCCAGCCTTCTGTCTACTGCCCTTTTTAAATAAGCATTAGCAGTTTTCCAGTCTGCCGGGACCTTTGCTGAGTCCAGGGAGTTTTGGAAAATTATTACCAATGCATCCACAATCCCTACCGCCACTTCCCTCAAGACCCTAGGATGTAAGCCATCAGGTCCAGGTGATTTATCCGCCTTGAGTCCCATTATTTTACCGAGTACCACTTCCTTAGTGATTTTGATCATGTTTAGCTCCTCCCCCCCTATAGCCCCCTGTTTGTCCAGTGTTGGGATATTCTTAGTGTCTTCTACTGTAAAGACTGATACAAAATACAAAATATACAAAAAATTGCCATCTCCATATTTCCCACCATTAATTTCCCGGTCTCATCCTCTAAGGGACCAACATTTACTTTAGCCACCCTTTTTCTTTTTATATAACTATAAAAACTCTTACTATCTGTTTTTATATTTTTTGCTAATTTACTTTCATAATCTATCTTCCCTTTCTTAATCAATCTTTTTGTTATTTTTTGCTGTCTTTTAAAGTTTTCCCAATCCTCTATCCTCCCACTAGATTTGGCTACCTTATATGCCCTTGTTTTTAGTCAAACACTAGCCTTAATTTCTTTTCTTAGCCACGGATGGCTGTCTTTTCTTTTACACCCTTTTCTTCTCAGTGGAATATATTTTTTTTGGAAGTTGTAAAATAACTCCTTAAATGTACACCACTGATCATGTATCATCTTACCCTTTAATCTATTTTCCCAATCCACTCTACTCAATTCCGCTCTCATACATATTCAAAATAGTTGTGATTTTTTTAATTAGTTAATAACCAAATGAGTTCAAATAAAATGTACACTCTTATCTTTCATTAATTAATATATTACTGTTACAGTTTGGACTTTGTTTCAATAAAATAGCGGAGCAATTTCAGAATACCGTGTTAAATATTTATACACTGCCATCCCATGGTGTAATTTCAGGATCCTTGTTTTTCTTGCACCCCACACTCTTGGCTCTGGTTCCTATATGTTAATCAATCACTTTAGTAAATCAGCCATATGTTATCTGTCATTTGAATTAGGATATCCACAGACACTAGTCAAAATTTGTGCCTGAAAATGTTTTGAGCTTAATCTCCTGCAAGGGAATTACAGTGCTGTGACATTGGTGGTAATTTTAATCTGACCTGCCTGGCGGGGAACTGAGGGCATCGGATCGACTGCCTGTTTTGCACCACCCCAACATTGACTTCAATGGAAATTAAAATCAGGCCCAGTGTAAAACGGGCGGCCGACCGGATCCCTCCAGTTTCTCACCTAATTTTTAAAATTGAATTCAAATTCTCAAGCTACCATGGTGGGATGTGAACTCTTAGGGATTTTTACCCCCAAAAAACGTCTGGGTTGGGGTCGGGGGTGGGAGGTTAAAGTGTTAAAAAATACCCTCCCAACCCCAACCTGCCCACTTCCGGTTTTAACGGAGGCGGGACGGGCAGCCAACCCGCGCCCAGGAGGCGGGCCGCCTATTTAAATATTATAATGAGGCTGGCATGCCTCAGATTTAACCACCATTGCAAATTTAATTCTGGCTCAGACCTCGGGTAACCTGCCAGCTAAAGTAAGACGAGGACTGCTGGATCCAGGAGGTAAATGCCTTTACAATTACCAATGCTCCCACCTCCGATGCTCCGGCCACATCCTCTCTTTCCCAACCCCCGCCCCCACAGATCCTCCTCTAGTCCCTGGCCCCACCCGATCCCTCCCTCCCTCACTCGTCTCTGCGGCCTAGTGCCACAGGCCTACCCGCCTGCAGCTAGCCAGCCTCTTCATCTGACTGGCTGCAGTGGGAAACAGACCTTTGAAATGCTAATCAGGCCCTGCTGTTAAATTCGGCAGGGCCTGCGGGAAACCTGTTCTCCCGGGTTTCCCGATGGCTTCCTAGCCTCCAGCTCCCAACCTGCCATCTCCATTAAAATTCCGGCCTTATTGTCTAGATCATAGTCCAGGCCTCCATATAGCACCTTTCATGTCCCAAAGTGTTTTACAGCCTTTGAAGTACTTTTTGAAGTGTAGTCACTGTTGTAATGTAGGGTAACGCAGCCAATTTTCACACAACGTCTCAGCAAAGAGATAAATGGCCAGATGAACTGTTTTACTCATGTTGGTTGAAGGATAAATGTTGGACAAAACACAGGGGGAACTCCTTTACGAATAGTGCCATGGGATCTTTTATGTCTAACTGAAGAGGGCAGACAAGACCGCAGTTCAATATCTGATTGTGCAGCACTCCACCATGGGCTCGAACTCGGACTGTTCTCCAGACTGCTTCCTGGGATGGGGGGATTGTCCTATGAGGAGAGATTGAGTAGACTGGGCCTATATTCTCCAGAGTTTCAAAGAATGAGAGGGGATCTCATTGAAAGAGTGGGAGAGCAATAGTGGTAGGGGATTCTATAGTAAGGGGAACAGATAGGCGTTTCTGTGGCCGTAGACGTGAATCCAGGATGGTTTGTTGCCTCCCTGGTGCCAGGGTCAAGGATATCACTGAGCGGCTGCAGGGCATTCTGGAGGGGGAGGGTGAACAGCCAGAGGTCGTGGTCCACATTGGTACCAACGACATAGGTAAAAAGAGGGATGAGGTCCTGCAGCAAGAATTTAGGGAGCTAGGTAGAAGATTAAGGAGCAGGACCTCAAAGGTTGTAATCTCTGGATTACTCCCGGTGCCACGTGCTAGTGAGTATAGAAATAGGAAGATAGAACAGATGAATGCGTGGCTAAAGGGATGGTGCAGGAGGGAGGGCTTTAGTTTCCTGGATCACTGGGTCTGCTTCTAGGAAAGGTGGGACTTGTACAAGTCGGACGGTTTACACCTGAACCAGAGGGGAACTAATATCCTTGCGGGGAGGTTTGCTAGCATTGCTGGGGGGGGTTTAAACTAACTTGGCAGGGGGATGGGGTACAGAGTGGAGCTATAGTAGGGGGTGATTTACAGCCAAATACAGAGGGAAAAACAAGTCAGCTGGGAAGGCAGAGCAAATATGTGAAGGCAAAAGGGAATATGGCAGGGCTGGAAGGCATTTATTTTAATGCAAGGAGTCTTGCAAATAAGGTGGATGAACTGAAGTTGTTGTTGAACACATGGGAGTACGATATTGTTGCCATCACGGAGACATGGTTGAGGGAGGGTCAGGACTGGCAGCTCAATATTCCGGGGTATAGAATCTTCAGGCGAGACAGAGGGGGGTGTAAAAGGGGAGGGGGTGTTGCAATATTAATTAAGGAGTCAATTACTGCTGTAAGGAGGGATGATATATTAGCGGGTTCCTCAAATGAGGCCATATGGGTAGAACTTAAAAACAAAAAGGGGGCAAGCACTTTGCTGGGAGTGTACTATAGGCCCCCAAACAGTCAGGGGGAGATAGAGGAACAGATATGTAGGCAAATCTCAGAGAAGTGTGAAAATAATAGGGTAATAATAGTGGGGGATTTCAACTTCCCCAATATAAATTGGGATAGTCAGAGTGTGAAAGGCTTAGAGGGTGCAGAATTCTTAAAGTGCATCCAGGAGAGCTTTTTGAGCCAACATGTAGAAAGTCCTACAAGAGAGGGGGCGGTACTGGACCTAATTCTGGGGAATGTAGCCGGGCAAGTGGTGGAAGTATCAGTAGGAGAGCATTTTGGCGACAGTGACCATAATTCGGTGAAATTTAAGGTGGTCATGGAAAAAGACAAAGACGGCCCGGAAATAAGGGTTCTAAATTGGGGGAAGGCCGATTTTAATATGATAAGGCAGGATCTGGCCAAAGTGGACTGGGAGCAGCTACTTATAGGAAAATCCACATCAAAACAGTGGGAGACTTTCAGAAGGGAAATAGAGAGAGTACAGCGCCAACATGTTCCTGTAAAGGTCAAGGGTGGGACCAACAAGCAAAGGGAACCTTGGATGACAAGGGAGATACAAAAATGCATTAGAAATAAAAGGGGGGCTTTTGGCAGTTACAAAAGACTAAAGACGGAAGAAGCCCTAGAGGAGTATAAAAAGTGCAGGGGCATACTTAAAAAAGAAATTAGGAGGGCGAGGAGGGGCCATGAAATAACACTGGCGAGCAAAATAAAGGAAAATCCTAAGATGTTTTATAAGTATATTAAGGGCAAGAGGATAACCAGGGAAAGGGTAGGGCCCATTAGGGACCAAAGTGGCAATCTGTGTGTAGAGCCAGATGATGTAGGCGGGGTTTTAAATGAATTTTTTGCATCTGTGTTCACTATGGAGAAAGACGATGCAGACATAGAAATCGGGCAAGGGGACTGTGACATACTTGAACATATTAGCATCGAGAGGGAGGAGGTGCTAGCGGTTTTAGCAGGCCAAAAAGTGGATAAATCCCCAGGCCCGGACGAGATGTATCCCAGGCTGCTGTGGGAGGCAAAGGAGGAGATTGCAGGGGCTCTGACACAAATTTTCAGAACCTCTCTGGCCACAGGGGATGTACCAGAGGACTGGAGAACAGCTAATGTAGTACCATTATACAAGAAGGGTAGCAGGGATAAACCAGGGAATTACAGGCCAGTGAGCCTAACATCTGTGGTAGGGAAATTATTGGAAAAAATTCTGAGGGACAAAATTAGTCTCCACTTGGAGAGGCAAGGATTAATCGGGGATAGTCAGCATGGCTTTGTCAAGGGTAAATCATGTCTGACAAATCTGATTGAATTTTTCGAGGGGGTGACTAGGGAGGTGGATGAGGGAAATGCTGTGGATGTGGTTTACATGGACTTCAGTAAAGCTTTTGACAAAGTCCCGCATAGGAGACTGGTCAAGAAGGTAAGAGCCCATGGGATCCAGGGTGCCTTGGCGCGTTGGATCCTAAACTGGCTGAGTGGCAGGAGGCAGAGGGTGATGGTCGAAGGTTGCTTTTGTGACTGGAAGCCTGTGTCCAGTGGGGTACCTCAGGGATCGGTGCTGGGTCCCTTGTTGTTTGTGATCTACATAAATGATTTGGATGAGAATGTTAAAGGTATGATCAGTAAGTTTGCAGATGACATGAAAATTGGTGGGGTGATAAATTGCAAGGAGGAAAGCCTCAGGCTACAGGACGATATAGACAGGTTGGTCAGTTGGGCGCAAAAGTGGCAAATGGAATTTAACCCTGAAAAGTGCGAGGTGATGCATTTTGGACGGACAAATAAGGCAAGGGAATACACAATGAGTGGTAGGACCCTAGGAAGTACAGAGGGCCAGAGGGACCTTGGTGTACATGTACATAGATCTCTGAAGGCAGCGGAACAGGTAGATAAGGTGGTTAAAAAGGCATATGGGATACTTGCCTTCATTAGCCGAGGCATAGAATATAAGAGCAGGGAGGTTATGATGGAGCTGTACAAAACGCTGGTGAGGCCACAGCTGGAGTACTGTGTGCAGTTCTGGTCGCCTCACTATAGGAAGGATGTGATTGCTTTGGAGAGGGTGCAGAGAAGATTCACCAGGATGTTACCTGGGATGGAGCGCCTCAGCTATGAAGAAAGACTAAACAGGCTGGGGTTGTTTTCCTTGGAGCAAAGAAGGCTGAGGGGGGACCTGATTGAGGTGTACAAAATGATGAGGGGCATAGATAGGGTAGACAAAGAGGAACTTTTCCCCTTAGTAGGGGGGTCAATAACAAGGGGGCATAGATTCAGGGTAAGGGGCAGGAGATTTAGAGGGGATTTGAGGAGGAACTTTTTCACCCAGAGGGTGGTTGGAATGTGGAACTCAATGCCTAAAAGGGTGGTAGAGGCAGGAACCCTCACAACATTCAAGAAGCATTTGGATGAGCACTTGAAATGCCATTGCATACAGGGCTATGGACCAAATGCTGGAAAATGGGATTAGACTGGACAGGGATGGGTGGGCGGCGCAGACACGATGGGCCGAAGGGCCTCTTTCTGTGCTGTAAAACTCTATGACTCTATGACTCTATGACTCTATGAAACATACAACATTCTTACAGGGCTTGACAGGGTAGATGCAGGGAGGATGTTTCCCCTGGCTGGGGAATCTAGAACCAGGGGTCACAGTCTCAGGATAAGGGTTGGGCCATTTAGGACTGTTTGAGAAATTTCTTCACTCAGAGGCTGGTGAATCTTTGGAATTCTCTACCCCAGAGGGCTGTGGAGGCTCAGTCATTGGGTATATCCAAGACAGAGACCGATAGATTTTCGGATATTTAGTGAATCAAGGGATATGGGGATAGTGCGAGAAGGTGGAGTTGAGGTAGAAGATCAGCCATGATCTCACTGAATGGCGGAGCAGGCTCGAAGGGCTGAATGGCCTACTCCTGCTCCTATTTCTTATGTTCTTATGACCTTCTGACTTGGAAGCGAGGCTGCTACCACTGAGCCTAGGCTGACACTTTAGATGTTGATCTATAAGATCAGTATAGTTGAGATGGAAAGAGCTTCCATTTTCCTGTCTTGTCAATTGGCTTTTTGAAGCAATGCCTGCAACATTCACTAAATTCTGTTTTTTCTGATTTATTTTCTAAAAACTGTGCATTTTTTGCTACATTGTGACATATCAAACCATAAACACCTTAACTGCAATTAATCCTAACACGTAGAGGTTAGATGAGTGAAGAGAAAGTTAGCTTCCCTACGCTTGGCTTTGTTTTCATCCTGGCCGGCCTCCCACCTTGCACCCTCCATAAACTTGAGCTTGTCCAACACTCTGCTGCCCTTATCCCAACTGGCACCAAGTCTCGTTCACCCATCACCCCTGTGCTCGCTGATCTAGATTGACTCCCTTTCCGGCAACACCTCGATTTTAAAATTCTCATCCTTGTTTTCAAATCCCTCCATGGCCTCGCCCCTTCAGCAGCCTGCGCCCTAAGTTCTGGAATTCTCTCCCTAAAGCGCTCTCTCCTCCTTTCAAGATGTCCATTTCAAACCTACATCTTTGACCAAGCTTTTGGTCGCATATCCTAATCGCATAAGTGGCTTGGTGTCAAATGTTATTTGATAACGCTCCTATGAAGCGCCTTGGGGCTTTTACTGCGTGAAAGGCGCTATATAAATGCAAGTTGTTGTTGTTGCTGGTTTCATCACAGTTCGAGTGCAGCAGATATATTTTTGTGAAAAAGAATTTCCTTGAAGAGGCACTGTTCACTCTGCCTCTATCGAAAACAAAAAATTGAAGTTTGCAGTAATTTATACACAGGAATTGGAAGGATCTTACAGTTCACATGAGGCTATCATGAACAAAGCTCTTCTATGCAGTCTAACTCCAGCTTATATCAGTCTCAGAACAGCATGTTGTATAGCATGTTGCTCAGCCAGCAGGCTTGAGTTACACTGCTGACTGCACTTCACATTGAACTTGCTGAATGTGGAGCTTGAATGCACGGGCAGGCTCAGTTTCCCCAGACAGCTCATTTTTAATGTTATACGAGCACAGGCAGGAACACAGTTTCTGCCATAACATTAAAGAATCAAAGTAAGTTTATAAATTTCCCGGGAGGTTTAATGGACTTTTAAAATATGGCTTTCCAAATGGCTACAGCTGCATTGTGAATTAGATGTGGTGTGAGACCACACATTGGAGGTTGTCTCAAACTTCTGATCAATGCATTTGGAAGCAAGACTGCTAACTTGACTTCTGAGTGATATTGCGACTTTTGTTTGGTTGATTTGCACCCACGACTGTTGCACATCAATACATAAATTGTTAGTAAAACTGCAGTCAAACACAATGGGCAGGATTTTCATTGTGCCGTGTGTAGTGTCCGTGTGTTGATAAAGACACTGAAGACAGGAGTTGGTTCATAGGTGTTTACTAAGCAAAGTCTGGGGGGGGTTCTAACGGATACATACAATATACAGGCTTATATAGCCCGTGGCCATTACCGGCATTACAGCACACCTGGGGCTCTTAAAGGCACATACACTACACCGTGGAGTCGGGATTGGAGGCAGGCGGGGGTTAAAATCCCAAAATCAGGGGTCCCGACACCATCCCGCCCCAAACCCGCCTCCATGCCAATTTCAAAGGAGGCGGGTACCCGCCCCGCCCTGGGACCCGCCTACCCGAGGCGGGAAGGGATTAGTGCCAATTAACTGCCTGTTAACAGGTAGTTAACAGGCAGTTTTTAGCCTAATCCCTATTTTGAAGGTTGAACTGTGGGATTCCCGACGGCTCCAAACCACGCCAAGTTAGAGGAGTCGGGGCGTTGGGTTGAAGGGCTTGGAGGGGTCGAGATGTCGGTGTTCAGGTGAGTGATGTGTGCATGAGTGCAAAGGTAAGTGTGTTGGTGTGTCTAAAGTGATTAAAGAAGTGTAAATGACCTTTTCTTACCTTTACAGCCTTCCTTCCTTTAGGTCCTGGGAGTCCGTCATCTCACTGTCACAGAAAGCCGAATGGCTGCGAACTGTCAAAAGTGACAGCCTGCAGCTTTCTGTGCAGGAGAGATTCTAACTGAGTCTGTGGAGAAGGACTCAGGTTAGAAGTAAGACAGTCAGTGTTTCTGGGCAGGCTCAACAAGGTCAATCAAGTTAAAATCAGGTGGATTGGCTGCATCTCAATGGAGGCGGGACTACAACCCCGAAAGTTGTAGTCCCGCCTCCAACCAGACTCCTCAATGAAAATCCAACCCAATGGCTGCGATTCTACCGACCGAGGTGGGTCCGGGGCAGCCGGGGTCGGTGTCACGGTCCCAGCCCGCTGCCTACTGCAGCCCGCACTCTCCAAGTGATTTTCCCCTGATTGGACTTGTTAAACCAGCCTTGTGAGGTTCCCGGCCAATTAATTGGAAGCGGGTCCGATGACATCATTTGATGATGCGTCATCAGTCGGTTTCCTTAAAGGGACCATGGCCACATTGATTTTGACAGTTCTGCTGTCAGTGTTCTACAGCATTGAGGTGCTGTAAACACTGACAAGCACTGCACAGAGGTGCACGGCTGCACCCAGGCTCTCCCATTATGGAGGGAGTCACAGTACGCAGGGAGGTCTTCTTCCCTTCCAATGGGCGGAAGAGACCTCCCCAGCAGATCAACACAGCCTGGCTGCACATTGCACAGGAGGGCACAAGCAGGGATGTCTTCAGGAGGACCAGGCTGCAGTGGCACAAACCTTTCAATGATCTGAGCAGATCACAAAACGTTGCTGCACAGCCACACTCAACCTCATCCTGTTGTGCCACTCATCACATCCCCATCACTCTGCCTTCCCTACCCTACTCCTGCACATCCTTACTCACACCAACTTACCTTGCACCTCCACCCATCCCTCTCTATCTACATTATCACATCCCCACCTCACTAGCCACCCCTCACACTCACCCTCATCCTACTGCAAGCATACCAACTAACAACACACAACGGTAGGCACCTGGGTGGTTTAGCCAATGTTCATGTGATGTTTCTGTTAATGTGTTGTCAAACATTGAAATCTATATTTTCAACACTTTACCTTATTGGACAGATCTGTGCTCACCTTTGGAAGTGTCTTAGTGAGTTCCAGTGAATGTTGAGACATAACTTTCCACCACCCCCGCCAATTGTGATGAGTGTACATGGAATGGCTTGGGCATTGTAGGGGTGCTTTATGGTGTTGGTGTGGGTTGGTGTCAACCTGGCGCATCATGTGGCAGCCAGGGTGTACAGTGTCAAGTGAAGTAAATCTGGCCATGATGATGTCATCGCTGGCCTTGGGCAACAATGTTGTCAGGTGCTGATGCCCTGTGTCCTGTGCAGCATCAGGTGATTGCGGAGAAGGTTGGTGATGTTTTCGGTGGTGTTGGTGTGGCTGGTGAGGTTGGTGCTGGGGCTGATCGTGGAGGGATTCTGTGATAAATCCATGTAGTGGAACAAGAACTCGAAGAGGCGATATCTTGGAACTAGTACGGGTATTTTATTAAACAAACAGAGTAGCAAACATCATGCCTGCATCCTGGCATTCCACCTTTGCTGACCTTCACAGGAAGCAAACCTCTGACCTTAACAGGAAGCAAACCTCTGACCTTAGCAGCAGCATTGGCTACAGCACCACCTGGTGGATAACCTTAATCATAACATCCCGGATTACTATATCCCTCCCCCCTTAAGATTTCAGTATGAATTTCTTAACAGACAACCATTCCTGAGGGTCACATAAGGAGTCTCCATTCATCATGTTCCATACTTGATGAATCTAACAGTTCAGTATCAATCTCTCTGGTGGCTTGCGAGTCCTTTGTGAACGTCTAACAGTAAAGTCCCTGCTTGTTTGTTGTGAAGCCACCAGCTGCTCCTGAGCAGTGCTCAGAGTACCTGACTCTGCAACGATGGTTTCCTCTTGATGAATAGGTTCCTGTGGAATTGTCTCTGTCCCTGGGGGTGGCACCACAGATGCACTTGGATAACTGGGGGCAACCCTGTCTTCAGTCATTGCATCTGGAACCTTCATTTCAATTTCTCCTTGTCTGGGAAGTATCTGATCTACATGTCTGCGTACTACACTACCATCTCCCAACATGACCTTGTATGATACTGGACCTGTCATTGAGTCTATGAAGCCAGGAATCCACTTTGGTCCATAACTGAAATTACTGGTAAGGACCGCATCTCCTTCTCCAAAACTTCGGCTCTTTGTTCTTTTGTCATGGTTCTCTTTTTGTTTGTTTTGTCTGTTTTCCATTTTCCTTTTTATGTCTGGGTGGACAAGGTCAAGAGTGGAGCGTAGTCTACGACCTAATAACATTTCAGCAGGAGAGAGTCCTGTGGTGGATTGAGGTGTTATTCTGTCGCTGAACAGAACCCGTGACACTTTGGCTGCTAAACTCCCTTCTGCACTTTTTTTCATCATCTCCTTAAATGTTTGTACGGCTCTCTCCGCAAGTCCATTCGAGGACGGATGATATGAAGCCGAGGTCACCTGTACTATGCCATTTTTTTCAAGAACTCTTTTGTCTCTGTACTCACAAAACAAGTGGCATTGTCACTCACCACGATCTCCGGTAGCCCTTGATTGCTGAAGCTCCAACGCAGGCAGTCTATAGTAGTAGTGGCGGAAGCAGAATTTATAGGATAAACATCCATCCATTTGGAATGTGCATCAATGATTATGAGGAACATCTTCCCCATGAATGGACCCGCATAATCTAAGTGCAATCTTCTCCATGGTTTATCCGGCCACTCCCAGGGGTGGAGAGGAGTCGCTGCTGGTGCCTTCCGGTGTTCCTGACAAGTGCTGCATGTCTTGACTAGATTTTCTATCTCCTCATCTAGCTTTGGCCACCACAAGTAACTCCTAGCCAAGGCTTTCATACGCGAGACCCCAGGATGACGCTGATGTAGTTGCTCTAGGATAGACTGTCGTGCTGGCTGTGGAATAATCACTCGTGCTCCCCACAACATGCAACCATCCTGCACACTCAGCTCTGTTTTCCTGACACTGCAGCGTGTGAAGTCAGCCCCTTCCGGATGCTGTGGCCATCCCCTCACCACATATTCTCGAACTCTAGACAGTACTGGATCTTTACCTGTCCATGTTCTTACTTGCTCTGCAGTCACAAGTGCTGTGTCAGTGTCCTCCAACATCAAAACTCTGTCCTCTGGAGCTGCATGGATAGGTGTGCCTGGCAGTGGAAGACGGCTCAAGGCATCTGCGTTCCCATGGTACTTGCCCGCCTTGTAGACGATGACATACTCATATGCCCTCAACGTCACTGCACACCTCTGGATCTGGGGTGACACCATCTGTGGAACTGCTTTCATTTCATTGAAAAGAGAGAGAAGAGGTTTATGATCGGTGCATATGGTGAACTTCCTGCCATATATGTACTTGTGGAACCTCTGTAACCCAAACATTACTGCTAACCCCTCTTTGTCTAACTGGGAATAGTTTTTTTCCACTGGTGTTAGAGTTTGGGACATAAACCCTATTGGTCTTTCAGTTCCATCTTCCATGCAGTGTGAAAGAACTGCCCCGTAAGGTGAAGCGTCACAAGAGAGAATGATGTCTTTCTCTGCATTGTAGTGAACCAGCACATCCGACGACAGCATCAGTTTCTTGGACTGTTCAAATGAAGCCCCCTGCTCCTCTCCCCACTGCCACTGTGTCTCCTTGCGCAGTAGTTTGTGAAGAGGTGCTAACACAGTTGACAAGTTTGGTAAAAACCTGTTATAATAGTTCAGCAGTCCCAGGTAAGCTTTTAACTCAGCCACATTTGTAGGAGCAGGGGCATCCTGCAGTGCTTGTACCTTCTCCTTGAGTGGATGGAGCCCGGTGGTGTCCACTCTGTGTCCCAGGAACACTGCCTCATTTCCCAGGAAAGTGCACTTACTCCTCTTGAGCCAGAATCCAGCCCTCTCCAATCTCTGTAGTACCTCTCTCAGAGTGCTCAGATGCTCCTGGTCATTTCTTCCCGTCACCAGACTGTCATCCAGATAGATGGAAACATGTGGAATCCCTTGCAGTACACCTTCGATTGTCCTCTGGAAGATAGCTGGACAAGATGAGACACCAAACTGTAAGTGGTTATATGTAAACAAGCCCTTGTGTGTATTTATGGTGACATACTTCTTTGATTCATCAGCCAGTGTAATCTGCAAGTAGGCATGACTCATATCCAACTTTTTGAATTTCTTTCCTCCAGCCAGGTTTGCTAAGAGATCCTCTGTTTTGGGAATCAGATACTGCTCTAGTTTGGACATCCGATTGACTGTCAATTTATAATCTCCACAGAGTCTTACCGAATTGTCCGGTTTCAAAACGGGTACTATGGGAGCTGCCCATTCCGAACATTTCACTGGCTCCAGTATGTTCTCTCTCAATAGATGGTCAAGCTCAGCCTCTACCTTTGGCTTCATGGCATAAGGCACAGGTCGTTGTTTAAAAAACCTTGGTGGTGCCTCCTTGTCTACATAAATCTTAGCTGGGGGGCCATTAAATGTGCCAAGTTCCTCTTTGAACACATTCTCATATTCACTCAACACTTCTTGCAAAGTCAACTGTTTGCCCACATCTATTTGATTTACTGCTCCCCAGTCTAATTTAAGTTCTTTTATCCAGCCCCGACCTAACCGGTTTGGTCCGGTACCCGATACTATAACTACAGGTAGCTTTTCCACTGTGTCCCTGCATTGCACAGTTACATTAGCCGTACCTAATGTCGCTACTCATTCACCTGTATATGTTTTAAGATGCAGGGAGCAAGGCTTTAACTCTGGAACTTTTGCACGGTTCCACAATTTTGAGTACTCTGCCTTGTTCATTATGGTCACGCTGCACCCTGTATCCACTTCAAAGTTCACCTTAGAGTCATTTACTGTCAGTTGCAATGTGATAGGAGCCACTTTTGGAATGTTCTCTAACATGCTATACATTATGAACATGTCCTCTTCTTCCTCAGCCTTCCCCGCTGATGTGGTCTGCTCCATGTTTTTTCACTTCTCTCCCTTGGTTTTGCTGTCCTCCCCCTTTTGGTTTGGATTTCTCCACAGGTGATTTCGCCCTGCAAGCTCGTTTTATGTGTCCTTGTTTCCCACACTTGTAGCACTTTTCCTCCAGAAACCGGCATTCACTCGCCAGGTGATCGCCCTTGCATCTATAACATGCCTTCACATGCTCACGTTGTGGTTGCTGACGCATGTTCAACTTGTGCACAACAACCTGACCTGCAACTTGCATAGCATTAGCCCTGTCTGAATCCTGTATTTCTTTTACATCTCGGTTCGCTGTCTCTATGGCTTGAGCAAGTTCCAATGCTTTTTCATAAGTAAGCCCAGTCTCGGATAATAATCTACGCTGCATTCGGTCGTCCATAATTCCGTAAACTAGCCTATCTCTCAACATTTCCTTCAGGTTGTTCCCATAATTGCAATTTTGTGCTAATTTACACAACACCACTACATAGTCCATTACGCTCTCTTCCTCTTTCCTGTTCCTTGAATTAAACTTGAACCGCTGTACAATCTCACTAGGCTTAGGGTTGAAATGTTCTTTTAGCAAAGCCACTAATTCAAGAAATGATTTGTCTCCAGGCTTTTCAGGACTGAGCAGATTCCTCATCAAACTGTAGGTCTGGCTTCCCACTGAACTAAGCAAAATGGCTTTCCTTTTTCTGGCATCATTTATTTCATTTGCTTCGAAAAAATAACTCAACACTTCACAGTATTCTTCACAGGTTTGTGCTTGACTATCAAAAGCGGAAACCGTTCCTACCGTGGCAGCCATGCTCTCTTCCAACTGGTAGCTAACTTCAGCTCATGATTTTGTTGTTTAAAAGTCCTGGCCGACTTCTCTTTATCCAGGGTCCTTTTTACCTCATAGCCAAATGTGATAAATCCATGTAGTGGAACAAGAACGCGAAGAGGTGATGTCTTGGAACTAGTACGGGTATTTTACAGAGTAACAAACATCATGCCTGCATCCTGGCATTCCACCTTTGCTGACCTTCACAGGAAGCAAACCTCTGACCTTAACAGGAAGCAAACCTCTGACCTTAGCAGCAGCATTGGCTACAGCACCACCTGGTGTATAACCTTAATCATAACATCCCAGATTACTATAGATTCAGAGGACCAAGGTGAGATTTTTTTCAAAGGCATTGATGCTGCTGCAATAGATGGCAGCTGAAGTTGAGATGACAGAAGTGATCTGTCAATGGTGAGAGTCCTTGCTCCAAGGAGGTGACAGTAGATAGAGAGTTTACTCCAAAAACTTCCAAACTGCATGCAGCTCAAAAGTATCTTCCAAGTCCTGAAGTTTCAAGCTTCTGACATTGAAAAGTGAACAGCTGTGAAATGGCAGCTTTCATACCACTTTTGCAATAGTCACCTATTCACAGTAATGGGGAGACATTGAGAACCCGACCTACTTACCTGACGTTAATTCCGAACGATGTGAACCCTTTTAAAAAAAAAAGTGGGAAAATAGAAATAGGCTGGCAACTAGTAGTTAACAAGCGTTTAACAAGCATTTAACTATCTTAAATGCCTCCCCTGCCGTTTGGTGTCAGCTCTGTTCTGAAATTGCAGACCCGACACTTTGGAAACTTACATGGAGGCGGGTTCGGAGCGGGCTCCCAATCCGCTGTCAATCATTTCAATTTTCACAGTGGACCCACCTCCAAACCCACACACTGAGCGTCGGCAAAATTCAGCCCATATTATATCTATGACTTTTCTCTATTAGACCTTGTAGCTGCTCTTGATGAACCACATCCAAGACATGAAGCCCATTCTTAAGTTCTATAAAATAACTTCTCCAGGAGGATCTTAAAAATGGGTCTTTCACGAGAATGAACGGGGGCACTGTATCATTTGATCAGATGGCCAGCAGAACAGCAGGTGAACCGTTGGGGAAGTGCAGCAGGAGTTCCTGACCATTTTGAGGGCCAGGCATCACTTAAATAGAACTAAGGAGCTGCCCTCCCCTGGGGATATACTGGTGCAGTTTGATGGATTCAGGCGACCCAGAGGTCACCTGGCCGGCAACATAGCCCAAATTGGGTGGATGGTGAGGGGGGAGGGGGGATAAAACCCCTGTGCAGTGACCCAAATTATTTTTGTAGGGCCTGAGGGGAGCACTGCTGCTACTTCTGGCTTTCTGGCTCCACAAAAAATATTTTTTTCATCTACCTTTTGAGGACCTCTGCTTCTTGGCCAACAGGTGCTACTGAACAGAGCGTCAATGCCGGCACTTCGCTCAGTAAGCTGTGAATCGTGCTTTGGGGTCTTATCTACGATTTAAATGTATTCATGAGGCTCCCATCAAAATTAAGCTCTCGCCTCAGCCTCTTGTTAAACCAACAGTGGGGAAGATGGCTGCAGGGTGGAAAAGCATTGAGAATTCTACTGCCTAGATTTTAACTCCCATTACCACCTGGTTTCCATTGGGTGGAGGGAGTTAAAATCCCTCCCCTTCCCCCCATAAATATTTGTTGTGTAGTTAACAATGTTTCTAATAATCCTCTCTGAGAATAGATCCCTTGTCAAAATTAACTATATGTCCATTAGTAAACATTGGGCTAGGAATTCGGTGCATTTGCGCCTCCCGTTAGCGCCTCCAGGGGGTGCTAAGGGGGCGCAAAGAACTTTTCGCCCGGGCATGGTGCTGCTAACGACTTCCGCTAAATTCAGCGGGAGTTTAGCGGCGATGCTAACCGGTAGTGCCCCGCTCTGCTGTGCAGGTGATGACAACCGTGCGCAGCACCCCGTTTTCGCCCCACCTGCAAAATTGGCCCGCGCCCCCTGAATCTGCACTGGGCAATGGTGGCGACCGATTCAGGGGGCGGAAATGGAGCGGCAGGAGGCTCGGGGGAGGGTAAGTAAAGGGGAGGTGGCGGGCGGGGGAAAAAATACTCGGCCGACTTACTTGTCCAGGTGGGGCCCTGCAAAGTTGTGGGCTTGGGCCTTCCCCTTTAATGAGGGGAGGTGCCCCTCCAATACGTCAGCTCTACGTGGCCCAGTGCGTAGCGCTGCAGAATGCACCGCCCCGATATTCGGGGTTAGCACTCTAAGAAGGAAGTCGACCATTAGCAAAATGGTCGCTGACGAATTTTCCCCCCAATTTCTTTGTGGTTCAATGACTTTCAATACTTCAGCTTTTTTGGGAAACTTCATAATTGGCTTCCTGTTGTCAGACTCTAGGTTCATTTTGTAGAATTAGACAGAGTCAAGTACATGCATCTGAAGATACCAATTATCTCCATGCATTTAAACAAAAATCAGAAACGTTATTTTTAATCTCTTACAAAAACAATTCCAGTGCTCAAAAATTCTAAAACCTTATAATACAATAGCAACCATTTTATTTACATAATAGTTTCAAATATATTTATATTTTCTAATTTTATTTTTAAAATGTATTTTTAAAGCTACTGACATTATTTAAGCAGGGTGATTATTTTGAGTTTTGGTCACTTAACTGAGGAACTTGTAAATTGGGATATCTTTGAAGGAATAAAGTTAATTTATACTATGAACTTTACAGTCTTCAAAACAGGAAACTGCTAATATAACTGTGTTTTCATAGAATATACTGACGCTAAATCCACGTGTGAAGACTTGTGCATCTCTACGATCAACAGCAACAACTAAGATAGACAAAACACATTGGAAACGAAATGTTAATAAGAATTGCTCAGTAAGTATAGCTTTCAAAGGTCAATTTTATGTCTTAGTCAGTTATGCTGCTGAAATATTAAATTAGACAGAGTATGGCTGGAATTTTCCCCTAAAAAAAAGGATGGGTTTGGAGCCTGGGGGGCAGTTAAATTGTTAAAAATGGGATTCTCGACCTGATCCCGCCTCCAACCCGCCCATTTCCGGTTTTAATGGAGGCGGGACGGGGGCGGGACAGGGGTGCGGGCAACCAATCCGCTCCCAGGGAGCGGTGCATCAATTTAAATATTGTAATGCCTCAATTTAAATATTGTAATACCTCCATTTTGAATTTAACTACATGTGGGTGGGTTTCACACAATTCGTGAAACCCAGCAGTTAAACCAAGGCAGAGACTGCTCCATCCAGGAGGTAAGTGGCTACATACCCAGCTTCTGAATCCAGGGTCCTTACATAACCCACCCACCGCGATCGGAAACCCCCTCACAAGGCCTCCAATCACCTCCCCAGGCCTCCACCCACCGTGATCGGAAACCCCCTCACGAGACCTCCAATCACCTCCCCAGGCCTCTGATCACCATCATGAGGCCTCCTCTGCCAACCCACCGATGATGCTGAGGTCGGCCATACTCCTTCGGTGGCCGGCCCTGATCCTGTCTTCCCCTCCTTGCCGATCCCCGATCCCCAATCCCCGGCTGACCCCTCCCCTGTCGATCCTCCAGACCTCCCCCCACCCCGCCCCGCTCCGCCGATCTCCGACTGACCTCCCCCACCGATCCCGATCATCGGGCTGATCCCTGACCAACCCCATCCCCGACCCCAACCCCCGCGATCCCAAACCGATCCAGCCATACCCCAACCCCTCCCCTGCCAATCCCTGAGCAAGCCATTCCCCACCCCTTCCCCAACCGACCCCTCGCTCCCTCACCGCATCTGCACGCCTACCCACTGCAGACAGTCAGGTTCTCGATCTGGCTGGCTGCGGGCAGGAAGCTGAGGCCTCACATGCAAATCAGCCCCTGCCGTTAAAGTCGGCAGGGCCTGCGGGAAACTGGCCTCCCGGGTTTCCCACCTGCCTCGGAGGCCCCCCACCCCCAACCCGCCTACCTGGACAACATTCCTGCCGATGTAATTGTGTATTTTGTTTGCCATGGGGATGTATCTGTGAGGTATAATGCATGCCCAGAAGTGATTACAAGAAAGATATTTTATCAAAGGTTCCAGATTGCCTGATCAAAATGTTTGCATTTTAGTCTTGTAGTTACTAACCATTATTTGAACCTGAAAAGAGCCTTGAATTCACTTGCTGACATTTTTTTACTTCTTTCTGTATTGAATTTGATGGAGTGATAACAACAACAGTGTCATAGGGGGGAATTTTTCGGAGGGTCAGTGGACTCGTTCGTTGGCGGGTCGGGTGGGAAAATGATTTTATTTGAAAGCGGGTTGGGACCCTGCTGTCAACCCACCACTACATGCCTTTCCCAGATGTCGGGTCTGTCAGCGCTGAACAGACCCAACATGCAGCGGCGGGGGAGGCAATTCAGGTCATTATGACCTTGTTAACCACCCATTAAGAAGTATTATGAGCACACCGTTACATTTTATGAGGTCGCCCATGGGGTCCACGCTGCTCGGAGATCACATCAGGTAAGCAGGTTGGGGGTTCTATGATCATCTCATTACTTGACAGCTGCAAATGTGCTCTAAAAACTCCCATCTCACAGCTGTTCACTTTCCAAGCTCAGAAGCTGTTGCTTACTGCATTTGGAAGACAGATTGAGTTTTATGCAGGTTGCAAGTGTTTGGAGTGAACTCTCTATCCAGTGTCACCTCATTGGAACAACCTCTCTCACCATTGACATCGCTTCTGTCATCTCAAGTTCACCTGCCATCAATTGCATCAGCATCAGTGCCCTTGAAACTATCTCACCTTGGTTCTCAGAATCCTACCATGATCAGCCCCAACACCAGTAGCACCAGGCACACAAGTAGCACCAACAACAACACCAATTTTCTCTGCAAGCAACTGATGCTGCACAGGACAGAGGGCATCAGCACCCAAGCATATTGCTGCCCAGGAGGCCAGGGATAGCCTCACCATGGCCACATTTACTTCACTTGACGCTGCACACTCTGGCTGCCACATGATGTGCCAGGTTGGCACCACCCCACACCAACACCATAAAGCATTCCTACAATGCCCAAGCCATTTGTTTTGCACTCATGATGATTGCGGGGGGTACCGTTATGTCTCACCATTCCCTGCATCTCACTAAGCCACTTCCAAAGGTGCAAACAAATCTGTCCAAGAACGCAAAGTGTTGAAAATAAAGGTTTCAATGTTTGACACCACATTAACAGAAACTTCACATGAACATTGGCTAAAACACACAAGTGCCTACCCTTGTGTGTAGTTAGTTGGTGTGATTGGATTAGGATGAGGGCGAGTGTGAGGGGTGGCTCATGAGATGGGGAAATGAGAATGTAGATAGAGAGGGATGGATGGAGGTGCAAGGTAAGTTGGTGTGAGTAAGGATGTGCAGGAGTAGGGTAGAGAAGGCAGAGTGATGGGGATGTGATGAGAGATACAACAGAATGAGGTTGAGTGTGGCTTTGCAGTAACGTTTCATGATTGAAAGGTTTGCGCCACTGTAGCCTGGTCCTCCTTACGACAGCTCTGCTTGTGTCCTCCTGTGCAATGTGCAACCAGGCTGCGTTGATCTCCTGGAGAGCTCTCTTCCGCCCATTGGAAGGGAAGAGAACCTCCCTGCGTGCTGTATCTCCCTCCATAAACATATGGAGTGAGTCATGGGATAGCCTGGGTGCAGCTGTGCACCCCTGTGCAGTGCTCGTCAGTGTTTGCAGCACCTTAATGCTGTAGAACACTGACAGCGCAAATGTCAAAATAAATTTGCACATGGTCCCTTTAAGGAAATTGGCTGATGATGCATCATCGAATGACATCATCAGACCCACTTCCTTCAATTGGCTGGCAAACATGCTGGGCTGGCTTAACAAACCCAATCAGGGGAAAATCATTTTGGACAGTGGGTTGGAGCCAGCAGCGGGGCCAGGACCCGCCACCGACGTCGCCCGCCACAGACCCACCTGGTTGGTAAAATCCAGCCCATAGATCCTAAAAGGCATTAATACATGAATAATTAATAATTGTGGTGCAATTAGTAGATTTACTGATTGTAAATACTTTGACCAATGAACACTGTAAGCCAGTAAACTACTGAACAAAATGAATTATCTGGATATGGTAATGTTTGATCTTCAATTCTAATATTATTGTGCTTGATTAGAACCTCACCACATTCCTGCTCCTTATTTTCCCCTCAGTGGTAAGTTAAATCTGAGCGCTAAGCTTAAAAAAACAAGTGTACTACTTTGTTTGAACACTATTGTTCACAGAGCAAAACTTATTGACTTGAATTTCATGGTAAAAATAACATTGAGGCTATCAGCGCTCACCGTTGTTAAAGAGTAAATCGGACAGCAACTTCTCACGACCGCACATGTGCAGTTAAACATGGAAATCAGGAAGTTGCTGTCCGAGTCGCCCTGCTCCTCCAGAAGCTGTGCTATACTGGTATCTCGCCGAGACTGGCATTGAAAAACATTGAAGGGTGTGAAGTTGCAGTATTTACTTTATAGAAACCCACTAAAGATGCTGGAAAAAGTTAGGCTTTGTCCATTCTAGTGTAAGTAATTTTTTTACCACGTGATAAGTTTTAATTACTACCAAACAACATCTCTGCCATTGAAAATTAACTTTTACAAGTGTGAAGTCTCATTCCTTCAGGTTTTAATTATTGTTGGAGATTCAAAAAAAATTAAATACTTTTTTTTTACTTTGTCTTTCTGTCTCTTGTACCTCGCTCTGTCTTAATCCCATCTTTATTTCCCTCTCTTTAAGTCGCTTTACACTGAATTAAATATTCTAACTTACACTTCCTGGTTCAGACTCTGCGTGCCTCAGTACGGATTCTTCAATCTGGTTGGTTAAGGAGATACACAGTTGCTTGCCTTGTTCACACAGGTCCCAGGTCCTCTGTAGAGGGCATTGCACTGAAATGGATTTCTAATCACCGCAAGTTCCAGTGCAAAAGCCCATAGAAAGTCTGTGGGCAAGTGTCAGTGTAATGAATGGCTTCATTCCCCACTGACCACAAAATCCGGGCCCTTGTTTTGCAGGGCAACAATGGTCTTCTTAGATTTCTTATTTCCTTTTCCCCGTCCTTTCTCCAACTGAGCATTGTGCCACAACATATTTTACGTGGCAGCCAAGCTTAGAACTGAAGAAGCATATCCGATGATGTATAACATCATTCATTTAGACTGGAATTGCAATTTGAAACTTGATAGATTTAAATTCCTCATTGCGCTATATTTAATGCACTGGTTAACATGTTGATGTTAGATTCCAGTCTATACTATTCAAATCTAGTCGTTAACCTGTTTTGTTTTAAATGGATTCATGACTATATTAATGTAGTGTAGACAGGAACTGATCACATTGGGCTAAGCAGGATGCACAGAGGAAATCAAATCATGAACTGTCTGGAAGTCCAGTGTCCAATATTGTGTTACTTCTGTGTTTGAACTTTAACGTGATCTGCACTAGAATATCATTTGCACTTGGAATCAAATAAGCCAGCGGAAAGTTCAGTTATATTTAGCCACTCCAAATTGCCAATCTGAATTTCAAGGATATCATCAGCAAAGACTCTAGTGAACGAGGAACTATTATGTACAGTTGAACTAGATTCAGATGTATACAGCTCTGTCAGCCGTACTCAGGCCACAAAGGATGGCTGAGGTAGGAAATAGAAATGTCAAATTGCTACAGTAGGGAATACTTCTCTAAAGTGGTGAAACAGGATTATTCACTGCGCTTTGTTTCCCATTACTTGACTTCTCTCAACTTGATGAATAGAAAGGTCACCGAAAAACATGTAATTTTAAAAAGCAGCACTGCAGGGTTTATTTACACTCACACATTGCCAAGCAGTTAGCTAGTTTCGAGTGTATACATGTTTGTAATTTTTTTTTGTCACCCAGAGGACAGAAGGGTTCAAACCCTAGAAAATTTGAACCTTGAAAAGCTTAAGCTAATCTTGCTGCCCATCATTGTCTAGATAGTGAATTAAATCATCGACATCAACTTCCAGGATACCAACTTCCACTCTCTATCTGGCATGTAGTATCAGTACTGCAATATACAAGAGCAAAATACTGCGGATGCTGGAAATCTGAAATAAAAACAGAAAATGCGGAAATACTCAGCAGGTCAGGTAACATCTATGGAGCGAGAAACAGAGTTAACGTTTCAGGTTGATGGCTTTTCATCAGAACTGGAAAAGGTGACAGATGTAACAGGTTTCAAGCAAGTACATAGGCAGGGAAAGGGGGGAGGGGAGGAAAGAACAAAAGGGAAGACCTGCAATAGGGTGGAAGGCAGGAGAGATTAAATGACAAAAGGGATGGTGGTGCAAGGCAAAGGTAGGTGGTAATGGGGCAAGTAAAGGAACAAATGATGGATTTAGAGGAGGTGTAAATGGAATAGCAGAATCATCAGCAACAGCTGCTGTCTGGAAAAAAATGGGGGCAGAGGTTATGATCTGAAATTATTGGAACTCAATGTTGAGTCCAGAAGGCTGTAAAGCGCCTAATCAAAAGATGAACTACTGTTTCTCGAGCTTCCGTTGAGCTTCATTAGAACAGTGTAGAAGGCCAAGGTCAGAGAGGTCAGAGTGGGAGTGGGGCGGAGAATTAAAATGCCCGTGACCGGAAGCTCAAGGCCACGCTTGTGGACTGAACGGAGGTGTTCTGTAAAGTGATCACACAATCTGCATTTGGTCTCCCCAGTGTAGAGGAGACTGCATCGTGAGCAGCAAATACAGTATACTAAATTGTAGTATGCAATATACATTACTAATTTGACTATGTATGTAAGAAAGAAAGAACATAAAAACATAAGAAATAGGAGCAGGAGTCGACCATTTGACCCCTCGAGCCTGCTCCACCCTTCATAAGATCATGGCTGATCTGGTCTTGGCCGCAGCTCCACTTTCCTGCCCGCTCCCCATAACCCTTGACTCCCTTATCATTCAAAAATCTGTCTATCTCCACCTTAAATATATTCAAAGACTCAGCCTCCACAGCTCTCTGGGGTAGAGAATTCCAAAGATTCACAACCCTCTGAGAGAAGAAACTCCTCCTCATCTCCGTTTTAAATGGGTGCCCCCTTATTCTGAAAGTATGCCCCCTAGTTCTAGATTCCCCCATGAGAGGAAACACCCTCCCTGCATCTACCCTGTCAAGCCCCCTCAGAATCTTATACGTTTCAATAAGATCACCTCTCATTCTTCTAAACTCCAATGAGTATAGGCCCAACCTGCTCAACCTTTTTTCATAAGACAACATTCATTTATATAGGAAGCGATTTTTGTGTCGCTACCGCCCTATTTGCACTTGAAAACGAGGTAGTAGCAGGGCTAACATAAAGTGACGGATAGTTGCACTGACTTTTATTGCTGCATTGAAATCTGTCCTGATTTTCGGGTGGACCTGCAACCTGATGGCTGGAATGCCAGTCACAAACAGGCAGGAGCCTCGTACATTCAAATTGCTGCTGAATGCTACAGTTAAGACCCCAATGCCATTTTTGTCTCTGCTTGCCTGACCGTCGCCAGTTCCCGCCATGGGCAGTGTAAGTCAGGAGGTGGCCATTCCCAGTGACGATTGAATGATTGATTGATTGATTGATTGATTGATTGATTAAAGAAATCCTCAGCTACTGCCATGAAAAGCTGGATGGAGCGTTTTGGTGGCAGTCCCGTGTAGGTTCTGCACCTTAAAAGCTTTGAAATGTTACGTATTTGCTGCTATAGATTCTGCACACGTCGCCTGCTGCTCTAAAGTTGTGCTTCATTATATTGCTGACAGCAAAGTACACCTCCTCTTTAAAGTATTGCTGTGGGCCCTTCACAAGAGGTCGCCCCCGCCTGACTTTGCGAGTCCAGATGGGAGAGTTGCCTACTGGGGAGTGCGTTTGGTCCCAGCAGTTTATAGAACATAAAACAAAAGTGACAACGGGTGTTCCATCAGCACACTGCCATTGTTTCTCCTTCTTCCCCAGCAACCGGGTTCAGTTTAAAATAGAACATTTAATATAAATTTCACCGCAGTAAAGTTTTTGAAATTCGTCCTTTTCAAAATGATTTGAAGAGAAGCCACTGGAAAGATAATGCTAGGAGGTAAAGATGAATATCCCATCAGTACAGCTGGCCATATAGCACTGATGTATCCTGGGAAATGAGGTACACTGCAGATGCTCAGACAGCACAATCCATATTCAGCTCATAGTCACAACTTTGGGTGAAAATATTAAGTCCAAGCCAAATCTTTTGGGAGACTATGAGACCTTGGCGTAAAATGTTTAATGAAGGTAATAAAAACACAAGACAATTCAGTGGGTAAATGTAATCTGGGGGAGGGGGTGGGTGATGTAATCTGTTGAAGGCAGGGGAAGAGAGAGGTTCTGTTGAGGAGTAGGGGAGTTGCAGTTTTTGAGGGAGGGGGTCCTTAGCGATGCGGAGGTTGAAAGAGTTGGGGTGTTTGGAGTGTGGAGTTTGGATCCTCGAAGGAGGCCAGCTTGTTTAGCTGAAATCTTCAGTGTTTGAAGGAATGTGACGTGAAAGGGAGTGCCTGAGAAGGTTTCATTTGAAGGTGCACATGAGGATCTGAGTGAGGGCTGCCCACAACAGCTGCAGCCTGGCTGGAATAATGGAGAATCTTTGGAAGGAAGAGGCACAACAGCAGAGGATTTGGGTTGCACTGAGAAGATGGGGCAAGAGGAATGAATGCACTGGAAGAAGTCCAGTAGAGTGCACAATTAGAAAATCAGAATGTAAATGTAGGGGGAAACATTCAGTATCGCCCCGTTTGGGGCGCCATTATTGGCCGTGTGCAAAGTTTAGCGCCTGGCACTAATTATCGCCTCCGACGGCAAACTTGGCTTTTATCGCCCCTGGAGGTGATTGGAGCGCTAAATCAGGTGCTTCACACCTGTCTTAAGGCGCAAAGGCCGAGGAGCGAGGCGCTACCTCAGAGCGCTGGCGAAGCTCATGTGATGTCAGTCAGCAATGGAACACAGACACACTGGCACCGGCCAGTTCTTAAAGGGGAGTTCTGACGAAAGGTCATCGACCTGAAACGTTAACTCTGTTTCTCTCTTCACAGATGCTGCTTGACCTGCTGAGTTTCTCCAGCATTTTTTGTTTTTATCTTAAAGGGGATGGTTGATTTTGCTCTCCATCCACATCCTGCTCATTGCAGCCTTGAATCTCGGCCTGGAGAGACCTGTGCATCAAATCTGCTGGAAAGAACAATGGAGAGACCCAGGGAAAGAGCTCAGAGTGCAGCCCCCACAGTCTCTTCTAAATAGATACAAGGAAGGGCAAATCAAAATGAATCTGCAAAGTGCTGCTCAGTATGCAAAACTCCTTCACACAGCGTTGAATCTCTCCAGAAGTCTCTCTCTCTCTCTCTCAGAATGCGTGGTGCAAAAATGTCACCAACAAAAAAAGGCAGGAAGCGGTCGCCTTTAAATAGCGCTATCCCAGTCCCTTCCTGACTGCAAAACGCTGCCCTCAACCTGTCATTGCTAGCAGCAGGCGGTAAGGCAGGGGCCGCCACTCAGTATCCGGCCCGGGGCGCTACCGGGGTGTTGCGCACTCGACTGACGTCACGATCTGCCGGCGCAGGAAATCGTGGTGGTAGTGTTTAGCGCCGCCACAAAATGTCTAGTTAATTTCGCGTGCGGCGCAAATATCGCCGTGCCCGGGCGCTAGTTGTTTTGCGCCCCATTAGCGCCCTCTTAAAGTGCTAACGGGAGGCGCAAACTGTTGAGTCTGTGTTTACAAGTGCAGTTATACTGAATTACAGGACACAGACTACAGAAGTAAGTAAACAGGTCTTTAGTGATTGAGGGTCAGGGCGGAACTGAGGTACACTTTGCTCCGCAGGGTTTATATACCGGTGTGGTCACCACCGGTACTACAATGTACAGGAGCCATCAAAAAGTAGTCCATCACCTTAAGGTATCCTCTTAAGGTAGTACAGGTTATGTTGCATTTGTATGTCCCAGTTATGTTTAGGATCAATCACTGGACACAGACAACAAGAATAACTTTCAACAGGTCTTTACTATTCGAAGGTCAGGGCTGAACTGCCCAGCAAATCCTTGCACAACACTTATATACCGGTGTGGTCACCACCGGTATTACAGTATTACAGTATACAGCAGCCAAGAGAAAGTAGTACATCTCTTAAGGTAGTTCTCTTAAGGTGGAACAGGTTACATACACCACAATCCTCCCTTTTTAGCTTAACAGTTATATCCCCATTTAACATAACATAATAACATATATATATACAACTTCATGCAAAACAGTTCAAAGATTCAGTCTCTGAGGAGGCCTCCTGATTCGAGTTGGATAATGCCTTTCAGGGGTCTCTGATTCTCATTGCTGGGGTGACTCCTCTAGTTGGTCTCTTATGGATTGGACATCATCATCAGGTACATTCACTTCTGAGGTAGATGCTTCAGGTTCACTAACTTCTTTCACGGTTGTCTCTGCCGTAACCATGGGTTCGACCCTTGTTCTCGATTCTACCAGTTGGTCAGCATGACGCCGTATTACATTTTCACCAATATCTACCATGTACATCAGGGGTCCTTGTCTGGCCCGAATTGTTCCAGATTGCCATTTCTCGTTTTTATAGTCCCGGGCTAACACTGGTTGTCCTATTTCGAAACTCCAAGTGGACTTGTTATTTATATGCTGGAACTGTTTGTTTTCAACTTCCCTCCGCACATTTGGTTTTAACAAGTCCAACCTGGACCGCAACCTCCTGTTGTAGAACATCATGGCAGGACTTTGGTTTGTCACTGCATGAGTGGCGTTTCGATATGCCAGTAGGAATTTGTCCACCTTGTGTTGTAGTGGAATCTGATCTTCGCTCATGGCCTTTATTGCTTTTTTAAACGTTTGTACAAATCTCTCGGCCAGCCCATTTGTAGCCGGATGATATGGGGCAGAGGTATAATGTTTCACTCCATTCTTCTTCATGAATCTCTGGAATTCTTCTGACACGAACTGCGGTCCGTTTTCTGAACATATTTGTTCTGGCAATCCATTTCTCGCAAATATCGTTCTTAACACCGCGATCGTCTTTTCCGAGGTAGTGGTAGTCATCTTAATCACTTCTGGCCATTTAGAATGTGCGTCCACCGCAATTAAAAACATGGAGTCCATGAAAGGACCAGCAAAGTCAATATGTACACGTTGCCATGGGGTTGAAGGCCATTCCCATGGATGCAGCGGTGCAATCGGAGGTGCATTTTGCACTTTTTGGCACCCTGAGCAGCTTTTCGTCAGCTCCTCTATCTGTTGGTCGATACCCGGCCACCACACATAAGCCCTAGCAAGGCTTTTCATCTTGACTCCCCCCAGATGACCTTCATGCAGTTCCTTTAGAACTCTCTCTCTTAACTTAGGAGGAATAATCACCCTTGTTCCATACATCAATGTTCCTTGACAGACGGACAGCTGTTCTCGTCTTGCTGAGAATGCCGGTAACAGTGGATCACCATGTGCTGGCCATCCCTTCACTGTCACTTCGTAGACCCTGGACAGTGTCGGGTCGTTCCTGGTTTCTCTTTCAATACTTGCATTGGTGACTGGTAAACATTCGATGATGGTCGAGTGAAATAACTCAACAGGGTCAACCGTCGGCGCCTCCTCCTCTGTAGGTAGTGGCAGGCGCGACAGCCCATCAGCATTACCATGCTGCTTTGTACCTTTGAATTCTATCTGATATTGATGTGCCCCTAGGAAAAGGGACCATCTCTGGAGTCTCTGTGCTGTCATCACCGAAACACCCTTCTTAGGGTTAAAAATGGATACCAACGGCTGGTGGTCTGTCAGAAGCGTAAACTTTTGGCCCTGCAGGTAATGATTAAACTTTTTTACTCCCCACACAAGGCTGAGAGCCTCCCTATCTATCTGAGCATAGTTGCGCTCAGCGGAGGTCAATGATCTGGATGCGAACGCAACTAGCCTCTCCTGGCCATTTGGCAACTTGTGTGAGAGTACTGCCCCAATACCATATGGAGAAGCATCACAAGCCAAACGAATAGGCAGCGTTGGGTTGAAGTGAGCCAACACTTCCTCTGAGGTGATCAATGCCTTGCTTTCGCGAAAGGCCCTCTTACAGTCCTCGCTCCACTTCCATGGTACTCCCTTCTGCAAAAGAGCGTTCAGCGGGTGCAGCACCGTGGATAAATTTGGCAGAAACTTATGGTAATAGTTAATCAACCCTAGAAATTACCTCAATTGGGATACATTATCCGGAGCGGGAGCCTTCACAACAGCTTCGATCTTGTCAGGAGACTTATGAAGCCCCTCCTGGTCAATGACATGACCACAGTATGAGATCCGTTTCTGAAAGAATTCACATTTCTGGCGATTAACTCGAAGACCATATTCTTTCAATCTGGTGAGCACCAGTTCCAAGTTTGCAAGGTGTTCCTCGTCATCATCTCCTGTAATCAGAATATCGTCCAGGTAACATTGTGTACCTGGAATTCCCTGTAATACCTGCTCCATGGCCCTCTGCCAAATTGCTGGAGCCGATGCCACTCCAAAAACCAGTCTATTATACCGGTACAAGCCTCTATGCGTGTTGATCGTGAGGTACTGGCGTGACTCTTCCTCAACTTCCATCTGTAAGTACGCCTGCGCCAGGTCTATCTTGGTGAAGTGTTTCCCGCCAGACAACGAAGTGAAGATATCCTCAACCCGTGGAAGCGGATACTGCACCGTGTGAAGCACCGGATCAACAGTGATCTTGAAATCACCACAGATGCGAACCTTCCCCGGTTCCCCCGGCTTGTTGCTCGATGAACGCTTCATGACTGGGACAATGGGCGTGGCCCACTCACTCCAGTCTACCTTAGACAGTACTCCTGAACGTTCTAGCCCTTCCAGCTCAGCTTCCACAGCAGGTCGTATTGCATAAGGTACCGGTCTGGCTTTGAAAAATTTCGGGTTTGCATGTTCTTCAACCTTGATGTTTGCCGTAATTCCTCTCAGTGTTCCCAGTCCTTGTTGGAACACCTCTTTAGCATCGTCCAATATTCTGGACAATCGTTTAGGTTTGACATCTTTTGTACCGGAATCTACCGTTAGTGCTTTTAAGGAATGCCAGTCCATATTTATTTTCCTAATCCACTCCCGTCCCAGTAGTGGTGGACCTCCCTCAGGTAGCACATATAAGTCCATTCCTCGGCTTTCTTTGCCCTTGTGGACCACCTTTACTTCTATCTTCCCATGGGGTATACTCTTTGCCCCGTGTATGTTTTCAATACAATCTCCGTATCCCGTAGGGGAATATGTGGGAATAACCTTTTGTAATCTTGCTTATTCATGACCGTTAATGCCGATCCAGTGTCCAATTCCATCTTCACTTGGACTCCTGCTATCTGAAGTGTGACCCAAATTGTTTGGAGGTCTGCTTCCTTACTAACATTGTGTACTCTTAGACTACCCAGTTCATTACTGCTGGCGTCTGAATCTGACTTCTGTTCGTACGAACTGTTCTCTGTCACCTTGTGTACCTTTTTGTACTTTTCCTGCGGTGACTTTTTGTTGCTGGTCTTCTTTCCTGACCGGCATACTTTAGCTATGTGACCAAGCCTGCCACATTTTCTGCATTCCTGATTTTTGAACCAGCACTGGTTCTGATCGTGTGTTGTCTTTCCACAACGATAACATTTTACTGTACTCAAGACCATTTGATTGGTGCAGAGTTCCGGTGACCGTAGCTGCATTTCCGCAGTGCCTCTTGCTGCGGCTTCTTGCGATGCTGCAATAGTGACAGCTTTATCAAGCGTAAGATCATTCTCTTCAAGCAGTCGCTTTTGTGTTCCTTCTTTTAACAATCCACACACAAATTTATCTCTCAGCGCATCTGCTAGCCCTGTCCCAAACTGACAGTACTTCGATAGCTTACGTAGTTCAATTAAAAATTCAGCGTTGCTTTCATCTTTCAACTGCGTTCTTCTGTAAAATTTAAATCGTTCCGCTATCATCAGCGGCGTGGGGTTTAAATGATTTTTCAGGACAGTACAATATTCGCGAAGGTCTGATCCGCCGGTTTATTTGGTGATAGAAGGTGCTTCAATAGCCCGTATGTCTTCGCCCCCATTGAGCTTAATAAGGTTAATGCTTTCTCCTCATCTGGTACCTTATTTGCTTTACAATAAACTTCCATGCGTTCTACATACGTGGTCCAATCTTCGACATCACTATCAAAGGTATTAATGCTCCCATGTTTAGGCATCCTTGCAAGTTTAAAAATATATATATATTTTTTTTAAATGGCGGCTTCCCGCGCTTGTCTTCTTCCCCCGCCTACAAAAATGGCGGCTTCCCGCGCTTGGCGGTCTTTCCCGCACTCGTCTTCTTCCCCCGCCGACTACAATGGCGGATTCCCGCGTTTGCCTTCTTCCCCCGCTGGCTGCAATGGCGATTGCCTTGCTGCTGCCGTTCTCGCCTCCCCAGCGGTTCTCACTCCCCGACGCTGCTTTGCCTTGCAGCCCCGCTTGCAGCCCGGTCCTTTACACCGGCTGCGCTTGAATTCTCCGCGGCTCTCGTGCCTTAAGCTTCTCAACTCCCCGACGCTGCTTTGCCTCGCAGCCCCGCTCGCAGCCCGGTCCTGTACACCGGCTGCGTTTGAGTTCTCCGCGGCTCTCGAGCCTTAAGCTGCCCCAGTCGCTGCGCCTCTCGGCCTCGATTGCAGCCCGACCCTTTCTACCGGCCGTGGTCGAGCTCTCTGCCCTTATTCCTCCGTTTTCCCTCCCCTACTCCACAGTCAACGCGGCCGACTTTCTGCTCGTGTCGCTGATCAGCTTACCCACCACCGTGGTAGAAGGGATGATCACTGCCTGTCGCTGATGGAGGGCTTCGTGGTCAGAATTCTTTTTCTTTTTAACCCGGGTTCTCGATGCCTCCCGTGCGATGGTGCTCAGCAGGATGATGAGGGCGGATGCCTCTTCTCGACGCCCGTTTTGAGGACGAAGCTGCCTTGGATGTAAATTTGCCACAGGGTAAGATCGGACTCGTCGCCACTGTTGCGTCTGTATGTCCCAGTTATGTTTAGGATCAATCACTGGACACAGACAACAAGAATAACTTTTAACAGGTCTTTACTATTCGAAGGTCAGGGCTGAACTGCCCAGCAAATCCTTGCACAACACTTATATACCGGTGTGGTCACCACCGGTATTACAGTATTACAGTATACAGCAGCCAAGAGAAAGTAGTACATCTCTTAAGGTAGTTCTCTTAAGGTGGAACAGGTTACATACACCACAGGTTACATACTCTACAATTCCTCCCCTTTTAGCTTAACAGTGGACACCCCAATTTAATACACTACATGGATAATATATATACAATTTACACACAAGAACTGTTCAAAGATTCAGTCTCTGAGGAGGCCTCCTGATCCGGCCTGGATAACGCCTTTCAGGGATCTCTGGTTCCCGTTGCTGGGGTGACTCATCCACTTGATCTCCTTTGGATTTAACATCATCCAATACGTTCGAGTCTGAGGTAGATGCTACAGGCTCAATAAGTTCTTCAACTGGTGTCTCTGCCGTAGACATGGGGTCGACCCTTGTTCTCGATTCCACAAGTTGGTCAGCATGACGTTGTATTACGTTCTCTCCAACGTCTACCGTGTACATCAAGGGTCCTTGTTGTGCACGAATTGTCCCAGGTTGCCATTTATCATCCCTATAGTCCCTGGCCAACACTGGTTGTCCTATTTCAAAACTACGAGTGGCCTTTTTATTTACATGCTGGAATTGCTTGTTTTCGACTTCCCATCGCACATTGGGTTTTAACAAATCCAACCGGGACCGCAACCTTCTGTTATAGAACATTATGGCAGGGCTTTGATTTGTCACTGCATGCGTGGCGTTTCGATACACCATTAGGAAATTGTCCACCTTGTGTTGTAGTGGAATATGATCTTCACTCATGGCCTTTATCGCCTTTTTGAACATTTGCACAAATCTCTCGGCTAACCCATTTGTAGCCGGATGATATGGGGCAGATGTATAGTGTTTCACCCCATTCTTTTTCATGAATTTCTGGAATTCTTCTGACACGAACTGTGGTCCGTTGTCTGAACATATTTGCTCCGGCAATCCATTCCTTGCAAATATGGTTCTTAGAACTGCAATCGTCTTCTCCGAAGTAGTGGTCGACATCTTGATTACTTCTGGCCATTTAGAATGTGCATCTACTGCTATCAAAAACATGGAATCCATGAATGGACCTGCAAAGTCGATATGCACACGTTGCCATGGGGCTGAAGGCCATTCCCACGGATGCAGCGGTGCAATTGGAGGTGCGTTCTGAACTTTTTGGCACCCTGAGCAGCTTTTAGTCAGATCCTCTATTTGTTTGTCGATACCTGGCCACCACACATAAGCCCTAGCAAGGCTTTTCATCTTGACTCCCCCCAGATGACCTTCATGCAATTCTTTTAGAACTCTCTCCCTTAATTTAGGAGGAATAATCACCCTTGTTCCATACATCAATGTTCCTTGACATACGGAGAGCTGTTCTCGTCTGGCTGAGAATGCTGGTAACAGTGGTTCGCCATGTGCAGGCCATCCCTTCACTGTCAAGTCGTAGACCCGAGACAGTGTCGGGTCATTTCGGGTCTCTCTCTCAATACCCGCATTGGTGACTGGTAAGCATTCGATGATGGTCGAGTGAAATATCTCGACAGGGTCAACTGCCGGTGCCTCTTCCGCTGTAGGTAGTGGCAGGCACGACAGCCCATCAGCATTACCATGTTGCTTTGTACCTTTGAATTCAATATCATATTGATGTGCCCCTAGAAAAAGGGACCATCTCTGAAGCCTCTGCGCCATCATTACCGGAACACCCTTCTTAGGGTTGAAAATGGAAACCAACGGCTGGTGATCTGTCAGCAGCGTAAACTTTTGGCCTTGCAGGTAATGGTTAAATTTCTTAACTCCCCACACGAGGCTGAGAGCCTCCCTATCTATCTGAGCATAGTTGCGCTCAGCAGAGGTCAATGATCTGGATGCGAAAGCGACTGGCCTTTCCGAGCCATCTGGAAACTTATGTGAGAGCACTGCCCCGATACCATATGGAGAAGCATCACAAGCTAAGTGAATAGGCAGCGTTGGGTTAAAGTGAGCCAACACTTTCTTAGAGGTGATCAGTGCCTTGCTCTTTTGAAAAGCCCGCTTACAATCATTGCTCCACTTCCATGGTATTCCCATTTGCAATAGAGTGTTTAGCGGGTGTAACACCGTGGATAAATTTGGAAGAAACTTGTGGTAATAGTTAACCAACCCGAGGAACGACCTCAACTGGGATACATTTTCCGGTGCTGGAGCTTTGACAACAGCTTCGATTTTGTCAGGTGACTTATGGAGTCCCTCCTGGTCAATGACGTGGCCGCAGTACGAGATTCGTTTTTGAAAGAACTCGCATTTCTGGCGATTAGCTCTTAGCCCATATTCTTTCAATCTGATGAGCACCTGCTCCAAATTCGCGAGGTGATCCTGATCGTTATCTCCTGTAATCAGGATGTCATCCAGGTAGCATTGTGTGCCTGGGATTCCCTGCAATACCTGCTCCATGGCCCTTTGCCAAATCGCTGGAGCCGATGCCACTCCAAAAACCAGCCTATTATACCGATATAAGCCCTTATGTGTGTTGATTGTGAGATACTGACGTGACGCTTCATCAACTTCCATCTGTAGGTACGCCTGCGCCAGGTCTATCTTAGTGAAGTGTTTCCCACCAGACAGCGAAGTGAAGATATCTTCAATCCGCGGAAGCGGATATTGCACCGTGTGAAGAACTGGATTAACAGTGATCTTGAAATCGCCACAGATGCGAACCTTCCCAGGTTCCCCCGGCTTGTTGCTCAACGAACGCTTCATGACAGGAACAATGGGTGTAGCCCATTCACTCCAGTCCACCTTGGACAGTACCCCTGAACGTTCTAGCCCTTCTAGCTCTGCTTCCACAGCAGGTCGTATCGCATAAGGCACCGGTCTGGCTTTGAAAAATTTTGGGTTTGCATGTTCTTCAACCTTGATGGTTGCCGTAATTCCTTTCAGTGTTCCAAGTCCCTGTTGGAACACCTCCTTAGCATCGTCTAAGATTTTGGACAGTCGTTTAGGTTTGACGTCGTCCTCCTTACAGGCATCCACAGTCAGTGCTTGTATGGAATGCCAGTCCACATTTATTCTCCGGATCCATTACCGTCCCAGTAGTGGCAGACCTCCCTCAGGTAACACATACAAGTCCATTTTCTGACTTTCTTTACCATTGTAGACCACATTTACTTTTATCTTTCCTTTGGGGTATACTATTTGCCCCGTGTATGTTTTCAATACAATCTCCGTATCCCTCAGGGGAATGTGCGCGAATAACCTTTTGTAATCTTGCTTATTCATGACCGTTAATGCCGACCCTGTGTCCAATTCCATCTTCACTTGGACTCCTGCTATCCGGAGCATGACCCAGATAGTTTGGTGGTCTGCTGTGTTACCCACATTATGTATTTTCAGACAACCCAGTTCCTTACTGCTGGAGTCTGAATCCATCTTCTGTTCATCCGAACTGTTCTCTGTCGCCTTGTGTACTTTTTTGTACTTCTCCTGCGGTGACTTTTTGCTGCTGGTCTTCTTTCCTGAATGGCATACTCTCGCTATGTGACCAAGTTTGCCACATTGCCTGCATTCTTTGTCTTTGAACCAGCACTGGTTCTGGTCGTGCGTTGTCCTTCCGCAACGATAGCACTTTACTGCGCCCAATGCCATTTCATTGGTGCTGAATTCCAGTGGCCTTTGCTGTATCTCTGCAGCGCCCCGTGCTGCTGCCTCGTGGGATGCTGCGATGCTGAAAGCTTTGTCCAGCATAAGATTCTTTTCCTCTAGCAGTCGCTTCTGGGTTCCTTCCCTTAGGAGCCCACACACAAACTTATCTCGCAGTGTGTCTGCTAGTCCTGTTCCGAACTGGCAGTACTTTGATAACTTGCGCAGTTCTGTTAGGAATTCAGCGTTGCTTGCTTCTTTAAGTTGAATTCTTTTGTAGAATTTAAATCGTTCCGCTATCAGTAGCAGTGTGGGGTTTAAATGCACTTGCAGGATAGTAACAATATCCGCAAAACTCTTCCCTACCGGTTTGTCTGGGGTTACCAGGTTCTTTAATAACCCGTACGTCTTCGCACCCTTCGAGTTTAATAGGGTTAGTGCTTTCTTATCATCCGGTACATCATTCGTTGTACAGTAAACTTCGATGCGTTCCACATAAGTGGCCCAATCTTCCACATCGTTATCAAAAGCAGTGATGTTACCCGTTTTTGGCATCCTTGCTGAGTTTCTCCTTTCCTTCAGATATTATTTAATATGATGACTTTATTTTTAATTTTTATTTAAGATGGCGGCTTTTCCCGCGCTTGGCGGCTTTTCCCGCGCTTGTCTTCTTCCCCCACCGACTCAAGATGGTGATTCCCGCGCTGTTGCTGTCCACGCCTCCCAGCGGTCCTTCCTGCCTTTATTCCCTGCTGCTCCCACGGTCCTTGTGGCAATAAAACGCTTTTCTGGCTGCTGCACGTCTCTGCCCCGATTGCAGTCCGGCCCCTGACATCGGCTGCGGTCGTGTTCTCCGCCCTTTTCTTCGTTTTCCCTCCCCTTCTCCCACTGACAACTCGGCCGACTTCCCCCCCCGTGCCGCTCGATCGGGCTTACCCGCCGCTGTCGTAGAAGGGATGATCACTGCCTGTTGCTGATGTTGGACTTCGTGGCCAGAACCCCGGGTTCCCGATGGCCTCCCGTGCGATGCAGTACTCAACAGGATGTAGAGGGCGGATGCCCTTTTTCGACGCCCGTTCCTGAGGACGATGCTTCCTTGGATGCAAAACTGCCGCTAGGTACGATCAGACTCGTCGCCACTGTTGAGTCTGTGTTTACAAGTGCAGTTATACTGAATAACAGGACACAGACTACAGAAGTAAGTAAACAGGTCTTTAGTGATTGAGGGTCAGGGCGGAACTGAGGTACACTTTGCTCCGCAGGGTTTATATATCGGTGTGGTCACCACCGGTACTACAATGTACAGGAGCCATCAAAAAGTAGTCCATCACCTTAAGGTATCCTCTTAAGGTAGTACAGGTTACATACACTATACAAACAACTGAATTTTTCCCCCGTAGTGTATAATGCAGCAGAGGAGAAGACACATGAGAGACTGATGGCAGAAGCTCCATTGTGGGAGAGAGGCTTGGTCAGGAAAGAGAGAGAGGTGCAACGTGTTACTCATAGTTTTGGAAACTTGGGCTGTGGTGCTAATGCATGTTTTTTTTAATGAAATTGCAATGCACATCATTCTATTGAGAGAGCCAATAGGCAGAAATGGGAGCAGGACCTAGGAACAAGGGTAGACTAGCTGCTAGGGCAGAAGAGGGAGCCGGCTAGGGTGGCTGACAGTTGGATGGGAACAAAAAGTTGTCGGGCAGACCAGCAGAGCATTTTGTGTGTCTGTTTCCGTGCTGATGCGGGTTTCACTTTCTTGAGAGGGCCAGTGTCATATATGAATGGGTCAGAGTGAGCAGGCAGACGCAAGAGTTGGGGCTAGGTCGATGGGGCAAGTGGCAGCAGGGTTATCGAGCAGCAGAGTAGCTGGCAACCAAGGCCTGGAGGCACACCGTATTTTGGGATTGCAGAGACGCAGATTCTGTTGGCCAAGTGGAGCCCAGTGGCACAGAAGAGCCGGGCTGGAAGCATAAAATTGTTCAATCTGCAGTGGAAGCAGAAGCTGAGGAGGAGAGACAGAAAGAGAAAAGTGGGGTGGAAATAAAGCTAGAGTTGGTGGGCCAATGAGGGAGAGGGGCCCAAGAAAAAAGGGGGCCGGAGTAGAGAAAAAGAAGACTGAGGATGGAAGAAATTTATAAAATTATATTTTAAAAAGCTAAATGGTGCACAGAGGCAGGCGTTTGAGCCACAGTGTCACCAGTGGTGGGAGTATTCATATTAGCAGGCATTACAGTGTTACCTGTTAAAAGTAACTGAAGCAGGCAATACCTCTAGGCATTACCAGTATTACAAAATCATCACTAAACCATGACCATCGGCATAAGTGTGACAACGAGGAAAACTCAGTCTTTTACTATTAATAATCCATTTCCCATTGTATTGTACACAGGGAATCAAGACCGAGTGTAGTCTTCAGGTGAAGTGGGGTTGGCAGGCGGGATAAGTGGACCAGGACGCACAGAAATAATTCAGTCCCCATTTTCAAATCATTCATTCTGTCCTGATTTTCATATTTCCAATATAAATTCCCATGTCTACATTTATAACGGGAACTGCCTCTGTAAATGCTGTAATTACAGCTTCCTACAGCACCCCCACTGGGAGAGGGTGTAATTACAGTGTGACAAGTTTACATAGGCAATTCCCATTTAAAATTTGGACATAGGACTTGTCATGGAAAGAAAATGACTGGAAGCGCATGCAGATGTTGCGAAAAGACTGAGTTCTGCTCAGGCAATCAATCAAACGAACTTTAATGAAACAAACAGGTTTTAACAAGAAGCTGCAGGACAACGTCGAATACAGGTCTGTTCTCTTCAGAGGCTCCACGAGGACTGCTGGGGCCGTTCCCTGGCTGACGTCATCACGTCATCACGTTTTTCCCGCCAGTGAGGGATCACGTGATGAACGGCATGACGTTATCACGTTTTGACCGCGCTGTTAAAGTGACCACGCTCTGCTCAGTTAAACAGTACAGATAAAGATACAGACACCGGTTGTGGCTAACATGCTGTTAAAGGAATTATGTACAAATGATCTGAGTCCTTTGGTGGCTCCGCCACATGCGCCCCCCCAGAATTGTCTTTAACAGTAAAAGTGAGATGTTGAAGAGGCCTGACCAGTCTGTCTGTGCGACTTCGATAACCTGGCAGAGGAAGCTGATGGACGGTGGTCGAGTTGTCGGGCGGCTGTGGTTGAGCTGGCACGGCGGTTGCGGTCGAATAGGCGGGCGGCTGAGGTTGGTCCGGCATGGCGGCTACGGGCGGTCGACCACGTTTCGGCGGTTGAGCGGTGACGACTGGGCGATCCAGGTCCAAATGAGTCGGCTTCAACCGGTCCACCAAAATATGATCTGGCTTCACTCCAATGTCGACCGCAAAGGATTTGTCTCCCGATTCTATGACGCGGAACGGACCCGTGTAAGGGGGCTTGAGTGGATCCCGGTGAGCGTCGTGGCGGATAAAGACGTACTCGGCGCTTTTCAGCTCAACCGGCACGTGGGAGCTCTGCAGGCCGTGATTTGATGTAGGCACTGGAGCGAAGCATCTGGCCGCTTCCCGGTGGCTGACGAGTTGTTGAGAGGCGGACCATGGCTCCGTGGGGGAAGGTAGAAAATCACCTGGAACGCGGAGAGGCTGGCCATAAACAAGCTCCGCCGAGGATGATTGCAGGTCTTCTTTGGGCGCCGTTCGCAAGCCCAAAAGGACCCATGGGAGCCTGTCCACCCATCCTGCACCTTGAAGACTGGCCCGCAGGGCGGCTTTAAGCGACCTGTGGAATCGCTCACAAAGGCCGTTCGCCTGTGGATGATAGGCGGTGGTGTGATGAAGTTTGGTGCCGAGCCCCTGAGCTACAGCGTTCCAGAGCTCCGAGGAAAATTGTGGCCCCCGATCGGAAAAGATGTCCGCTGGTACCCCGAAACGAGCAACCCAACATGAGATGAAGGCTCTAGCGACGTCTGCCGAAGTGGTGGAAACCAAAGGAATTGCCTCTGGCCACCTAGTGGTGCGGTCCACCATGGTAAGGAGATGAGTATAACCATGGGAATGCGGAAGCGGTCCCACCAGGTCCACGTGCACGTGGTCAAAACGGTGCTCCGGGACAGCAAATGTAGCCACTGGAGCTTTGACATGACAATGGACCTTGGCCTTCTGGCAAACAACGCAGGTGTTGGCCCAGTCACGGACATCGAGGTGCCTACCCTTCCATACGAAATTCGCCGACATGAGCCATTGTGAAGCCTTCATACCCGGGTGCGACAGCCTGTGTATGGCATCAAACACTTTCCGGCGCCATGCGACTGGCACGATAGGTCGGGGAACGCCCATGGAGACGTCGCAAAGGAGCGTGGTGCCTGCGGCCTGGAAACTGACGTCGACCGCTTGGAAACTGGATTGGACAGTTCTGTATGACTGGACCTCTGGGTCCGTGGCCTGATCTGCAGCCATGAGGGTGTAGTCAATCCCCAGGTGAACCGCATTGACCATCGCGCGGGAGAGGCAATCCGCTACCAGTTTGTCTTTACCAGACACATGTTGAATGTCCGTGGTAAATTCAGAAATAAATGTCAGATGACGTTGTTGACGAGTCGACCATGGCTCGGTGGTTTTAGCCATGGCGAAAGTCAGAGGCTTGTGGTCAACAAAAGCCATGAAGTGACGTCTTTCTAATAAAAACCGGAAATGGCGGATGGCTAGGAAAAGGGCCAGCAACTCCCGATCAAAGGTACTGTATTTGCGTTCATTCCTTCGGAGCTGACGGCTGAAAAACGCCAGCGGTTGCCACGTGCCGTTGACCAACTGCTCCTGCACTGCGCCAATGGTGTAGTCCGATGCGTCCTTGGTAAGGGCGATGGTGGCACCTGGAAGTGGGTGCGCCAGCATGGTTGTGTTTGCCAAGGCGCTCTTTGTGTTGATGAAAGCTTGGTCCATCTCAGCTGTCCAGCTGATTGGATCTTTACCGGACTTGCCCTTGAGGGCCTCGTACAAAGGCTGCATAAGCAGAGCCGCCTTAGGGACGAAACGGTGATAGAAGTTGACCATCCCGAGGAACTCTTGCAGGGCCTGTTATGTTCATAAATAAATAGACATTATCATTATGAACAGCTAGCTTGAGCTAGTCACTTTATTCAGCCATGTGGACTTCGTGTGCAGGCATCCATCTTGACTACTGCCTTGTGGATAACCTAGTGCATCGTGGGTAGCCCACTCTTATATACATACAGCTCCACCTAGTGTACCATTCTAGGATGACATGTTACTGATCATTACATCCCCCTTTCTTTGAGGTTAAACAAAATCAGTATCAATCAATATCAATCAATCATAATGACATAAACATCTTCACAACAGTCAATACATTTTCAAAATAGTTTTTTTTGTATTCCAAGATTAAGTCTATCAGGCTTTTTTACTTCATGTGTGGATCTTCTCAGCATGGGTAAGTTTGATGTGTTTTCATGAGAGCCTGTATGTGTGTTTGTGTTAGATTGTTCTGGTGGTGAGTGACAAGGTTCAGTTGCGGCATTGTCATCGATTTGCTCTTGGATAGTCTCTTGCATTTTTAGGAGGGAACGGCGGTTCCTCCTGAGAATCTGTCCTTCCTCAGTTCTAACAGTGTATGACCTTGGTCCTACTTCCTCAAGAACTGTAGCTTTCCTGTTCCATGCATCTGGATCCTCAATCCTGACAACATCATCCCTTGTCAATGGTTTCAGAGTTTTGAATGACTTGTCATAGTTTGATTTCTGTTTCAGCTTTAACAGTTGAAGTCTCTGTCTTAGTTCCTTACTCTGCTTTTCTTTTACACAGCAGGGTAGCGTGGTGCGCAACTTGCGACGCATTAGGAGTTCAGCAGGTGAAGAACCAGAGTCTAAAGGTGAGGCTCGGTAGCTCAGCAGGGCGAGATAAGGATCAGACTTGCTTTCTGTCGCTTTCTTCAGTAGCTGTTTGAGAACTTGAACACCTTTTTCTGCCTTACCATTCGACTGAGCATACAAAGGACTGGATGTGATGTGCTGAAAGTCATACTGTGCTGCAAACTGTTGCCACTCCTTACGGTTGAAGCACAGCTCATTGTCGCTAACGGCAATCCTGGGAATTCCATGTCTGGCGAAGATGGATTTCACATGCATGCTGTGGTGCTTGAGAGCAGCGCCATCTCAGGATAGTTAGAATAGTAGTCAATCACTAATAGATATTCTTTACCATTCAAATGAAAAAGGTCCATACCAACCTTTTGCCATGGTGCTGTTGGTAAGTCAGCTACTATCATTGGTTCCTTTGCTTGTTTGTTTTGGTGTTTCTGACATGTCTCACATTTGCCTATCATGTTCTCAATGTCCTTATTTATGCCAGGCCAATAAACAGTGTCTCTTGCTCTCCTTTTCCATTTTTCAATTCTGAGGTGTCCCTCATGAATCCTTTTGAGCATGTCTTGATGTAGAGCCTGTGGAATGACTATTCTGTTCTGTTTTAGTAATAGTCCATGATGTAAAAAGGAGTCTCACACATCAAGGAACTTTAAAGTAAGATTTAAGCAACTTATAATTATACTATATACAAGAGCGGTCTTCACCATGCCTCTAGGAGAAGCCCTCTTACCATACTGAGCAGTTCAGTACTTATACTAGTCCAAACACAGGAAGTGACGTATCCACAGGAAGTGATGTATGCACAGAGTTCACAGTTCACAGTTCACAGGAAGTGATGTGCACATAACTTCATCCGGAAGTTATTTATTATTATTACATTCTTCCCTCCTGCGAGATTAGAAGGCCGTGGTCTTCCTTTTATTCTGCAGCCGCCGAACGAGGAAGAGTCGCACCTGTTTGGGTTCCCGTCGTAGAGGGTCTCTGGTCCGCTTACATGCTGTTGGCCATTGGTCAGAGTCTGTGTGGCCTGGATTACCCTGTGAAGGGTCGGGGAGATCATGGCTTCGTGTACGAGCCCCAATAGGTGCAGAGTTGGTCTGTCTCTGTTCAGAGGGAGGTGCAGAGCTGGTCTGTGGTGGATCAGCACTTTGGTGCGCGGTACTGGGAGGGTCGCAACTTTGAGTATGGGGTTCTACTGGCACCAAGCTAGTTGGTGTCAGATCAGGATCCTGGAGTGGGGTACCCGGTAGGTTCCAAGAGGCTCCTGGTAAAATACCATCACTCGATGTCCCACTAGGTCCTGGTGGGCAGGGAGCCAGATCCCGTAATGATACGGTAGATTCTCGGCCGTCGGGATATCGTATGTATGCATAGGTGGGGTTGGCATCGGTTAGTTCGACCTCGTCTACGAGAGGGTCATTTTTAGACGTCCGAACGTATCTTCGGAGTAGTACAGGTCCAGGAGTAGTTAGCCATGACGGGAGCGATGTCCCATAAGATGAGCGACGCTGGAATCCAAAGAACCGCTCATGAGGTGTAGTATTTGTGGCTGTAGAAAGAAGGGACTGTATAGAGTGCAATGCATCCGGAAGCACTGCTTCCCATTGCTGGTTTGTTAGGCCCCGAGATCTTAAAGCAAGATGTACGGAATTCCAGATGATACCGTTATACCTCTCTACCTGCCCATTTCCGATGGGATGATATGGCGTCGTTTTGCTTGTAGCAATTCCCCGTTCTGAGAGGTAGTCCTTGAGTTCCCTTGACATAAAGGATGGACCCCGATCCGAGTGAATGTAAGCCGCCATGCCACAGAGAGAAAATACCTGCTCAAGGCAGCAGATTACTGTGGACGCCAGCATATTGGAGCAGGGGAAGGCAAACGGAAAACGTGAATATTCATCAATCATGGTGAGCAAATATGTGTTCCGAGTTGAAGAGGGCACTGGGCCCTTAAAATCGATGCTAAGTCGTTGCATCGGTTGGGTTGCGTGTATGAGCATACCATCTGAGGGGCGGAAGAACTGAGGTTTTAATTCTGCACAAAGCCGGCATTCTGAGCACATTTTCTTTACATCTCCAGTAGAAAAAGGGAGATTCCGTGATCGTACAAAATGTAGCATGCGCGTAACGCCAGGATGACACAATCCATTATGGACATCTATGAGAGTAGAGGACGACATAGTGGAGCAGAATGCTCATGTGAGGATATCCGGGGCCACATTCTCCTTGCCAGGTCGATAGTGAATGGTGTAACCAAAAGAGGCCAGTTCCATCCTCCAAAGCTGTATTTTATTATTCTTAATTTTGGTTCGTTTTCGATTATCGAGCATGAAGGCGACTGATCGCTGGTCCGTGATTAATGTAAAGTGCTGGTGAGCTAGGAAATGGTTCCACTTCCGTACCGCCTCTATGATGGCTGTGGCTTCCTTCTCAACCGGAGGATAATGTAGCTCGGCACCTTGTAAGGTCCTGGACATAAATGCTACAGGACGACCTTCCTGATTTAGAGTAGCCGAGATCGCCACCTCCGAGGCATCACATTCGACTATGAAAGGGAGATTCTCATCGATGGAGTGAAGAGCCGCTTTCTCCAACTGTTTTTTGAGAAGGTTAAAGGCTGCAACAGCCGCTGTTTCCAATGGAAATGACCTAGCATGCAGCAAGGGTTGGATTTTGTCTGAAAAATGAGGAATCCATTTAGTGTAGTATGCAAACAGACCGAGAGCCCGACGTAAAGAAGCCGGATTCTTAGGTGACGGGAGCTCTTGGAGCGGGCGAAGTCTTTCTGGGCCTGGCTTAATGATACCATTGCCTACGCAGTAGCCAAGGATGTTGATGGTCGGTTGCGACTCAACAGATTTAGATTCATTCAAAGTTAAGTTACGGTGATGGAGGGCATCCCGAAATTTTTGGAGGTTGGCGTCGTGTTCCTGTTGATCGTGACCTGCAATAGTAATGTTATCAAGATAGGGAAAAGTGTCCCTTAAGTTTTCCTGCTTAACCAGGCCATCCATTGCCCGTTGGAAGACAGCCACTCCATTAGTAACCCCGAATGGGAGGCGACGAAATTGGTACAGCCGTCCATTAGCCTCAAAGGCCGTGTACTGCTTATCTGAGACCTTCAAGGGTACCTGATGATAGGCACTTTTTAAATCGTAAGTTGAGAACACTTTGTATTCGGCCAGTTTATTAGCCATATCATCAATGCGTGGCAATGGGTAGGCGTCCAAGTCAGTATATTGATTGATGGTTTGCGAATAATCAATGCATAGTCGTTGTTTGTGAGGTTTTAGAGGGTTCTTGACGATGCCGACTTGAGCCCGCCAGGGCGACGAACATGGTTCGATGATATCCTCTGCTAAAAGTCGAGAGATTTCAGCCTCAATAAAAGATTGGTCTTCCTGAGTAAAGCGCCGTGATTTCGTTATTATTGGTTTGCATCGAGGAGGAATACTGGCAAATAATGAGGGTTCATCAAATGAAGCTGCTGATAATGCACAAAACGGTAATTTAGACAGTATATTAGAAATAGTAAGTCCAGGTTTGGATCCGCCGAACTCAATGGTGAGTCTCCTGTGCTGTTTTTGAAAATCCAGCCCTAAGATGAGATCACTACATAAGTCCTTGAGCACCGAATGTCAGGTGGAGGGATAGATGCGACCATTAAGTGTCATATCAATAATACAAAAGCCAGAGATTCTGGTATTAAGTGATGACTGAGCCATCGCAATTGCCTGGTCCGATGGGAAGATATGTAGTTTCAATTTCGCAACAATCTGTTCTCTAATGAAACTATCAGTACTTCCTGAGTCAATTAAGGCATCTAAGGTATGCCCATTAATTGAAACTTTTGTAGCTGCATGAAACAGGTAATGTGGGCAAGCAGCTGTAATTGGTGTGGTTGCACAGAGAGTGGCTGAAACTCTAGGTGTGCTTCTTCGGGAGAGAGCTCAAGAGGAAGCTTGATAGGTCCTAGCCGGAGCATCTTGATAGGCCCTAATTGGGGCAGTTTGGTAGGCCTTAGCTGGATAGGCCCTCGTAGAGGCTCTTGATTGGCAAATTTTTGCAAAGTGTCCCTTTTTATCGCAATGACTGCAGATCGCATTGCGAGCAGGGCAGAATTTCCTAGGGTGAAAAGAATCTCCACAAAAGAAGCACTCCTTCCTAGATTGCCAAGAGGCTGCTAAAGTGGGGTCATCCTCCTCTTCTTCATCAGAATTATCATCAGGATTAGATTCCTCCATGATAGGGTTCACCTGAGGCCACTTGAATCGTCTGGTTGCAGTTACAGCAGCAGATCGAGATCTGGGCAGCTGATAGAGGTCTGCATTTTTCTTTGCCAAATCCAGAGAACAAGCCAGGTCAAAAGCCTTTTGTAGCTCAAGTGTTTTACTTTCTAGTAGATGCTGGCGTATAAATGGAGAGGCAATCCCGCAGATGAAAGCATCACGAATCATTTCTTCACGGTACAGCTCAGCCGAGGCTGCCTGAAAGTTACAATCTATGCTGAGCCTACGAAGTTCTTGAAGGAATTCGTTAATCGATTCCCCTGGCCCTTGTCGGGCTGTGGCCAGTAGATGTCTAGCATAGACCTCATTTGCAGTCTTGGCGTATAGTTTTTTAAGTGCCCGGATCACCTCATCGTAATTATCCCATTCATCAACATATTCAAACACTGTTGGGGTCACATAGTTGATAAGTATCCTCAGTTTAGTAGAAGCATTCGCTTTACATTCATCAAGAAAATTCTCAAAAGTACGGTACCAATGCTTCCATACCCTGCCAGCTGCTGGTGCGTTTGGGTCCAAGTCCAGACGAGTAAGTTTAAGGATGTTTTCCATGATGGGTGGTTCCCTGGATCCTTAACTCCGAGTTTGTCCGAAGGCCTAGTATTTGTGAGTGTAAATACTAAGTTGCTTAAATTGATGTAAAAAGGAGTCTCACACATCAAGGAACTTTAAAGTAAGCTTTAAGCAACTTATAATTATACTATATACAAGAGCGGTCTTCACCATGCCTCGAGGAGAAGCCCTTTTACCATACTGAGCAGTTCAGTATTTATACTAGTCCAAACACAGGAAGTGACGTATGCACAGGAAGTGATGTATGCACAGAGTTCACAGTTCACAGTTCACAGGAAGTGATGTGCACATAACTTCATCCGGAAGTTATTTATTATTATTACAGTCCACTTGCGACACTCAATCCTGACTTGATGTGAAAGTACTTTGGACAGGAACCTTTTAGTCAACCATGATGAATGTTCTCTATTACTGTTTGTAACACTGTATCTTTTACTGTTTCTTCTGCTATTTGCTTTGATTTTGTGTCCGACACGGGCAGCGCAGCAGTGACCATACTCACATGAACATCCACGTCTTCTTCAATAGAGCTCACATGACTCATTGTGGGTGCTCGGGATAGTGCATCTGCTAACACTATGTGTTTGCCTGGTGTGTAGATCAGTTGAAAGTCACACCTTTGCAGCTTCATCATAAGTCATTGACTCCTTGAAGACATCTCATTCAGGTTTTTTTTTTATGATGGCAACCAGTGGGCAGTGGTCTGTCTCAACTGTGAAGGTGGGAAGTCCATATATGTAGCCATGGAACTTTTCTAGTCCAACTACCAAGCCTAGACATTCCTTTTCAATCTGGGCGTATCGACACTCAGAATCAGTCATAGACCTGGTGGCATAGGCAACAGGCTTCCAATCTTCACCCTCTGCTTGTAGCAAGACCTAGGCCATCTTTTGATGCATCCGTTGACACTTTGATTCTCTTTGTTGGTTCAAAGAAGGTGAGTACAGGTGTGTTTGTCAGCACTGTTTTGAGGTTCATCCACTCTTGTTCATGTCTTTCTGTCCATGCGAACTCATTTGTTTTATGTAGCAGGTCTCGCAGACAGGCTGTCTTGGCTAACAAGTTAGGAATGAACTTTCCAATGAAGTTTATCATACCCATGATACGAAGCACTCCTTTTTTGTCAGTGGGTCGGGGCATGTTGAGTATGGCGTTTACTTTTTCCATATCTGGCTCTATTCCTTTACCAGATAGATTATCTCCTAGGAAACATAGAAACATAGAAACATAGAAGATAGGAGCAGGAGTAGGCCATTCGGCCCTTCGAGCCTGCTCCGCCATTCAATGAGATCATGGCTGATCACCCAAATTCAGTACCCTGTCCCTGCCTTCTCCCCATATCCCTCGATCCCTTTAGCCTTAAGAAATATATCCAACTCTTTCTAGAATATATTTAAAGACTTGGCCTCAACCGCCTTCTGTGGTAGAGAATTCCACAGGTTCACCACTCTCTGGGTGAAGAAATTCTTCCTCATCTCTGTCCTAAATGGCTTACCCCTTATCCTTAGACTATGACCCCTGGTTCTGGACTCTCCGACCATCGGGAATATTCTACCTGCATCTAGTTTCTCCAGACCTGTCAGAATTTTATAAGTTTCGATGAGATCCCCTCTCATTCTTCTAAACTCCAGCGAGTATAAGCCCAATCGACCCAATCTCTCCTCATACGTCATTCGTGCCATCCCAGGGATCAGCCTTGTGAATCTTCACTGAACTCCTTCCATGGCAAGAACATCCTTCCTCAGATAAGGCGACCAAACTGCACACAGTACTCAAGGTGTGGTCTCACCAAAGATATGTACAACTGCAGCAGGACATCTTTGCTCCTGTACTCAAACCCTTTTGCTATGAAGGCCTTCTTCACCGCCTGCTGCACCTGCATGCTTACCTTCAGCGACTGGTGCACAACGACACCCAGGTCTCGTTGCACTTCCCCTTCTCCCAATCTATTGCCATTCAGATAATAGTCTGCCTTTCTGTTTTTGACACCAAAGTGGATAACCTCACATTTATCCACGTTATATTGCATCTGCCATGCTTCTGCCCAATCACCCAACCTGTCCAAATCATCCTGGAGTTTCTCGGTATCTTCCTCGCAGCACACACGCCCACCCAGCTTTGTGTCGTCTGCAAACTTGGAGATATTACATCTAGTTCCCTTATCTAGATCATTAATGTATATCGTGAATAGCTGGGGTCCAAGGATTGATCCCTGCGGTACCCCACGAGTCACTGCCTGCCACTCGGAAAAAGACCCATTAATTCCTACTCTCTGCTTTCTATTCGCCAACCAGTTCTCTATCCAAGTCAATACCTTGCCCCCAATCCCATGTGCCTTAACTTTACACACTAATCTCTTATGCGGGACCTTATCAAAAGCCTTTTGAAAGTCCAAATACACCACATCTACTGGTTCTCCCTTATCTATTTTCCCAGTTACATCCTCAAAAAATTCCAGTAGATTAGTCAAGCACGATTTACCTTTTGTAAATCCATGTTGACTTTGTCCAATCCTGTCACTGTTTTCCAAGTGCTCAGCTATTACATCCTTTATAATGGACTCTAGCATTTTCCCCACTACCGATGTCAGGCTTACTGTTCTGTAATTCCCCGCTTTCTCTCTACCACCCTTTTTGAATAGTGGGGTAACATTAGCTACCCTCCAATCCATGGGTACAGTTCCAGATTCCAGCGAATTTTGGAAGATGATCAGCAATGCATCTACTATTTCTGGGGCCACTTCCTTAAGTACCCTAGAATGTAGATTACCAGGCCCTGGGGATTTATCGGCCTTCAATCCCGTCAATTTCCCTAACACCATTTCCCTACAAATACTGATTTCTTTCAGTTCCTCCCTCTCATCAGACCCTATGTTCTCCAACATCTCTGGGAGGTTATTTGTGTCCTCCTTTGTGAAGACAGAACCAAAATATGCATTTAATTGGTCTGCCATTTCTTTGTTCCCCATTATAACTTCCCCTGCTTCTGACTGCAAGGGACCTACACTTGATTTCACTAATCTTTTTTTCTTCACATATCTATAAAAGCTCTTACAGTCAGTTTTTATTTTCCCTGCAAGCTTACTTTCATATTCTATTTTCCCCTACTTAAGTAATCCCTTTGTCCTTCCTGGACGCCAAACTGATACTTGGCTTTGTTGAGCTTCAGTCCATTCTGGCGTATGCTCTGTAGCACTTTATTCAGTCTCTCATTGTGTTCTTTCAGTGTGGAGCCCCAGATGATGATGTCATCAACATAGACCCGAACTCCTTCCAGACCTTCAATTATGTGTTCCATCGCTCTATGAAAGATTTCAGATGCAGATATTATCCCGAAAGGCATTCTGAGGAAACAATACCTGCCAAATGGTGTGTTGAAGGTACAGTATTTGGTGCTCTCTTCATCCAGTTTTAGTTGCCAAAATCCTTGTGAAGCATTGAGCTTTGTGAAGTATCTGGCACCTGACATTTCACTGGCAATTTCTTCTCGCTTGGGAATCTGGTCGTGTTCACGTTTTATGTTTGCATTTAAATCCTTTGGATCAATACATATTCTTAGATCATTGTTCTTTTTCTTTACACATACCATGGAGTTAACCCAGTCTGTTGGCTCTTCGACTTTCCTGATGACTCCTAGTGTGGTCATTCTGTCCAGTTCTTTCTTGAGCCAGTCACGCAGGGGTGCTGGAACTCTCTGTGGAGCATGTACCACTGGCTGAGCATCCTCCTTTAGCTGGATCTTGTAATTGAATGGTAGAACTCCAAATCCTTTGAACACATCCTGGAAATTACTCACTACAGAATCCACTGATTCATCTGGTCTGCTTATGGCACAGTTTATACGGTAGACTCTCTTGACCAGTTCTAAGTCCTCACAAGCATTGTCACCTAGTAGTGAATCAAGTCCTTCAGCCACAACAGAAAACATGAGATGATGCACTTTGTCTTTGACTGTCACTTTAAGTCTGCATATACCTAAGCTATCTATTTTCTGTCCATTATAGTCCTTCAGTAGTACTGACTTTTTCTGTATTTTGGGCTTTTCTTTCATATTTTTAATGTCACTCAGACTGATTAAGTTTGCTTTTGTCCCAGTGTCTAGTTTCAATGTAACTAATGCTCCATTTACCTGCAGTGGCATCATCCATTTGTCCTCTTTTACTGCATTAACTTTATGTTCAGCATTGTCCATTCCTGAGGGCTGCACATTTTCTGTATCCTTTTCTATATTGTCACATGACACCATTCCTACAGAAAATGTCTCACTTAAATCAGTCTCCTCAATCACATTGACTTGTTGCCCTTTCTTTGTTTTTACTTTTGAAAAGCATTGTTTGGCAAAGTGATTCTTTCCATTACATGTTGTGCACATTTTCCCAAACGCTGGGCATTGTCGTGACTGGTGTTTGTAACCAGAGCGTTTACAATTAAAAATTCCTTCCTCCGATTGCTTTTCATTTCTGTTCTGCCCATGTTTCTTCCCTTTGTAGGACACAGCACCGACAGCAGCACTATCACTTAATCGCATTATTATTAATTTCACTGAAAGTCTTCGCGTGCTATTGAGTTAGCTCACTGGCTTGGCATATTTTCACAGCATTTTCCAATGTTAGTTCGGTTTCTCTCAACAGATGCTCCCTGACCTTTTTATCATGAATACCAAACACAATCTGGTCACGAATCATGGATGATTTCAACTCAGAGAATTTACATGTCTGTGCTTTCAGTTTCAGATCGGTCACAAAGCTATCAAAAGTCTCATTTTGCTGCTGTGTTCGTGAATGGAACACGTACCTCTCATAGGTCTCGTTCTTTTTGGGAGAACATTGTGTATCAAACTTCTTTAGCACATCGTCCATTTTTTCTCTGTCCTCCTCTTGATCAAATACAAACGTATTAAATACCACTATCGCCTGTGGGCCTGCAACCGTGAGCAGCAACGCTATTTTCCTTGCATCTGGCTTCGTGCCAAATCCGATGGCAGCAATGTAGAGTTCGAATTGTTGTTTGAAAGTCCGCCAATTGCAGTCGACATTCCCCGTGAGTTTCAAACCCTCCAGTGGCTTCAAAGTCTCCATGTCGCATTTCACAATATTCAGCAGATTTTACCAATGCTGGTACCATGTTATGTTCATAAATAAATAGACATTATCATTATGAACAGCTAGCTTGAGCTAGTCACTTTATTCAGCCATGTGGACTTTGTGTGCAGGCATCCATCTTGACTACTGCCTTGTGGGTAACCTGTGCATCATGGGTAGCCCACTCTTACATACATACAGCTCCACCTAGTGTACCATTCTAGGATGACGTTACTGATCATTACAGGGCCCTGACGGTCTGCGGGCACGGGAAAGCGGTAACAGCCTCCACCTTCATCAGTAAGGGGACCGCGCCATCTGATTTTATGCAGTGTCCCAAAGAATCGATCCGCTGTGGGCCAAACTGGCACTTGGCCGGGTTGATGATTAAACCATGCTGGCTGAGGCGAGAAAAGAGGGCACGCAAATGGCCAATGTGCTCTTCCTTGCTATCGCTGGTGATGAGGATGTCGTCGAGGTAGACGAAAATGAAGGTTAGGTCTCGAAGCACATAGTCCATTAAACGCTGGAAAGCCTGTGCCGCGTTCTTTAAACCGAACGGCATCTGCAGGAACTCAAAAAGATCAAACGGGGTGATTACTGCGATTTTGGGCATGTCTTGCGGGTGCACGGGAACCTGGTGATACCCGCGGATGAGGTCAACTTTTGAAAAGATGGACTTTCCCACCAAATGGGCCGAGAAATCCTGAATATGCGGGATCGGGTACCTATCAGGAGTAGTGGCGTCGTTCAGGCGTCGGTAGTCGCCGCATGGTCGCCAGCCGCCGCCAGGTTTTGGAACAATGTGGAGCGGCGAAGACCAGGGACTGTTCGACCGGCGAATAATCCCCAGCCACTCCATAGTGTCGAACACCGCCTTCGCAGCCGCGAGTTTGCCGGATTCCAGCCGTCGAGACCGTGCATAAACCGGGGAGCCGGTGGTGGTAATATGATGCTCCACCCCATGCTTCGTGACTGAGGAGGAGAAGATGGGCCTGGTCAGCTCCGGGAACTCTCCGAGGAAGCGTGGGGGAGGTGGGGACGCGCAGGCGATGGATTGCGACACGGCGTTGCCGCGGTGGCACGGAATGGAGTGGAAGGTGGCCGCGTTGATCAAGCGGCAGTGCTGGACGTCGACGAGGAAACCGTTAGCACACAGATAATCCACCCCTAGGACGGCTTGCGAGACTTTGGCCATGACGAATTCCCAAAAGAAGCGCTGACCGCCGCAACACACTTGGACCCGCCGCTTTCCGAACGTACGAATGGCTGCACCATTAGCCGCCTTGAGGGAAAGGCCGTGGCCCCCAGCTTGGAGATCGAGGTTCGACGCAGGCAGGATGCTGCACTGCGCCCCGGTGTCGCAAAGGAAGCGTCGACCCGAGAGGGAGTCAGTGATGAACAGAAGTTTCCCTGAAGATCCGATGGTCATCGCAGCCGCGGGGCGCCCATTAGACCCGGTCCTCCTTCGCCAGGAACGCTGCAGGGGCCTTATTTTTGGGGGGGGCGAAAAGCTGCAGGGAGAGCAGCAGCGTCGGGCTTTTGCGCCAAAACGGGCATGGTAGGAGCACCAGCCTGCTGCGAGAGGAGCTGGAGCCGTGTCTGTGGGGCATGTGCGCCTCATGGCAGCACAGCACTGCTGTGTGACTGCGAAAATCTTATCTGCTTCGGCAGCAAGCTCTGTGCAGTCCGTGACTTCTGAACTGGCTAGGGCAGCCTGCACCTGCTCCGGCAGTTGGCAGAGGAACAACTCCCTAAAAAGGAAACATTCCGGTTCGACACCTAAGAGTGTGAGCATTTGGCTCATGAGCTCGGACGGTTTGGAGTCCCCGAGGCCGGGCATGGCTAGGAGGCGGCAAGCGCGTTCTGACTTGGAGAGTCCGAAGACTTGCAGCAGCCGCGCCTTTAAGGAATCATACATGCCGTCGGTGGGTGGATTACCGAGTACGCTGATGATCCGTGAGGCAGTGGCGCTGTCGAGGGCGGAGACCAAGTAGTAGTAACGGGTCGGATCCGCGACGATGTTCCGGATGGCGAACTGGGCTTCAGCTTGGATGAACCAGGCGGTTGGTTGCTGCTCCCAGAACTGTGGCAGTTTCAGAGACACGGCGTTCGTATCCATTCTGTAAATCTTCTGGGAAATCCGTTCGCAAAAGCCGGGGTCACCTCCTAACGAAAAGACTGAGTTCAGCTCAGGCAATCAATCAAACGAACTTTAATGAAACAAACAGGTTTTAACAAGAAACTGCAGGACATCGTTTAATACAGGTCTGCTCTCTTCAGAGGCTCCACGAGGACTGCTGGGGCCGTTCCCTGGCTGATGTCATGACGTCATCACGTTCTTCCCACCAGTGAGGGATCACGTGATGAACGGCATGACATCATCACGTTTTGACCGCGCTGTTAAAGTGACCGCGCTCTGCTCAGTTAAACAGTACAGATAAAGATACAGACACCGGTTGTGGCTGACATGCTGTTAAAGGAATTATATACAAACGATCTGAGTCCTTTGGTGGCTCCGCCACAATGTAAGTTTTTTAATATAGATAGATGGTTGCTGAGGAGGCGGAGAAGGAAATAAATGTTAGTATGATCTTATAATTAGAATGGGTACTCCATTGATTTGGACAAAACGTAGTGCTAAAATTTAATTTTAAGTTTAAATTAAGTTGGTGTTAAAATGCAGCCAGGATATCACTGATAGGGTGATCAGAGACCCCAAAGACAATTTATCATATTACCAGCATTCATGTTAATTCGTTATTGCTGTTCTTAGATTTTCTGAAATGCACACACAAACTGTGATCCAAAAGATAGCCCAAAATTTTATTCTGCTTGATTTTAAAAGTTCAGCTTTTTATCTCCCAGTATGATTTGAATGAATGACTATATTTTAGTACACAATGTAAATAGCCTCTTTGAAATGAATTCTGAACAAGTTTTGCAAAAATATGTTCTTATAATTTAAAAAATCCAACCAGAGAATACATTGAAGGTTTTGAGCCTCGGGCCACTGTAATCCTTTGAAACGGTAGCAGCAATTAAATCACTGGAACCATTTCTATTTCCTTCCAGGAAAATAGTGTTATTTTTCATCTGCACGCTTCTGAAGACCCATCACAAATATGCATTTTAATCGCATTATTTTGGAATATGATTATAGTATTCTAACAATTTTGTTCGTCAAATTTCTATTAAGGAAAACTGCAATACATACAACAACATTTTTATTAAAAATACAGTAGAAAATTCATGAAGAACCCCAAGGTAGCAATTCTGTTCATCCTAAGCAGACCAAGTAGTCACATAGAGATGTAGGTTGATCAGCAAACTTGTAGAACTAACCCTTGGTATGAAATGCAATTCTATATAGATACAGTGCACAGTAAGGAGTGTGATGGAATACTCTCCACTTGCCTGGATGAGTGCAGCTCCAACATAATTCAAGAAGCTCGACACCATCCAGGACAAAGCAGCCCGCTTGATTGGCAATCCATCCACCACCTTAAACATTCACTCCCTCCACCACTGGTGTACTGTGGCTGCAGTGTGTACCATCTACAAGATGCACTACAGCAACTCTCCAAGGCTTCTTCGGCAGCACCTCCCAAACCCGCGACTTCTTCCACCTAGAAGGACAAGGGCAGCAGGCACATGGGAACACCACCACCTCCAAGTCACACACCATCCTGACTTAGAAGTATATCGCTGATCCTTCATCGTCGCTGGAATCCTGGAATTCCCTCCCTAACAGCACTGTGGGAGTACCTTCACCACACGGACTGCAGCAGTTCAAGAAGGCGGCTCACCACCACCACCTTCTCAAGGGCAATTAGGGATGGGCAATAAATGCTGGTCTTGCCAGCAACGCCCACATCCCATAAATGAATAAAAAGATTATTGTTTGTGTGTAAATCATTTACTTACCAATGATATAATAGATGATACTCAATTGAGAACTTTGATATATCAAATTTATTCCATGAATGATGGAGCAATGATTTAGAAAGGTGTTCATGAATGGAGCAAATCCTGTGTCTTATAGTATTTTGTTGTTGGGTGTATATAATGCAAGTCTAATGAATAGAACATTTCTTTTATTCATTAGTTACGTATTTTTATGTAGCTTTAATGAAGACTATTAATAATGTGGAGGGCTTATTTGTACTCATTCGGTTCTGTGAGCTGCATCTAGTTACATCGGCATATTCAAGATGAGAATAGAGCACTTTGGTCAGTCGCAAAGTTGAAAGAATGCCCCCTTACACTCAGGCCCAGAAATTCGTCTCAGGCAGTGGTGCAAAACGGGCGGTATCGGATTGGCCGCCCATTAAACGCAGCGAATGACGTTCAGTTCCATTGACTGCAATGGACGAATTTCTAGGCCTCTATCTCTTATACTCCTCAATTGTTACTTTGCTCCAAAAGATGGGCCAGCTGAATCCTGAATTTACTGACTTTGTGAACCTCCACTGCCTTTTTTTTGGTTTTTCTACAAGGAATTGGTTATCATCTTGAAAAATCTGTTCAGTCGATGAAATATTAAATTTCCACCATATCTTGATGCAAAATATGTCAATAATGGCCCAGAAATTTGGGTCGTGGGCTTCCCGCGGGTGCAAGCCCCCGACCTGCACTTAACTAGCGCGCCGGCTGTTGAGCTGTGGGCCCACGTGGGATTCCGATCCTGGGCCTCCTCCAACTGCCAGCATGCAGTGCTTGCGTATCCCAGGGGCGCAGTTAGTTCGATGCTGGGATCACGTGGGCCATGGAGAGCCAATGGTAGCAGGGAATGCTTCATTCATAAATTTGACAGGAAGAACTGTCAAACCTATAAATTCTATAAGCCCCAAAACATAATTAAAACGTCAAATAATTTTTTTTTAATCACATTTTTAAAATAACTATAAATTACATGAAATAACTATTTTAAACAATAATTTAAACTTTTGAAAAAAATAATTACATTTGCTAAAAATAAACTTACCTTTCTTTAAAGTATTTAAAAATAATAAACCTGTGGAAAAAATGTTTTAATTTTAATTAATTCACCACTTACCTTGTTAAAAGCAGGCCTTGCGCCTGCCTTTTAAAAGCATAACTGCTGGAGACTTACCCTCCCGGAGAAACCTGCAAAAAAAACATAAGTTCGATGTGCACGCGCTGCCTCTCCGGCGCACACGTTCCACCTGTCAACCCCTTCTTTCAAGGGAATGGAAGTTCTGGTTTCCCGCGCATGCACGGTGCATGCACGAAACCGGCACTTTCGTTGGGCCTACGCGTGAGTACCCAGTGCGTACTCACGCGTGGGGCCCCGAATTTCTGGGCCAATGAGTCATCTATCAAGTATGGGACTTCTTACTGCAACTCCAATATTGCTGAAAGGCCGTTTCCACTTTGTGTTAATACAAGAGGAGAGATGTGAGAGCCTAGATCAGACAGACTCGTTAAAGTTCCAGTCTGGTATCAAGCTGGGTTTATAACGTACTTGAAGGGGTCCATTGGACTTCATGGGATTATTTATACATACCCATTACATATTTAAATAAATTCAAAGTGCAGTTGCTCAGACCCATGTACTCCAACATTTAAAACTTAACATCTTGGAGTACCCATGTACAATCTGAATTGCCATCAGGCAGTATAAAAAGATACCTACAAGTATAAGAAGGCACCAGCAAATAGGGAAAAATGGTAAAAAGACAAAATTAAAGGCTCTTTTATTGAATACACACCGCATTCGTAACAAGATAGATGAATTGACGGCACAAATAGAAATAAATGGGTATGTTCTGATAGCCATTATAGAGACATAGTTGCAAGGTGACCAAGGCTGGGAACTGAATATTCAGGGGTGTTTGACATTTTGGAAGGATAGGCAGAAAGGAAAAGGAGGTGGAGTAGCTCTGTTAATAAAGGATGAGATCAGTACAGTAGTGAGAAATGATCTTGGCTCAGAAGATCAAGATGTAGAATCAGTTTGGGTGGAGATAAGAAATAATAAGGGAAATAAGTCATTGGTGGGAGTAGTCTATAGGCCCCCTAACAGTAGCTACACTGTAGGACAGAGTATAAATCAAGAAATAATGGAGGCTTGTAAGAAAGGTACTGCAATAATCGTGGGCGATTTAAATCATCTTATAGATTGGACAAATCAAATTGCCAAAGGTAGCCTTGAGGACGAGTTCATAGAGTGTATTCGGGACAGTTTCTTATAATAATACAGGGAACAGGCTATTTTAGATCTGGTAATGTGTAATGAGACAGGATTAATTAATTATCTCATAGGAAAGGATCCTCTAGGGGAGAGTGATCATAACATGATAGAACTTCACATTCAGTTTGAGGCTGAGAAACTTGGGTCTGAAACTAGTGTTTTACATTTAAATAAAGGCAATTACAAGGGTATGAAGACAGAGTTGCCTAAGGTGGACTGGGAAAATAGATTAAAAGGTAAGACGGTAGATAAGCAGTGGCAGACTTTTAAGGAGATATTTCATAACTCTCAACAAAGATATATTCCAGTGAGAAAGACTCTAGGAGAAGGATGAACCATCCATGGCTAGGAAGTTAAGGAGGGTATCAAATTGAAAGAAAAGTTATACAATATTGCGAAGATTAGTGGTAGACCAGAAGATTGGGAAATTTTTAGAAACTTGCAAAGGATGACTAAAAAAAAGAGGGAGAATATAGCTTGACAGTAAACTAGCAAGAAATATAAAAACAGACAGTAAGAGCTTCTAGAAGTATATAAAAAAGAAGAGAGTAGCTAAAGTAAACATTGGTCGCTTAGAGGATAAGACTGGGGAATTAATAATGGGAAACAAGGAAATGGCGGAGACTTTGAACAAATATTTTATATCTGTCTTCACGGTAGAAGACACTAAAGGCATCCCAATAATAGTGGAAAATCAAGGGACAAAAGGGAGGGAGGGAGCAACTTAAAACAATCACTATCACTAGAGAAAAAGTACTAGGCAAACTAATGGAACTAAAGTTTGAAAAGTCCCCTGGACCTGATGGCCTGCATTCTAGGGTCTTAAAAGAAGTGGCTTCAGAGATAGTGGATGCATTGGTTGTAATCTTCCAAAATTCCCATGATTGGAAAACCACATTCAAGAAAGGAGGGAGACAGAAAGCAGGAAACTATAGGCCAGTTAGCCTAACATCTGTTATTGGGAAAATGCTGGAATCCATTGTTAAGGAAGTAGCAGCAGGACATTTAGAAAATCATAATACAATCAAGCAGAGTCAACATGGTTTTATGAAAGAGAAATCGTGTTTGACAAATTTATTAGAGTTCTTTGAGGATGTAACAAGCAGGGTGGATAAAGGGGAACCAGTAGATGTAATATATTTGGATTTCTAAAAGGCATTCGATAAGGTGGCACATAAAATGTTACTGCGCAAGCTAAGAGCTCATGGTGTTGGCGATAATATATTAGCATGGATAGAGGATTGGCTAACGAACAGAAAACAGAGTTGGGATAAATGGGTCATTTTCAGGTTGGAAAACTGTAACTAGTGGGGTGCCGCAGGGATCAGTGCTGGGGTCTCAACTATTCACAACCTATATTATTGACTTAGATGAAGGGACTTGCATAGCCAAATTTGCTGCCAATACAAAGATAGATGGGAAAGCAAGTTCTGAGGAGGAAACTAAGGCCGTGATTTTGTGATCAGCATTGAATGGATACGGGGCAGCTGGTTTCCAGGTTCCGGTCCCACCCCCAGCTGCCTCCGCTCCACAGCAAAATATTATTTAAATGAAACTACAGAATGCTGCAGTACAGAGGGATCTAGGTGTTCTCATACATGAAACACAAAAAGTTAGCATGCAGGCACAGCAAATAATTAGGAAGGCAAATGGAATGTTGGCCTTTATTGCAAGGGGGATGGAGTATAAAAGTAGGGAAGTCTTGCTACACCTGTACAGGGCGTTGGTGCAACCACACCTGGAGTACTGCGTACAGTCTCCTTATATATACTTGCATTGGAGGCAGTTCAGAGAAGGTTCACAAGGTTGATTCCTGGGATGAAGGGGTTGTCTTATGAAGAAAGGTTGAGCAGGTTGGGCCTATACTCATTGTAGTTTAGAAGAATGAGAGGTGATCTTATTGAAACATATAAGATTCTGAGGGGGTTTGACAGGGTAGTTGCTGAGAGGATGTTTCCCCTCATAGGGGAATCTAGAACTAGGGGGCATAGTTTCAGAATAAGGGGTCACCCATTTAAGACGTCGATGAGGAGAAATTTCTTCTTTCAGAGGGCCGTGAATCTTTGGAATTCTCTACCCCAGAGAGCTGTGGAAGTTGAGTCATTGAATATATTCAAGGCTGAGATAGACAGACTTTTGAACTACAAGGGAGTCAAGGGTTATGGGGAACAGGCAGAAAAGTGGAGTTGAGGCCAAGATCAGATCAGCCATGATCTTATTGAAAGGTGGAACAGGCTCGCGGGGCCAACTGGCCTACTCCTGCTCCTACTTCTTATGTTCTTATACCTCTGGCTGTAATGGGATAACCTAACTATCAAACTGAGATATGTAGCTACAGTATAACTGCATCCGAAAAAGCAGCCAGGAGGCCCGGCCTTTAAGTTTCTAATTTTAGAAAGAAATGAATTCCCGTTTTGGGTGGTCTGCTTTAGGAAGAATGCCAAGATCAAGACATTGCAGAAGAGATACACTAAGATGATACCAGGTATATGAGAGGCTTTAGTTGTGAGGAGAGTATAGAGAAACTGGGAAGAATAAGGGACATCTGATGTGGGGCTTTCAAAATATTTTAGTTTTATTTAAAGTATGGCAAGGTATGCCAGCAACGCAGTGGCCCAAAATCACAATCCTCTTCATTGGCAAGCTGCTGAGGGACGGACAGCAGACGTCTGCAGTTCACCGGTGTCATGTAAACGAGGCCCGATGTCCAATAAAGGGTGGGGGAGGGGGTGAACTGCCAGCCCGTTCCAGTGCAAAGGTTGGTTCCTGCACGCAGTTCACTGCCAGTGTGAACCAATTTCTAGGCCCATGGCTCAGTGTTGCCCTCTCGCACCTTTCTTAAGGCATGCATTGTGCTTAAGGTATAGCCGCAGTATTTGCATCTAAATGGTGTGCATAGAAACATAGAAACATAGAAGATAGGAGCAGGAGTAGGCCATTTAGCCCCTTGAGCCTGCTCTGCCATACAATGAGATCATGGCTGATCATCCAAAATCAGTACCCTGTCCCTGCTTTCTCCCCATATCCCTTGATCCCTTTAGCCTTAAGAAATATATCTAACTCTTTCTTGAATATATTTAATGAATTGGCCTCAACTGCCTTCTGTGGTAGAGAATTCCACAGGTTCACAACTCTTTGGCTGAAGAAATTCCTCCTCATCTCAGTCCTAAATGGCTTACCCCTTACCTTTAGACTGTGACCACTGGCTCTGGACTCCCCCAACATCAGGAACATCCTTCCTGCATCTAGCCTGTCTAGTCCTGTTAGAATTTTATAAGTTCCAATGAGATCCCCTCTCATTCTTCTAAACTCTAGCGAATATAAGCCTAATCGACCCAATCTCTCTTCATACGTCATTCCTGCCATCCCAGGTATCAGTCTGGTGAATCTTCGCTGCACTTCCTCCATGGCAAGAACATCCTTCCTCAGATAAGGTGACCAAAACTGCACACAATACTGAAGGTGTGGTCTCACCAAGGCCCTGTACAACTGCAGCAAGACATCCTTGCTCCTGTACTCAAATCCTCTCGCATGAAGGCCAACATACCATTTGCCTTCTTAACCGCCTGCTGCACCTGCATGCTTACCTTCAGTGACTGGTGCACAAGGACACCCAGGTCTCGTTGCACTTCCCCTTTTCCCAATCTATTGCCGTTCAGATAATCTGCCTTCCTGTTTTTGCCATCAAAGTGGATAACCTCGCATTTATCCACATTATACTGCATCTGCCATGCATCTGCCCAATCACCCAACCTGTCCAAATCGTATTGGAGTTTCTCTGCATCCTCCTCACAGCACACACGCCCACCCAGCTTTGTGTCATCTGCAAACTTGGAGATATTACATCTAGTTCCCACATCTAGATCATTAATATATATTGTGAATAACTGGGGTCCTAGCACCGATCCCTGCAGTACCCCACTAGTCACTGCCTTCCACTCGGAAAAAGACCTGTTTATTCCAACTCTTTGCTTTCTGTCTGCCAACCAGTTTTCTATCCAAGTCAGTACCTTACCCCCAATCCCACGTACTTTAACTTTGCACGCTAGTCTCTTATGCGGGACCTTATCTAACGCCTTCTGAAAGTCCAAATACACCACATCCACTGGTTCTACCTTATCTATTCTACCAGTTACATCCTCAAAAAATTCCAGTAGTTTAGTCAAGCATGATTTACCTTTTGTAAATCCATGTTGACTTTGTCCGATCCTGTCACTGTTTTCCAAGTGCTCTGCTATTACATCTTTTATAATGGACTCTAGCATTTTCCCCACTACCGATGTCAGACTTACCGGTCTATAATTCCCCGTTTTTTCTCTACCACCTTTTTTAAATAGTGGGGTTACATTAACTACCCTCCAATCCATGGGAACGGTTCCAGCATCTATAGAATTTTGGAAGATGACCAGCAATGCATTTACTATTTCTCGGGCCACTTCCTTTAATACTCTAGGATGTAGATTATCAGGCCCTGGGGATTTATCGGCCTTCAATCCCATCAATTTCCCTAACACCATTTCCCTACAAATACTGATTTCATTCAGTTCCTCCCTCTCATTAGATCCTATGTTCCCTGATACCTCTGGGAGTTTATTTGTGTCCTCCTTTGTGAAGACAGAACCAAAGTATGTATTTAATTGGTCTGCCATTTCTTTGTTCCCCATTTTAAATTCCCCTGATTCTGACTGCAAGGGACCTGTGCTTGACTTTACCAATCTTTCTCTCTTCACATATCTATAGAAGCTTTTACAGTCAGTTTTTATGTTCCCTGCAAGCTTACTCTCGTACTCTATTTTCCCCCTCTTAATTAATCCCTTTGTCCTCCTTTGCTGAATTCTAAACTGCTCCCAATCCTCAGGTTTGCTGCTTTTTCTGGCCAATTTATATGTCCTCCCTTTGGATCTTATGCTATCCCTAATTTCCCTTGTTAGCCAATGTTGAGTCACCTTTTTTGTTTTATTTTTATGCCAAACAGGGAGGAACAAATTCTGTTGTTCATCCATGCAATCTTTAAATGTTTGCCATTGCCTATTCACCGTCAACCCTTTAAGTAACATTCCCCACTCCATCCTAGCCAACTCGAGCCTCATACCATCGTAGTTTCCTTTATTTAAATTCAGTACCCATGTCTCTGAATCAACTACTTCACTCTCCATCTTAATGAAGAATTCTATTATATTATGATCGCTCCTCCCCAAGGGGCCTCGCACAACAAGATTGCTAATGAATCCTTTCTCATTACATAATACCCAGCCTAAGATGGCCTGATCTCGAGTTGGTTCCTCAACATATTGGTCCAGGAAACCAACCCGTATACACTCTAGGAATTCCTCTTCCACACTATTGTTACTAATTTGGTTAGACCAATCTATATGTAGATTAAAGCCACCTATGATAACTGCTGTGCTCTTATTGCACGTATCTCTAATTTCACATTTAATGCCATCCCCAACCTCAGCATTACTGTTTGGGGGTCTGTATACAACTCCCACTAATGTTTTCTGCCCCTTGGTATTTCTCAGCTCTACCCATACAGATTCCACATCATCAGAGCTAATATCCTTCCTTACTATTGTGTTAATCTCATCTTTAACCAGCAATGCTACCCCACCGCCTTTTCCTTTTTGCCTGTCCTTCCTGAATATTGAATACCCCTGGATGTTCAATTCCCAGACTTGGTCACCCTGGAGCCATGTCTCCGTAATTCCCATTATATCATATCCATTTACATCTATTTGCACAGCTAATTCATCCACCTTATTAGGAGTGCTCCTCGCATTAAGACACAAAGCCTTCAGGCTTGTTTTTTTAATACACTTCGACCTTTTAGAATTATTGTTTACTGCGGCCATGTTTGATTTACACCCTTGATTTCTCTGACTGCCACTTTTGCTTTTCTCCTTCCTGTCTTTTGCTTCTATCCTTGCTTCCCTTTCCTCTGTCTCCCTGCACAGGTTCCCTACCCCCTGCCATTTTAATTTAAACCCTCCCCAACAGCACGAGCAAACACTCCCCCTAGGACATCGGTCCCGGTCCTGCCCAGGTGCAAACCGTCCAGTTTGTACTGGTCCCACCTCCCCCAGAACCGGTTCCAATCTCCCAGGAATTTGAATCCCTCCACCTTGCACCATTCTTCTAGCCAAATATTCATCTGAAATATCCTTCTATTTCTACTCTGACTAGCACGTGGCACTGGTATCAATCCTGAGATTACTACCTTTGAGGTCCTATTTTTTTAATTTACCTCCTATCTCCCTATATTCAGCTTTTAGTATCTCATCCCATTTTTTACCTGTATCGTTGTCACCTATATGCACCACGACAACTGGCTGTTCACCCTTCCCCTCCAGAATGCCCTGCAGCCGTTCTGAGACATCCTTGACCCTTGCACCAGGGAGGTAACATACCATCCTGGAGTCTCGTTTGCAGCCGCAGAAACACATATCTATTCCCCTTACAATAGAATCCCCTATCACTATAGCTCTCTCGCTCATTTTCCTCCCATCCCATGCAGCAGAACCACCCACAGTGCCAGGAAGTTGGTTGCTGCTGCCTTCTCCCGATAAGCCATCCTCCCCAACAATAACCAAAGTGGTATATCTGTTTGAGAGGGGGATGGCCACAGGGGACCCCTGCACTAACTGCCTGCACCTACTACTCTGTCTAGTGGTCACCCATTCCCTTCCTGCCTGTGCAGCCTTTACCTGCGGTGTGATCAACTGATTAAACATGATATCCACGACGTCCTCAGCATCGCGAATGCTCCAGTATGTATCCATTCGCAGCTCCAGTGCCACAATGCGGTTTGCCAGTAGCTGTAGCAGGATACAGTTCCCGCACCCATGCTCGTCAGGGACACAGAAAGTGTCCCTGATTTCCCACATAGTGCAGGAGGAGCATGCCACGGGGCCGAGCTTTGCTGCCATGACTTACCCTTTAATTAATTTAAATCAATGCCACCAATTATACTACAATTAAATGATATACTCAAGGGCCCTTGTTTCCTAGCACTCCCCGCTACTCAACACAGACCTTAGAAACTATAACCACAAAATTAAGACCTTCTAAACTTTATAAACTATTAACCTTAACTGTCAAACTATTGAGTAGTATAAATACTCACCCAATCAGCTGCTTCCTCCTGCCCGCGTCACATTTTGAATTGTGACGTGGCTCTGGAACGCCGCCGTTGGTCTGCGAGATTGGTAAGCCTGTGAAAAAAAGCCCGCGAAAGTGAGTTTAAATACTCACTGAGCCTCCGCTCTCACCACTCCAGACAATGGCCTGTGAAAAAAAGCCCGCAAAAGTGAGTTTAAATACTCACTGAACCTCCGCTCTCACCGCTCCCGACAATGGCCTGTGGAAAAAAAGCCCACGAAAGTGAGTTTAAATACTCACTGAGTCTCCGCTCTCGCTGCTCCTGACAATGGCCTGTGGAAAAAAAAAGTCCGCGAAAGTGAGTTTAAATACTCACTGAACCTCCGCTCTCACCGCTCCCAACAATGGCCTGTGGTGGAATATAGACATTTTGGCCGGAATTTTGTTTACCTGGGCGGGTCATGTGCAGGCAGTCGGCGTGGCGGGTCAAGACCTCGTTCCTCACTTCATGCCGCTCCTCAGAGCGACTTTCCCTTAATGGCACCTATTAAGGCAGCCCTGCGTGTTACCCAGCCTTATTAAATGGTGCGGGTCTGATGATGTCATCGATGACTCATTTCTAGCCGGGATATTTAAAGGCGCCTTGGCCACATTGCATTTGAAGGTTCATCTAGGAGTGTGCAGGCACTGTATTAGAGCACTTGGGTTTTGCTAAGCCTTGAAAACATGATTGCACAATAGGCAGAGGGCTGCACCCAGGTTCTCAGATGACTCCTCTATATGCTTGTGGAGGGAGTGAGAGCTCGCAGGGAGGTCCTCTTCCCTTCCAATAGGTGCAAAAGACCTCCCCAGGAGAGCAAACGAGCCTAGCTGGAGATAGCAGAGGAGGTGAACAGCAGGGATGTTGTGAGGAGGACCTGGGTGTAGTGCTGGAAATGCTTCAATGATCTCATTAGATCAGGAAAGGTGAGTGCAAAGCCACACTCAACTTCACCCTGCTGTGCCTCTCATCACATCCCCATCACTCTGCCTTCCCAAGCCTACTGTCACATCCCCATCTGATTAGCCACCCCTCACACTCACCCTTCATCCTAATGCAATCATACCAAGTAACACCACACAAGGAGGCCATTTGGCATTGGCACCCCACTGCCTCACAGTCACCCTCTAAAGATGTAACCCATCCATTCCTTATACTTATTCGATCAATTTCACTCAAACTTCTCTTTGTCTCCTTGCAGAAGAAGAGAGCCCACAATAAGAGGGAATGGGAGAGAACTGGAGGTGGCCCTCCATCAGTGGCCACCTTACTGCAGCAGAGGAGGTCACCCTGGAGGTCTCGGGAGTTGCAGAGCAGCTGGAGGTGGGAGATGGAGAGAGGGGGACATCTCAGCAACATGGTGGCAGAATTACATCTCATACAGCCACATGGCATACATCAGTCACTCATATGGGGACTGGTGTCAGCAGCCAGTGAATGTTTATCATGTGCATAATGATATCGTTACCCATTCTTGATATGACATTCATAAATCATCTCTCTACTCTCCCATAGGTCCATTAAGAGGCCCCCCCCACCCCACCCCCACTGTCCAGGAGTGATGCACCATCAATTACTCAAAAGACTGAGGTTGAGCGAGTAACAATCAGGCTTTTATTAACTAAAGAATGAAGGTCTTGTCTCGAGTGGTCGACCCGTCCAGAATACTAAGGGACTGGGAGGTAGTCACTTATATACCTGGAATAGTGGGAGGAGTCAGCCGAGGCATGTCCAGACCTGTACCTGGTGGAATACACATACAGACACAGACAGGTATAACAGCGGTTTACCACGAGGAGGAAGAGGAAGAGGACACCTCAGAGGAGCCTCCAGCCTCTGAGGGTGCACCGTCAGCAGACATAAGCACACCCAGCACCAGCACAGATATGCACACCTCGGTAGTGTTGTCACCTGGTATGTCACAAGTGAGCAAGAGTAGATAGTGGAGACTTCTCGCTGGAGGGTGCAGGACACTCCTAACTCTGTTCAGCTGCATGCAGACGCTGAGCCTCGGGGTGCCATCCAGAAAGCAGACGATCCTGGAGGTGCAGGAAGAAGTGCAGGAGGCTTTGACAGGTTTTGCGACCATGATGTCTGCAAATGTTCAGACAATGGAGGAGTCCATCTCCAAAATGAGCACCATCTATGCAGAATAGATAGCAGAGGCTCATAGACCTCCTCTCTAGGAGGGATGTCAGCGTAGACGTGGGTCCTCATGGCCCCACTGCTGTGCTGCAAGGTGCTCTCCAACTCGTTGCTAGCAGGGAATTGCGGGTGGCCCATGAGAGGGATGATGGTGAGAAGGGACATGGAAATGGGGGCTTCTCGCAAAGCACTCACAGTTCTCCCCCATTGCATCCCCCTCAGTCAGGGCCCCAGATGCCTCCTGGGATTGCGATGGCCGAGTCTGCCCCTGCATAGTCGCAGCAGGAGCAGGCTTTGGCGAGGCCATCACAGGCTCCAAGACCCAGAGGACATCCGCCAAAAGTGTCTATGCAGTCACAGCAGGGAAGTGAGCAGGCTGCCTCTACCTCTGCTGAAGCCACAGGGGTTGCACCTCGTAGAAGCACATATAAGAGAAAGATGACACACAAGTAGACGCACAAGGGTAAACGCTTGGGTGTTTTAATAACTGTTTGTGTTAAGCTTCCGTTACTCTTATGTCACAGATAAAACTATTTATTTTCACCATGGCCAATTTTATCTGCAACTTTGGAAGTGGCTTAGAGAGTTGGAGTGAACGGTGAGACATAACGTTACCTCCAGCAATGGTTGTCAGTGTGAAAGGAATGGCTTGGTCATTGTAGGGATGCTTTCCGGTGTTGCTGTGGGGCCGTGCCAACCTGGCGCAGCATGTAGCAGCCATATGGGTATAATGTGTGAAGTTAAGTAAATCTGGCCATGTTGAGCCCATCCCTGGCTTCCCAGGCAGCAATGTGCTCGGGTGCTGGTGGCATCTGGACTGCAGGTTCCTCCTGCTCCTCCTCCTCCTTGGCTTCCATCTGATGCTCCCCCTCCTCCTCCTCCTCTGAAGAGGCTGTGTGCTCAGAGCCTTGCTCCTCATGCAGCACTAATCCTCGCTGCTGCTCTATGTTGTGCAGGGCGCAGCAGACCACGGTGATTCTGGAGACCTTGGCTGGTGCGTACTGAAGAGCTCCTCCAGATCTGTCAAGGCATCTGAAGTGCATCTTCAGCATGCCTATTGCCTGCTCTATGACACATCTGGTGGAAATGTGGCTTTCATTACATCTCTCCTCGACCTCAGTGCTTGGCCTCCTCAAAGGTGTCATGAACCACGTCTTCAGTGGATAGCCCTTGTCTCCAAGCAGCCAGCCTGAAAGTCTGTTTGGAGGTGCAAAGAGCTGAGGGAGGGTGGACTGGTGCAGGACAAAAGAGTCATGACAGCTGCCAGGATATTTGTCATGATGATCTTCCTATGGTTGCAGACGAGCTGCACATTGAGGGAGTGGAAGCCCTTGCGGTTGACAAAGAGTCCTGGGTGATGATGAAGTGCCCTGATGGCCACATGTGCAGTCGATGATGCCCTGCACCCGTGGGAAGCCAGCCAGAGTGGCAAAGCCGAGCGCCCGCTCAGTAACACTGGCGACATCAGTGGCAAAGTTGATGTAGTTGGCTGACTTGTCAAACAGGGCATCAGTGACCTGTGTGATGCATCTGTGGGTGGCTGACTGCGAGATGCTGCAAATGTCTGCTGCAGATTCCTGGAAGGAGCCTGAGGTGAAGAGGTTGAGGGCACTGGTGACTTTGACAGCCACTGGTAAGGCGTGTCCACCCACTCCTCTGGGCTGCAGGGCTTGCTCCAAGCTGCAAATGTCTGCGGCAACCTGATGTGATAGCTGGAGCCTCCTTTGGCACTGCTGCTCAGTCATGTTGAGGAAGCTCATCCTCTGCCTGTATACCCTGTATTGGGGGTATGGCCTCCAGTGCGGTGCAGCCCTGCGTTCATGCCCTCTGTCCTGTGGAGCATCAGGTTGTTGAGGAGAAGGTTGGCGGTGTTGTTGTTGATGCTGCTGGTGTTGGGGCTCATCGTGGTCCGATTCTAAGGACAAGCTGAGACAATATAAATGGCACCCACGCTGATGTAGTAGATGTCAGGTCAAGTAGAGATGAGAGAAGCAATCTGTCAATGGTGTGATAGGTTGTAGCAATGATGTGACATTGGTTCCCGAATTTGCTGAAAACACTTGCAACCTCTAGAAAGCTACATCTGTGAAAACAATGCACTCAGCAACAGCATCTGCCTTAGGAAAGTAACCAGGTGTCAGGTGGGAGTTTTTATTGTACTTTTCATGCTGTGCAGTAATGAGTTCCATCAATGGCCACTGAACTTCCGCCTCAGGTTCGCAGACGAAGTTTCCAAACTGTGTGATTCCTGCGGTCGTGCAGTGAAACTCCAAAGGTAGGGTTAAAAAGGATGCTTAAGGGTCTGACAACAACCTAATAATTATTTAAATTAGGTTGGCCACCTCTGCCGTTTAGGTCTCAGCCGTGCTGGCAAACGCGCCCAAGTAAAAGGCGCGTGGAGGCGGGATGACGGTGGGTTCCCGACCCGCTCCGATTTATTTCAACTTTCACTCCTGACCCACCTCCAATCCCACACGCACGGCAGCGGGGGGGAAAAAAATGTCTTTAAACACTTACAGTGACATAGCATCTTGTTAAGTTGGGTTCCTTTGTGCCGTACATCATGTGGACATGTTCATTGGGAAACTTCATCAGTTTTCCGTGACATTTAGAATAAGATTAAAGATTTCTCTAATGATGAGATGTTGAGAACAGAATCTAATTTTAAATGCATGATTAACAAGAATGGCTATGATCTGGGCAAATAACTTGCAGTAATGTTCCAGTCTTAGTGGGATGCATTAAGCAGATTTCTAAAATGTTATGCTGACGTGTAGACTGTTATGATTGGATTTTGAATCTGTGAAAACTATTCTGGAAACAAAGTAGTCATGTGGGAACTTAATAAATCTTTTTTTGGAATTAATCTTTTTTTTCCAGATGTTTCTACTGAGACAAGGCAGAAAGGTATAATGATAATGCAAGGAGCTTGTCAGCCAGATGAAGAAGCAAACCTGAATAGTGTAGTTTATAACTAATAACTTCTCTATTTTGTTTCATCTCTGTGCGCCCATAACCTAGAAAAGCAGCAAAAACTTGACAAGCTGTTTCAAAAAAGCTGGCAACTCGAGAATGCTATTTCTATAACCCGACGAAAACAAGTAGATTTTTGCAACTTAAGCAGTCGGTATATCCGACAATCTATTATTTATATTGGAAAGAAAAACTAAAGCATAAGTACATGAAAGCCTGAAGGGGAAAGTGTAAATTATGGAGGTACAACATTGGTGGCATTTTTGTAAGGATGTCTGAAGACCTGCTCCCCTGGACAATCTTGAACATTTACATTAAAAGTGATGCATTCTGATTAATTTTAAGCACTTTTCTGTTCACATTTGATAGATTGTTTTTCACCTTTTATTTAAAAATTAAAATTTAGTGACATTTAGATTTCCACAACAACTACTTGTATTTATATAACGGCTTTAAAATAGAAAAATGTCCCAAGTTGCTTTGTAGAGACGCAAAGGAAGAAATGGACACTGAACTAAAGAACTAAAGAAGACGATATTATCAACATCCTGGGGGGCCACCATTGACCAGCATCTTAACTGGACCAGCCACATAAATACTGTGGCAACAAGAGTAGGTCAGAGGCTAGGTATTCTGCGGCGAGTGTCTCACCTCCTGACACCCCAAAGTCTTTCTACCATCTACAAGGCACGAGTCAGGAGTGTGATGGAATACTCTCCACTTGCCTGGATGAGTGCAGCTCCAACGACACTCAAGAAGCTCGACACCATCCAGGACAAAGCAGCCTGCTTGATTGGCACCCCATCCACCACCTTAAACATTCACTCCCTCCACCACCGGCGCACCATGGCTGCAGTGTGTACCATCTACAAGAAGAACTGCAACAACTCACCAAGGCTTCTTCGGCAGCACCTCCCAAACCCGCGACATCTTACACCTAGAAGGACAACAGCAGCAGACGCATAGGAACACCACCACCTCCAAGTTCCCCTCCAAGTCACGCACCATCCTGACTTGGAAGTATATCGCCGATCCTTCATCGTCGCTGGGTCAAAATCCTGGAACTCCCTACCTAACAGCACTGTGGGAGTACCTTCACCACACAGACTGCAGCAGTTCAAGAAGGCAGCTCACCACCACCTTCTCAAGGGCAATAAATGCTGGCCTTGCCAGCGACGCCCACATCCCAGAAACAATTTTTTTTTAAAGGAGGCGAGATGGTCAAAGAGGTCAGTTTTCAGGATGGTCTTAAAGGAGGAGAGGGATGTGGAGCTGTGGAGGTGTTAGGGCAGGAACTCCAAAGCCTGGGGCCTAGGTGTCTGAAGACCCAGCCGCCAACAATGAGCGATGGAGTCAGAGGAATGGAGAGTTCAGGGACGGGGAGTTGTAGGACTGGGGGAGGCTGCAGTGAGGAAGATTCAACAGCATGGGAACAGCATCCAGAGTGGGCTAGGAACCAGCTGTAGCAGATCGGAGTTAGGTTAGCATAGTTAGAAAAGTCTCAGTGGAGGAGGCGAAACTGAGCCTGCAGAAGCCAGTAGAAGAAGCTAGGTAGTGGAATAGATGCAGTCCAGCACAGTAAACAGTCTCCGCAGAGAGCAGTGAAGCAGACATCAAAGTGAAGTCCAAAAACCTGTTGAAAAATGGAATTTGGTCTTGGAGAAAGTGGGTTTCTGTTCAGGACACAACGCAGTAACAAACTAACACTTGATCAAAAGTTAACCTCAACAGTCACCCTCCCACATTTACCTCCACCCCACTGCCACACCGTCCCCCCTCCCCGGCCCAAGCAGACAAACTATACTCCATTGAATTCCCTAACCTTACACAGAGACACTCTCCTCCTCTAACTCTCGGCTCCCACCCCCCATCAAATCAAGCTGAAATTCTTCTCCCCCTCCAACCCTGTACAAGCTTGTACTCTTTAACACTCCCACCGTTCAAGCATTTTTCTTCCCTACCCCTACATCACCATCCGCCCCTCACCCCCCACCCCACCCCCAGTTTCAAACTGGCACTCTTTTTTTCTTTCCTCCTCCAACCCACTCAATTCAAGTTGGCCCTCTGTCTCCTCCCCCTGAGTTCATGCTGGCACTCTTTCCCCGCCCCCTGCCCACCACCCCCAATCCTCAGTCAATGTTGGCAGTCTCCCTCCTCACTCCCTCTGTTAATGCTGACACTCACATTGCTTCCCACCCAAAAACCCACACCCAACCTTTGTCCTCCAAAGTATTGCTCCAAGTTTCTGCCCCTTTACTCGCTCCTTCGTATCCAGCCTCCTTCTCCTCTTCACTCTCACCCATTTCCCACCTTAGCGCTGGGCCTACCCGAATCCGCCGACTAATGGGAGGGATTTGGCCGACTGTACACTCTGGGCAGGAACCACTGCTCTTGCAAGAACTTCTGCCCATAATATGCAGCGGCTGGAATATCTTCTAATGGTGACAGGACTCTGGTAGGAGTGGCACTGAGGAGGCAGGGCCCAGTCAGCGCATTTTTCTGTCAGCCAATGCTGACTCATGGACTGGGGAAACACTGATGGTTTGTATGTTTGTTTACATCACTGAGTATTTGTTATGAAACTATCGCTAGATCTTGTATATCTTGAATTGAGCATTACTTTAGGCGACTATGAGTTCTGAAGGTGCTCATAAAAATGTTAGCATGCTTTTGATTTTCTACGGTTAGGATTTTTGTTTTTATTTGTGTAAGGTTTTCAACTTGTATGGCCCAAACCCAGCAAATATTGTATCGGAAGGAAAAGTTATTTCTATTTGAGAAATGTTAAAACATAGGTGTCACTTCAGACAATGATAGTAAAGTTGTGCAGATCTGTGAATACTAAACCCTTGTTTCAACCAAACGGAATTGTGTTGCTCAGTCAAAAGTGGGTGCATGGCCACAAGAGCTTTTCAGGGTGTAACTTGTCCAGCACAACAATGTTTTTGAATTGATGCCTACACTGCTTCTGCGGTCTTGCAGAAATGGCGTTCAGAGCACGGTCAGGTTTTAAGAGGTTTCATTTGATAAATTGGTAATAATTTGGCTAGTCATTTGTCACTTAGAAAGATTGTTCCTGCTCTTTTCAATTAGCCACATAAAATGTTCATTGTCATTGAACCCAACTAACTTAATCTAAAAGAGACAGAAAATGTTAAACTTCCAAGAAGAGAGAAGTCTTAAAATTTCTCCTTGATTTCTAAAAGGTCATTAACATGGCAATTTAGACTGTTCAATATGACTGACTGACTGACTGATTGTATTTCTTTGGTTGCCGCAGGGCTGGAATCAAGGGCCACGATTTTGCCAACGCTCAGAGGGCGGGTTTGGAGGCGGGTCCGGGTCCGCTGTCAAAATCGCAATGACTGACAGCGGGTTGGGAACCCGCCGCGAACCCACCTCTGGAAGTTTCCAAACCATCGGGTCTGCGATTTCAGAACAGACCCGACACCAAGCAGCGGGGGAGGCATTTAAGATACTTAACTTCTTATTAAGTGCTTGTTAAAGACTATTTTGGCAGCCTTTTTTTATTTTACCACATTTTCAACGGGGTTCACGTTGTTCGGAGATCACGTCAGGTAAGTATGTCAGGAGGTCGATCGAGCTGAATCTGCAACTGCAGTATAAAATCTAACCTTTCACATCTGTTCAGTTTGCAATGTCAGAAGTTGCTGATTTCAGGGTTGGGAAGACACATTTGATCTGTATTGGGGCTGTAAGTGTATGTTGTAAACTCTATATGCACTGCCACCTCCTTGGAATAGTCTCTCTCCCCAGTGACGGATTGCTTCAACTATCTCATCCTCAACTGCCATATATAAGAGCAGAATGGGAACTATTTGGACTCTCTCACCCTGGTCCTCAGAATTGGAAGATGATCATCTGCAGCAGCAGCAGAACCAGGAACACCAGCAGCGCCAACAGCAAGACCGCCAACCTTCTCCTCAACTACCTGGAGCTGCACAGGGTAGAGGCCTTCAGCGCAGGGCTGCACCTCACTGCAGGGGATACCCCCCCAACACAGGGTTTACAGGCAGAAGATGAGCTTCCTCAACATGACTGAGGAGCAGTGCCAAAGGAGGCTGAGACTTTAGCGACAGGCAGTCACAGACATTTGCACAATGCTCGGTCAGGACCTGCAGCCCAGAGGAGCGGGTGAACATGCCTTACCAGTGGCTGTCAAAGTCACCACCGCCCTCAACTTCTTGGCGTCAGGCTCCTTCCAGGGATCAGCAGCAGACATTAGTGGCATCTCCCAGTCGGTCGCCCACAGATGCATCATGCAGGTCACCGATGCCCTCTTTGACAAACCCACAAATTACATCCACTTTTCCACTGATGAAGCCAGTGTTACCGAGCGGGCACTCGACTTTGTCAATCTGGCTGGCTTCCTACAGGTGCAGGGCGTCATCAACTGCACACATGTGGCCATCAGGGCACCCCATCAGAACCCAGCATCATTTATAAACCGCAAGGGCTTCCACTCCCTTAACAGCAGCTGGTCTGCAACCATAGGAAGAGCATCATGCATGTGTGCACGAGATTCCCTGGCAGCTGCCATGACTCTTGCATCCTGCGCCAGTCCACTGTCCCTCAGCTGGTCGCACCGCCATACAAACTTTCCGGCTGGCTCCTTGGAGACAAGGACTATCCCCTGAAGACATGGCTAATGACACCATTGAGGAGGCCCTCAAACGAGTCTGAGGAGCGCTACAATCAAAACCACATTTCCACCCAATCTCTCATAGAGCAAACAATAAGGTTGCTCAAAATGCGCTTCAGATGCCTGGACAGATCTGGTGGAGCCCTTCAGTATGCACCAGCCAGGGTCTCCAGAATCATTGTTGTCTGCTGCGCCCTGCACAATATCGCACTGCAGCAAGGATTAGTGCTGTATGAGGAAGAAGGCACAGAGCGCACAGCCTCTTCAAAGGAGGAGGAGGAGGTGGACAACCAGAATGAGGATCAGCAAGAGGAAGACCTGGAGGAGGCGGCTGCCCCAGTACGACCAGCACGCGAGCACATTGCTGCGCGTGATGCCAGGGATGGCCTAATCAATGTCAGATTCACATAACTTTATGCAGCACAGACATAAATCAACCAAGTGACTACCCGAGTGATTATTTATGTGTGAGCCTTCTTTTACGTGTGCTTCTATGAGGTGCTACCCCTGTGGCTTCACCAGATGTAGAGGCAAGCTGCTCACTTCCCTGGTGCGCCTTCTTAGACGCCTTTGGTGGTCATTCTCTGGGTTTTGGAGTCTGTGATGGCCCCACCAAAGTTTGCTCCTCCTGCGGCTATGCAGGGGCAGACTCGGCCATCACCGTTCGGGGAGGCATATGGAGCTCTGACTGAGGGGTTGGCAAGGGGGGGGAAGTTGGAGCGCTTGAAGAGGAGCCCCCACTTCCATGTTGTAAGATTTGCAAAATTTCTGCATTTCCCCGAAGGCTGTTATTAATAAACGGGACCCTGCGTGGACATTTTAAATCAAAAAGGGTACCCAAGATGGCATTCGTGCCTCGTGGCAGAAAGCCTGTGAGATTTTAAAATGGACTCTGCAACGCAGACAGCTTGTGGATCGAAACCCAAGGTACAGGTTTCTGTGAAGAGAGACTTTGTATTTTGAAACCAGACAGGACTCTGAATTATGCATTAGACAAAATTGGAGACAAACCTAAATTCAGTTTTAGGCCTATAGTTAAGGCCATCAAGCAGTCTACATATATAATCGGAAACAGATTAACAGAGCCATCGAGGCTGGACAGGCCCATCAAGGAACTTTCATGACAATACAAGTCAATTATCGGGCCGGTAGATGCGATTACCGGCCATCTAAAACCAGTTAGTATGGATTGCTACCATTATTTAAAATAGCCCACCAAGATTAAGACAAAGAACTAACCTGATTTGGCGCACAGATAAGGGTTTTCGAAAAAGGGAGAATTGAAGACCCCCGGGTAGCAATCGGGGTGCTGGTGCTGCTCTCTCTGCTCTTCGGCCCCTCGCCCTCGTGGCTGCCGCTCTTTCTCCGTCCCGCGCTTACCCCCTGGCCTTTGCCTGTGCCTTTTGCCACGCCATCTGAAAAATCGCCCCGGCACTGCATCGGGTGGACACGGACAATTCAGGCCAGGCAAGGCGGGACGTGACGAGGGGAGGAGGGAAGACCACCGGAGGGAAGGCCACCTGAGGAAGACCGGCTGAAGAAGACCAACTGAGGAGACGAACTGAGGGGAGGCTTCGAATTATCGGGACCCCACCGCTGTTTTGAGTCCAACGAACCTTTTTATTGGTGAGCATGAAGTTCTGACCCCTCATAGCTTAACCTCATTAGGTATAGGGGGTGGGATAAGGATAAGGGGATTGTTAAGATAGTTGTTTTCCCTCGATGTGCCGTGTGTTCCCCATTCCCTATATAAGTATAGTTATTCTTCTTTTGTATTTTCGCCTGTAGAAGTGTACACTAGTAATTTTCCATAAGATTGTATCCATTTTTTTCTTTTCAATAAAATCTTGGTTTTTGTTTACATCCAACCACCTGTCTACTCGAGTCTTCTCTGTACCGTCGCCTTGTACCTAAGTCCGGTGTCCAGAACCCAGGGGCGTGAGAGCGATTCGAACCGCTCACAAAACAGTCAGTGGCATAACTGACTGGGCGTACGCGCCAAACACCACCACACGCCACCCCCTACAATGTCCCCTCCCACCATCATCCCTCTCATGGGCCACCTGCACTTCTCTGCTAGCAAGTAGCTGGAGAGCAGCTTGCTGCACATCAGTGGGGCCATGAGGACCCATTTCTGTGCTGTCATTCCTCATAACAAGGACGTCCATGAACCTTTGGTTTCTCTCCTCAATAGATGCCCATCTATCCTCCATAGATGACCATCTATTTAGAAGCGTTACCATGTTCTCCTGGCAATTTATGTCCTCCATGGAGGTTGCCATCCTTTCTATGGCAGAACCTACAGTTGCCAGTGCGTGCGCCATGGCGTTGCTCATATTTGAGATGGACTCCTCCATTCTCTGCACACTCACAGTCACCATGGTTGCAAACCCTGTCAGAGCCTCCTGAACTTGTTCCTGAAGCTCCAGGATCACCCTCTTCATGGATGGCCCCCAAGGCTCAGCGTCTGCATGCAGCTCAGCAGAGCTAGGAGACTCCTGTGGCCTCCGACGAGGAGTCTTCACTGCTGTCCCTGTCTCCACCATCTGATCTTGCTCACTTGTGACTTGTGATACACCAGGTGACAACACTACTCTATCTTACAAAGGACCCACCGAGGTGTGCATCTCTGCGCTGGTGCTGGGTGCGCTCATTTCTGGTGACGCTGCTCCCTCAGAGGCTAGAGCATCCTCTGAGGAGTGCTCCTGTTCTTCCTCCTGGACAGTGGGGGGCCAGACTCTTGATGGTCCTGTGGGAGAGTAAAGACATGAGTTAGACATGTGATATGTAGATTGCAGACACATCCCATTGTGCACATGATTAGCACTCAATTTCTATTGACATCAGATCCCAATCGAGTCATTCATGATTGCAAAATAAGATGTCTGGAAAATAATTCTGTCACCAGGTTGTTCTAATGAGCCCCTCTCTCCGTCCCCCACTTCAGGCTGCTCAACGTCTCCTGCAATCTCCAGAGCTGCCTCCTCAGCGCTGGTGAGATCAGCGAGCGATGGTGGTCCTCCTCCTGTTCTCTCCCTCTCCCTCTTATTGTGGGCTCTCTTTTCTTGCAATGAGGGAAAGAAGTGCAGTTTTAGTGAGAGTGATGGAATGAGTGTAAAGAATGGCTAGCATAGATGTTTAGAGGGAGACTATGATGGAGTGGGGTGCCAATACCAAGTTGCCTCCTTTTGAGTTGTTAGTTGTTGTCATTGTATAATGTTGAGTGTGAGGGGTGCATAGTAAGATGGGGATGTGATTCTGTACATAGGGAGAGAGGGATGGATGATGGTGCAAGGGATGCTGGGGTGAGTTAGGATGTGCAGGAGTAGGCTTGGCAATGCAGAGTGATGGGGATGTGAAGACAGGCACAGCAGAATTAAGGTAAGTGTGCTTTTATGCTCACTTTTACTGAACGCAGTATATCATTGAACCTCTTCCTGCATTGCACCCAGGTGTGAGCAACACCAGACCTTGCAGTGACCTCCTCAGCTATTTGCAGCCAGGCTGCCTTTGTCTGGTGAGGAGGTCTCCTCCTTCCATTCCCAGGGAACAGAGCCTCCCTGTGTACTCTGACTCCCTCCACCAGAACATAGAGGGAGCCATCGTTGAGGCATGGCGCAGCCCTCTGTCTCTGTGCAGTCATTTTGCTCTCAAGCAGCACTCAGGTGTGTGGAGGTAGAAGTGACAGCAAATGTGGGCATGGCCCCCCTTAAATACACCGGCAGCAAACGCTTCATCAGAGGAGCTGAACAGACCCACTCCTAATGATTGGGTCGGGCAACGCGCACTGAGGGCTTAACAAGCCCAATTATCGCAAAATTCTATCAGCAGAGCGGCTGCAGCCGGGAACGGGACCGGAACCCGTCAACTACCTCTCCCGACGCTAACCCGCCTCAGCTGGGAAAATCCAGCCCAAAGTGTTCCATGGAGTATTTTTCTATCCTTGCATCTACCCTTGTATCTTTCAATTTGTTCTCAATGCTGTATGTGGTATGCTCACCACCACCTTCTGAAGGGCAATTAGGGATGGGCAATAAATGCTGGCCTTGCCAGTGACGCCCACATCCCAGGAACGAATAAAAAAATTTTTAGCATTCACCTTTTTAAAGGACTCAATCAATTGCTTTAGAAGGGATTCTACTCCATGTATATAATACTAAGTAAGGGGAAAACTACATTCTTTCAACTGCTAGTCTTATTACCAATTTCATATTTGTGTCTGAAATTATATAGTCAGTTTAAATCAGTAACAGCAACAACATGCATTTATATAGCACCTTTAACATAGTCAATCAAATAATCTGTGTGTGTGTGTTCCATGATATTCTTTTGATAATGAAGATAAACACAATTTTGCAGCCTCTCCTTGGAGTTGTCAGTCCCAGAAACATCCCTGTCATTCATCTCAGAACAGCCTGCAGTTGCAGCAATGTGTCTCAATGTTTGATGACCATTTTTATGCCTTTCACCTGCATTCAAATGCAAAAAAAGAGGAGAAAAGACCATTAGACCCAGCAATGCTCACCATGTCAATTGAACGATGCAAACTTGTGCACTACCCTCCCCAATCACTAGTAATGTAAATTGCTGATGAGGATAGAGTGGTAGGATTCACACATGGAGCTGCAGGAGAGATAGGCCCAGACCTGGGAGCGGAACAACACTTTCATTACTTTAGAAAAGAAAGGAAGGTGGTAGTTAGTGAGGTCAGAGGTGTTGGTGGTAGTTTATTTGATGGGAGGTGATGATGCTGGTTTTGAATGAGAAAGGGATAGTGCCTGAGGAGTTTCAATGTCAAGAACATAAGAATTAGGGGCAGGAGTAGTCAGTACGGCCCTTCGAGCCTGCTGCGCCATTCAATAAGATCATGGCTGATCTTCGACCTCAACTCCACTTTCCCGCCCGATCTCCATATCCCTTGATTCCTCTAGAGTCCAAAAATCTATCTATCTCAGCCTTGAATATACTCAAAGACTCAGCATTCGCAGCCCTCTGGGGCAGAGAATTCCAAAGATTCACAACCCTCTGAGTGAAGAAATTCCTCCTCACCTCAGTCTTAAATGGCCAACCCCTTATCCTGAGACTATGCCCCCTAGTTCTAGACACTCCAGCCAGGGGAAACAACCTCTCAGCATCTACCCTGTCAATCCCCCTCAGAATCTATCATAGGAGCTAGAAAGAGATGTTCAAAACTTTAATTTAAAAATATTCATTCTTTAATCCATTCTATCCACATAGGAGCTTAATAATAAGTACATTTATACTATATAATGCAAAATATTCATCATGGTTGTAGAAACATTGTAGTTTTTACTGTAACGAAACTGTTGTACATTTTGATATTGAATTCCAGAATTGAATGGCATATTGATCCTGTGGAATAGATTCTTGTCTGTACTTCAAACCCAATGGACGATGCAGACATCCTCATTAGATTGTGTTAGTCCGACTGGCAGTGACATAATGGTTGCTTGAAACCCAAAGGACATTACAAAGGTCTTGATTTTCATTTATGAGAGACATGTGTACATTGATTCTGAACTAGGTGATTGCAATTTACTGAAGTGAAGCGGCTGAACTCAATATTGCTTTGAGGTGAAAATCGGAACAAACATTAATGCCTCTGGCAATTTCTTGGATTCACAGTGGAAAAATTACTAAGCTAGTGCTGTTGTACAGTTCTCTTTGTGAAAACAAACATGACTGATTGATTGTCTACCAAAATAAATATTATTCAACACTGAAATTCCTATAATATTTAAATAGTATGGGGGCTAAAATCAAACATTTTCCCTGTAGAATTGTGGTTATCTGTGTATTGTCTGCAAAACGTAAAATTCCCCATAATTTTCAGGTAGTTAAAAGAATTTTTCTCTCTGTGTTTAAATGTATTTTGAGTATGCGAAATATAATATCTTTTGCTGTCTGTAAACAGATATTTCTTCAAACTATTATTAGGTGTAGATTTGATGAAACTGGATGTTATGAAAGTAGGTTTAAGCTGACATTTGCTGGCTGATTTCAAAGGTGTATAAGGCTGGACTGTTGAATCTAGCCTATCATATTGGGCTGGATATTAGCTCGGAGGCTGTTTTGAGGTCAGGAAACCCAGGCGTACGGGTTTCCTGGATGTTGACGTTGTTTAAATTTTTGTCTGTAGGTGACCTGCTATGGTTGTTAAACATTTTACCTTCTGGTAAGTATTACTTTATTAAGGAAAATTATTACTTCTGAATGCATCTTAGTTAAAAGCAGAATAAGAAAAAAGCAGCACCTGTGCTCCTTAGAAATTGACTGAGGATGAAAAATAAATTGTTGAAGATTTAGCAGTAAAACCTGGAAAGAGATAAGGCATTGTGGGAAGCTATATTGTGTTAAAAATCAAAATTGCGATGATTATTTAAGGCTTTGAGGAGTTTAAGTCAGTTTGATCATCTTTTTCTTAGATGCTTATGAAACTGAATAAGCTAGCTCTATGATCATTTTATTCATCTAGAAATACCATTACATGTTGTTTATTGGAACCGCCCGAATCATCAGACACTTCTTCTAAAAGTAGAAAACACTGGCCTAGAAATGCGATTAGGCCCAGAAACTGGCGGTGCCACCGAGGGCCAAGGTTAACGGTTGCCCGCAACATAGAAACATAGAAACATAGAAGATAGGAGCAGGAGTAGGCCATTCGGCCCCTCGAGCCTGCTCTGCCATTCAATGCGATCATGGCTGATCATCCAAATTCAGTACCCTGTCCCTGCTTTCTCCCCATACCCCTTGATCCCTTTAGCCTTAAGAAATATATCTAACTCCTTCTTGAATATATTTAATGAATTGGCCTCTACTGCCTTCTGTGGTAGAGAATTCCACAGGTTCACCACTCTCTGGGTGAAGAAATTCCTCCTCATTTCTGTCCTAAATGGCTTACCCCTTATCCTTAGACTGTGACCCCTGGCTCTGGACTCCCCGGCCATCGGGAACATCCTTCCTGCATCTAGGCTGTCCAGTCCTGTCAGAATTTTATAAGTTTCAATAAGATCCCCTCTCATTCTTCTAAACCCCAGCGAGTACAAGCCCAATCTCTCCTCATACGTCATTCCTGCCATCCCAGGTATCAGCCTGGTGAATCTTCGCTGAACTCCTTCCATGGCAAGAACATCCTTCCTCAGATAAGGCGACCAAAACTGCACACAATACTCAAGAAATGGTCTCACCAAGGCCCTGTACAACTGCAGCAATACATTCTTGTTCCTGTACTCAAACCCTCTTGCTATGAAGGCCAACATACCATTTGCCTTCTTAACCGCCTGATGCTGGGTTCTGATGGGGTGCAGGTGCAGTAGGCGGTTAAGAAGGCAAATGGTATGTTGGCCTTCGTAGCAAGAGGGTTTGAGTACAGGAACAAGGATGTCTTGTTGCAGTTGTACAGGGCCTTGGTGAGACCGCACCTTGAGTATTGTGTGCAGTTTTGGTTGCCTTATCTGAGGAAGGACGTTCTTGCCATGGAGGGAGTGCAGCGAAGATTCACCAGGCTGATACCTGGGATGGCAGGAATGACGTATGAGGAGAGATTGTGTCGATTGGGCTTATACTCACTGGAGTTTAGAAGATTGAGAGGGGATCTCATCAAAACCTATAAAATTCTGTCAGGCCTGGACAGACTTGATGCAGGAAGGATGTTTCCGATAGCCAGGGAGTCCAGAACCAGGGGTCATAGTCTAAGGATAAGGGGTAAGCCATTTAGGACTGAAATGAGGAGGAATTTCTTCACCCAGAGAGTTGTGAACCTGTGGAATTCTCTGCCACAGAGGGCGGTGGAGGCCAGTTCATTAAATATATTCAAGAAGGAGTTGGATATATTTCTTAAGGCTAAAGGGATCAAGGGATATGGGGAGAAGGCAGGGACAGGGTACTGAATTTGGATGACCAGCCATGATCTCATTGAATGGCGGAGCAGGCTCAAGGGGCCAAATGGCCTACTCCTGCTCCTATCTTCTATGTTTCTATGTTTCTATGGCCTAGAAATTCAGCTGTTTGCGCCAGCCGTTTGCGCCAGATTTCCGGCGCTATCCACTTAGCGCCCGGGCACCGCCGGATCTGCGCCTATGCCAAAATTCAGCTGGGCTTTAGCGCCGGCGCAAAGTGTTAGCGCCCGCTCAGCTGCGCGCGCATCTTATGACGTCATTCCGTCGTGCAACGCCGTTTGTGCGCCCCAAACCGGAAATTCAGTGGCGCCCGGCCGATGTGGGCGTGGCGCTGCTAAGAACTGTGAAATGGAACTCAACAGAGGCCCTGTGGGATTCGGGGAGCGCTAATTAAAGGGCACATCCACTCACCCATAAAAGCCAGCCATTTCGCTGCAATGACTTGACTGGTTTGGATTTCTGCACAGAGAGCAAGGCACAGAGATTACTGATTTCGGACACCATAGGAGAGGTATTTTTGGCTTCTAGCCAGTGCTTTGACATTTGCATCCTTGTGATTTTGCTGTTTGGAACTTTGTAATGGGGGCTGCATGGGGGGCCAACCCTCAGTTGCTACATTTTGTGCGAAGGGCTCACAGACGCTTTGAGAGAGGGCCAGGCATGCCTAGACGCAGAGGGGCCATTAGGCGTCGCCAACGTAGGCCTTACCCAGTCAGGCAATACCGGGAGCAGGTCTCATATCTCACCATGACTGCGGCGCATTGTGTTAAGAGGCTGCGCTTCAGAAGGGAGGTGGTTGGAGAGATCTGCCAGCTGCTTCATGCAGATTTGCAGCCACAGCTCATGTCCAGGGCGTCTCTCTCGGTGGAAGTGAAGGTCACGGTGGCTCTCAGCTTTTATGCAAGCGGCTCCTTCCAAGCCGCTGCTGGGGACATTGCGAACATCTCCCAGTTCGCCGCGCATCGCTGCATCCGACAGGTCACTGAAGCACTTTTCGCGAGGAGGCACCAATTCATCTCCTTCCCCATGACCCAACACAAGCAGGAGCAGCGTGCAGTCGGATTTGCCAGGATCGCGGGCTTCCCCATGGTGCAGGGCGCCATTGACTGCACGCATGTGGCTATGCGGGCACCTATCCACAATGCCGAGCAATACCGCAACCGGAAGGGCTACCATTCCCTAAATGTGCAGCTGGTATGTGACCACAGGCAGCGCATCCTAGCTGTCAATGCCCGCTTCCCAGGAAGCAGCCACGATGCCTTTATCCTGCGCCAGACTACTGTGGCTGACATGTTCCAGGCACAGCCTCCACCAAGGGGATGGCTTATCAGGGACAAGGGCTACCCTTTGTGCAGATGGCTCATGACCCCGCTCCGCGCGCCCAGGACCCCAGCGGAGCTGGCATACAACGAAAGCCATCAAGCCACAAGGAACCTAATAGAGCAAACGATAGGCGTCCTCAAGCAACGGTTCCGTTGCCTGGATCGTTCGGGCGGGTCTCTTCAGTATTCGCCGGATAGAGTCTCCCAGTTCGTCGTGGTGTGCTGCATGCTCCACAACCTGGCTATCCGCAGGACTCAGGCACTGCCACCTGACATTGCCCCACCACCTCAGGAGGACGAGCAGGAGGACCCTGAGGAGGAGGAGCACCAGGCCAGGAGGGAGCGACAAGGTCCAAGGGCCGTCCGCCGGGGGCTTATTGCTCGACACTTCTAGGCCCCCTGTCAGGGAATGGCCTGGGCCACTGAACGCAGCTGAAGGCAGCCGCTCCGCAAGCCCTCAGCCGGTTAACCCAACAACCACTTGAAACATGACACCTGCACATGGTGAATAAATAAACATCTTTATTTCAAAAACTCAGGGCCCTTCCCACATGGAAGAGCAAAACAGAGAAGACCCCCAAAAAACAGTCACAAACTTCTGTCACTCCCAAAACCTGGGGAGGACTAACAAAACTTCACCATCCAAATGGCCTTCCTCACTGGCCTAACAAAAACAAGCCCCCCCCACAACACAAACACCCCCATAAAACCAAACAACATAATGCCCCCCAGAACAGAAGCCCCCGCATCACCCAAACCCTCGCTCAACACACTCTATTCGGTGTGGCGAGAGGGCGAGTCTGTCGACAGCTGTCTTTTGCCCCGGCCCGTCCTGCTGCTGCGCCTCAAGCTGGGCCGTGAGGCTGTGGCGAGGCTGGGGGAAGGATCTTCAGGGCGACAAGGCGTCTCGCCAGATGCCCTTGGGGGTCGGCCTACACGAGGGCGGGCCCGGGAGGGGCCGGCTGGTGGCTGCTGCAGCTGTGGGTGGCCCTCTTCACTGCCTGCAGCAGCTCCTTGCACCCTGGCTGGGGGAGTGGCAGGGTCGCCTGCACCAATGGGGACAAGGTGGGTGATGCCAGGCGCGCGCTGGTCGCCAGACACACGTGCACTCAGGCGGCCTGGCCGGGGAGCAAGCGCGCCAAACTGTTGGTCGCCAGACCGGTGTGCGGCAGCAGGGCGGCGGCTGGCCTGGCGACGCCTCCGCGCCAGTGCAAGGGTGGCAGAAGTCAGTGCCCCAACTGCGCCGGCATGTGCCCGCATCTGCAGTGCCATTGTCTGCCCAGCACCTCTCAGCTGGCGACTGGTGTGCTGCGCTGCCTCGAGTTGTTGCACCCCCCTCTCATGCGCTGCCACAAGGAGCTCCACCCCCCTGGCGTGCGCTGCTGCGAATTGCTCCAGGCCCCTGGCCTGGGATTGGCCGAAAGCCACCACAGTTTGTGCGAGGCTTTCGATGGCGTGAGGCATCTGTGCCACCACCTCCATGAATTCGACGTGCCGCCGCTCCGACGCCGCCGACATCTCGTCCAGGAGGCGCACCTCCTGGGCGACGTCCGAGTCCGGACTGGAGGGCGCCTCCACCCTCTGGCCAGAAGGCTGGCGTGCCACCGGAGCCTTGCTGCGTGCGGCCACGCCACTGGGACCAGGTTCTGCCCTCCCCTCCACCGCCTCCCCCCTCTGGGCAGAAGGCTGGCGTGCCGCCGGAGCCTTGCCGCGTGCGTCCATGCCACTGGGACCAGGTTCGGGGCTCCCCTCCCCCGCCTCCCCCTGGCTCTCCGGCACGCCAGACGTCTCCCCTTCATTGCCATCTCCTGGAGCGGAGGAGGGTTCCCCCGAGGTGGCGCCTTCCTGCTGCTCCTCGACGTCCTCCTCCTCCGAGGGCCTAGCTGTCTGGGCTTCAGGGAGCACCTCCTCCTCACCAGCTGAAAGCAGGAAGGCACAAGTGTAGCTTTAGAGTGAGGACAGGCCGACAGCGAGGGAGGCCGCACTGGTGCATTATGCGCATTTTTCGGCCAGTGGGGAAGGATGTAGATCTGATGCGCGAGGGCAAGGAGAGAGGTGCACCCGGTCCTGTCCTTACCAGTGGGTTCCAGTATAGGGTCGGCATCGCCGAGCGCCACAGGCCCAATCACCGGGTGACGCAGGAGTCGGGCCACCCTCTCTTCCAGAACCGTTAGCTCCTGGTAATCGCGAGGGCCTCCACCAGTGACACGCAGGCTCCTGGCATTCCTCGCCAGCTTGGCCTGCAAGAGAAAGGAGGGCGTCTAAGTACAGTGTGGTGCCCCGTTGTTGTGTGTGAGTCCTCCCATGGTGGAATAGCTTGCACAGTGTGGTGCCCTGTTGCTGTGTGTGAGGCCTCCCATGGTGGAATAGCTTGCACAGTGTGGTGCCCTGTTGCTGTGTGTGAGGCCTCCCATGGTGGAATAGCTTGCACAGTGTGGTGCCCTGTTGCTGTGTGTGAGGCCTCCCACGGTGGAATAGCTTGCACAGTGTGGTGCCCTGTTGCTGTGTGTGAGGCCTCCCATGGTGGAATAGCTTGCACAGTGTGATAAGTGCAGAAAGAGCTATTGATTAACATGCAAGTGCCATTGCAGCGGCAGGAGGGCTGGGCATTAGACCTTTGATGTCCCTTTGGCCCTAATGGGAGGTGCACATGCAAGGATGAGGGGGACACTGGAAAGGGTACTCACCTTGACCAGCCGACAAAGGTCATTGTATTTCTTGCGGCACTGGTCCGCACTCCTGGGAACATCGGAGTTGGAGGAGACCCTCCGGGCAATTTTGGTCCACGCCTCCCTGAATTGGCTCCTGGGAGCCTTCCTGCCACTAGCCGGGCACACGACCCGTCTTCTCTTGCGTACCCCATGAAGGAGCACACCCAGCGCATGCTCAGAGAACCGCTGGGCTCTTTCACGGGCCCTCTCCATGACCTCCAGGCGTTGATTTGGTACACAACCAGTCCTGAGGCCTAGTTGCAGGGCTACAGCATGCAGGGCGTGGCTGCAGTCAAAGTTGACCCTTCCCCCTTTAAGAGCTGGCCGGCGTCAGGGTGTCTGCTGACACTCAGCACATGATCGCACCTGCACTGCGCCCGGAATCGGCGTTATCAGGCCGCATCGCCGGATTAGCGCCTGAACACAGGGTTCCAACGCCTTTTGCAGCGCTCGGCCAAAAAGTTGGCCAAATCTACTGAATTTCGGCGAGCTCGCCTGCACTTTCCGAGCGCCCGACTTTAGCGCCGCAATAGCGTCCGAACTGAATTTCTAGGCCATATATTTCTATGTGTGTCGATTGGGCGTTGCACACCAATTGACGTCACGCTCTTGGTAATTAAAATACTTGCGGCGAGCGCAGGCAACGTCAGCGCTGCCGACCTGCCCAATATGGCAGCTGCTACGTTCTGCGCCGGAAACGGGCGGAAGTGAGGTTGCCGCCATTTTTTTTTCAAAATTGGCCTTAATGGCTGAAGGAAAGGTTCGAATTTCTAGGCCACTGTTCCATTCTCTGCTTTTTCCAAGTCCTAAACATGAGCTAAAGGGAACTGCATACTTCACAGAAAGAACTGTTGTACCAAAATCTTCCCAGTTGTAGGGGGTTTTGGTTTTGGGTTTGTGTCTGGCCAGTCAGTCGTGTCTGAGCTGCTCCAGCCCCGTGCGGTTCGAATTGCTTCCCCTTTGGTCCTCACCACCGGACTTATTTACAAGTAGCGATATAGACAAATGAGACCAGTGGTTTGGTACAAAGAAAACCAATGTTTATTAAAAATAGAGAAACAATTACTATACAGAGAAAAATCACTATGGATGCAACACAATTACACTTAACGGGGGAGGAGAAACAGACACATCGAGGGAAAATGACTAAAATGACACTTTAGCAATTCCCCTTAACTCCCACATTTTACACCTATCTAGATTGTCTTGTAATGGGCCAGAAAGTTGATGCTCACCAGCCTAGGATGTTGAAATGCCTGCTCTGTGCCCTGTTGCCTGCTGATGTTTTAGGTTTTCACCGCCCCAAAGCAGAGATACCCCAGTAATTCAAACATAACTGCGGGTATCCTACTTCCCTGGACGGGCTCTTCGTCAACGATCCTCTCGCTGGGTTGATGATACGGCAGGGCACCGGAGGTGAGGCGGGAGAGAGAGAGAGATGACTTCCCGAGGGACTATTTATATCCTTCCCGGTAGCCCTTATCTCCCGCCAGATCAGCTCATTTCTTTTGTCTGATCTGGACATGTTAAAACTCATACAAAAGGTACCGATCTGGGCCCATCGACCTGGATGGCCAGTTAATTGGTTTTAAACATCTCATCAGTGTTCCCCTTTGTCCAACGGGTTTCATGATGGGGCCATTCCAGTCTGAATGCCCCGTTGATCGTTTGTAAACAGTGTCGATGTTCTCTAACGAAGGTCTGAAATGCAGCTAAGCTTGTCACATTACATATTGAATAGGCCTTGCCTGCTCTTGATTGTTTGCGTAAACAACCTTTATGGGTTTTAATCAGAGGCCTGAATGCCACTGGGTTTGCTTCTCATGCATAAATGCAGAAGGTCTGTCTGCATTCGAGTTTCTGGACAGTTCCTTCTTTGTTAGTCCAAACTGAAACTTACAGGCTTCGGCCATGAGGCTGACCGCAGCCATCTTGTTGAGCCCTGGATTCCAAACTCAGTCCAACCAGGGCTTCTTTAATAAACCAAAAGTAAATCTTCGGGGGAGACATGAAATTTGCGAATCCTTTCACAGTGCTTAACCTGAGTGGAAGGCACCATTTCACCTTTTCAAAGTGTTTAATTGGTTTCCAGACAGAGCTTTTGAAGTTTTCTGACTGCAGGCTGTGCTATCTATTGATCTGAAACAATTTCTTCTTATCCTTTATGAAAAAAAGGGCCAAAAACAAGTGTAGAACATTCTGATAAACTGTAAGGAAATGCAGTACAGTATAGTTCATATGCAAGTTTATGCTCCCAGTTCTCTACAAAATTAATTTGCAACTTGGCTTGTCAGGGCAGACATCACAAAGAAGGGAAACACTTTCCCAGTAGGAGAAAGTACCAACCGGAGCCATTTTCATGCACTTCCTGGTAGCTGGTTACACAGTGGCCCGGATTTTACTCTCAGCGGCGAAGGAACAGCGCTCGCCGAACACCACGCTGAAAACTACCCACAGACCTTTCACGGGCTTGTCAGCGGAGATTTTCTCTAATCCGGCGTCTTTTCCAGCGCGGCACCCTCTACAGGGGATCTGTGGCATCTGTGAACAGGGTAAGCAACAGCGAGGCTCTTCAACCAATCAGCTTGAAGTATCCTCACTGAACCACGCAAGCCTGAATTTTAATCGGGAGGTGGGTTGGGGGGACAGGGGTGCTTGGTCGCGAGCGGGAAACCCAGAAGAACGGCGGGGCCAGATTGCGTTGGAAATCTCTGTTTGCCGCCTGCAGCCAGCCAGATGGAGAGGCTGGCTGGCTGCGGGTGGGTTGGCCTGTGGCACCAAGCCGCAGAGAGGAGGTAGCGAGGGATCGCGTGGGAGCCGGGGAGTGGTTGGCAGGACTGGGTGAGCATCAGAGAGCCGGAGGAGCGGCCTGGGGGTGGCAGGGGGGAGGGTGATCATCAGAGAGCCTGAGGAGTGGGGGTGGGAGGGGGGCGGGGGGGAGGGTGATCATCAGAGAGCCTGAGGAGCGGGGGGGGTGGTGATAGAGATGGGTGAGCATCGGAGGGCCTGAGGAGCCGGGGGCAGGCGGGGATGGGTTGGGGCAAAGTAGGGCCGGGTAATCATCGGAGGTCCGGGAGCACTGATCGGGGCAGATTGGGGGGCCAGAGGAGCATGGGGGTAGGGCTTATGGGGCTTGTTGGAGGCCTGGGGTGGGGGGGGGTCAGAGGCCTCTTGTGGGGGGGGGTTCCAATTGCAGTGATGGGTGAAGCAAGGACCCTGGATCCAGGAGGTAAGTAAAAGCACTTACCTCCTGGATCCAGCAGTCCTCGCCTTACATTAGCTGGCGGGTTTCACGAGGCCTGCAAAACCCGACCAGCTACAGTTAAATTTAAAATTGAGATTAAAGCAGAGACATCCAACCTCATAATATTTGAATGGCAGATCCGCATCCTGGGAGAGGCTTGGCTGCCCGTCCCTGTCCCGCCTCCGTTAAAACCAGAACTGGGCGGGTTGGAGGCGGGTTGGGGTCAGGATTCAGACTTTCAACAACTTAACTTCCCATCCGACTTCAACTTACTTTTTTTGGGGGTTAAAATCCGCTCTCCCCCCGCATCCCGTGCAAAGTCCAAACCAGGAAGTATAAAGCAGAAAATAAAAATTAGATTTAAATGATGTAAGAAAAGAAAGAAAGACTTGCATTTATATAGCGCCTTTCATGACCTCTGGGCATCCCAATGTGCTTTACAGCCAATGAAGTACAATGATTTACCGAAAGTGAACAGATGGGATTAAGGGAGAGAGAGATAAAAGAGACTGACAGAAAAAGAAAAAAAAAAGATTTATTTTAAATTTTATTTGTTTTTTAAATCTCTTAACACTAATTTTCTTCTGAGGGAATGAGACTCCACATTTGTAAAATTAATTTTTCATTGCCAGAGAGGTTGTCCAGTAATTATAGAATCATAGAATGGTTACAGCACAGAAGGAGGCCATTCGGCCCGTCGAGCCTGTGCTGGCTCTCTGCAAGAGCGCTTCAGCTAGTCCCACTTCCCCACCCTTTCCCCGTAGCCCTACAAAGTTTTTCCCCTCAGGTACTTATCCAATTCCCTTTTGAAAGCCACGATTAAGTTTGCCTGCACCAGCCTTTCAGGCAGTGCATTCCAGATCCTAACCATTCAATGCGTAACAAAGTTTTTCCTCATCTCGCCTTTGGTTCTTATACCAATCACCTTAAATCTGTCTCCTCTGGTTCTCGACCCTTCCGCCAATGGGAACAGTTTCTCTCTATCTACTCTGTCTAGACCCCTCATGATTTTGAACACCTCTATCAGATCTCCTCTCACCCTTCTCTGCTCTAAGGAGAACAACCCCAGCTTCTCCAGTCTATCCATGTAACTGAAGTCCCTCATCCCTGGAGCCATTCTCGTAAATCTTTTCTGCACCTTCTCTAAGTCCTTCACATCCAAAGTGCTGTGCCCAGCCTGTCTATGTCCTCTTGAAGTCTATCACTATCCTCCTCACTGTTCACTATACCTCCATTTTTTGTGTCATAACATCTCTTAGCATGCCATTAAAAACTCACTTTCACATGAATGCACCAGCCCTAACTTTTTCAGCAGTTTTTAGTGTGGAAGTAATGAGCAAGTGCAGCAAGTTCTCGCTGTTGCAGTCATTTCAGTGCCGAGTCTATGGGCGAGGACTACAACAGCGCACTCCGTGGAGGAGCGGGGTATCTCTGTAACAGCAACTTCTGGATTTCCATGTTTAACTGCGCATGTGCATACTCCGGAAGTTGCTGTCAGATTTCTTTCATTATAACGGTGAGCGCTGATACCCTCGCCGTTACTCTCATCGCAAAATCCGGGCCAATGACATTTACTGAGGCCTGCAGTTCATCTTCTCACTTTCTTCTCTAAGTGTACATGCCAATGACACTCAGAACAGCTGTTTAAGCTCTGCAAACAATTTGACAACTCAAAATTGTTCCTGAATATAAGTCACGGGAAAACAAGTAATTACACTGAAAGTGCAATGGAACATGGACTTGTAACTTAAGCTGCAAGTATACTCCATATCCCTCCGCTTCTATTGGGGGAAGAAGTACATGAAATACTCTAATAGACAGCAGGGTTTTTTAATGAAGAGGATAAAATCCCAGTGATAGAAGGGAAATGAAAAATAATTCAAGGAGAGGAACTTATTGGATTCAATATAAATTTTAATATTGGTAATGGAGCAAACAATGGGATTTAGGATAGTTAAATCTCCAGGACCTGATGGTTTCCACCCAGGGTATTAAAAGAAATAGGGGAGAAAATTGCAGAGTCAGAATCTTGTATCAAGCTTAATTTGATACAAATTCAGCAAGTTGCGTTGGTTGTCTGGAAAGCTAATGAGACTGTTTGAATTGCTCAATTATGATATAAGTAGGGAAAAAGTACGAGAGAAACTAATGGGACTAAAAGCCGACAAATCCCCTGGACCTGACGGCCTACATCCTAGAGTTCTAAAAGAGGTGGCTGAAGAGATAGTGGATGCATTGGTTTAGATCTTCTAAAATTCCCTAGTTTCTAGAATGTTCCCAGCGGATTGGAAGGTCGTAAATGTAACACCGCTATTCAAGAAAGGAGGGGGAAAAAAACAGGGAACTACAGGCCAGTTAGCCTGACATCAGTCATCGGGAAAATGCTGGAATCCATTATTAAGGAAGTGGTAACAGGGCACTTAGAAAATCATAAGATGATTAGGCAGAATCAGCATGGTTTTATGAAAGGGAAATCGTGTTTGATAAATTTATTTGAGTTTTTTGAGAATGTAACTAGCAGGATAGATAAAGGGGAACCAGTGGATGTAGTATATTTGGATTTCCAAAAGGCATTCGATAAGGTGCCACATAAAAGATTATTACACAAGATTAGGGCTCATGGGGTTGGGGGTTGTCTCATAGCATGGATAGAGGATTGGTTAACAGACAGAAAACAGAGAGTAGGGATAAACGGATCTTTTTCAGGTTGGCAGGCTGTAACTAGTGGGGTGCCGCAAGTGTTGGGGCCTCAGTTATTTACAATCTATATTAATGACCTAGATGAAGGGACCGAGTGTAATATATCCAAGTTTGCTGATGAAACAAAGCTAGGTGGGACAGTAAGCTGTGAGGAGAACACAGAATCTGCAAAGCAATAAAGATAGACTAAATGAGTGGACAGTAAGTTAGCAGATGGACTATAATGTAGGGAAATGGTATTCACTTTGGTCGGAAGAATAAAAAAACAGAATGGCCTAGAAATTCGGTATCGCCGCGCCAGGTCTTTAGTGCCCGAAATTTTGCGCTCGCCCGGATTCCCGTAGCGCCCGCCTGAAATTCAGTTGCGCCGCCCCAAGACGGAGGCGGGCGCTATTGCAGGGTTTGGCCGCCTCGTTTGGGGCGAAGAATGTCAGTTTCAGGCGTCCAGCTGCCGCTGCGGCACCCGATGCGGTGCGGCAGGCTGGGGTACTGCAGGCCTCCTCCTTCTCTTAAGGAGGAGCTGCCTGCAGCCGTGAGATCGCCGCTGGATTCCCCCGGCAAATGAGCCCGGCACCACGGAGAAGTGCCGGGCTCGCGGGAGTCACACACCAATGCCGCGGGGGGGTGGTGCAGGAGTTCGGGGAGGGAGGTGCGGCCAGGCGGCCGCCGGGAAAGCGGCCGGCCGCCCCTCCACCTTTATGCGCCGGCCTCTCCGAGCTGCAAGGCACCGTTTTGCAAACGCTGTTTGCGGCCGCGACGAGCGAGGCGGCCGCAACTAAATTTGGCCATCGGGACGGATTACCGTTGGAACCGGGGCGCTGCACACACCGATGACGTCATCGGTGCCGGCGCAGCGCTACCAGCTAACGCCGATGTTAGGGACCAACTGAATTTCGGGCGCTAAAAAACTTCCGGCGCAAACCACTTTATAGCCAATAAGTGGGCGCAAACGCGACTGAATTAAATGGTGAGAAACTTTCAAATGTTGGTGTTCAGAGAGATTTGGGTGTCCTCGTGCAAGAAACACAGAAAGCTAGCATGCAGGTACAGCAAGCAATAAGGAAGGCAAATGGCATGTTGGCCTTTATTGCAAGGGGGTTGGAGTATAAGAGTAAGGAAGTCTTGCTACAATTGTACAGGGCATTGGTGAGACCACACCTGGAGTACTGTGCACAGTTTTGGTCTCTTAATCTAAGGAAGGATATACTTGCCTTGGAGGCGGTGCAACAAAGGTTCACTAGATTGATTCCTGGGATGAGAGGACTGTTCTATGATGAGAGATTGTGTAGAATGGGCCTATACTATCTGGAGTTTAGAACAATGGGAGGTGATCTCATTGAAACTTACAAGATTTTGAAGGGGATTGACGGCAGATTCTGAGAGGTTGTTTCCCCTGGCCGGGATGTCTATAACTCGGGGGCATTGTCTCAGGATAAGGGGTAGGCCATTTAAGACTGAGATGAGGAGGAATTTCTTTACTCAGAGGGTTGTGAATCTTTGGAATTCTCTGCCCCAGAGAGCTGTGCATGCTGAGTCTTTGAGTATATTTAAGGCTGAGATCGAAAGATTTTTGGACTCTAGGGGAATCGAGGGATATGGAGATCGGGCGGGAAAGTGGAGTTGAGGTCGATGATCAGCCATGATCTTATTGAATGGCGGAGCAGGCTCGAGGGGCCATATGGCCGACTCCTGCTCTTATTTCTTATGTTCTTATGTGTCCGACAACAAGTTAATTTTGAATGCGGTCGACAGTTATTCAAATCCAGGAAGTTCTGGTAACTGCTTTCGAGGATATTCTCCACATTATCCGTTTGGAACTTCATACTTCAGACTAGCACAGATGCTGCAGTAATAAGAAATACAACAAAGAAAAGAAGCACTGCATTAATAAGTTATGTACAAAAATTACTTGCATTTAGGTTGCAACCTTTTATTGTTTTCCTTTCAAGGAAATTTCAAGGAAAGAAATTATTCCACATATATAATGTTCCCCTGATTTTAATAAATGTTATCTCTTTAGAGCCACTTCCATTTCCTTTCTGCTTTATTACAACACACAAGTGATTTTCTATTCAAACTGTAAGCATTATATGAGCTGGTTGGGGTGGCTGATACCCATTACCCAATGTGAATATAATTGTGGAAGGGAAATTAATCTAGGGATCAAGGATAATTACTACCAATTTGCGGATAGATTATATTTGCACTTGTACAGTAGCAATATGAAAATGATGCCAAGTCAGCTGGAGCAAGTTTAAGATTGTTTTTATAATGTTTACAATAACTTACAGTTATATAGCACATCTAATGTAGGAAAATGTCCAAAGATGCTTCACAAGAGCGTAATCTAGTCTGTCCAGTCCTGTCAGAATTTTATAAGTTTCAATGAGATCCCCTCTCATTCTTCTAAACTCCAGCGAGTACAAGCCCAATCAATCCAATCTCTCCTCATACGTCATTCCTGCCATCCCAGGTATCAGCCTGGTGAATCTTCGCTGAACTCTCTCCATGGCAAGAACACCCTTCCTCAGATAAGGCGACCAAAACTGCACACAATACTCAAGATGTGGTCTCACCAAGGCCCTGTACAACTGCAGCAAGACACCCTTGTTCCTGTACTCAAACCCTCTCGCTACGAAGGCCAACATACCATTTGCCTTCTTAACCGCCTGCTGCACCTGCATGCTTACCTTCAGCGACTGGTGCAAAAGGACACCCAGGTCTCGTTGCACTTCCCCTTCGCCCAATCTATTGCCATTCAGATAATAATCTGCCTTCCTGTTTTTGCCACCAAAGTGGATAACCTCACATTTATCCACGTTATATTGCATCTGCCATGCTTCTGCCCAATCACCCAACCTGTCCAAATCATCCTGGAGTTTCTCGGCATCCTCCTCACAGCACACACGCCCACCCAGCTTTGTGTCGTCTGCAAATTTGGAGATATTACATCTAGTTCCCTTGTCTAGATCATTAATATATATTGTGAATAGCTGGGGTCCAAGGACCGATCCCTGCGGTACCCCACTCGTCACTGCCTGCCACTCAGAAAAAGACCCGTTTATTCCAACTCTTTGCTTTCTGTCTGCCAACCAGTTCTCTATCCAAGTCAGTACCTTGCCCCCAATCCCATGTGCCTTAACTTTACACGCTAATCTCTTATGTGGGACCTTATCGAAAGCCTTCTGAAAGTCCAAATACACCACATCCACTGGTTCTCCCTTATCTATTTTACCAGTTACATCCACAAAAAATTCCAGTAAATTAGTCAAGCACGATTTACCCTTTGTAAATCCATGTTGACTTCATCCGATCCTGTCACTGTTTTCCAAGTGCTCTGCTATTACATCTTTTATAATGGACTCTAGCATTTTCCCCACTACCGATGTCAGGCTTACCGGTCTGTAATTCCCCGTTTTCTCTCTACCACCTTTTTTGAATAGTGGGGTAACATTAGCTACCCTCCAATCCATGGGTACTGTTCCAGATTTTGGAAGGTGATCAGCAATGCATCTATTATTTGTAGGGCCACTTCCTTAAGTACCCTAGGATATAGATTATCAGGCCCTGGGGATTTATCGGCCTTCACTCCCATCAATTTCCTTAACACCATTTCCCTACAAATACTGATTTCTTTCAGTTCCTCCCTTTCATCAGACCCTATGTTCCCTGACATCTCTGGGAGGTTATTTGTGTCCTCCTTTGTGAAGACAGAACCAAAATATATAATTAATTGGCCTGCCATTTCTTTGTTCCCCATTATAAATTCCCCTGATTCTGACTGCAAGGGACCTACGCTTGACTTCACCAATCTTTTTCTCTTCACATATCTATAAAAGCTTTTACAGTCAGTTTTTATGTTCCCTGAAAGCTTACTCTCATATTCTATTTTCCCCTTCTTAATTAATCCCTTTGTCCTCCTTTGTTGAATCCTAAACTGCTCCCAATCCTCAGGTTTACTGCTTTTTCTGGCCAATTTATATGTGCTCTCCTTGGATCTTATGTTATCCCTAAATTCCCTTGTTAGCCACGGCTGAGTCACCTTTTTTGTTTTATTTTTATGCCAAACTGGGATGAACAAATTCTGTAGTTCATCCATGTGGTCTTTGAATGTTTGCCATTGCCTAGCCACCGTGAACCCTTTGAGTGACATTCCCCAATCAATCCTACCCAACACGCGCCTCAGACCATCATAGTTTCCTTTATTTAAATTCAGGACCCTAGTCTCTGAGTCAACAACTTCATTCTCCAACTTAATGAAGAATTCGATCATATTATGATCGCTCCGACCCAAGGGGCCTCGTACAACAAGATTGTTAATTAATCCTTTCTCATTACATAATACCCAGTCTAAGATGGCCTGATCTCTGGTTGGTTCTTCGACATATTGGTCCAGGAAACCATCCCGTAAACACTCCAGGAATTCCTCCTCCACAATATTGTTACTAATTTGGTTAGCCCAATTTATATGTAGATTAAAGTCACCCATGATGACTGCTGTGCCCTTATTGCACGCTTCTCTAATTTCCCTTTTAATGCCATCCCCAACCTCCGCATTACTGTTTGGAGGTCTATATACCACTCCCACTATCGTTTTCTGCCCCTTGGTATTTCTCAGTTCTACCCATACAGATTCCACTTCATCAGAGCTAATATCCTTCCTTACAATTGTGTTAATCCATTCTTTAACCAGCAATGCTACCCCACCTCTCTTTCCTTTTTGCCTATCTTTCCTGAATATTGAATACCCCTGGATGTTGAGTTCCCAGCCTTGGCCACCCTGGAGCCATGTTTCCGTAATCCCAATCAAATCATAATCGTTTACCTCTATTTGCGCAGGTAATTCTTTCACCTCATTACGAATGCTACTCGCATTAAGACACAAAGCCTTCAGGCTTGTTTTTTTAACGCTCTTAGACCTATTAGAATTATTATTTACTGTGGCCATGTTTGATTTAAACTGTTGATTTCTCTGACTGCCACTTTTGTTTTTCTCCTTCCTATCTTTTTCCTTTATCCTTGTTTCCCTTTCCTCTGTCCCCCTGTTCAGGTTCCCAACCCCCTGCCATTTTAGTTTAAACCCTCCCCCAGAGCACTAGCAAACACTCCCCCTAGGACATTGGTCCCGGCCCTGCCCAGGTGCAAACCGTCCGGTTTGAACTGGTCCCACCTCCCCAGAACCGGTTCCAATGTCCCAGGAATTTGAATCTCTCCCCCTCACACCAATCCTCTAGCCACGTATTCATCTGAAATATCCTTCTATTTCTACTCTGACTAGCACGTGGCACTGGTAGCAATCCTGAGATTACTACCTTTGAGGTCCTATTTTTTAAATTTACCTCCTAACTCCCTATATTCAGCTTTTAGGACCTCATCCCATTTTTTACCTATATCATTGGTACCTATTTGCACCACGACAACTGGCTGTTCACCCTCCCCTTCCAAAATGTTCTGCAGCCGCTCTGAGACATCCTTGACCCTTGCACCAGGGAGGCAACACACCATTCTGAAGTCTTGTTTGCGGCCGCAGAAACGCCTATCTATTCCCCTTACAATAGAATCACCTATCACTATAGCTCTCCCACTCTTTTTCCTCCCATCCTATGCAGCAGAACCACCCCTGGTGCCAGGAAGTTGGCTGCTGCTGCCTTCCTCTGATAAGCCATCCCCCCCAACAGTACTCAAATTGGTGTATCTGTTTGAGAGGTGGATGTCCACAGGGGATCCCTGCACTACCTGCCTGCGCCTAGTACTCTGTCTGTTGGTCACCCCTTCCCTTTCTGCCTGTCCAACCGTTGCCTGCTGTGTGACCAACTGATTAAACGTGCTATTCACGACGTCCTCAGCATTGCGAATGGTCCAGTGTATATCCAATCGCCACTCCAGTGCCGCAATGCGGTCTGCCAGTAGCTGCAGCTGGATACACTTCCTGCACACATGGTTGTCAGGGACACAGGAAGTGTCCCTGAGTTCCCACAGATCGCAGGAGGAGCATACCATGGCACCGGGCTGTCCTGCCATGACTTACCCTTTAGTTAATTGCAATTAAATAAAATCAAATCAATCCCACCAATTACACTACAGTTAAATGGTATATTTAAGGGCCCTGGTTTTACAAACAGTCCCCAGTATACCAGAGAGAGCTTAGAAAGTATAAACCACAGAGGTAAAGTTTAAAAAAGAGAGAAATACTCACCAACCAATCACTTACCTGCTTTCTGGTGACATCACACTTCGATTCCTTTTTACTTCTCCCTCTCTGTGAGATTGGAGATTAGTAAACCTACCTGGTCTCTTGGAGCCTTTTATAGCCCCGCTGCCACCACTGAGATTCCCGCCGACGCTGTAAGGCCTACCTGGTCTCTTGGAGCCTTTTATAGCCCCGCTGGCGCTGCTGAAATTCCCGCCGACGCACTGAGGCCTACCTGGTCTCTTGGAGCCTTTTATAGCCCCGCTGTCGCCGCTGAAATTCCCGCTGATGCACTGAGGCCTACCTGGTCCCTTGGAGCCTTTTATAGCCCCGCTGCCACTGCTGAAATTCCCGCCGACGCACTGAGGCCTACCTGGTCTCTTGGAGCCTTTTATAGCCCCGCTGAGTTTCCCACCGATGCTGTGAGGCCTACCTGGTCTCTTGGAGCCTTTTATAGCCCCGCTGCCACCGCTGAGTTTCCCGCCGACGCTGTGAGGCCTACCTGGTCTCTGGAAGCCTTTTGTAGCCCCGCTGCCGCCGCTGAGTTTCCCGCCGATGCTTCTTATAGAATCATAGAATAGTACAACACAGAAGGAGACCATTCGGCCCATCGAATCTGCGCCGACTCTTTCGAAGAGCAATCCCATTAGTCCCACTCCCCGGCTCTTTCCCCATATCCCTGCAATTTCTTTTCTCCTTCAAGTATTTATATAATTCCCTTTTGAAGGCTACTATTGAATCTGTTTCCACCATCCTATCAGGCAGTGCATTCCAAATCCTAACAACTCATTGCGTAAAAAAATAATTTCTTCCCAATTATTTCTAAATATATTATATCCTGTAATATTTAGCTGACAATCCTTGGTGCATTGAGATCTTCTAACTTCGACTGGAGTAGGCAGACAGGCTTTGGTTATAATGTATTTTCAGAAGAATGTGCGAGCCGAGGGAGATAAAACTTGAAATAATGGTAGGCCAAAGTGAAGCTGTGGGAGATGATTCTTTACCAAGATAGTCAAGGTTAGTTTTTTCAAAGAAAAGGAAACCTGAAAGATTATTTTTTCTTTAAGAGAACTAGCATTTGTACCACTGAGATAGAAAAGTTGGCAGGTGTCATAGTTTACAAGAGTCAGCTTTGACAAAGAACACAGTAACAATTGTACAAGTGGGTCTACTAACTGTTACATAAGGAATTTATTTCCTCGGCGGGGGGGGGGGGGGGAGTCTGGGTTCAAGGCCCTCAGAAAACTTTGAATGTTCACACTTTGTAGCATTTTGGAAGAGATATTCTATATACCTGTAAATATAAATTATTAGAACCAGTAGGTGATATCACTTGTTAACGTTCCTTACGAAGTTTTCAATGTCACTTGTGTCCGCACACATTTGTTATAGCCTGTGATCCCTGAAGGTGGCGCTGTAGGGTTTTCCCATTTAGAGCAGTCCCCTCTTTGTCACGTTTTTTCAGTCACAAAGGCCTGTGACTGTGCAATTGCTTATTTAAAAGCTTGTAGTTCCAGCTCTGGCCACCAGGTAGCTTGGCTGCAGTTTCCTTTCTGAAATTTCTGTCCTTCAGCCATCTTGGTAAGATGTATAAACGATAAATATCAAGTGTATTTAAGGTTTTAAGTATTTTGAAGCGCCTTATTATTTTTAATTATCTTTGTTTCCCAACAGACAAGTCCTGACCTGAAATTGAAGTCACTTGATCCACGTACATGATATTCTGCCACCTAGATTTTTCCTCACTCAGCTGCCTACCTCTTCTTCCCTCGGTCCTACTTTCCCCCAACTAGTATCTAGCACAACATCTTGATATTTATCTGTGCGTTTCCCCTTAATTATACATTGATTTAGAATCTGGTCTGTGCTACTGGCTCTGTTTCACAGTCCTAACGACCTTGCTGCAAAATTTCCTGACCCCACAATGAGGTGCCTGCAACCGTGCCTGACCTGCGATACTTTCCCCACCTACATCTCATACTCAAGGTTCCTCTTATAGAAGTAAGTGTCCCTAGCTAGTAAATTCACTCACCTTCCGATTAGGCACTTTACAGCCTTCCGGACTCAATATCGAGTTCAACAATTTCAGATCATAACCTTGGCCCCTATTACACTTTTACTTATTTTTTATCCACACCTTTGTTTTGGCCCTTTCCCCCCCCCCTTTTTCTCTCTCCCACATGGCAGCTGTCTCCCATTCTGCCAGTGCATTTCACACCTAATCTAGAGCTGTCTTTTGTCTCCACTAGTCCTATCACCATCTCGCCTCGTTTTGAATACCTCTTAATGTCTCTTCACTTCTCTTTTGTTCTCTCCCAGCCCGGCCTTTTAATCTATTTCATTTCCTGTGCTTTTCCAGTCTTGACAAAGGGTTTGCCCCGAAGCGTTGACTCTATTTTCTCTCCACGGATGTTGCCTGGCCTGCTGAGTTTTTCCAGCATTTTCTGTTGTTATTTCGTAAATTCACTACTTGTGTATTGTAGCTTTCCATCCCATGTGCTATGGAAATTGTTTTTTTTAATTTGTTCTCAGGTAATGCGAAATCCTGGCAAGGCTGCGTATATTGGCCATCTCTAGTTGCCCTAAGAACCGCTGAAGTACTTATAGTGATGGTGGCCCCACAATGGTGTTAGATAGGGAATTCCCCTCTTCTATCATTCACCATTCCTTTTTCTCAGCTCTGGTGCTGCCCTTAAAATGGAGGGAAAGTCATTGATGAAGCAGCTGAAGATGGTTGCACTGAGGATGTTTCCCTGAGGAACTCCTGCAGTGCTACCCTTGGGCTGTGATGATTGACGTCTAACAATCACAACCACCATCCTTTGTTTGTCTCCAGTCACTGGAGGGTATTCCTTTGACCACCCCCATTGACCTCAGCATTGCCAGAGCTCCTTTTTGCCATACTCGATCTAAAACACAAGAGAAATTTAGTACTTTAAAACAAAAGAGCATTGCAAATCTCAGCCCAGAGTAACAAGCTCACACAATAATTGCGACACAGTTTCAACTGCAAATCTCCATTGCTTTCCTCTTTTTAGGCTATGTTTCCTTGATGATCCACTCAGTAAAACTCAATGCTCCCCCCACAGATGAGCATGTCTTCCAGAATGTTTTATCCCCATTGTGAAGAACTTTGCATTTCTCCACATTTAATTTCCTCTGCCTTCTGTCTGCCAAGTATATTCAAACTCTCCTGTAGCTTATTCTCTTCAGCTTTGCAATCTACTACCTTCATTAGCTTTGTGTCATCTACAAATTTAAGCATGGAGCTTGTGACTTTGAGTGCATTTACGCACACATTAAACAAAAGGAGATCCCAAAACGGACCACCTGTGGGACCACACGTAACATTCTCCCCGTCTAATGACAGTACATAGACCACCATCTTCTGGACAACAGTCATATCCAGTGTAAAATATTTTGACTGATTTCTGCTATTTTTTATTTTCAGTACCAGCCTATCCAGAGGAACTGTATCAAAGCCCTTGCTGAATTCCAAATTCCTGTTGATTGCAAAAAAAAATCTCCTGCGGCCTCTGACCGTCTGTGAATAATAAAGGAAAAGATGGCAATTGTGCTTCTATTTTTTTGGTGGTCTCTTGGTTTAATGGAAGTCAAGTTTACATTCTAGTCAAGATGAATAAATTAAGATTTGAAGCATTTTTCTATTATGAATATAGTGATAAGTCAGATCCCGGAGGTCATTGTGATTGTTATGTACAATTCATGGGAAGTAGGGATTCGGCAATATACAAATAAATGCAACAATTCATCCAGTGTTGCCCAGGTATTTGCAGAGGAAGAGGAGGATGAGGAGGAGGTGTGACTGAATAATCCTCAAATTATTCTGAATTCACTATGACCTAGCTGTAATCTAGCATGTTTTGCTTTTTCTTCTGCTTTAAAATGTTTTTGTTAAATGTTCTATTTTTTTGCTCTCCCCCACCCCTACTCTGTTCAATGACCTACATTTTTGTATGTACTCTTTGTATACCATATCTTGATTCTGTTTCTCCTTTTGTACTCTGCATTTCTGCAATGATTCTCATTTGTTTCAGTTTCTATTTTCTCTCTTTTTTTCAACTTCATGCAAACCAACATCTATATGTGGATTTAAAAGCACCCTGTACTTTTACAGGTAGCTCTTTTATGCTGATACTCAAAGGAGAGTACAAGGCACGAGTACGATCACTGTTATTGCATGTGTGTTTTTGCTTACTTTATCTGTTAGACTCCTGTGATTTATCTTGTCCTAGGGATATTTACATCTTGCTCAGAGTACAAATAGTTATTCTGAAGCACCTAGTTTTCCACGTTACTGGAAAAATGCCTTGGGGAAGACAAACTATTTAAGTGAAAAGTAGGCATGGCATATATATGGTTTTTATGTTTCACACATAAAACAGTAAGGTATGCATTAGAATAGAGTATTTATAATCAGATATCCATGGCTTGTGTGCATGGTGAGTTAGTGATAAGATTTCCATGACAACCACATTGTGAATAAGATTGACTTTTTGGCAGGTTTATAATGTCAATTTTGATTATGCAACAGAAACACTTGACAGAATATGTTGCTTGAAAAAGGGATCTGTTTTAATATGTGAGCATAAAAGTAAACACTTGTTTGAAAAATGTCTTTACCCTTTGGCTTATTCCAGGGCCATGAGAAGCTGGAGAATAATTTTGATGACATCAAACACACCACTCTCAGTGAGCGAGGAGCACTTCGTGAAGCAATGAGGTAAGTCCAAGTCGCCATGGCAACAATAACCGACGTGGTAAAGAAAAAAAAAGTCATTCTTTATTATTGGGAGGAACAAATGAGTTCATTGCCACCATTCTGATCTTTTCTCTAAGGTATTAATTTGTCAGTAGAGTATCTTCCCTTGGGGCTGTGCTTAGGTTGCAAGGATGCAGCTAGTTCAGTTTGTGTGTGCAATCAGAATTTAAATAATGTTTTCACTTCAGCTCCCTGCCACCACAAGAAAAAAAGCCTTTTTTTTTGCAGGTCTTTTAACCACTTAAAGGAACTCAATCATTTTAGCCCAACTGCTGATTGGTATAATGACATTTTCTTCACCCCTGAGAATTCTTTATGTGCTTAGAAATATTCTCGTCTAAAGTAATTTTGAAGCAAATTTTATCAATTCCATTGCTCTGAATCTTAAATTTCATAAAAAGAGGATTATTCGCGTTTAAACTGCAACACGCCATTTTTATTAAACATATATACGTGTGGATGATATTGTAAGTCAAACACCAAAGTCATGAGTGATTTATAGGTCATTCAGTTATTTAGTGAAAGTGATATTCAGTGCTTTGATACAGAGGATGATAATCAGTCTATTGCCTCTTTCTTTTCTCTCATGATTTTGCTAAACTGCAGATATTGGTTTGAGACAGAAACCTGCTGAAACAATGCACAGCCTCCAGTGTGGAGTAATAATGACCACTTTGCATTATTCTCTTGTCAGGCAAGCAGAGGTCTGCACATATATAGAGTTTCAGGGATTCATGTACATATACTGCTTACATTTTAATGTTAGCTGAGGACCATGGGGACATTTAGCTCTTTGCCAACACTAAAAAAGTGTTTTTAAAGTTCTCTTTGCACCTCTAGCAATTATACTACAGCCAATGTAAAGCCAAAGCAGTGTGACATTACAGAACTTTTAAAATGCTCACACCACTTGTCCAAACACAATGCCGCAAAAGCCACATATGCTACCTATTTTTTTTATTGTTGATGCGACTCATTGCATTCACATAAAAATTATAGTATAATTGGATGCTAAGACTAATAATGCAGGTGAGTTGTGATATTTAAAAGCTCAGCCTAGACTTGTGTGACATTTTATAGCATCGCAAATAAATCTCTGTAAAATATTATGTTAATTTTATAAATACATGTGCAAATCATGTGTTAATATATGTAACTGTGTAAAAATTAAGATTTGGTTCACCATATTTTCGTGTTTTATTTTCATTTCAATTTGGCCCAAAATAGTAAATTTGTGCCTGATACTTTTAGCCTAATGGGGGTGAAATCCGACTTTGGCAGTAGTGCAAAATGGGCGATAGCGAATCAGCAGCTCGTTTTTACATGCCGCCCTGTCTTCAATGGGGGGGGTGATAATGGGGTGCTAACGACTTACCACCCGGGCACGTCAAGATGAACGGGGTCGAAAGTTAAAGGGGGGGTTGCCGAGGTAAGTACCTCAATTTCTGAAATGGTTTTTGGTCAATTTTTCTTTACTTCTCCTGAGCCGCGCTCGATCAGCCCCGGCGCTCTGCTGGAGTGCATGGGGCTGATCGAGCCGGATCGCAGCCACCGTCAGCGACCAGCTAACTGGTCCCAATGCAGAGCCTGCAGCGATGGCCCTTCCCTTTGAGGGAGGGAAGGAGCCTCGGATCGCGGCAGCGCTGCATGGCCCAGTGTGCAGTGCTGCACCACTACCACCCCGCCTGTGTCCTTTAGCACTCCAGGAAGGAAGTGGAGCACTTGGTTTAGCGCTGCACTTCCTTCCTGGAGTGCTAAACCCAATTTTGTGAAAGCTGGGAATCATTAGAGGGGATCTCATTGAAACTTATAAAATTCTAACAGGACTGGACAGACTAGATGCAGGAAGGATGTTCCCGATGGCCGGGGAGTCCAGAACCAGGGGTCACAGTCTAAGGATAAGGGGTAAGCCATTTAGGACCGAGATGAGGAGGAATTTCTTCACCCAGAGAGTGGTGAACCTGTGGAATTCTCTACCACAGAAGGCAGTTGAGGCCAATTCATTAAATATATTCAAGAAGGAGTTAGATGTATTTCTTAAGGCTAAAGGGATTAAGGGATATGGGGAGAAGGCAGGGACAGGGTACGGAGTTTGGATGATCAGCCATGATCTCATTGAATGGCGGAGCAGGCTCAAAGGGCCGAATGGCCTACTCCTGCTCCTATCTTCTATGTTTCTATGTTTTCTATGTTTATTAGTGCCTGGCAGTAAGTTTCCCAGCTTTCAGAAGTTACTGACCCCAAACAGGGCAATACTGAATTTCTCCTCCTTAGCATTGGGAAGAACATGTATCCTTAGACAACGTGGTGCTAAGTATTAATGTTCTAGTGCTCAGTCAGTGTGGTACTCCAATTTTGGTCTGGGTGTCCTGGACGTCCTGCAGAGATTAACTACAGGACGTATTTTAAATGTTTTCACCAGGTTTTCTGCCCGGCAGCCTGATTTTTCAAATTTTAACTTCTCACCGGTGCTTAGGGGTTAAAATTACCCCCCATGCATGCAGTTTTGGTTTCCATATTTAAGAAAAGATATACTTGCTCTCGAGGCGGTTCAGAGAAGGTTCACTCGGTTGATTCCAGAGATGAGGGGGTTGACGTATGAGGAAAGGTTGAATAGGTTGGGCCTCTACTCATTGGAGTTCAGAAGAATGAGAGGCGATCTTATCGAAACATATAAGATTGTGAGGGGGCTTGATCGGGTGGATGCGGTGAGGATGTTTCCACTGATGGGTGAGACTAGAACTAGGGGGCATAATCTTAGAATAAGGGGCTGCCCTTTGAAAACTGAGATGAGGAGAAACTTCTTCACTCAGAGGGTAGTAAATCTATGGAATTTGCTACCCCAGAGAGCTGTGGAAGCTGCAACATTAAATAGATTTAAAACGGAGATAGACAGTTTCCTAGCAGATAAGGGAATTAGGGGTTACGGGGAGAGGGCAGAGAAGTGGACGTGAGTCTAGGTTCGGATCAGCCATGATCCTATTGAATGGCGGAGCAGGCCCGAGGGGCCGTATGGCCTACTCCTGCTCCTACTTCTTATGTTCTTGTGATAATCTTTAGTTTACTAGACTCGTCCACTCTCTAACATTTGACTGCAGTTCCATATTCTTAAACGCATTATTAAATATATAGAATTTTGGTATTTTTGTCAATTATTTTCCCCCCACATTCACTGAAAGGAAGGGTCTTTGACCTGAAACGTTGACTCTGTTTCTCTCTCCACGGTTGTTGCCTGGCCTGCTGAGTTTTTCCAGCATTTTCTGCTGTTATTTCACTGAAAGGAAGTTGTATTGTGCTGCTGTCTATCCATTTATCCTTGAACAGTAACTAATCCTGTCACTTTTTTGTGTTTTGTTTTTTGAAAAAAAAGACTTTGACAGATTTTCATCGACTTTCACAGTGGTTCCACTAATAAGACATTGGCCCGTAATTTGCGGTCAGTGGCAATGCAACAGCGATCACCGCTGGTTTCAAAGAAAACTGCGCAGAGATCTTGCGATCTCTGTGGCGAAAACCTGGGGTTTCTCGACATGCAATTGATTGTAGTGCTGTGAAAAGGGGATTCCTAGCGTAGTGCAGAGTAACGTCATCAAGCTATCTAAGCAGCCAATCACATTGAAGAATTCTCAGAGAACAAACCAGGAAATGAAAAGCAGTAATAACAACAGAAAATGCTGGAAAAACTCAGCAGGCCAGGCAACATCCGTGGAGAGAGAAATAGAGTCAACGTTTTATTTCCAGCATCTGCAGTATTTTGCTATCATACAAATGAAAAGCAGTGATCGTCTGCGAAATAAAGATTGGGACATACATATGGGGTTAAGGTAGAAGCTGAAATATCATGAACAAACTTTAAAAAAAAAATTGTAATTTTATCATAATGGAGAAATTTGACATTCCACAATTATAAAACTTAGTTTTTCACGGCCAGAACTGTTGTTTAGCAGTCAATGGCCTAGAAATTCAGTGCCCTTAGCGCCGATTTTGCGGCGCTAGAGGGCCTAGCGCTGCAATTGGCGCCGGCGCCAAAATTGCCTGGGGCCCTTCCGCCGCGGTAGACCGGTAGCGCTGCGCCGGCACCGATGACGTCATCGGTGTGCGCAGCGTCCCGGTTGCCATGCCGACGGGCCCCAGCGCCGAAATTCAGTTGCGGCCGCGTCGCCCGTGGCAGCCGCAACTAAGACTCTGGCAACAGAGTCTTACATGACTTTGCGCCGGCGCATTAAAGGCACCGCGGCGGCCGGCCGCTTTCCCGCCGGCCACCTGGCCGCAGCTCCCTCCCCGGACTTCCCCCCCCCCCCACTAGAACAGAAGCAAGCCCGGCACTTGTCCGAGGTGCCGGGCTCATTTTTAAAAAGATTTTCGCGGGCCGCGGCCGGGTGCAGGCAGCTCCTCCTTAAGGGAAGGAGGAGGCCTGCACTTCCCGAACCTGCCGCACCGCAGCGGGCGCCGCAGCGCCGGAATAGCGCCGATATTCAGCGCGTAGCGCCAGTTTTCAGGCGCAAACAGCTCTCAGCAGCGCCGGCAGCCGTTTGGGCGCAGAATTGGTGAATTTTGGGCCCGACCAGCGCGACTTAGCTCCGGCACTAACTTCCGGCGCTAAAGCCCTGGCTGCGCCAAAACTCAATTTCTAGGCCATAATATTGTTAAAACCCCAGTTACACCTATCCCAACAAGGCTTAACATTTAATGGGGTATTTAACAGTGATATTAGCGCAGAAAAGCTCACGTTTTCGTCAGTTCCACTGATTTCACGGATTATCGGCTATGGAGGCGGGGCGGCGGGGGGGATGGCAGTGTCCACAGCGCAGCCTGTCTCGGTGCAGTGAATGACTAACCGCAACTTCAAGATTTTGGTGTTTAGATGCGCATGCGCTATATCCTGAATTTACGGTCAGTTTCAGAGGGGTAATGACAGCGAACGCTGACAGTTCGCCATCATTACCCACCGCAAAATCCGGAACACTAAGTCGGAATTGAACATAAAATGCTGCAAATACACAGCAAGTCCATCAGCATCTGAAGAGAAAAGAGAGATTTCAGGTGTACAGCAATGAAAACTGGAAGTAAGCCCATTACTGTAATAAGCCTGAGCAAGACGAAGGGCTGAGGGAAGAGAACAGGGGAAGTCGAGAATCAGGAAATGCTGTTTCCTGTCACAAAGAAATGTTAATGATTTTAATGTCCAGGCATTAAGTTGTTCAAAAAGCTGAAAAGCTATTGAAGCTTGTCGACGCAATGAAAAGGCATTAAAGGACAAAGGTGTGTCAACATTGTTAAGCAGCTAATAGAGGGAGACAAGGGAGGAGTCAGATAGCTGGTATTTGATTTAATCTGGATAGAGACACCTTCCATCATCCAATAGAGACCCCCCTTCTCGGCAAGTTTGATGATGATGACAGAGTTGTAATCCTGTTTTGTTCAGTCTTGTTACAGGGTTCACCTATCTTTCAATTTCCAGTTAAATCTGTCCTTTCTCTTTACTCATTCTGATGGGTCTACTGTGCATTTCCAGCATGTTTTTATTTCTTTTGGTCTTCACTTGCATCTTTTCCTTTTAGATTTGATCTGAAAGTAATCAAAACTGTTCACAAGGCTGTGAGAAGTGACGTCACTTAAATAATTTAAAAGTACTTCACACTGGGAGAAGATTTCCTCTGTTGGCTCTATGTCAAAATTGTAAATGTATTCCTTGTACGTGTATATAAAAGCAAAATACTGCAGATGCTGGAAATCTGAAATAAAAACAGAAAATGCTGGAAATACTCAGCAGATCAGGCAGCATCGGTGGACAGAGAAACAGAGCTAACGTTTCAGGTCGATGACCTTTCTCTGTTTCTCTCTCCACAAATGCTGCCTGACCTGCTGAGTATTTCCAGCATTTTCTGTTTTTATTCCTTGTACATGTGTTTAGAATTGTCCTGTACATAATGAACAGTGAGGAATTGTTCCCTATTGTACCCAAACCTCATTAAATGTCAGATATTGGGTTCTGTTTAAAATGAAATTGTTTTAACGCTTCTTTAGTGCATGCTTTGATTCACTTCTTTATTTGATTTTTTTTAATGTGCCTTTTACCAAGAAAATACCCATAATTTAAAAAATAACTTCCCCAGTCTCTCAAAAAACTGAATTGTTTTAAAACTAGATATTTTGTTTTTTTTTACTTATTCCTTTGCAATATTATTTGCATGTCTCCATGTAATATTTATTCCAGCCAAAACAGATAGGAAAAATATCAAGTGCCAAGGATTAAAAGGACAGTAATTTAAGTTGCTGCAAGATCTCTGTTTTCAATTGATGACACTTGATTAAAACTAGGTATACAATGAGAAAAGGCTTTACTAAGCCAACTCCCTTCTACAGACCATGTGTAATAAATGTCCTGTTGGACTCCTTCCAATTTATTAAATGTCCTGTCTGAGTGAATATCCACAAGAAAGAAGACTTGCATTTATATAGCGCCTTTCACGACCACCAGACGTCTCAAAGTGCTTTACAGCCAATGAAGTACTTTTGGAGTGTAGTCACTGTTGTAATGTGGGAAACGCGGCAGCCAATTCACGAACAGCAAGCTCCCGCGAACAGCAATGTGATAATGACCAGATAATCTGTTTTTGTTATGTTGATTGAGGGATAAATATTGGCCAGGACACCGGGGATAACTCCCCTGCTCTTCTTCGAAATAGTTCCATGGGATCTTTTACGTCCATCTGAGAAGACAGACAGGGCCTCGGTTTAACGTCTCATCCGAAAGATGGCACCTCCGACAGTGCAGCGCTACCTCAGCACTGCACTGGAGTGTCAGCCTAGATTGTGACTCAGAGGCAAAGGTGCTACCCACTGAGCCACAGCTGACAAGTAAAACTTCCAACATCGTGCCGTACCAAATGCCTACATCCTAAAAATAATTCAGTGGAAACTATAGACTATTAATCTAACAGCGCAATGTACATTATTCAACTTTGACTGGTTGAATTTATCAGATGGTATTTCCTTCTTCTCAACAGGACTGGAATCCTATTCTGTGGAATATTTAATCATCTGTGTCTGTACTTACTCTTATGACCTTGAAGCTCATTTAATCCCCACTTCTTCTTACAAAGTAACTTATACATAAGTATGAAGCATCAAATTTTAATGGTGTTGACTACGTGTGTTAATCTAGTTATTTTTTTTAATATAGAGACCAGCTAATGCCCTTCTACATGTACTTTAACTTGTTAATGGTGTTGAGCATGTGTTTTAGATTTGAATACTGAATCATAAATGGATTTTCACAACCTGCCTCTTTTTATGAAATCTGTAGGGGCAAGTGGCCTCTGATTGTGAATTAGGTGTGAAGTAATGATCCCTGTTCGAGACTCAATGCTCCAGTAGTAAGTGAAAAATGTGCTTCGGAAAATAGTTTCCTGGCTAGTGGAATCTGTACCGCTGCTGCAAAATGGGCATGCAAGGATTGGGAACTTGGGCTGGGATCCAGATTTTTGTCCAACCCCTTAGGCTAATCTAAAGTGCTCTCACACAAATTTGTGTGTGAACTTCATTAAAGCTCTGATTTCTATGCAAATGAAGAAGATTTACCTGATGGAGTGATTTCTTTATTTTCTTCATGGGGATGAGCTGTGCATTCAGCTTATCTTTGTAAGAAGGGAGTACTTTGCATTGCTGGACTTTTACTGCATTTACGAGAACGGTTCCAGGGATGAGGGAGTACAGTTACGTGGATAGACTAGAGAATCTGGGGTTGTTCTCCTTGGAGCAGAGAAGGCTAAGAGGTGATGTTTCCAATGGCTGAAAGGTCGATAATGAGAGGGCACAGATTTAAGGTGATTGGCAAAAGAACCAGATGCGACATGAGGAAAACCTATTTACACAACGAGAGGGTTAGGATTTGGAATGCACTTCCTGATAGGGTGGTGGATACAGATTCAGCAGTAGCCTTCAAAAGGGAATTGGATAAATACTTGAACGAGAAAAATTGCAGGGATATGGGGAAAGAGCGGGGGTGTGGGACTAACTGGATTGCTCCTCGAAAGAGCCGGCACAGACCCGATGGGCCGAATGGTCTCCTTCTGTGTTGGACTATTCTATGACTCTATGATTTTATGATTTTCAGTGCTACAATTTAAATAATTAAGAAGGCTATGCATTGGGAATAGAAGAAAATTAAAGGATGATGTGTTTCTTGTATTCTTATCACTGTGAGAGCTAATAGTGGCTTAAACTATTCTCTTGAGAACTTCAAACAGCTACAGAACTTTAAATACCTTCAAACTGTTAACCACATTGGAAAATAATTGGGTGTCGTACACAAATCTGAACAAATCACAAAATCTCATTGTTTATGTAGCTAAGCTTCTTTCTCAAGCTTTTCACTCAACTGAATGAAACTTCTAACATTAATATTGAGATAAGCTTCTTATAAGATTCTGGCTGCAGTTGGCTCTTAACCACTTATGTATTGTGACTGTTTTTAAAAGGACAGTTACCAAACCAAAACTAGACAAAAATATTATTTTTTCAGTGCCTACATTAATCCCATTTCCAATCAGTAACTTCAATCCGTGTCAGCCATTTCTCAGTGGTAGCATTCTCACCTCTTGGCTGGAATTTTAACAGGAAAGCGTGAGTGGGTTTGGGAGCGGGTGGGTGGTTAAATGCGCTGAAATTGACAGCACATCGGGAAGCTGGCTTCAACCCATCGTCTTCCGCATTTAACTCGAGTGCGTTTGGCTGTGAGCGAGAAACCCCCTCGGGAGAGGTGGGTTAGCAATTTAAAGCAATTTAGAGCTAGTTAAGAGGCTATTAGGAGATTTTTTTACCTGGGGTTTCAAGTTTTACTGTGTGCGCACAGGATTCCTGGGAATCCTGCACTTCACCAGTGAAAGCAAGGCGAGAGCACAGCGCCAATAGAGGGGGCTGAACAAATGGCAGTCAAAAAATCCAATAAGTACTGAGACCTCACACCTGCTTCCTTGCCTACGGGAAAGGCTTTTGCTCACACCACCTGTTCTGAGAGTTTGCTTTCAGTGCTTTGCAGGTGATTTCTACAATTCTGGAGGTCACTCTCACTACATTGGAGGATTGTGCATCTGATCTCCACTTTACATTTGTCATATATCAGAACAGCATGGGTGCCGCTAATGCTGTTTCACCTCAGATGAGGACCAAGATGAGCACCAGCAGCACCAGCAAGAGCAGCAGCAGCCTTCCCCTCACTAACCTGCCACTCCACAGGAGGGGGGGGATGAGCACAGGGGCACAGCTCACAGGAGGCGATACCCCCAAACACAGGGTATACAGGCAGAGGGTCAGCTTCCTGGACATGACTGAACACCAGTGCCTCAGGAGGCTCAAGGCTATCGTGTCAGGTTGTAGCAGACATTTGTAGCTTGCTGGAAGACGACTGACTGCCAGGTGGACCTGGTGGACACGTGATACCAGTGGCTGTCAAAGTGACCACCGCCCTCAACCTTTTCGCCTCAGGCTCCTTCCAGGGATCTGCAGAAGATATTTGCAGGATGTTGCAGTCGGCCGCCCACAAATGCATCACCCAGGTGACCGATGCCATGTTTGCCAGGGCAGGCAGTTATGTACACTTTGCCACTGATGAAGCCAGTCAGAATGAGCAAGTGCTCGGGTTTGCGACTCTGGGTGGCTTCCCACAGGTGCAGGGCATCATCGACTGCACGCATGTGGCCATCAAGACACCCTCAGATCATCCAGAGGTGTCGTGAACTGTAAGGGCTTCCACTCCATGAATGTGCAGCTCACCTGCAAGCACAAAAACATAGAAACATAGAAGATAGGAGCAGGAGTAGGCCATTCGGCCATTCGAGCCTGCTCCGCTATTCAACGAGAGCATGGCTGATCATCCAAACCCTAGCACCCGGTCTCTACACCGACAGCCATTCCACCCAAGCCCTATCCCCGTAACCCTGTAATCCCACGTATTTAATCCCCCCTAACACTAAGGGCCAATTTTTATCATGGCCAATCAACCTAACCTGCACATCTTTGGACTGTGGGAGGAAACCGGAGCACCCGGAGGAAACCCACGCAAACACGGGGAGAATGTGCAAACTCCACACAGACAGTCACCCGAAGCCGGATTTGAACCCGGGTCCCTGGCGCTGTGAGGCAACAGTGCTAACCACTATGCCACCGTGCCGCCCACGGCATCATGCATGTGTGTACAGATTCCCAGGGAGCTGTCATTATTCATTCATCCTGCGCCAGTCCACCCTTCCTCAGCTCTTCCCACTTCCGACCGGACTTACCGGCTGGCTGCTTGGAAACAAGGGGTATTGAAGATGTGGCTGATGACACCCTTGAGGAGACCAAGCAATGAGGCCGAAGAGCGCTACAATCAAAGCCAAATGCCAACGAGATGTATAATAGAGCAAGCAATCGGGATGCTGAAGATGCGCTTCAGATGCCTGGACAGATCTGGAGGAGCCCTTCAATACGCACCAGTCAGGGTCTCCAGAATGATTGTGGTATGCTGCGCTCTGCACAACAAAGCGCAGCAGTGAGGATTGAAGCTGCAGGAGGAGCAAGGCACAGAGCGCAGAGCCTCTTCGGAGGAGGAAGAGGAACTTGATGTGGACATGGCACCAGCAGCGGTGCACAATTTTGCCTGGGTTGCCCGGGATGGCCTCATAATGGCACGATTTAGTTAGGTTGCACCAGTGAACCATCTGACACCCAGATGCTGAACCCACTTTCCCCCCACAACTACAAAGCAGTCCTACAATGGCCAAACCATTCCTTTCAGACACCCATTGTTCACAGTTAAGTCATGTCTTACCATTCATTATAAGTGGCAAAGCCACTTGCCAGGCAGCAAGGCAAAAATGGGCAAGGTGGGAAAGTGGTACAAAGAAATAATTTTATGTGCCTCCAAATTTCAACATAACCTCAACGGTGCAACATTGTCTAACACACCTTGTGCATACCCTTGTGCAACTAGAATTCTTTCATCTTCCTCTTCCAACCACTTCTACTTTGTGCAACCCCTGTGGCTTCAGCAGAGGTAGAGGCAGACTGCTCACTTCCCCGCTCTGATGGCTGAGGTGCTCTTGGCTGATGTCCTCTGTGTTTTGGAGCCCATGAGGACCCCGCCAAAGACTGCTCCTCCTGCACCTGTGCAGGGGCAGACTCTGCCATTGGGACAGGAGGCAGACTGTGGGGCACTGACTAGTGTGGGGGGGGGTGGCAACGGATGAGAAGTGGAAGCGCTTTGAGCAGAGCCCCCACTTCTATGTCCCCTTTCACTGTCTTCCTTCTCAAGGCTCACCCACACGTCCCTGCTAGCAATGAGCCGGAGAGCACTTTTCTGCACATCAGTGGAGCGATGAATGGCCAAGTCGAGGTTTTTATTCATCCTTGTTAAGATGGCATTCAGAGTACACAAGCTATTGGTGAGGGCCTTCATGCACTCGTTTGACTGTCGCGTTTGATGCTCCGTGCAGGTGGCCACCCTTTCCATGGATGAATACATCATAACCATGGCCTGTGACATCATGCCAGTCATGCTTGAGATGGGCTCCTACATTCTCTCTGAAAGCATGCATATCGCTGCTGGAAAACCTGCCAGAGCCTCACGCATTTTTTGCTGCTGCACCAGAATCATCATCATTGTCGTCGGCCCCCGAGGTTCAGCATCTTCATACAGCTGAGCAGAGCTTGGAGCATCCTGCGCCCTCCAGCGAGGACTCTCCACTGCTGTCCTAGTCTGCACCATCTGCTCTTGCTCTCATGTGACCTGTGAGACACCAGGTGACAAAACTGACTTAATGGTCCCACTGACGTGTGTGTATCTACGCTGGTGCTTGGTGTGCATGCATCCTGTGACGGCGCACACTCAGAGTAAGCGACCTCCTCTGAGAAGTCTTCTTCCTCCTCTGGCTCCACTGGATGTTGGACACTTGATGGACCTGTGGGAGAGTAAAGACATGAATTAGAAATGCCATGGTAAGAATGTTTTAAGTTAACATTATGCACATGATCATATTTCACTGGCTGCTGACATCAAGTCACCATGAGTGACTGTTGTATGCCATGTGGCTGTGTGATATTAAATTCTGTCACCAGATAGCTGGGAGGTACCCCTCTCTCCATCTCCCACCGCCATCAATACCGATACTCCAGTTATCTCCAGAGACGACCCCTCTGCAGCAGTCCACGTGGCTATGACTGGAGGGCCACCTCTGGTTCTCTACCTCTCCCGGGTGTTCTGTGCTCTCTTGTCCTGCAAGGAGGGAAACAAGAGACCTTTGAGTGAGAGTCCTGGAATGAGTGGATCGGATGGATGGGCAACATCTGTAGAGGGTGACTATGAGGGAGAGGCGTGACATTGCATTAAGATGAGGATGAGTGTCAGTGGTGGGGTGGATGGTCAGGTGCGTATGCGAGTGTGGCATTGCCACATTGGGGAAACACTGTGTGTATATGTGGATAAACCTGTATAATCCCCTTTTAACTGCTGTATTCCCCTCCCCCCGCAAGACAGTTGCAAGCTGAGAGGAATAAGGCATGTTCAGACTTGCCTGCTGCTGAGGGAAGGAAAACCAATCAGGTTCCAGCAGGTGACCAATCCGTGAGTCATCACAGGTTCGCGGGCTGTACGAATTCAGTACTGTATTGTGAGAGTTGGAGTAAAGACCTATTTCTTGTAGCTCGCTGTGTTGCCTATTTCTTTACGCGGGAGACTGTAGTCGCCCACACGAGGAAGTGCATAGACAGAGAGGGATGGGTGCACCTGTAAGGAAGGTTGGTGTGAGGAGTAATGTGCAGGAGTAGGCTTGGGAAGGCAGAGTGAGGGGGTTAGGGTGTCACGCACATCAGGATGTAGTTGAATGTGGCACCGTGCTCACCTTTCCTGATCTCATGAGGTCATTAAATCTCTTCCTGCATTGAATCCAGGACCTCACCACCACACTCCTGCTGCTCACTTCTGACGCAATCTCCAGCCATGCCTTCTTGGTCTCTGAGGCTGGCCTCTCCCTCCCGTCAGCAGGGAATAGGACCTCCCTGCAGGCCCTAACTCCTTGCAACAGGAGGTCCAGGGAGGCATCACTGAATTGAGGGGCAGCTTTTGTACATTGGGACTGTTTTGTTTTGTCTCCCAACAAGGCCAGGTCTCTCCCAGCAATGTCTCTCCCAGAAATGTCTCCTTAACCTCCACTCACCTTCAACTGTCATCTTTGCAGTGCTCCTTTAAATACCTGCGCTGAATTGAACCTGTGCGTGACGTCATCACGCCCGTTCCCGTTAATTGGTCGGGAAACCTGGAAGTCAGATGCAAATGCAGTGGCTTCATTAAAAAGCCACTGCAAAACGCGTCGCTGAAACTTCCAGGTTCCCCAGGTGATCCAGGGCTCCTCCACTGCCAGCACTTTGGCAGGTAAAAATTCTAGCCCTTGAGTCAGATGGTTGTGGGTCCAAGTCCCACTCCAGAGACTTGAGTACATAATCTAGGCTGACACTTCAGTGCGGTACTGAGCAAGTGCTGCACTGTTCGAGGTGTCTACTTTTGAATGAGACATCAAACTGAAGCCCCACCTGTTCTCTCGGGTGGGCGTAAAACATCCAATGGCACTGTTCGAAGAAAAGCAGTGGAGTTCATCCAGGGTCCTGGCCAATATTTATCACTCAACCAACATCACTAAAACAGATTATCTGGTTGTTATCTCTCTTTTCTCGTGGGACCTTGCCGTGTGCAAATTGGTTGCTACGTTTGCGTACATTACAACATTGAGTACACTTCAAAAGTACTTCATTGGCTGTAACTTGCTTTAGGATGTCCTGAAGTCATGAAAGGCGCTATATACTGTAAATGCAAGTTCTTTCTTTTTTATTTTAACTTGATCACCTCCATTTTTAAAGGAATTAATCACCTGAACTTCAACTGCATTTCCTCTGCTCAAAATATGTGCTACTCTGTAAGGAAAAGTAAGGCAAACCCTATAGTTTTGCATGATTTTAAATGTGTCTTCTCTAGTCCTGTGCTCACAGTGTAAGGCAGATCAGTTCTTTATGTCTATGCCTGAGTGTTTCTGCTTCATTCTATATCCTCCACAGACTAGAGGAGTGTGATGAAATATATTCCATTCATCACTGCCTGTTTTCTGTGTCTTGTAACTGCCTGCTTTCTGTGTCTTTTCCCTTCCCCCAGTCCTCATGTATTATGTATTGGAATGTGCTGGAATTGGTTGTGTGCAGGGCTCCGCCCATACCTGGCTCCTTTGTAATCTAAGTCAGTCGGGCATCAGCCTCCTGAAGGAAGACATCTCTCTAGTTTACGTGTTATGTTCTAAGTTAATAAAAGCCTTACTTTTGTTCTGCTAACTTCGAGTCTCGGAATAATTGAGGCGCATCAATTTTATTAACTTAAATTCTCAACACTATGGATCAACTCCTGAAACCCGAACGTTTGGATTTGGATCAACATGCTCCGGACGCATCAGCACGCTTCGGACACTGGTTTGACTGTATGGAATTCTTCCTGGACAATTCCGCAGCCGTCAAAGACGCTACGGACACTGCGAAGATGAGACTCGGAATGCTACGGAATTGGGTAAGCCACCGGGTTTACCCCCTCATCCAAGACGCCGATACGTACCTGGCCGCCTGCAACATCTTAAAGGCGCATTACCAGCAGCCTACGAATGAGGTATATGCTAGGCATCTACTCGCTACTCGCGCACAGCGACCTGGGGAATCGGTGGAGGAGTTCCTAAGCATCCTGAAAAAGCCTGGCAAGGACTGTAAGTGCCGAGATGTAAAAGCCGCAGTGTACACCGACGAGCTTGTTCGCGATGCCTTTATCACAGTCCTCAGCTCCACTCACATCCGGCAAAGACTGCTGGAAAAAACGGAGTTGGACCTGAAACAGGCTGCGGACACCGCGCGGTCCCTGGAGATGGCCCAGAGAAACTCGGACGCCTACTCTTCAGCCCGCGCCACTCACGCCGCCACGTGTGCGCCGAGGGCGCTGCCATCTTGGAAGGCATCTTCCCCACCCGGCAGCCCGACACCGGCGGGGCCCAGCTCTCCCCCCAGAAGCCCTACGACAGCCGCGACGCGTCAAGGACCCAACTGCTACTTCTGCGGGCAGCCAAAGCACACCAGAAACCTGTGCCCGGCGAAAGGCACCACCTGCTTTAAGTGCGGTAAGAAGGGGCACTTCGGGAAGGTGTGCAGAGGGAACCCCGCCGGAAAACCAACCGCCGGAAAACCCGCAACCGCCGCGTGTGCGCCGTGGGAGCGGCCATCTTGGACGCCATCTTGCCCGACCTCGTGGGGTCCGCCATCTTATGAGCAGACAGCGTGGACGCCATCTTGTCTCGATCAGGGCCCTACAGTGGCATCGGTCACAGTGGACCAGACCAGGCCGCATCCGCTATCCAAATCAATGGTGGACATCGAGGTAAACGGGTGCCGGGTTAAATGCTTAATTGACAGTGGAAGCACGGAGAGTTTTATCCACCCTGAACTGGCACAACAACTCTCCCTAAAGGTGGTCCCTGCTCAGGGTACCATCTCTATGGCCGATAAAACCCAGACATCGACCATTCTGGGTTACTGCACGGTACAATTGTGCGTTAACGGAACTGTGTATGATAATTTTAAAGTATTAATCATGAAGAATCTATGTGCGAGCGTGATCTTGGGTTTGGATTTCCAGTGCAACCACCAAAGCATCACGCTCAAGTACGGTGGGTCCCAGCCGCCCCTCACAGTGTGCGGTCTGGCTACCCTGAAGGTAAAGCCGCCTTCGCTATTCGCGAACCTTACCCCTAACTGCCGGCCAATAGCGACCAAAAGCAGGAGGTACAGCTGGGAGGACAGGCGGTTTATCGCGACCGAGGTAGACAGGCTCCTGAAAGAGCGCATTATTGAACACAGCAACAGCCCGTGGCGCGCCCAAGTGGTAGTGGTAAGGGGTAGCGAGAAGAAACGGATGGTGATCGACTATAGTCAAACGATCAACAGGTACACCCTACTAGACGCCTACCCGCTACCCCGCATATCAGAAATGGTGAACCAAATCGGCCAATACCGGGTGTTCTCCACCATCGACCTCAAGTCAGCGTACCACCAGCTCCCTATCAGACCAGAGGACCGCCCGTACACCGCCTTCGAGGCGAACGGACGCCTCTACCAATTCCTCAGAGTCCCCTTTGGGGTGATGAACGGGGTCTCGGTCTTTCAGAGGGAGATGGATCGCATGGTCGATGACCACCACTTGCAGGCAACCTTCCCCTACCTCGACAACGTCACCATCTGCGGTCACAACCAGCAGGATCACGACTCGAACCTCGAGAGGTTCCTGAAAACCGCACAAAAACTCAACCTCGCCTATAACGAGGACAAGTGCGTTTTCAACACCACGCGCCTCTGCATACTGGGCAGCGTGGTGGAGAATGGGGAAATCGGACCAGACCCCGACCGATTGCGCCCCCTACGGGAGCTGCCCCTGCCCAACACTCCCAAAGCCCTGAAAAGGTGCCTGGGGTTATTTTCTTACTATTCCCAATGGGTCCCCAACTACTCCGACAAAGCCCGCCCCCTCTTGAAAGCATCCTCTTTCCCGCTCTCTGCTGAGGCCCACGCCGCCTTCAAAAGCATTAAGCAGGATATTGAGCGGGCCACGCTACAGGCAGTGGACGAGAACACTCCATTTCAAGTGGAAAGTGATGCGTCCGACTTTGCCTTGGCGGCCACCCTCAACCAGGCAGGGCGGCCCGTAGCTTTCTTCTCGAGGACCCTCCAAGGGCCCGAGATCAGACACTCCTCCGTGGAAAAGGAGGCCCAAGCCATCGTGGAGGCAGTGCGCCACTGGCGCCACTACCTAGCCGGCAAACGCTTCACCCTACTTACCGACCAGCGGTCGGTAGCGTTTATGTTCAACAATAAACAGAGGGGGAAGATTAAAAATGATAAGATTCTTAGGTGGCGGATCGAGCTCTCCACTTTCGAGTACGACATCATTTACCGGCCAGGGGCCCTTAACGAATCCCCTGACGCCCTCTCACGAGGGATGTGTGCCAGCGCCACCGAGGATCGGCTACAGACCCTCCACAACGACCTCTGCCACCCAGGGGTCACGCGGCTGTTCCACTTCATAAAGTCCCGTAACTTACCCTACTCGATTGAGGAAGTTCGGTCTCTGACCAGGAACTGCCGCACTTGCGCTGAGTGCAAGCCTCGGTTCTACCGCCCAGATAGAGCCCACTTAATCAAAGCTACACGGCCCTTCGAGCGGCTCAGCTTAGATTTCAAGGGCCCCCTCCCGTCCGTCGACCGCAATGTTTACTTCCTGAACATTGTGGACGAATACTCCCGTTTCCCATTCGCCTTCCCCTGCCCAGACATGACCAGCGCCACGGTCATTAAATGCCTCAACAGCCTGTTCTGCCTGTTCGGTATGCCGAGCTATATCCACACGGATAGGGGGGCGTCCTTCATGAGTGAAGAGCTACGCCAGTACATGCTGTCCAAGGGGATCGCCACGAGCCGTACCACCAGCTACAACCCCCGGGGTAACGGCCAGGTGGAGCGAGAGAACGGGACAGTGTGGAAAGCAGTCACTCTAGCTCTAAGGACCAAGGGCCTCCCTATCTCCCGCTGGCAGGAAGTCCTCTCGGATGTGCTCCATTCGATACGGTCGCTATTGTGTACGGCCACTAATGCCACGCCTCATGAACGAATGTTTGTCTTTCCTCGGAAATCCACCTCAGGCGTATCCATGCCGTCATGGCTCTCCACCCCAGGTCCGGTACTCGTGCGAAGGCATGTGAGGGGCCACAAGACGGACCCTCTCGTGGAGCCAGTACACCTACTCCACGCCAACCCCCAATACGCATATGTCCGGCACGCCGACGGAAGGGAGGACACCGTGTCCATAAAAGACGTCGCCCCAGCCGGCATCGACAACAACCACGGCAATAGCAGCGACGACGATCACAGCAACCCTTACCCACCCACTACTCTTTCATCACCCCCGGAAGAACATCGACCAACGGCACCCCCACCAACTACCCCTTCAACAACCCCGGCGGCACACCCGGCAGAGACCCAGGAGGCTACCGGGGACACCCAGCCGACACCCGCGGCACCACAACAGCCACGTCGGTCGCAGAGGACTATCAAACCCCCGAACAGACTAAATCTATAGAAGGGGTGAATGTGATGAAATATATTCCATTCATCACTGCCTGTTTTCTGTGTCTTGTAACTGCCTGCTTTCTGTGTCTTTTCCCTTCCCCCAGTCCTCATGTATTATGTATTGGAATGTGCTGGAATTGGTTGTGTGCAGGGCTCCGCCCATACCTGGCTCCTTTGTAATCTAAGTCAGTCGGGCATCAGCCTCCTGAAGGAAGACATCTCTCTAGTTTACGTGTTATGTTCTAAGTTAATAAAAGACTTACTTTTGTTCTGCTAACTTCGAGTTTCGGAATAATTGAGGCGCATCAAGGAGCACATTAAATTTAGGAGGGGGGGGGCGGAGGAGAAGAAGACCTCTGTGTAGAAGCCATACACCAGCTGTCGGGAACAATCTGCCAAAGGCGTTGTATGCAGCAGTTAAATCTAAGCAATAATGTTTAGTAAATATGTGAAGATTGTTCCATCTGGCAACCTTGCATATGTTATCAATTGGAACCTGATTGCGAGATATCCAAGAAGCAGCCACGGAACGAGAAAAATGACTCTTAACCTGTTCCTCGGGCTTCTTATCTGTCAGATGGTATTGTGAGATTTTTTAATCTTCCATTTGGCTTTCCATTGCTTCGGCACTGGTTTGCCTTGAGTCTCTGCACTATAGGAAATGAACAACTATCAAGACTGTGTAAGAAATGTTCTTCTCTGTGAATAGCTACATGGTAGAAAATACATTCCAGTTTTGACTTGTGTGCTAGCAGATAATCAATGGGGACAACAACTTCTTTACCCAAATGAAATTGGGAAGTGACCATAGGTTAAAACGTCCAAATGAATCCTCAGGACCACCTTATCAGAATGACAAATCATACAGCACAGGAAGGAGTCCATCCAGCTCATCGTGCCTGTGCCGGCTCTTTGAAAGAGCTATCCAATTAGTTCCACTCCCCTGCACTTTCCATATAGCCCTGCAAAATTTCCTTTTCAAGTATCTATCCAATTCCCTTTTGAAAGTTACTATTGAATCTACTTCCACCATCCTTTCAGGCAGTGCATTCCAGATCACAACTCGCTGCATGAAAACATTTCTCCTTATCTCCCCTCTGGTTCCATTGCCAATTATCTTAAATGTGTGCCCTCTGGTTACCGACCCTCCCACCATATATGAATTATTGATGAAAAGGTCTTGCAATTCACTAACTCAGTGAGCTGAAACTACTAACAACCGTGTAGTTTTTCTTAAACTCTCATATTCAGAGGGTTTCAAACAGCGGGCAAATTAACTTGTGCAGAACTAAGAACTAAGCTATTCACAATATATATCAATGATGATTTGGATGGGGGAACCAAATGTAATATTTCCAAGTTTGCTGACGACACGAAACTAGGTGGGATTGTGAGTTGGGAGGAGGATGCAAAGAGGCTTCAAGGCGATTTAGACAAGTTGAGTGAGTGGGCAAATACATGGCAGATGCAGTATAACATGGATAAATGTGAAGTTATCCACTTTGGTAGGAAAAACAGAAAGGTAGAGTATTATTTAAGTGGTGATATTGGGAAATGTTGATGTACAAAGGGACCTGGATGTCCTTGTACACCAGTCACTGAAAGCAAACGTGCAGATACAGCAAGCAGTTAGGAAGGCAAATGGTATGTTGGCCTTCATTGCAAGAGGATTTGAGTACAGGAGCAAGGATGTCTTACTACAGTTGTACAGGGCCTTGGTGAGACCACACCTGGAGTACCGTGTGCAGTTTTGGTCTCCTTACCTAAGAAAGGATATACTTGCCATAGAGGGAGTGCAGCGAAGGTTCACCAGACTGATTCCTGGGATGGTAGGACTGTCGTATGAGGAGAGATTGGGTCGACTAGGCCTGTATTCACGAGAGTTTAGAAGGATGAGAGGGGATCTCATTGAAACGTATAAAATTCTGACAGGGCTAGACAGACTGGATGCAGGGAGGATGTTTCCCCTGGCTGGGGGGTCTAGAACGAGGGGTCACATTCTCAGGATACGGGGTAGGACATTTAGGACTGAGATGAGGAGAAATTTCTTCACCCAGAGGGTGGCGAACCTGTGGAATTCTCTACCACAGAAGGCTGTGGAGGCCAAGTCACTGAATATATTTAAGAAGGAGATAGATAGATTTCTAGACACAAAAGGCATCAAGGGGTATGGGGAGAGAGCAGGGATATGGTTTTGAGATAGAGGATCAGCCATGATCATATTGAATGGCGGAGCAGGCTCGAAGGGCCGAATGGTCTACTCCTGCTCCTATTTTTCTATGTTCTATTTCTAAGATCTCAATTGGAAAATAATGAGTGAAACTGGGCACAGTTTCCAAATAGCTTGTGTAAAATGGTACATCCAGTGGATGAACCCCTAACAATACAAATGCAATCCTTGTGCATCCCCCATTTCCTGCGCCACACCCATTGGCGGCCGTGACTTCATCTGTCTAGGCCCTAAGCTCTGGAATTCCCTCCCTAAACTTCTCTACCTCTTTCTCTTCCTTTAAGATGTTCCTGAAAACCTACCTTTTGATGAAACATTTGGTCACTTGTCCTAATGTCTCCTTCTTTGCCTCGGTGTCAATTTTTGTCTGATTATGCACTTTGGGATATTTTGCTATGTTAGAGGTGCTGCATAAATGCAAGTTGTTTTTGTTGTTGTTGATTGTGGAAGACTGAAACAGCAATAATGTGAACCCTAATAGAACTAGGTTACAAAACAGTGTCAAATAAATCATTGAGATACGCCTTTATGGAACATCACATGAGACCAAAGTAACCAACTTGGCATTCATTTGAAGAATGAAGAAGACCTTACCAGGTAGGTAATCAAACTTTGAAGAAAGTAGGTTAATTATGATAATTGAAGGTCGATTAACTTAGATCTAAACTTAATAAGAACATTAATACAAAAGCAAAATACTGCGGATGCAGGAAATCTGAAATAAAAACAGAAAATGCTGGAAATAATCAGCAGGTCAGGCAGCATCTGTGGAGAGAGAAACAGAGTTAACAGGCAGGATTTTCATTGGGCCGTGGAAGCGGGATTGGAGGCGTGTGGGGGGTTCACATCCCAAAATCGGGGGGCACAAACCCATTCTGCACCCAACCCGCCTCCATGTCAGTTTCAAAGGAGGTGGGTACCTGACCTGCAGTGGGACCCGCCTCCCTGAGGCGGGACGGGGATTAGTGCCAATTAACCGCCTGTTAACAGGTAGTTAACAGGCAGTTTTTAGCCTAATCCCTATTTTTAATGTTGAAGTGTGGGATTCCCGATGGCTCCAAACCACGCCAAGTTAGAGGAGGCGGACCGTCGGGATGAAGGGTTTGGAGGGGTCGAGATGTCTGGTGTTCAGGTGAGTGATGGGTGCATGAGTGCAAAGGTAAGTGTGTTTGGTGTGTGTAAAGTGTTTAAAGAAGTTTTACATACCTTTACTTACCTTTAAAGCCTTCCTTCCTTCAGGTCTCGGGAGTCCCTCATCTTACCGGCCGGGGAGATCTCTAAATCATCCTGAGAGGAAAGAATTAACTTAGAGTACAGATTGTCAGTATTTAACAGCTTCAAACAACTGTGAAACGCTGACATTTCATCTGTCAAAAGGTCTTGACAGGTGGAATATCAATCTGTGATGTCACCTGTTGCCGGGTGGCCCTTAATTGGCCTGCTGAGCCCGCTGGGCGGGCTCAACAAGGTCAATCAAGTCAAAATCGCGTGGGTTGACCAGAACTCGATGGAGGCGGGACTACAACCCCGAAAGTTGTAGTCCCGCCTTCCACCCGACTCCTCAATGAAAATCCAGCCCAACGTTTCAGGTCGATGACCCTTGGTCAGAACTGGAAAAAACTGGAAATGGAGCAGATTTTTAAGCAAGTGCAGGGGCAGGGAAAGGGGGGAGGGGAGGAAAGAACAAAAGAACAAAAGGGAAGGTCTGTGATAGGATGGAAGGCAGGAGAGATTAAGAGACAAAAGAAATGATGGTGCAGGCATTTCGCAAGCGCCTCTGGGATCACTTGGGCCGGCCCAACGAATGATAGAAGGGAATCCCCATTCATGCTTATGGGGATTCTGTATGTACGGAAACCTCATAACCATGAATGGGGATTCCCCCCAAAATACATCTACACATCAAATAAATAAAAAAAATTACATATTTAAAATGAATTAAAATGCCATTTAATTAAATATTTAAAACAAATTTAATTTTTTGAAAAATAAATGTAAATGTTTTAAAAGGGCTGAAAATAACCTTACCTTATTGTACAGGTTTTTTAATGTTTAAATGATTAAAAAAACATAAAAACAATTTTTTTTCAAACTTTTACGCTGGTAAAAGCAGGCCTTACGCCTTAAGAATTTCACGGGCATTCACTGGGCAGATCTCCGCCCCGGATGCCCTTTTCCTGGGGGTGCGTTGGATCTGTCAAGAAGATTCTTGGCAGATCGCAAGCTCCGGGTTTCCTGGAACTTGTGCGGCCCTTACGGGCACGTACGCACCTTGTACCCACCCGTAGGGGCCGCAAATTACGGGCCATTATAAATCTTGAGAGAAATATGTTATGAAATCATTATATTTGTTCTACTTGAAATCCTCACTGAATTACAATTATATATACTGTCATTTGATGACTGAATTTTTGGCCTGGATTTTAATTTATGCTCCTCCTAGCCCCACAAGAAAAGTTTTTTTTTTAAAGAAACTTACCTGTTTGGGACTCTTCTGGCCCCGATCTTCTTCCTCAGCAGAAATGTTTAAAGTGACACTGGGAATTTAAGAATAAAATTGAATTGTGTTTTAAAAAAAAACTCTCCAGCAACAATGAGTAAAACTGATTTTTTTAAAAATCTCTTCCACAACAAGCACTTAATTGCATGTCCATATATGGCCCTTATCTCCGCTTGCAGAAAAAATGTTTATTTGCTGGTCCTAGAAATTCATTCATTCATTTGTCAGTGTGAATACACTTCCACGTATAATTTATAAGCCTTCCATGTCCTGACAGCCAATGTAATTTTCCAAACATTTCATACTGACATTCGTAAGCACATCAGATGTGAGCACTCACCATTCCGCTACTGATTGACAACATATTTGGGTTTAAGTCAGTTCATTACTTGCTTGAGCATTGTGAATAACGACAGGTATATTTGCTGAATTTCTGCCATTAATTTTACCAAATTACTATTTCACAAATTCAGCAGTGGGAAAATGGCTACCAGCCATCTGATTCAAGGGCATTAAAATTTGAAAAAGGAAAATAATAGTTTTCTTCCATAGAGAGAATTTACACCAGAATTCTCTGGGAATGACGGAGGGGCTTTGATTAGTGTTTTTAGCAGCTGCACCTAAGCATTATCAAATGTTATCACAATATTCAAATGGGAATCGGGTAACAGGCCATTTAAGCCCAACATCTGTCCTGAGGCAGATGTTTGAGAACATTAGATGAGCATTGATAGCAAAGAGAACAGAGGCCATAAGGCCAAGCCAACATGCATTTAAAAGCAACAGATCATATCTCACCAATCTGATGGAATGTGGAGGCAATTAAACTGGCAGATAAGAGCTTTCATTCGATGGAATTTATTGAACTTTAAGAAGACATTTGGTATGATAAAATTACCTATAAGAGGCTTTTAGAGAAAATTAAGGCTAATGAATTAATTGCAAATTATCCAGTTAGATTGAAATCTGGCTTGGTAATAAAAAAAATAAGTGGTGATAAATTGTTAAAACTAGGGCAGTTCTCCCAGTGTCCTGGCTAATATTTATCTCTCAACCACCTCCACTAAAAATACAAATAGCTGTTTGTGGGACCTTGCTTTGGGCAGTACTTTCCTACCTAGCAACATCGACTACATTTCAAAAGTTACTTCATTGGTTGTGAAGTGTTTTGGGACATCATGAGCACATGGAGAGCGCTATATAACTGCAAATGAATTTGTCCTTTCGGAAATTTTTAATGCATGGCTAGTCACTTCCCTCAGGAGGTTAAATCAATCGGGTGGAATCCATGATGGATATGGGAGACATTTTTTGTCTCTCTACAGCCCTATCTTTCAGTGCAAATAGGGCAGTCGCGAGAAGAGAACTGTAAAGATAACCCTGCCACTGGCTTCCCACCCAAGGTCCATCCAAAGCAATTATCGAGCGGGCCTCATTGTAGACTACCAGCGCTCCTGCCGGAAATGGACTCCATACTCTATGCAAGTCTAAGTCCTATGATGCATTTGGGGCCCCGATTAGCAAGCGCCAAAAATGGCCAGTTCCAGTCCAATTAATGGAGCACTCGTCTGCAATCAGTTACACCAGTGGAATTATTTGAGAGACGTCTTGCTTTTTTTTTGCTGCAAAATTGCTATAGTTTTGTTTGTAGTTCTTGCAACACCTCGGGAAGCTCCAGGAGGTACTGGCCGCTGCAGAAGATGGAAATCATTTTGACTGCTCCATTCTGGCTAGAGGAAGAGAAGCAACAGCAGCAACAAGCTGGAGAATCTCACGGAGCTGCAGGTGAAGCTGCAGGGAGTTGACGGAGGAGGAGAGCAATTTGCACATGGCTATACTCTGCCCATATGGTCTGTTGGCCGAGAGCCACCTATCTGCAGTTTTCCAAGGAGCAGTGTGCAAGGAGCCTGCGCTTCTCCAGGGAGGCTGTCACAGATCTGTGCCATCGCTCAACAAGATCTAGAATCCACTGTCACAGCTGGCAATGCTCTGTTGCAGTTAAATTAACAACAGCCCTCAACATTTTTGCTTCCAATTCCTTCCAGGCTGCAACATGGATTACCAACAATATAAGTTACTCTGTAGTCCATGCCTACTTCAAGCAGGTGATTGCTGTCCTGTTTGGTAAAGCAAGTCAATTCGTCATTGTCCCCATGGAGAACTGGAAACGGCAGAATAAGCTCTGGAATTTGCATAGATTTCAAGCATAAGGGCTTCCACTCCCTTCATATACAGCTGCCATATGACCAGTGCATCATGCAGGTATGAGCCTGCTGTCCTGGCAGCTGTTATGATGCCTTCATACTACACCAGTCCTCCATCACCCCCATTCTTTGGCCCTACACAGCAAGTCAGAGCCTGGCTGCTTGAGGACAAGGGCTAGCCCCTCCACACCTGGCTTATGACACTTCTCCACAACCCATGCTCACTGGCTGAACTGTGTGATACAACCAGAACTCTGGTCTACTAGAGCCATCTAGAGCTATTGGAGTACTCAAGCTAGGCTTCTGCTGCCTGGACAGGTCTAGCAGCTATCTGTAATATGGTAATACAGCCCAGAGAGAGTGTCCAGGGTCACGATTGCTGCATTCTTCACAACTTTGCTATAACTGGGACAACACATGGAGACACCATTGGATGAAAACCTTAAGCCACATGAAGAAGAAGACCCCAATGACAGCAAGGCTGGCCCAGAAGTGGGAGGTGTGTATGTACCTTTAAGAGAGAACTACTTTTACAGCTCCTGTATACTGTAGTACTGGCAGTGACCACACCTGTATATAAGCCTTGAGCATGCCTCTGTACTGCCAGTCTTGAGACTACCCTACTCCAGTAAACACCTGTTGATTGTTAAGTTACAGCCTCCGTGCAGTTATTGGAAAACATCCTACTTTAAGAATCATGGATCTAACAGTGGCGACGAGGTTGATTCGAATCTGCCTGCAACTCTGCATTTCCCTTCAAGGGTTCGCTCTGGGAGGACGGTGGAAGAAAGTCGAGGCCAGAAGCATGGGCGTCGACCACAAGCAACCGCCCAGTCATCCAGCAGAGAGTAAACATTGCAGGGGAGGCTGTTGAGAGCCGAGCTTGGGTCCTCAGCCACAACGATCCAGCAACAGACTGGCAACAGGTACAGCACACACCCTTCCCGGACAGCGGCGGCTGGAGCCGACCGACGGCATAGAAAAAGCCGAGCAGCGTCGACGGGGTAAGATAGAGGGTGAGGCGCACAGGGCGCGGCCGGGGGTTGAAAACAGAGCGGCGTCGAGGGAAAACAGAGAGAGAGAGAGGGTAAAGCAGCAGCCGGGTTCAGGACCGAGCGACGGCAACAGGAAAGGCGCACAGGAGAAAGCGCAGAGCACAGCCAGGGCTCAAGGGCTGAACCACGTCCACGGGGAGAAGAAGGGAGAGCGCGGGAGACGCCATTGAGCCGCGGAGAAGAAGGGAGAGTGTGGGAGACGCCATTTTTAGAAGCCGCAGCGGAGAAGAAGGGCAAGCACGGGAAGAAAGGAAAGCGCGGGAGACGCCATTTTGTGCCAGCGGAGAAGAAGGGAGAGCGCGGGAGACGCCATTTTAGACAGTTAAATCACACCCAGGGATGTCAAAGAGTGGCAGTATCACTGCATTTGACAATGAAGTCGAAGATTGGGCGACATATGTGGAATGCATTGAGGTGTGCTGCAGGGCGAATGACGTGCCAGATGCTAGGAAAGCACTGGTTTTGTTAAATTCCATGGGTGCAAAAACTTATGGCTTACTGCGAAACCTAATAACCCCAGAGAAGCCCGTGGATAAGAATTTCGAAAGCATAGTAGAAATCCTACAGGACCACTTAAACCCCACACCACTGCTGATAGCAGAAAGATTTAAGTTCCACAAAAGGAACCAGCATAAAGACGAAAGTAATGCTGAGTACTTAACGGAACTGCGCAAGCTATCGAAACACTGCCAGTTTGGAGTGGGACTATCAGATACGTTAAGGGACAAGTTTGTGTGTGGGCTTCAAAGTGAAGGAACCCAGAAACGGCTTCTATCAGAAAAGGATCTTACGCTGGACAAGGCTTTCAGCATGGCAGTATCACACGAAGCAGCCGCACGGGGCGCTGCAGAGATACAACGGAGACCGCAAGAATATGGCACCAATGAAATGTCATATGGAGCAGGGAAGTGTTATCGCTGCGGCAGAACAACACACGACCAGAAGAATTGTTGGTTCAAGGAACAAGTGTGCAGACAGTGTGGAAAAGCAGGACACATAGCAAGAGTCTGCAGGTCAGGGAAGAAAACCAACAGCAAGAAATCTCCACAGGAGAAGTACAAAAAGGTACATAAGGTAGTAGAGATGAACAGAAAAGTGATACAGACTCCGGAAGCAAGGAGCTGGGTTGTCTGAAACTACATAAGGTAACTAAAATGGAGGATCACCAGACTATCTGGGTCACACTCAAGATAGACAGAGTCCAAGTGAAAATGGAATTGGACACTGGATCAGCCCTAACAGTCATAAACCAAAGGGACTACAAGCGGCTATTTTCACATATACCCTTGAAAGCTACAGAGATTGTCTTGAAGACGTACACGGGGCAAAAAGTCTACCCCAAAGGAAAAATAAGGGTGAAAGTGATATACAAAGGCCAGGAAATACCTAAAATGGGCCTATATGTATTGCCAGATGGAGGACCACCACAACTAGGACGTGAATGGATCCGGAAGATACAATTCGATTGGCATTCTATACAGGCACTGAAGGTTGAGGCCAAAAAGGATGACGACGTCACACCTGGACGACTGTCAAAAATGCTAACTGACGCACAAGAAGTGTTCCAGGAGGGACTTGGAACACTAAAAGGCATAACAGCAACAATTAAAATAGAGGAAAATGCAAGCCCAAAGTTTTTTAAGGCCAGACCGGTGCCTTATGCGATCCGACCAGCCGTCGAAGCAGAGCTGGAAGGGTTGGAACGTTCAGGAGTACTGTCCAAAGTAGACTGGAGCGAGTGGGCTACACCCATCGTTCCTGTAATGAAGACGTCGTTGAGTAATACGCCTGGGGAACCAAAGAAGGTCCGCATCTGTGGTGAATTTAAGGTGACAGTGAGCCCAGTCCTTCACACGGTACAATATCCGCTTCCACGGATTGAGGATATTTTCGCCTCGCTATCTGGAGGTAAACGCTTCACCAAAATTGATCAGGCCCAGGCGTACTTGCAAATGGAGGTAGAAGAAGCCTCGAAACAATACCTCACGATCAACACTCATAAAGGTCTCTACCAATACAACCGGCTGGTGTTCGGGGTAGCATCGGCTCCAGCTATTTGGCAAAGGGCAATGGATCAAGTCCTGCAAGGGATTCCAGGGACCCAGTGTTATTTGGACGACATCCTGGTCACGGGCGAAAATGACAGTGATCACCTTGCCAACCTGGAGAAGGTGCTCACTAGATTAAAGGAATATGGGCTACGAGCTAATCGCCGCAAGTGCGAGTTTTTCCAGAAGCAGATCTCGTATTGTGGCCACGTTATTGATGAAGAGGGGTTACATAAGTCCCCTGAAAAGATTGAGGCAGTAGTCAAGGCTCCAGCACCAGAAAATGTGTCACAACTGAGGTCGTTCCTCGGGCTGGTGAACTACTACCATAAGTTCTTACCAAATTTGTCGACAGTATTACACCCACTGAACACCCTACTGCAAACGGGGGTACTATGGAAGTGGAATGACGAATGTAAACGAGCTTTCCAGAAGTGCAAAGAATTGATCACATCAAAAGAGGTGTTGGCCCATTTCAACCCAGCACTACCAATTCGTTTGGCATGTGATGCATCACCCTATGGTATTGGAGCGGTGCTGTCGCACAAATTCCCAGACGGGTTGGAGAGGCCAGTAGCATTTGCGTCTCGGTCACTAACCTCAGCCGAGCGCAACTACACCACGACAGGGAGGCCCTCAGCCTAGTATGGGGAGTAAAAAAATTCAACCACTATCTGCATGGGCAGAAGTTCACCTTGCTGACTGACCACCAACCACTTGTCTCCATCTTTAATCCAAAGAAGGGCGTTCCGGTGATGACTGCACAACGGTTACAAAGATGGTCCCTTTTTCTAGGGGCGAACCAATATGAAATAGAATATAAAGGCACGAAACAGCATGGAAACGCTGATGGGCTATCACGCTTGCCACTGCCTACTGTGGAGGAAGCACCAGCAGTGGACCCTATCGAGATAATTTATTCGTCAATAATTGAACGATTGCCAGTAACTAACGTGGATATAGAGAAGGAGACCCGCAATGATCCGACACTGTGTCGGGTATATGATTTGACGGTGAGGGGATGGCCAACACATGGTGACTCACTGTTGCCAGCATTCTCATCCAGAAGAGAACAGCTGTCAGTCTGCCAGAGGACAGTGATGTGTGGATCCCGAGTGGTAATTCCACCCAAGTTAAGGGAGAGAGTGCTAAATGAGCTTCACGAAGGTCATCTGGGAGGGGTGAAAATGAAAAGCCTTGCTAGGGCTTATGTGTGGTGGCCGGGGATTGATCAACAAATCGAGGACCTAACTAAGAGCTGCTCAGGATGCCAGAAGGTCCAAAATGCACCACCACATGCCCCTCTACACCCATGGGAGTGGCCCTCCTCTCCATGGCAATGGGTGCATATTGATTTTGCTGGTCCATTCATGGACTCAATGTTCTTAATAGCAGTGGATGCGCACTCGAAATGGCCTGAGGTGATAAAAATGTCCTCAACCACTACAGAGAAAACGATTGCAGTCCTACGGACCATATTTGCCAGGAACGGCTTGCCAGAGCAGATTTGCTCTGATAATGGACCACAGTTTGTGTCCGAAGAGTTTTGGAAATTTATGAGAAGGAATGGGGTAAGGCATTACACCTCCGCCCCGTATCATCCAGCCACAAATAGATTGGCTGAGAGGTTCGTACAAACCTTTAAAAAGGCGATAAAGGCCATGTGCGATGATGAAACTCCACTACAGCATAAGGTGGACAATTTCCTGTTAGCCTACAGAAATGCGACACATGCAGTTACCAACCAGACCACGGCCATGATATTCTTTAACCGAAGGTTGAGATCTCGTCTGGATTTGCTCAGACCAAATGTGCGAAGAAATGTTGAGGATAAACAATTCCAGCACATCAATGAGAAACCAACAAGGAGCTTCAATGTAGGACAACCAGTCTTGGCCCGTGACTACCGAACAGAGAAATGGCAACCCAGAACGATATGCACATGGCAGGGGCCATTAATGTACACAGTGGATGTCGGGGGGAACATTGTGAGACACCACATCGACCAGATCTTAGCGTCACAGGAACGAGTCAACCCCATGTCTCGCGTACCTGGGGATGAACTCGACATACCGGTAGCATTTACCTCAGAAACAGTAGCAGTGGAAACCGATGAAAGGGGGCCAGAATCGCCTCCGCACCAAGAACAAGAACCTCAGGAAAGGCGCCATCCAGAAAGGATCAGGAAGCCGCCCCAAAGACTGAATCTATAAATGGACTATTTTTGTTTAATGTGCATGTTAAAGTGTTAATTGTTATTTGCATATTATGGGTACTGTTAATCAAAAAGTTTAGTGTATGTGCCTTTAAGAGCCCCATGTACTGTAATGCCGGTAATGGCCACTCGGGCTATATAAGCCTGTATATTGTGTTGTATCCGTTAGTTCCCCTCCAGACTTTGTTTAGTAAACACCTATGAAACCAACTCCTGTCTTCAGTGTCTCTATCAACACAAAGACACAACAGTGGCGACGAAGTGGAAACAGACTTACCTGCAATTCGGCAACACCTCAAGGACATCGATTCCTCTGGCGTCCAGAAGAATCAAGAAAGTGAAAGAAGCTGTGGTTTCACCAGCTGGCCAAGCTGGTGGCAGGTACTGCGCTAATCCTTCCTGGGCGTCAGGCTGGGGCTCCAGCGGCTGGCTCTACAGCTGGGCCAAGCAGCGAAAGCGGAGGCAAGCAGTAACAAACGGGGAGGGAGCACTCGGGAGACGGCCGGCGCTGCAAGCAGGTCGGCGTTCAGACCTAGAGAGAAAATCCGGCGGGAACGAGTCTCCAACTGTAAATAAATAAATTTAAAAAAAGAACAGAAACCGCGGGAAACAGCGTTGTCATCGGCAGCAGCGGCGGGAAAGCGCGGGAAGCGCCATATCTTTTCTGCAGAAAAGAAAGAAAAGCGCGGGAAGCGCCATATCTTTTCTAAGATGCCTAAGTCTGGCAATATTGATGCGTTTGATAACGAGATAGAGGATTGGACCACATATGTGGAAAGAGTGGAGGTATATTGCACTGCAAATGGAATAGAAGATGAAAAAAAAGCTTCAGTACTGCTAAATCTAATGGGCGCAAAGACATACGGGCTGTTATGAAATTTAATCACTCCAGCCAAACCAAAGGACAAGAATTTTAAAGAAATTGTTGATACCCTACAGGAGCACTTAAACCCAACACCGCTGCTGATAGCGGAACGATTCAAATTCTTCAAGAGAAATCAACACAAGAATGAAAGTAACGCTGATTACCTCACCGAATTAAGAAAGCTATCAAAACACTGCCAATTCGGGGCAGGACTAGCGGATTATCTTCAAGACAAATTCGTCTGCGGTCTCCTAAGTGAAGAAACACAGAAAAGGCTGCTTTCTGAAAAAGATTTAACACTGGACAAGGCTTTCAGTATGGCTGTATCATACGAAGCAGCCGCAAGAGGAGCTGCAGAGATACAACAAAAGACACAGGACTTCGGCACCCATGAAATGACACAGGGTTTCGAGAGATGTTATCGCTGCGGCAGATCCACCCATGACCAGAGGGACTGCTGGTTCAAGGACAAAGCATGCAGGCAATGCGAAAAGATTGGACACATTGCACGGGTATGCCGATCTGGACAAAATAAATCCACAGACAGTAAAAAAAAAATCAATAAAGAAAAGTACAGAAAGGTACAAATGATGACAGACAGTAGCTCCGAAGACCAGAAGAGTGATAGCGACTCCGAAAACAAGAGACTAAGCTGTCTCAAATTACATAATGTAATTGCCAAAGATGATTACCAGACCATTTGGGTTACCCTCACGATAGCAGGGTCCCCAGTTAAAATGGAGCTAGATACAGGATCAGCTCTGACCATCATAAATCGACGGGATTACGAGCGGCTATTTCCGCATATACCTTTAAAAAGACACATCCATTATCTTGAAAACATATACGGGGCAGAAAGTATACCCCAAAGGAAAAATAAGGGTGCCTGTTGTATACAACGGCAAGGAAATACAAAAGTTGTATTTATACATTCTACAAGATGGTGGCCCACCGCTGTTGGGACATGAATGGATCAGGAAAATACGTTGAGACTGGCACTCCATTCAGGCACTGACGGTGACCAGTAAGAAAAAAAACGATGATGACGTCATACCTGAACGATTAAAAGACATCTTGGCCAACGCCAAAAAAGTGTTTCAAGAGAAACTAGGAACCTTGAAAGGCATCACCGCCTCGATAAAAGTGGAAGATGCAGCAATTCCCAAGTTTTTTAAAGCAAGACCGGTGCCATACGCAATTCGTCCAGCAGTCGAGGCAGAGCTGGAGAATTTGGAAAATGCAGGCGTATTATCCAAAATAGATTGGAGCGAGTGGGCAACACCCATCGTTCCAGTCATGAAGAAAGCATTGAATAATGATAAATCTGAAGAACAGAGAAAAATTCGCATCTGTGGAGATTTCAAGGTGACGGTAAACCCGATCCTTCACACGGTACAGTATCCTCTTCCGAGGATAGAAGATATTTTCGCCTCACTATCCGGAGGGAAACGTTTCACCAAAATTGACTTGGCACAGGCATATCTACAGATGGAGGTTGAAGAGGCCTCTAAAAAATATCTCACGATAAATACACACAAAGGTTTGTACCAGTACAATCGACTGGTTTTCGGAGTAGCATCCGCTCCAGCTATCTGACAAAGAGCTATGGAGCAAGTCCTCCAAGGGATTCCAGGGACTCAATGCTACCTAGACGACATCCTTGTAACAGGAGAAAACGACAACGAGCACCTTGCCAATTTGGAGCAGGTGCTCACTAGGCTGAGAGAACGGGGCCTACGAGCAAATCGCCCCAAGTGCAAATTTTTTCAAAATCAAATATCATATTGTGGCCACATAATTAATAAGGAAGGGTTGCATAAGTCACCTGAAAAAATTGAAGCGGTCATAAAAGCCCCAGCACCTGAAAATGTTTCACAATTAAGGTCGTTCCTGGGATTAATAAATTACTATCATAAATTTTTACCGAACTTATCAACTCTTCCACACCCTCTTAATGAACTGCTACAAACAGGAGTAATTTGGAAATGGAGCGAAGACTGTAAGCGTGCCTTCCATAAATGCAAAGACTTAATCATGTCCAAAGAAGTTTTGGCTCATTACAACCCATCACTGCCAATCAGACTGGCATGCGATGCATCCCCTTACGGCATAGGAGCAGTATTATCGCATAAATTCCCTGATGGCTCGGAACGGCCGATAGCTTTTGCGTCACGCTCATTGAACTCAGCTGAGCGTAACTATGCCCAAATCGACAGGGAAGCACTCAGCCTGCTATGGGGAGTGAAGAAATTCAACCATTACCTACACGGACAAAAATTTACCTTGTTGACTGACCATCAACCCCTCATCTCCATATTCAACCCTAAAACGGGTGTTCCCATTATGACAGCGCAAAGGCTACAGAGGTGGTCCCTTTTTCTAGGGGCACACCAATACAACATAGAATACAAAGGATCAAAACAGCATGGGAATGCTGACGGTTTATCGCGCCTACCGTTGCCAACGGTAGAAGAGGCACCTACAGTAGACCCAGTGGAGATGTTCCACTCAACCATAGTGGAATGTCTACCAGTAACAAATTCTGCCATTGAAAAGGAAACGAGAAATGACCCAACTCTCTCACGAGTCTACGACTTAACGGTGAAGGGATGGCCAGCACATGGCGAACCACTGTTGCCAGCATTCTCGCAAAGAAGAGAACAGCTGTCAGTATGCCGAGGAACCTTGATGTGTGGATCCAGAGTGGTGATTCCACCCAAACTCCAGGATAAAGTGCTAAAGGAGCTTCACGAGGGGCATCTGGGTGGAGTGAAAATGAAGAACCTAGCCAGAGCGTTTGTATGGTGGCCAGGTATCGATGGAGACATCGAAGAAATGACCACGAGCTGCCTAGGATGCCAGAAGGTCCAAAACGCTCCACCCCAAGCCCCTCTACATCCATGGGAGTGGCCCTCATCTCCCTGGCAAAGGGTACACATCGACTTTGCTGGTCCATTTATGGACTCAATGTTCTTAATCGCGGTTGATGCACACTCCAAGTGGCCGGAGGTAATAAAGATGTCCTCCACCACCACGGAAAAAACCATCACAGTATTAAGGACCATATTTGCCAGGAATGGGCTGCCAGAACAGATCTGTTCTGATAATGGACCGCAATTTGTGTCCGAAGAATTCAGGAAGTTCTTAAAAAACAATGGGGTTAAGCACTACACATCTGTCCTATACCATCCCGCCACCAATGGATTGGCTGAAAGGTAATGAAGACATAAAACTTCAGCATAAGGTGGATAACTTCTTGTTCGCATACAGGAATGCAACACATATGGTTACAAACCAAACTCCCGCCATGATGTTCTTCAATAGCAGCCTAAGATGCCGGCTGGATTTGATCAAGCCCAACATCAGAAGGGACGTGGAGAACCGGGAATTTCAAGGCATGAATGAAAGGCCAACTAGAACCTTCCAGATAGGTCAACAAGTTTTGGCCCGGGACTACCGTACCGAGAAATGGCAGCCTGGAACTATCTGCACACGACTAGGACCGCTGATATATACCATGGACATCGGAGAAAGCATAATAAGGCGCCATGCTGACCAAATCATAGAGTCATCCGAAAAGGGACAACCTACACCACAACTCTATACGCCTAACGATGAAGTAGAGATACCCATATCTACCTCCAATCCGGTGATACTGGAACCCGATGAACCCGACACTGGCATTCAAGCCGAATCAGCCTTGCCAAAAGAAACTACTGCACCACCAGAAACTACTACACCACCGAGGCGTTATCCGGACCGAGTCAGGAAGCCTCCAGAGAGACTGACTTATAATTAATTAACTGCAGCAATGTGTATATTATTTTTCTTGTAACATGTAATTAATAATTACTTAAAATATTATGTACTGGTTGGCTAAAAGGGGAGGAATTGTAGTGTATGTGCCTTTAAGAGCCCCATGTGTACTGTAATGCCGGTAATGGCCACTCGGGCTATATAAGCCTGTATATTGTGTTGTATCCGTTAGTTCCCCTCCAGACTTTGTTTAGTAAACACCTATGAAACCAACTCCTGTCTTCAGTGTCTCTATCAACACACAGACACAACAAAAAGGGGAGGAATTGTAGTGTATGCACCTTTAAGAGAGAACTACTTTTACAGCTTCTGTGTACTGTAGTACCGGCAGTGACCACACCTGTATATAAGCCTTGAGCATGCCTCTGTACTGCCAGTCTTGAGACTACCCTACTCCAGTAAACACCTGTTGATTGTTAAGTTACAGCCTCCGTGTAGTTATTGGAAAACATCCTACTTTAAGAATCACGGATCTAACAGGAGGGACCCAACACCAGCCTGCAACCAGAGCTCTTCAGCAATTGCTAATTGACTAATGCTTCAGCTGAACATTTCCTGATTTCCCGCTTCCCCGGTATTAACAGTCCTGAACAACATCTCTCCAGTCCATCCACTATCCAATAAAGTACTTCCAACCACAGACCAATGTTAATATACATGACAGCCAACACCTACAATGTTCCGTTCTTCCCTTTGCCTATAAAGTCTATGGCAGGGTCCTCCGTTCGAGTAAGAGCATGGATTATGACTGCACCTTCCCCAGTTATGGCCTGCTCCCTTCTGTTGCTCGCCAGCTTGTCGTACAAGAAGAGTGGGATTGGGTTAGTGTGTGGCCCGTGAAGTGATTTTGCGGATTTGCAATGCAGCTTCATGTAGCGTGCATACTGAGAGGGAGAAGTAGCAAGTTGTGAGCAAGAGGGGAAGGTGAGTGTCTGCCAGAATATGCATACATTGTGAAGTGTGAAAACAGTTAGTAGAACAGTGTAATGCATTCCACTTCCAACCAAATCAAAGCAGAATGTTGCTCTGACATTTCTGAGGTTCAGTTGCAGGTGGGGAGTGTGTGGTTGTGAGCAGAAGGAGGTGTGGTGTGCTGTCACGTTATTGGAGAAGATGCTGGGGAGTACGGATTGGGAGCGCTGGGGAGAACGGGTGGCGTCAACAAAAGAAGACAGATCAAGATACATTTCTCGCTTTAGCTCTCTTAGTAAGATTAAGGCATTGATGTATTCATGATGCCTTCACCAGTCTTGCCACTGCTACTGTTTCGTTAGCTGCCCAATGTTTATCTGCTTTCTCTAATCACCCAAATTAGTGTAGACCATTTTATTTATAAGATTAGTGGTGGGATTCAACAGGAGGGCCCATTGTCATGATAACATGCTGGCTTGGTTAGCAATATATAGTTGTGCCTCACCTGTGTAAGACAATTCGAACCTGACAAACCAAAATGAGTTGCAAAGTAATCCTATTACAGTATTGTGTTTGACCAAGTCCAGACACATGCAATGTCTTTAAGCAGTAGACATACAGAGAAAAAAATGCAATTACCCCCTTTTTCCCTGGGTAGAAATGTAACCTTCGTCGATCCGTTTGATCCTGGCTCTCCATACAAATTGTTAAGGAAAGCTCAAGATCCTTATAGGTCTACAGTCATGCACGCTGTCCTAGATGATTCATTATGACATGACAACTGTTACAGTGAACAAGACTCCCAGAAATGAGAGAGTTCCCACAGAATACCAGATGTCAACTTGTTTATCATTCTGGCCTATTTTCTTCCACTTCCAATCTCAAGACTGTCTTGCCTATCTCGTTTCACAATGTGGTAACAAAAATAAGTCAACAAGCACGAATCACACATCCTGTATTTTCAGCAGAAGCTAAACAGCACAGTCAACTAAATTGTACCCTGACACATTAAACATGAAAGCATCCTGCGAATGAACAAATGTAACCATTTCACCATTTGTAGCTACAGTACAAAATCCACAAGCCACTTATAAGTTTAGAAAGTATGAGATTAAACCAAATCCTAATCCTACGTATATTTGTATACACGACTAGTCTATCTTACGCCTGTTTAAAAAGGTCACCAGCCGCCACAAACCACCACTGAAAAGGCCACCAGATTTCCCACCCTCCCAAATGGGTAGCTGCCCATCGGCTCTCGAACAGCTTGCCAATTGAATGTAAATGAGACCCGACCATCAAAATAGTTTGGGCCTCTCGCCAACAGCATCGAGCGGGCATTGCGATTGCTCTGCCCACCACCTGCTGGATGTACACTGATGTAAGAAAACTACTAAGCACTTAGTTTGAGTATAAAACAAGGCTTTAATCAACTGTTTCACAACCATGAGATCTAGTTACATCACTAGTTCCTGGTTACAGAAACATCCTGAGCAAGCTGGGCCCACGCCCGAGTATTTATACTTTCCTTGGACGGCGCCACCAGCTGGCCACCCAGTGTTATCTCATGGGTCAGTTCTACATGAATGGTAAGATTCATGACATTCTTCCCGCCTGAAAGATTTGGAAGTCCGACGACTTCCTTCCAGCGGATATAACGGACCACGAAGCGCCGCAGTCATTTCGATTTCTGTTTGTGGCCAGAAGGCACGTCTCCTCGGATCGGGTCTCGGTCCCTGGGTCGCTTGGTTCGTACAGGTAGGTTGACAGGGCCCGTGTCGCCTTGATCGATCTGAGGGGGACTGGGGAGATCGTGACTCCGGGTGCAGGTCCCCACAGGCACAGAGCTGGCTTCATCTTGTTCGGTAGCTGGTGATTGTCCGGCATCCTGGCTTCGGGTGGCCATCCCGTGGGGAGCGCTCTGCTCCCCGAGTTGATTCAGCGGAGTAGCCGGCAGATCCCTTGATGTCCCGGGTAGGGCGTCATCCTCAAAGGAGCGCAGAGTATCGGCATCATTAATATGGATCCCTCTATTGGTGGTTGTGATACAGTTGATTAAATTGACGTAAGAAAACTACTAAGCACTTGGTTTGAGTATAAAACAAGGCTTTAATCAACTGTTTCACAACCATGAGCTCTAGTTACATCACTAGTTCCTGGTTACAGAAACATCCTGAGCAAGCTGGGCCCACGCCCGAGTATTTATACTTTCCTTGGACGGCGCCACCAGCTGGCCGCCCAGTGTTATCTCATGAGTCATTTCTACATGAATGGTAAGATTCATGACATACGCCAAAGTCCAAAATCGAGGCCTTAGTCTGTCGCGGCAGCAGATTTGATTACCTGGTCTTTTCTCATTGTATACTTTAGCACTGAAGCACAGAAGGAGAGTATTTGGCCCATTGTCATCCGTGGTTCTGAGGGACTGCCTAAGAAGAAGAGGAGAAGAAGATTTGGCCCATTGTGCTTCAGCGCCGGTCCTTCAACTGGCACCCGCTACACTATTTGTATGCTTCAAATATGTTAGAATATTTAATTTCATTGATTAAAACTAATTTCTCCCAGTGTAAGCACAGCCATACTGAGAAGCCTGTGTACACCAAGTAATCCTTCCTCAAAGCACAGTGTCAACAAAATGTGCAATGGCTTTGTAAAAAAATATATATATAATGAACGTAAACTCTTGAATGTACAATATGTACAGTATCTTAAAGTAATACTCAGCTCTGTTCTAAACTGGTACATTATTAAAATATGCTTTGTGCCACACAAGCAAGGAACTCAGACCTCAGAAATATGTTTAAATTGGATATTCAGTGTTAGGAGCGTTTATCCTGACCTAACATTAATCTGCACTATACACAAATTGCATTTGTTTCTAAATGCCTGTAGATTTGAAACCACTCTAGTCATTTAAATGGGATTCATGAATTTCATATATCTAGTAGGTGTATTTTATGCCCCTATTTATATGTACTTGAAGAACTGTAAATAGAAACGCTAAAATGAAAGTAAAAATACAGAAAATATCATGACGTTTTTGTATCTAGTTAACAGCCAAATAGCAAAAAGTGTTTTTTTATATATATAATGAAACTATTTTACAGTTGATTCAAGAATAACATTTTGATTAGCATTTTCAATTTGACTTGTATTGCAGAGGCAAAGTTGACATGAATCGCTTGATTAAAGACAGCTGTTTTTTTTACTATAATTGGAATTAGCTGTGGTCCCGGCAGTCTTGCAGTGATGTACCAATCAGCACAAGGCCATAATGCAGTTTTCCATTTGCTCTAATAAGAAAAGCACAGCAGGAACTATAATATTTTCTTAGATAATTTATTTTATCAGACCTACAAACTATAGTGTTACTGCAGGAAAAACATAATGTGCCTGTTTTTGACTGGTTCAAAGTTATAAAATGTGGAAATTTTGCTATTGGTGCTATTATTTTGTTTAATATACTTTTTTGTTAATTATTTGCTGTTTAATAGCTCTAGTATGGTATTGGAGGAAAATGCATCCCCTGTAAAATCAAATCGATATGATTCCTCCTCACCAACTGCACTTACTGCTTTGTCTTTCTCTCTCTCCTTCTAAGTATTTATGCATCGTTCTGTCTCTGCATCTCTCGTGCACGTTTTCTTGCTCAATTTCTCTTTCTCACTTTGCACTTTCTCCCTCTGTCATTCACATTTTCTCTTGCTCTCTTTCTCCCATAGTCTTTCCCTCACCTCTCTCTCTCTTTCTCCCATCTTTTCTTTCTTCATCTCCTTTCTCTTTCTCACTTCTGTTTTCTTTCTCTCCCTCTTTCACTTCTATATCATTTCTTTGTTCCTTTTGTTTACTTTGTTCCTCTTTCTTTTCTTCTCTCCTGTGATCTTCTTTCACTCACTCTCCAGCTCTCTCATATGTTCTCTTTCTTTCTATCTCTGTGTGGCTCTTGCTTTGTTTTCTGTCTTGCTTGCTTTCCGTCACATGCTCACTATCTCTGTCTCTCATTCTCACTTGTGCTCCTAATTTCTTCCTTCCTTTTTCTCTTTTTATTCTTTTTTGCTTGCACTTTTCTTTGTCTCTCACTCACTTTTTTGTCTGTCTCTTTCTGTGCTATTTTCTCTTTCTCTCTCTCCCTTTTGCTCCTTCCCCTGGTTTCTCTTGCATGCATGTTCTATCTCTTCCTCTGTGTGTCTTTCTCTATCATTTTTTTCTTTCTCTGTCTCTCTTGCCATTATCTCTCTTTTTTTCTGTATTTCTCTCTCTTTGGCTTCTTAATCACATCTGTGTTATTCTGGAACAAACAATCGTTGAAGGTAGCTGCAAAAGTAGGTAGAGGAATGACAATTCTTGCAAAAAAAAACTGGCTCTATATTAGGCAAACTTGGTATTCCTATATATATCCAATGGAATTTTAAAATCTTATTTGGCATTGCTTGCTTATTAGTTCAGCTCAGCTCAGTTCAGTCCGAAACCATCAGGACCACTGGAGTAGATGAGGTTGGCCTTTTCAGTGCAAAAATCTATCTTCTTTAATATTGAGCTATGACTCCTGTCAGTCTTTTGAAAAATTATGTGAGCATTGTTGGTATTTAAGCCAGACCTGCGCAATTAAGCATGAATGTAACAGCACCTCAACATTCTGTTTTCTGAAGATGCTCGCTTGTGCTTCTTCTGTTTAGGTAGTTTTTTTTGGCGCCTTTCTATTTGTGGGAAACAACCAATAGTAGGTAGCGGTGCTGACTGCACTAATAAAATGGTTGCAGCATATAATGCAGATACAGGCCTGGAAATTTGTTCGCCGCTATTTTCGGGCAGGAACCAAGCGGTGGCAGTGGCCGCCATGCCTAAACTGATGGGCGAGAGAACCACATGATATTGGCCCTCTTGTGTCCTCAGAAAGCGACCGGCCTCCTGTGGGTACTAGTCAGGCACCAAGAGGCAGTTCACCAGTCGCAGGGAGGAGCAGAATTAGGCAGGTAAGGATGCTGGCCGAGGGCCTATGGCAAGTCTGGGAGCGGGGTTTGGGGCTGGGGGAGGAGAGCGGGAGGTGGCGATTGGTGGCTGGCAGCGTGCTGCAGTTTTAATGTGGACACAGGAGGAGTGCTCTTGCTCTTCCTGGCTCCATTGTTATGATATCAGATGAGGAGAAACATTTTTATTTCTACTGGTCTTTCTCCACATGATTTGTATTTAAATTGCACTATTTTGCAGCTGTTTAAGGAGCAAAGTCATTATCGGAAACAAATTTATTAAGTCGAAATGTATTTAATCATAGAAGTTTATGGCACAGAAGGAGGCCATTCGGTGTGTCCTGTGTGGATGATTTATCTGCTCAGTAACAATGAAATTATAAACAATTATTCACTGGAAGATATTATTCCTCAATGGTCCACAATTCATGTTGTGATCCAGAATATATTGAATGTTGGCCGGGGGGGCGGGGGTGGGGGGGTTGGTTATCAGGTCATCGACAATGGTCAAAGAAAAATATTGTGGGTCTTTGTATTGATAGAATCTTGCTGCTTCCAGTTTCACTTTATTCTTTGTTGATGTGCCATTGTGTGCCATTTCTCTCACTGGGCCTGAGCTAAGGGCCTAGAGATTTCTCCTTGGGTGCAACCCAAAGTTGCACCTGAAGCTGGGCCCATTTTTTCAATGTTGAGTTACACCCTATCATCAGCCCAATCACATTACAATACTCTGCAACTTAAAATGGGCGTAAATGGCCATAAATCAGCGTAAATAATCGAGGCCCAAGGAAATGCTGAACCCACACCAGTATATTTCTTCTTTCAGTCTTAGAATTTAAGTTTCACCATATTTATCCATCATTCAGGCACAACAGCCAAGATTTTCCTTACCTCGGCGGGTCCGGAGCGGCTGGGGTCGGTGGCGGGTCCCGATCCTGCTGCTGGCTCCATCCCGCTCTGGAAAATGATTTTCTGTTGATAGGGCTTGTTAAGCCAGCCCAACGCATTTCACGGTCCAATTAGAGGAAGTGGGTCTGGTGACATGATTCATGATGTGTCATCAGGCGGTTTCCTTAAAGGGACAATGGCCAACTTTATTTTGTCAGTTGAGCTGTCAGTGTTCTACAGCATTGAAGTGCTGCAAAACCTGACAATAACTGCACAAAGGTGTAGGGCTGCATCCAGGCTCTCCCATGACTCCCTCCATATGCTTATGGAGGGAGTCACAGTATGCAGGGAGGTTCTCTTCCCTTCCCACGGGCAGAAGAGACCTCCCCAGGAGATCAACACAGCCTGGTTGCACATTGCAGAGGAGGGCACAAGCAGGGGTGTGGTCAGGAGGACTTGGGTGCAGTGGCACAAACCTTTTGATGATCTCATTAGTAGAGGAAATGTTAGTACAAAGTCACACTCACCTTCATCCTGCTGTGCCTCTCATCACATCCCCATCACTCTGCCTTCCCTACCCTACTCCTGCACATCCTTACTCACACCAACTTACCTTGCACCTTCACCCATCCCTCTCTATCTACATTATTACTTCCCCATCGCATTAGCCACCCTTCACATTCACCCTCATCCTAGAGCAATCATACCAACTAACAACACACAAGGGTAGCCACTTGGGTATTTTATCCAATGATCATGTAAAGTTTCTGTTAATGTGGTGTTAAACATTGAAACCTTTATTTTCAACACTTTGCGTTCTTGAACAGATTTTTGTGCCCCTTTGGAAGTGGGTTAGTGAGTTGCAGTGAATGGTGAGACATAACGGTACCCCTCACAATGGTGGTGAGTGTGAAAGCAATAGCTTGGGCATTGTAGGGACGCTTTATGGTGTTGGTGTGGGCTGGTGCCAACCTGGCACATCATGAGGCAACGAGGGTGTACAGCATCAAGTGAAGTAAATGTGGTCATGATGAGGTCATCCCTGGCCTCCCGGGCAGCAACGTGCTCGTGTGCTGTTGCCCTGTGTCCTGTGCAGCATCAGTTGATTGCGGAGAAGGTTGGTGTTGTTGTTAATGCTGCTGGTGTGCCTGGTTATGCTGGTGATGAGGCTGATCGTGTTGGAATTCAGAGGACCAAGGTGAGAAAGTATAAAGGGCACCCATGTTGATGGAATAGCTGGCAGCTGAAGTAGAGATGACAGAAGCATTCTGTCAATGGTGACAGAGTTCTTCCAATGAGGCAAGAGTGGATGGAGAGTGGAAAGCGGAAAGCCTGCAGAATCTGTGCTGGAACTGGACTGAGAAACAGCTTGTGCCTGAGGAAAGTGATGATCTGTCAGGTGGGAGCTTTTACTGTACATTTGATGCTGTCACGTAATCAGCTGGAGCAATGGCCACTGAACTCCTGCCTCAGGTTGACAGCCGTGGACCCCGAACAGTGTGGCCATGAAACTAAAGTCAAAAGGTAAGTTAAAAAAGCCTGTTAATGATCTGTCAACTAGATGCTAATGCGTTTAATTGGGTCGCTGACAGACCCAACATTGGGAAAGGCGCATGTGGTGGGTTCACAGCGGGGTCCTGACCCGCTTTCAAAAAAAATCAACCCACCACCGACCCCATCCGCTGACCCCCCAGAAAATTCTGGCCAACATGTTTATGAAACTGCAATCGGGAGATTTCAGTTTTTAATGTGACTTATACTTATTCCATAAAAATGCATTAAAAGAAACAGAAAATACAGAGCAGGTCACAGTGAGGATATTTTTTTTTAAACACACAAAGAATTGCAATTAAAAGTCTGGAAAATATTTTTGCTGTGCCTGCAAATCTAGTTGCAATGCTGGGAGAACAGCCCCACCCCAGCACAAATGCAACTGGAGGATACTCACATTGCGAGTCGGGGACGTGGCCAGTTTTGTGGGTGGAGATTCATTTGGACAGAGGGTTTGATGGACGGATGTAAAAGAGCGAGGAGACTTGGCTGTATTGTAGTTACGTGTGCAATTTGGTTGGGATTACGGAAATGTGGCTCAAGGATGGCCAAGACTGGGAACTCAACATCCAGGGGTATTCGATATTCAGGAAAGATAGGCAAAAAGGAAAGGGAGGTGGGGTAGCATTACTGGTTAAAGAAGGGACTAACACAATGGTAATGAAGGATATTAGCTCTGACGATGTGGAATCTGTATGGGTAGAATTGAAAAATACTAAGGGGATAAAAACATTAGTGGGAGTGGTATATAGACCTCCAAACAGTAAGGCGGAGGTTGGGGATGGCATTAAAAGGGAAATTAAAGAAGCGTGCAATAAGGGCACAGCAGTCATCATGGGTGACTTTAATCTACATATAGATTGGGCTAATACTGTGGAGGAGGAATTCCTGGAGTGTTTACGGGATGGTTTCCTGGACCAATATGTCAAGGAACCAACCAGGGATCAGGCCATCTTAGACTGGGTATTATGTAACGAGAAAGGATTAATTAGCGATCTTGTTGTACGAGGCCCCTTGGGTCGGAGCGATCATAATATGATCGAATTCTTCATTAAGGTGGAGAATGAAGTAGTTGACTCAGAAACTAGGGTCCTCAATTTAAATAAAGGAAACTACGATGGTCTGAGGAGCGAGTTGGGTAGGATTGATTGGGTAATGGCACTCAAAGGGTTGACGGTGGATAGGCAATGGCAAACATTCAAAGACCGAATGGATGAACTACAGAAGTTGTTCATCCCAGTTTGGCATAAAAATAAAACAAAAAAGGTGACTCAACCGTGGCTAACAAGGGAAATTAGGGATAGCATAAGATCCAAGGAGAGGACATACAAATTGGCCAGAAAAAGCAATAATCCTGAGGATTGGGAGCAGTTCAGGATTCAACAAAGGAGGACAAAGGGATTAATTAAGAAAGGGAAAATAGAATATGAGTGTAAGCTTGCAGGGAACATAAAAACTGACTGTAAAAGCTTTTATAGATATGTGAAGAGAAAAAGATTGGTGAAGTCAAGCATAGGTCCCTTGCCGTCAGAATCGGGGGAATTTATAATGGGGAACAAAGAAATGGCAGACCAACTAAATACATATTTTGGTTCTGTCTTCACAAAGGAGGACACAAATAAGCTCCCAGAAATACCGGGTAACATAGGGTCTGATGAAAGGGTGGAACTGAAAGAAATCAGTATTTGTAGGGAAATGGTGTTAGGAAAATTGATGGGACTGAAGGCCGATAATTCCCCAGGGCCTGATAATCTACATCCCAGGGTACTTAAGGAAGTGGCCCTAGAAATAGTAGATGCATTGCTGGTCATCTTCCAGAACTCAATAGACTCTGAAACAGTACCCATGGATTGGAGGGTAGCTAATGTTACCCCACTATTCAAAAAAGGTGGCAGAGAAAAAGCGGGGAATTATAGACCGGTAAGCCTGACATCGGTAGTGGGGAAAATGCTAGAGTCCATTATAAAAGATGTAATAGCAGAGCACTTGGAAAGCAGTGACAGGATCGGACAAAGTCAACATGGATTGACAAAAGGTAAATCATGCTTGACTAATCTACTGTAAGTTTTTGAGGATGTAACTGGTAAAATAGATAAGGGAGAACCAGTGGATATGGTGTATTTGGACTTTCAGAAGGCTTTCGATAAGGTCCCGCATAAGAGATTAGCGTGCAAAATTAAGGCAAATGGGATTGGGGGCAAAAGGTACTGACTTAGATAGAGAACTGGTTGGCGGACAGAAAGCAAAGAGTTGGAATAAACGGGTCGTTTTCCGAGTGGCAGGCAGTGACTAGTGGGGTACCGCAAGGATCGGTCCTAGGACCCCAGCTATTCACAATGTATATTAATGATCTGGATGAGGGAATTGGATGTAATATCTCCAAATTTGCAGATGACACAAAGCTGGGTGGGAGGGTATGCTGTGGGGCGGATGTCATGAAACTCCAGTACGATTTGGACAGGTTAGGTGATTGGGCAGAAACATGGCAAATGCAGTATAATGTGGATAAATGTGAGGTTATCCACTTTGGAGGCAAAAACAGGAAGGCAGATTATTATTTGAATGGCAATAGATTGGGTGAAGGGGAAGTGCAAAGAGACCTGGGTGTTCTTGTGCTCCAGTCGCTGAAGGTAAGCATGCAGGTGCAGCAGGCAGTTAAGAAGGCAAATGGTATGTTGGCCTTCGTAGCAAGAGGGTTCGAGTACAGGAATAAGGATGTCTTGCTACAGTTGTACAGGGCCTTGGTGAGACCGCACCTTAAGTATTGTGTGCAGTTTTGTTCGCCTTATCTGAGGAAGGACATTCTTGCCATGGAAGGAGTGCAGCGAAGATTCACCAGGCTGATACCTGGGATGGCAGGAATGACGTATGAGGAGAGATTGCGTCGATTGTGCTTATACTCACTGGAGTTTAGAAGATTGAGAGGGGATCTCATCGAAACCTATAAAATTCTGTCAGGCCTGGACAGGCTAGATGCTGGAAGGATGTTCCCGATGGTCAGGGAGTCCAGAACCAGGGGTCATAGTCTAAGGATAAGGGGTAGGACATTTAGGACTGAAATGAGGAGGAATTTCTTCACCCAAAGAGTGGTGAACCTGTGGAATTCTCTGCCACAGAGGGCGGTGGAGGCCAGTTCATTAAATATATTCAAGAAAGAGTTGGATATATTTCTTAAGGCTAAAGGGATCAAGGGATATGGGGAGAAGGCAGGGACAGGGTACTGAATTTGAATGATCAGCCATGATCTCATTGAATGGCGGAGCAGGCTCGAAGGGCCGAATGGCCTACTCCCGCTCCTATCTTCTATGTTTCTATGTTTACTCCCAAAACGCCGCAATATTTTAAGATACATAATGGGGGAGAAATTCGGTGGAGCCGCTAATGGGGTGCCCAGCTAGCCTGGGCGCCGGAATTACCGCAGCGATCGGAGCAGTTGCGCCCGCCGGAAATTCATCTTGACCGCCCCAAGAGGGACTCGGTGCGCTGCTCGAGGTGCCCCGTGTCCCTCTTAGGGCGCTAAAACTGAATATCACAGTGCAAAGTGCCACAGCGCCACACGCTGCGGTACTGCAGGCCTTCCTGCCCTTCTTAAGGGGGAGGGGCCTGCACCAGCGCAATGAGCGATCGCGAGTGTCGGCAAAAGAGCCCGGCACCGAGGAGAAGTGCCGGGCTCTTGGGACACAGCTGGCACTGCCCAGGGGGGGGATTAGGAGGCCGGGGACGGAGGTGCTGGCAGGTGGCCACCGAAAAAAATGGCCGCCCCGCACCTCCACCTTAATTTGCGCCACTGCTGCCACAGGTGGGCCCCGTGAACCGGGCGCGATTTGCAACCGGCGTTACAGAGGCGGCTGCTAACAAATATCGCGATCGGGGCAGTAGTGGGGCACTGCGCACACCGATGACGTCATCGGTGGCGGTGCAGCGCAACAGGCTAACGCCGCCATTAGCGCCGCGCTAAATATCGCGGGAGACGTGGCCAGTGGCGCTAAAGCCACTGAGTGCCCTCTTTAGGTGCTAAGTGGTGGCGCAGCCCACCGAATTTCTAGGCCAATTTGTCTCCTCCCAGATTATGGGAACTGCAGGCCATGGTGTTTTATAACAGGAGCACTGTACCAGGTAACAAACAATGGGCCAGTAATTCCGGTCCCAACGCGTGAGTACGGACGGGGTACTCACGCATGGGCCCGTTGGAAGTGCCGGATTTCAGCATGCACAGCGCATGCGCGGGAAACCGGCATTTCCTCCAAGGGGTTCAGAGGTCCAACGCGTGCGTGCAGGACTCTGCGTGCACGCGTTGAACTTCCTTCTTTTTGACAGGTTTGCCCGTGTGCAAGGGCCTGAACTTTTTAGACATATAAAAAGGAGGCGTAAGGACTTGATTCTTGAAGGTAAGTGGTCTATTATTTAAAATTATAACATTTTTTCCACAGCTTTATTGTTTTTAAGGACCTTACAGCAAGGTAAGTTTATTTTTAGACCCGATTTCTTAAAAAATTATTTTTTTCAAAAATTTGATTAATTGTTTAAAATAGTTTTTTAAAGTTATTTATAGTTTATTTAATTATTGGGATGTTTTGTAAAATTTTATTTAAAGTTAAACTAGTCTTTTGGGCACCCGTACCTTTCATGAGTTTGACAGTTCTTACTATCAAACTCATGAATGAAGTTTCCCCTCCCGTGATTGGCTGCACAGTGCTCACCTGATCCCAGCCGGCACATTGCACTAACTACGCCGCTGGATCAGGCAAGCACATCGCGCCAACATCTGAACCGGGCCAGTGACAGGAATTCCAAGCAGACCCAGGCTTCAGATGTCGGCGCTCCGGGTGAGTGCACATCGGGGGCTTGCACGCGCGGCAAGCCCCCGATCCTAATTCCTGGGCCAATGTATTACTATATAATAGTCCCAATTCTGCAAATCCAACAAAATCAGGGCTTCACTAACCTATGGTGCAGGTGCATCTGTGCCAAATTTTGCAAAGCATGTCACTCCCCTTCTCTGTAGACCCCATCTGCTCTCTCAGGTGGACGTAAAAGATCCCATGGCACTATTTTTCAAAGAAGAGCAGGAGTGTTCTCCCCGGTGCCCTGGCCAATATTTATCCCTCAATCAACATCACTAAAACAGATTATCTGGTCATTATCACATTGCTGTTTGTGGGAGCTTGCTGTGCACAAATTGGCTGCCTCATTTCCTACATTACAACAGTGACTACGCTTCAAAAAGTACTTCATTGGCTGTAAAGCACTTTGGAACATCCGGTGGTCATGAAAGGCACTATATAAATGCAAGTCTTTTTTCTTTTTGACAATGAAAGCTGGTTGAAAAATTGGACGAGCCAGTAGCTCTTAAAGGGCTGCCACTCGCCCTTAATGGGGAGTTTCCTGAAATTTTTCTGCTTGAAGGCAGAAGAGAGCAACAAAGTTGGCATCATGTGTGCCTTCAGTCATTGGAACTACAGCAATTTCCCAAGTAACCTGAAGTTTACTGGATACAAACTTTTGCTTTATTTGTGACCCAAGAAAGAATGTATTTGCTTGCAGCTGATTTCACCCAGTTTTCATTGACCGAAATTCAACAAAAGGATAAAACCCCAAAATGAGACGGCCTATTTATAATGTTTGTTTCAAAACTAAGGTGCTCTTATGGAGACTGTTATGAATCTTATGATCCATGAAGAAAGACTCATGAAATAACACTGGACGGCCAGCTGGTGGCACCGTCCAAGGAGTATAAATACTCGGGCGTGGGCCCAGCTTGCCCAGGACATTGTGTAAACAGGAACTAGTGAAAGATAACTAGACCTCCATGTTCTGAAACAAGTTGATTAAAGCCTTGCTTTATACTCGAACCAAGTGCGTAGTGAGTTTTATTACATCAGAGACGTTTACTGACGTATATTAAATCTTAATGGGAATGCTTGCATGTAACATGTATCAAAATATTTTTGCAGCCTTCCAGCATCTTTATGTGCTTTATATATAGAAATACAAGAAATAAATAATATGGAAATGTTCCATCAGTGACGGCAGAGAATACCTGACCTCAGCATTACAGGACAAACTAGGTAACTGTGATTGCAGGCTAACAGCACTGGCCTCAAGAATAGGTCATCAATCTGCTGTTAGCAACAGTAGAGGCCCACTAATGAATGCTGCTGCATGTCTTCATTGTGACAAGCAGACATTGCATATTCAAGCTCTTTCATAGAGATCAATTGACTTGACTAGAGAAACGTTAGAAAAGAGCGTGCAGCAAGGGACACGTGTGATTGATGGGTGTCATTGCATGATTGAAGACACGTGTACAAGAATGGCTACATTCACCAAACTGTGAAAACTATTAGTTCATGTCTTTTGTTTTCTCCCCACGGTGAATCATTTTTTAAATAGAAAAAGTTGTTTGGCTGCTTTGTTGCAATAAGCTTATGCTTTCCATTGCAACAATGTTTTATACATGATGGATATGGCCATATTTTGTCTGACTACTACAAAATTCATGTCTCCGTGCACATCTGCAGAAAAACAAGACGTGCTCTGAGAAACCCTTCCTCTCTTTATATTACAGGAAACATGGAAAGTATTTTGAATAAGGTGAGCATTCTGTCTAACAAAGTATAAACCTTTATGTTCTATTCATGGCCACATCTGTTCTGTCCTTTTCAAGTGCACTTAATGTAAGCACACATTCATTTAAAACAAAACGAAGTTTTAAAGCCTGTCGGTAGCCTGAGCGCTTCTCTCATGGGGTAGGATATAACGCAAGGCTATTTGATCTTTCGGAAATATCTGCTTGGCTTTTAATCCTCATTTTAAGAGACATCTTTTTGTGCAGTCATTGTTACTGAGACAACTGGATTTTGTCCCCCTCTTGTACTGCACCTTTAGTGTTAATGCAGCATACTGTTTTGTTGCTTGGCATCAATGCCAAACGTATAGTAATAATGCTACTGACTTCACAGCAATGTGAAAGTTTTGGCACTTGTAGTGAGACCGCCTGGAAGAAGCAATCTTGCACTGGTAATGCGTTCTTTTCTTGCACTGTACCTGTTGGGAAACTTGCTAAAAAGCTGAAGTTGTTTTGAAATTAAAAAGCCTCTAACTTGCTATACTGTAATTTTATTTATAATAATTGATCAGTGCTGAATAGTCTGTCAGCTCTCCTCAATCATTGGGAATCTCAGGGGCATTCAGAAGCCATAAACAAAGTTCGTTACATGCATTTGAGGACACATGCTTAAAGGTTTACCATCATCCAATCCGCAGTACAGTAAAAAGGCAATGTGGCTGTTTGCTTAAATTTCTGCTAAAAATATAGTTGAGACTGTACCAATTAGTTCAGTGTAACAACTGCATTAGACCGCTATCAAATATCACTGCGCAGCCTACAGCCTGTAGTATTACTAGCTCCCACTACAGGACAGTGTCCTTAAAGCAGGGGTCTCTACCAGTCAAGAACTGCGGCTGTAAGATGAACTACAAAACTACCCCTTCCAGTGTACGGTAATCCTGCAAAAAAAAAGTGGTGATACTCTCTATAAAAGGCTGAAGTTTTGTCCTCGACTGTTTTCTTGATTAGTTTACCGACAGTGTGTAAAGCAAGGATTCAAATTCAGTAGCCTGATAACTCCAAGCTGTTGAAATATTAATCGGGCTATCAAATATCAAATGTTATTCGAACGTCAGGTGAGGACAGAATTGCGCTAGCTTGTTATGCCCTGTACACCTAAATCACCTGCTTGGCTCAGTTGATAGATCTCTTGCCTCTGGGCCTTGAAAGTCCTGGGTTCAAGTCCCTCTGGACTTTAGCACATAATCTTGGCTGACACTTCAATGCAGCACTGAGGGAGTGCTGCATTGTTGGAGGTGCCGTCCTTCAGATGAAACATTAAATGGAGGCAGTGTCAGCTAGCTCAGGTGCATCTAAAACATCCCATGGAACCACTCTTAAGAAAAAGAGCAGAAAGTTCTCCCAATGTCCTGCTGACTAACATTCCTCCCTCAACTAACACCACCAGAGGCACATTATCTGGTAATGTGTTCATTTGCTGTTTGAGGTCCTTGCTGTACATAAATTAACTGCTGTGTTTGTCAAATAATAGCAGTGAGTGCATTTCAGTGGCTGTAAAGTGGTTTGGGATGTCCTGAGGGCACGATAGAGTGCTATATAAATTCAAGTTTGTCTTTTTTTACTTTCTAATTTATATTTATTTATTTCTGTCATTCTTTCTTTCTAGGACTGATGATTCCCATAGTATTGCTTCTATTAGATTTGTAGCCTAAGAAGATATGTGGGCTAAGATATGTGGTATTTTTTGTATTCAGTGGAGAATTATTTCTTGGACAGTACATCTATCAGCACTGAGTTAATAACAGACGTTAAGCAATATTACCCAATTAAAGCATTAGCAATTAACCCAATAATTAAAAGAACAGGGAACCTCAAAAGTCATTACTGTTTTGCTCACTGTTTGGCCACTGGTGGGTTAGAATAAATGCTTTAGCATGCTTGTCCGCTGTTTTAATATAGACAGTAATCCATTTATTTTGAAGAGGTTAACATCTTTGTTAAAATAGCAAAGGCAAGAATGTTGTACAAGTGCTTTAACATATTCATTACTGATATTGCTCAGTGCACAGTATGATTTTAACACCAAAATAAGGGTGCTATTCAAGCCCATCTGGGTTGGAGTTGAAGAGCTTCCCTCCTCGAAAAGTACTTGGCAACAAATTTGTAATGTCGTTTCTGACACTGTTGGATTTAATTAAAAATAACTATGCTCCAATCACAGGCATGTTTAAGAATTTGTAAGTAAAATGTGATTTTAGAAACTGGATATAATGGTAAAAGTTAATATATGTACACCTCAGTAACTTGCATCAGTGGAAATGACATTCTTTATAACTATGATAATTAATTACCTGGTAAAAGACGCACAATTTTCTATATGCGTACAGTGAGGAGATAAGGATCCAGAGGGAGAATTGCCAAAACATGCCAGGAAGTGAAAGCGGAAGACCACCTTGTGAGTCACTGATGCATAATCGGTGGTTCTTTGCTTCTCTTTTAAAAAAAGAGAAACTCTTTTCTGGCATTAATGAGGGAATAAAGTCCTTGGATGAAGAAGTCATGACATTTTGATATAAAAGTAAACTATATTTTTGTACAACTTAAAAAGATTAACATTTACTTTGGATACTTTATAGTACTTGTAGAAAAATTACCAGCTACCTAAAGCACAAAGTTGGGGACAAGGGGGTCATCATGATGGGGTGGGGGGGAGGTCCTCCAAACAGTCTGCCTGCGAGAGGAGAATGACCTGCGAGAGGAGCGGCACTGGAATCTGATCTGATCATGCCAAGCTGACAATCAGATGATTCAAAGGAGGTCTGACTTGCAAAATCATTCACCTTGATTGAGGAGAATGGTAAGACAGTAGCTGAGTGTGATCAGCGAATTGTGGTTAGCGAATTGAGCCCAGCCAACTTGCATACTGAGATGCACAGATATGTCATCAAGAGGTAGGTATCTAGACTACCTGCAAATAAAAAAAGGAATGGATTTCCGCGGGAGTTCTCTCGCATATCTGCCATAACTTCGGCAGGAGAGTCATGAAAACTGTCCAAAAATGGCCTAAACAGTTCTGGTCTTTTCTTGGCTGTTCCACTGAAGTTGTGGTGGAAGCAACAGAGATATTCAGAGTTTTTTTGTGGCCTGAGCCCTTAGGACACATTCTATCTCTTGCCTTCAGTTGTGGAGTGTATATTTTAGGAGTCATTTCTGAACTCCTGTGGCAGATGTGGCCAAGTTAACTAGCTTGCTTACTTCAACCATATCAGTACCTTCCATTATTTTAAAGACATATATAATGTTTCCTTGCAAACCACTGCCTTATTTGATCCTAACTTTCTGTGTTACTTTTATCAAATATTTCCTTCAAGTGGAGCATGTTTCAGTGGGAAAGCATTTGGGTGCTCATAATATCATTAGGTTTGGAATAGTTATCGAAATGGATAAGGAACAATCAAGCACAAAATTACTTAACTGGAGGAGGGCTAATTTCAGTGAGTTAAAAAAAGGATCTTGCGGGCGAGATGATGCTATGAATGAGAGGTATGAGTCGTGTTTGGTAGAGCTTGTTCGTAGGTGAGTGGTGGGTGTATGATGTATTGAGCAGTGTGTGAGGCTAGTGGTGCAGATGGTGGGATATGGCATTTGAAGATTAATTCACTGACTTTGACCATTCATGTGAGATTATTAAACTTCTTCCTGCACTGTGCCCAGGTCCTCAGGGCTATACTGTTGGCATTCACCACGAGGGCTATCTGCTCCCAATGCCTTTTGTGCATTTGCCTGGAGAGCCTCCTGGTCCCCTGTGGAAACAGGCCCTCTCTCTTTGTGTTCACCTCCGGCACCAAGGCTTCTAGTGTAGCATCGGAGAACCTTGGTGCACGCTCTCTCCCCTGCTGAGACGTCAATACACAATAAATGGTAGGATACTGAGAACTGTAGAGGAACAGAGTGACCTTGGAGTGCATGTCCACAGATCCCTGAAGGTAGCAGGACAGGTAGATAAGGTGGTTGAGAAGGCATACAGGATACTTTCTTTTATTAGCCGAGGCATAGAATATAAGAGCAGGGAGGTTGTGCTAGAACTATATAAAATACTAGTTACGCCGCAGCTAGAGTACTGGGTACAGTTCTGGTCACCACATTACAGGAAACATGTGATTGGACTAGAGAGGGTACAGAGGAGATTTATGAGGATGTTGTCAGGACTGGAGAATGTTATCTATGAGGAAAGATTGGATAGGCTGTGGTTTGTTTTCTTTGGAACAGAGGAGGCTGAAGGGAGACTTGATTGAGGTGCATTAAATTATGAGGGGCCTAGATAGAGTGGATAGGAAGGACCTATTTCCCTTAGCAAAAGGGTCAATATTCAGGGGGCATAGATTTAAAGTAATTGGTAGAATGATTGGGGGGAGTTGAGGAGAAACGGTTTTCACCCAGAGGGTGGTGGGGGCCTGGAGCTCACTGCCTGAAAGGGTGGTAGAGGCAGAAACCCTCAACTCATTTAAAAAGCACTTGGATATGCACTTGAAGTGCTGTAACCTGCAAGGCTATGGACCAGGAGCTGGAAAGTGGGATTAGGCTGGCTAGCTCTTTCGGCCGGCACAGACACAATGAGCTGAATGGCCTCCATCTGTGCTGTAAATTTATATGATTCTATGGGCTGAATTTTGCTGGTACTCAGAGGGTGGGTTCGGAGGCGGGTCCGCTGTCAAAATCCAAAAGATTGACAGCAGGGCGGTATCCCGCTCTAAACCCACCTCCTTGTGAGTTTCCCTAGTGCAAGTTCTGCCTGCCCTTTGCAGACACGGCACTAAGCGGCGGGTCATTCAATTGTGCTAGCTAAGAAGGTGTTTAAAGCAATTTAATCACCATTTTACCAGGTACAAAGCATTTTCCCAAATTTTCCACGAGGTTCCCGTCAGTCGGGGATCATGCCAGGTAAATATGTCGGGTTCTGAACAACTCTCTATTTCTTTCAAAAACTACCATTTTATAGCTGCTCACTTCCCAATCTCAGAAGCTTCAGCCTTCAGTATTTGGAACCCACAGTATTTCTGCACTTTTGAAGTGTTTGGAGTAATCTCTCTATCCACTGTCACCTCATTGGAACAGCCTATCTCAACATTGATAGATCGCTTCTGTCATCTCAACTTCACCTGCCAACTATTCCATCAGCATCGGTGCCCTTGAAAAAATCTCACCTCGGTCCTCAGAATCCCAACCTGGTCAGCCCCAACACCAGCATCACCGGGCACAGCAGCAGCACCAACCTTCTCCGCAATCAACTGATGCTGCACAGGACACAGGGCATCAGCACCTGAGCACATTGCTGCCTGGGATGCCAGCGATGGCCTCACCATGGCCAGATTTACTTCACTTAATGCTGTACACCCTGGCTGCCACATGGTGCGCCAGGTTGGCAACACCTCACACCAGTAGCATAAAGCATCTCTACAATGTCCAAGCCATTCCTTTCACACTCATCACCATTGCGGGGAGGGGACATTATGTCTGCAACTCACTAAGACACTTTCAAAGGTGCACACAAATCTGTCCAAGAAGGCAAAGTGAAAACAATAAGGATTTCAATGCTTGACAACACATTAACAAAAAGTTTACACAAATTTTGGCTAAAACACACAAGTGCCTACCCTTGTGTGTTGTTACTGGGTATGATTGGACTAGGATGAGGGTGAGTGTGAGGGGTGGCTAGTGAGATGGAGAAGTGATTATATAGATAGAGAGGGATGGGTGGAGGTGCAAGGTAAGTTAGTGTGAGTAAGGATGTGCAGGAGTAGGGTAGGGAAGGCAGAGTGATGGGGATATGATGAGTGGCACAGCAGGATGAGGTTGAGTATGGCTTTGCAGTAACGTTTTGTGATCTACTGAGATCATTGAAAGGTTTGTGCCACTGCACTCAGGTCCTCCTGAACACATCCCTACTTGTGTCCTCCTGTGCAATGTGCAACCAGGCTGTGTGGGTGTCCTGGGGAGGTGTCTTCCGCCCATGGGAAAGGAAAAGAGCCTCCCTGCATGCTGTGACTCCCTCCATAAGCCGTGGTCCTCTGTGCAGTGCTTGTCAGTGTTTGCAACACCACAGTGCTGTAGAACACTGGCAGCAGAACTGTCAAAATCAACTTGGACATGGCCCCTTTAAGGAAACCGGCTGATGACACGTCATCAAATCACGTCATCAGACCTGCTTCCTATTGATTGGCTGGGAACCGCATAGGGCGGGCTTAACAAGCCGCATCATCGTAAAATCTTGTTGGAGGCCAGGATCGAGACAGATGCCAGGTTCCCACACGCCATGGATGTCGCCCGCCCCAGACCCGCTGAGGTTGGAAAAATCCAGCCCTATGATTCTATCAGTAGTCCATTTTGCTGCTCTGACTCTGTTCCCCAGCCAGTTGAATGACCTGCTTCAGGCAGAAAGCAGCTCCCCTTTAAAAGGTGCAAACTGCCATCAAGAAGGGCAGGCTAGCTTTAATTGGTGCTAGCCTCGCACGAACTTAGGGCCCCCTGCTGAGTGTTCAGCCACTCAGCAATGTGTTCAGCCACTGATCTTGAAGAAAGCTGCCTACAAAGATCTCTGTGGCGTCGATTTCAGCTCTACCGACCTCTGTTTGAATCTGGGGCCAAATCAAGCGAATCTCCAGCATCTAGAAACAAATATGTCATAAAGCAGGCTGCGTAGCCAATCACATTGAAGAATTCTCACAGACAGCAAACCAGGAAGTAAAATTCACAGATTCTAATTTACTTTTTAGAAATTTTACAGATAGAGAAATAAAGATTGTGACATGCACATACGATTAATTTAGAAGCAGAAATATCAAACCTTAAAAATATATATATCATTTTCAAAACCATGTAATTCTTAATCATATTATTGGAAACATTTGACATTCCACAACTATAAAATTAGTTTTCAGGGCCAGAGAGGTTGTTCAGCAGTCAATACACCATTGAAAACACAGTTACACCTCTTCCAACAAGGTATAACTTTTGCGGGGTCGGGGGGGTGGGTGGGGGGGTAGGTTAGGGTTTAACAGCGATATTCCAGCATAATAGGGGAACTTTCCATCCTTCAGTGTGATTTGAATTGATTGCCGGCTCTGTGGTGTTCCACAGCACGACCTATGGCGGGACAGGAAATGAGTGACCGCAACATCTGCATTTATCTACGCATGCGCTAAATCATGAAGTTGCTGTCAGTTTCAGAGGGGTAATGACGGCGAACACTGACAGTTTCGCCGTCATTACCACCGCAAAAATCCGGGCCCATATATGCAAATGCCTGTACCCTCTGCTCCTGACCACCCTCAAGCTACCCCAATTTCTTGTTACTATTCCATCTTGTAGATTTGTAGATTGGCATTTTGTTTGGCTTACAGTGGTAAAGATAAACAGCAACAGATACTTTACGTGGAGTTTCATTTGCTAACAGCAGTTTTAATGCTCCTAAAGACAGAACCTTTGGCATGACTGCATCGCTATTGAGCAGTAAGAATTATTCACCACAGGCCAGTAAGAGTCATCCTGAGGTGTGAAAACAGAAGCAAATCACTCAGATGTAGTAAAAACACACTGAGCATGCCACATCCACTATATTTAGTGTGCTACTCCAAGTTGCTATAAAAAACAATTATTGCAAGTAACAAAACTCTGGCAAGTCTCACCATGAAATCAACATGGAGTGATTACACGCAAGTTTAAATTTGTACACTTACATCACCGGCACTACATCATATCGTACTGTAATAGCAAGGCACCTCTATAACTTGTTCCATAAAGGGACACTATACACTAATAAGGAAAGACTTGCATTCATATAGCGCCTTTCACACCCTCCAGACATCCCAAAAGGCTTTACAGCCAATGACATGCTTTAGAAGTGTAGTTACTATTGTAAAGGGATCAGCCACTTTGCACACAAGGTGCCACAAATAGCAATGAGATAATCTGATTTTAGTGGTGTTGGTTGAGGGATAAATATTGGCTAGAACACTAGGAAGAACTTCCCTGCTCTGCTTTGAGATAGTGCTACAGGATCTTTTACCAAGAGAGCAGACAGGGCCTCAGTTTAACATCTCATCCAAACAATGGTACCTCCAACATCTGCCACTCCCTCTGTACTGCACTGAACTGTCAGTCTAGATTTTGTGTTCAGGTCTTACTAGGAGTGGGACTTGAACCCACAACCTCCTGACCTAGAGGCAAGGGTGTAACCCATTAAGCCACGGCTGATGTCGTGAAGTTCAACTCCAAGTGGGGACTTCTGATGTCACAGGTAGTGATGCATCTATTAATAATCTTTTGTAAAGAGAAAAACAAAATTTTCTGTGCAGATCTTTTTTATTATAATTGAAATTATCTTCTCCTGATCTTGGGAGTGGAGTCAATGCCAACCATTTAATCCACTATTTCTGATTGGTTTTGCTCTCAGACCTACAGCCAACCAAGAACTGAGTCAAGTTGGAAAATGTGTAATTCAAATGGAATTTTGAAATCTGCTATATAAAAAAGCACAGAAATCAGACTCCCCCTAGTTCATGTTAATGCAGCAGCCCTTTTGTATATTAAATATGCTAATAAAGTGCATGACAATATCAAAATTACCATTTTGACACAAAAGACTTTTGATAAAGTCCTTGCCACATAAAGCATGGTTTTCTTTTCGAAGATGGATGGAAAAAATTTTGCTAGTTTCAGATTCAGAGCTGATTAGGCAGTGGCAATACAGTAAGTGTTGACTTTCAGAGTCAGTCACATTATCTTATTATTGGCATCCACCATGTGAAACATAGAAACATAGAAAAATAGGAGCAGGAGTAGGCCATTCGGCCCTTTGAGCCTGCTCTGCCATTCAACATGATCATGGCTGATCCTCTATCTCAATACCATATTCCCGCTCTCTCCCCATACCCCTTGATGCCTTTTGTGTCTAGAAACCTATCTATCTCCTTCTTAAATATATTCAGTGACTTGGCCTCCACAGCCTTCTGTGGTAGAGAATTCCATAGGTTCACCACTCTCTGAGTGAAGAAATTTCACCTCATCTCAGTCCTAAATGTCCTACCCCGTATCCTGAGACTGTGACCCCTCGTTCTAGACCCCCCAGCCAGGGGAAACATCCTCCCTGCATCCAGTTGAGTACAAATTTGCAAATCACTATCCACCATGTGAAACTTACAATACATTTTTATAACACTTAAACTACATGAGTCTCGTTAATTCCCAATTGAATAAAATGAAGAGCATGGTTTTCAAATAGGGCGTAATACTTTTCAAGCAGTTGGAGGTGGTGGGAGGATCACTACAGCAATCAAGTTGGAGAGTCCTTTTAATATTGCAACAAATGAGGGTGGTACGGTTAGAGAAGGAATATGTACTTTAAAGTATGTTGATGCATGGAAGATTAGTTTTTTAAAAAAGGAGCTAAACTTTACCTTGTACATAATGTAAAAAAACACCTGAAGCATGCTGGCACATAGAGAATTGAGACCCATCAGGAGTACAGTTAAAGTCTGCCACTGTTTTTGTGCTGTTTGGCAGCATGTCTATGTCATGGCCATAGCAACTGTTCCTCCTGGGGAAGAACATGAGATGTAAGAGATTCATCGGAGTCTGCATTCTGCAGTTTCACGTGTGATATTGCAGTCACTTACTCTCACCTCTGAATGGCAATATCGCTACTCGAGAGCACTATGAGGTTATCATGCATACCTGCCAAGTTTCCAGCTTTGTTCCTGGGACTGAAAAACAACTGATCTGTCTCAACTTACATCTCCCCATAATACATAATGACTCACCTCTTTTGCATGTGTGCAATGTTTCAATGAATGCACGGACAGGATAAGTCACGATGTGTTATGGAGTGATTTTAAACTGTTGTGGTACAAGTGGATTTTTGGATGTGGGAGCAAAAAGCACGATCCAGAAACGCTGATCATCAATGTTTCACATAAACAATTGGCAACTATATATAAAGCACCTTAGGGCATTTTTTATGTTGTTTACTCAAGGCTGTTCATGAGGAGCAATGCTCATCTTGTACTATATTTATAAAGGGCCCAGAAAATATACATGAAATGGCACCCCTGAGGAATAGTGGCCATAGAATGATCTAAGAGTCAGAAACCAGGAGTTAGGTACATAACTTGAAAAGTTGAAATGAGGGAATAACTAAAACTAATAGACTGGGGGATTTAAGACAAGTGAATCACCTTTAAAGGTTTACTGCTAAGCATACAGGATGAATACATCTCTAAAACCATCAAGCTCAAACTTAACAAATATGACCCTAAATGGATTAATAAAGACATTAAAAATGAGATAAAGAGAAAAATTACCTATATAAATTCTGCATGGAGAAAGGAGATGATCTTAAGAGGTGAATGGCATAGAAAAAGTTAATTTAGAATATTACTTTTAATTAATTGATTTTGAACAAGGAAACAAAGGTAAACTACTAAAAGATAATTTTAGGACTGGTGTCAGGAAATTCCTCTTCACACAAAGACTTCCAGATAGAGTAGTGAAAGCAAAAGAACTGGACTCATTTAAGAAACAATTGGATGCTGCAAATGGGGAACATTACAATCTTCTCTGAATGGATAAATTAATATGCACTGAATGACCTTCCTCATTGGCAATTATCTTGTGAAGTAAAAGTTTGAAAAAGGATGATTCAATATTGAACTTCTAGTATGAACACTGATTTAAATTTGAGAATAAGTAATAAAATTTGAGCGTAAAAGTCTTCAGTAAAATAGGATTCAAAAGGTGAATGGATTAAATTATATTTTATATTTTTAAGTATGGTGGTAATCGAGGCAAGAGTTTTCAATTTGGCCAAGATATATGGGAGATGTGGAAAAGAAAATGCGGGTTTACAATGGGTGATGTCCAAGGTTAGGAAATAGTGGTGGTATGAAAGCTGCTAGTTAAGCAAAGAAATGGTTGATGCCCGTGGTAATAGTTGAGAAAGCTACAGGGGAGATCAAAGCTGCTGAGGACAGAAACTGAAATTAGTTAATGTGTCGTGCTTGTGACTGAGAAAAGTGCAGGAGCATTATCAATCTGCAGTATTTGCAGGGACTAGATCTCCTTTCAGAAAGCAACACATTTGTTGCACTACGTGTTGATTCCTGGAACCACTCATGCTTACCTGTCTGTAACGTGAGCTTCAATAATAAAAGAAGTCAGTGTGCCCCTCCTTTTAAGTGAGTCACTATTTTTCTGTATGGTAGAATCTGCTTTGTTAGAAGTATTGGCCCGTAACTTCCGACAGGAGGTTTCCTGCGTGCGGATGCCTCTTATCGGAAAGAAATCTACGAACTTACCTGAGGGCTCCGGACGTCCGGACACTTCCGCTCCTGGGCCTCTCCACAGTCGAAATGCGCAGAGCCCACGTATCCCAGGGGCGCATGCAGTTCGCAGCGTCCCTGGGATCACGTGGGCCAGGGCAGCCAATAGGAGAAGGGAATCTCCCTTCATATTTTTGACAGATAGACCTGTCAAAAGTATGAATGGCGATCGCCCCAAAAACACATCAAAACATTAAATACAGAGAGAGAGAGAGACTTCTGGAGAGATTCAACGCTGTGTGAAGGAGTTTTGGGTACTGCGCAGCACTTTGCAGGTTCGTTTTGATTTGACCTTCCTTGCATCGATTTAGAAGAGACTATGGGGGCTGCACTCTGAGCTCTTTCCCTGGGCCTCTTCATTGTTCTTTCCAGCAGATTTGATGTACAGGTCTCTCCAGGCTGAGATTCAAGGCTGCAATGAGCAGGGTGTGGATGGAGAACAAGATCGACCCTCCCCTTTAAGAACTGGCCAGCGCCAGTGTGTCTGTGTTCCATTGCTAACTGACATCACATGAGCTTCGCCAGCGCTCTGAGTTAGCATCTTAAGAGAGGTATGTCGCACCTGATTTAGCGCTCAAATCACCTCCAGAGGCGATACAAGCCAAGTTTACAGTCAGAGGTGATAATTAGCACCAGGCACTAAACTTTGCGCCCGGCTGATAATTGCGTCCCAAACGGGGCGATACCGAATTTCTCCCCCTAAACATTTTGGTGGTCAGCTCGGTTCCACAACCACAAGGTTGCACATCAGTCCACTGTGCCAGCTTATTCAAAACTGGAGACAAAGTTGTGATTTACACATTGTTTCAGGCCACTAACCGCAGCCTTGCACTATTAATGTAAGTTTCTTTTTCAGTGTTAAGCATAATTATAATTGCAGCTTCAATTGTGAGGATGAAGTAATTAACATTGTGGGAAACTTGAGGAATGGAAGCTATCAGGAATTAACATGTATGTACGATATATAATAATTTAAGATGCAAATCACTTGCATTGCATCGGTATGCACGTTTTTTATAATATAAACGTGCTTTAAGATAGTCTCCAATTTTTTTAGACGTTGTTGTATATTTTGGGAAACCTTTTTATTCTCTGTGGAGTCCTGGAATGTGCCTTTTATAAACCTTAATCTTATGGTATGGGTTAAATGTAATTTCTGTCATGTATATGAATACATTTGCCAGATATAGTTAAGCTAACATAGGGTATCCTGTAAATAATGTATCATGTAGAGTCAGAAAACTATCATTTAAAGAGCAATAAATGAAAATGTGAATGTTGTAACCAGATTATTCTGTGCTTGGAAGGCTTTTGTGAATCACGTCTGTAAGGTCTGCAGGGATCAAAGGATATCAAACACCGTATAACAGCTGTCTCATATTTGATAGAAGACTGTGGTTGTGGGTTAGTAACGTAGTGAACCTGAAGAAAGAAACCTCCCAGACCATTGTTGGCGTGGTGTGGTTAGACCACAACTGCTGGGGTCGGCAGATGGAATGAGGGCTTTAGGCATCATTGAGAGTGAAAAGTAATGATCACTCGTTTTGCCGCAGCAAGTCAATCATCTCACTTGATTACTTTCAGAGCAGTATATGTGGAAATGTTTTTCTTCCCCAGAGTACCTTTTTGGATAAAATAAATTCTCAGGATAAATCTAATAATAACCTTTAACAAAGCAGACAGGTTCAATTAGACATTGACTGGATGGTTGCATAGGGATCCGTGCCATTCAGTCAAGAAGCTGTTGCTTGCCTTACCTGCAGATTGATGCAAAATATTTTACAAGCTATATTCAAATAATAATTCATGAATGTGTTGCAACTAAACAAAAACCTTTTGTTGGGGGCTGGGGGATTTGAGTTAATATATACATTATAATATGTACATTGTGATAACCAAGAAATGGTTTGCAGATGTACAGAGGTATTGTATGACAATCATGAAAATGTTCACTTATTCAGGTTCTAAATCACTGATATTCTGTCAAGCCACAACACCTTTAATTTAATGTGGAAAATTGTGACTGATCCGGTTCTGAGCAATAAATTATATATTATAGGGTGATTTTTCTGGTGGTAGGAATGATTCGTAGGGCCTCATTTGCAGCATGTGTGAGTTCGAAAATTGGGGCTTCAACATTCTTTCTGCATCTTATTTTCCAATGGCTCTTTTTTGCTGGGAGAAAATTGGCCTCCCCTTTCTACAGGTGCAACACTTCTTTAATCATCAAAATGAGGCAAATTGGATCCCAAGATGAATTTTTGGACTTTGCGAACTTTAGCTCCAAAACGGAGTGTGCTGGGGCTTTTATCAATGAGGCCTCTTTAGTGGCTTTTCTTAACAGGTGAAGGTAAGCATTCATTTTTTCTCATTTCGGATACACTTAGCTTCATTTGCCTCCATGTATTAGTTGTTTTGTTGGGTACAATCCCACTTTTGCATTTTTGTGTAAATTTCCCTGCTGGTACTTGCCTTCTTGTTTCCTGCTAGTTTTAAAAGGGCACTTTACAAAGAGGTGAGGGAAGGAGTTATTTTGGAGTTTCTGATCACGGTGCATAATTGAGGAGAGGAAGAGTAGTTTGTGAGAAGCCAACAAATTCAGGTGCAAACAGTCCCTCAGGAGGTTCGACCACACTTGTCACCACCTCTGGACCGGCACCTGGATGTATCGGAGGAGTATTGTCTTCGCAGCCTCCATTCATCAGAGACATAGCAATGGAATTGTGCCATCTCTTGCCCAATAATATGCACATCTGATGGCTCTTCTCAAAGCACTGAAGGCAAACACAGCATGAAGCTTTGAAGCTACACTAGGAGGCAGTCTGCAGTGCAATACATGTATCAAGCAAGTGACAACTGCTATGTTTGCACTGGGCAAAACCTTCATCACTTTTCCTGTGGCAAAGAGGCATCAGCTGGACAGGACACACTACTTGGATGATAGGGTTTCCTCGAGTATAGACAGTTTCATGTCAACCCCATGTGAGCAACAGAACCCTTCATATTAAGAACATGGCCATTATTAAGAGAAAGGGTTTGCACTCAATGTTTTGTCAGGTGCTGGCTGGCCACAGAAATATTATTATGCATGTCAAGGACTATTATCCCCAAATTAGCCAAGATGCCATCAGTAACAGCAGTCCATGGTGGCAGCATTTCTGGAGCGAGAGGAAATGCTGGGTTGGAGGGTGGGGGGGAAGCAATGGCTCTTGGGAGACCATAGCTAACCCCTGCTTCCATGGCCATTCAATCCACTGAGAAACCACCTGATAACAGAGGAGGGTGTCAGGCTCTAAACCTGAGAAACCTGTGCCACCTCTACCTGGAAATCTGGGAGGTAGCTGCAGAGCAAACAAAAAGGGAAATTTTAACTTCCGGGCAGGAAGCCAGTGGGACATGCAGGCCGCTCGCATGGTACTCTCCATGGGAGGCCTGGCCGACATTAACTGCCAGGCCTCATTTACATTCCACTGACCAGCTGCCTTCCCAAAACGGCCATGAAGAGGCAGTTGACCAGCTGCTGGAAGGTAAGATTGGGCAGCCGGTGGTTTAGCCCGTCACTCGGGTAGGTCACCGGCGAGGGGGAGGGGTTCAGCTAGGTCCTGTGGGTGGGAAGGGGTAACAGCCCGGGGCAACAGAGACCCAGGCTTTCCTGTTCTCCTGGCCCCACAAAGATAAGTTTAAAACTTAACTTTCAAGGCCTCCGCTTCTTTCCCGACAGCAAACGTATGGCATAGCAACCCGATTAGCACATATTAATGATACTGCAAAGAGAGCTGCTCCATTTTAACTCCCATTCCACCCAGTTTCCACTTACTGTGAATCAGCACACACACTAATATATATTTACATAATAATATATACATTCTACAAATACACACACAATGAAACTATTTTGTTGAAGTAATGAGATTATTCTTGTTCTTTAAAAAAACAAAGTGATAAAGAGCATTTTGTTGAGTGCTTACATTATTTGAATTTTGTATTCTGACCACATTTTTGGATAGTCAGTCTACAGTTCATGTGCTCAGTTTGACGTCATTAGTCAAAAAGAAGGGTGAAAGTAGAGGCCAGGAAATGAGGCAGATAGTAGTGCTGTTGGACATACACTGGAGTCAAAACCACAGCGAATGAAAAAGAACCTAGGTGATCTACTATTTTGTATTAACATATTGAAGTTTTACATTACATTCTTGTATATTTAAGAATTGCTATTTCTTAAGCATATTTGTTACTCTCTAAATCTCAGTTAAGAAAAAGAACAAGTGCTATGTTCAAATAGAGCAATGATGCAGTATGCTCAAAATGCTTTTGACCTTGACCTAAAAAATGTAAATGGCAATTTGAACAAAAATCTATCTCATTCGAACGACCACTTTTTTGGCAAAGGCATTGGTATGAACCTCATACACCAAATTTAAAATGTTATCACTAAGTATTGTTGTGTACCATTGCAAATCACAGTGACCTAGAGCAATTTTTGAACAAATTAGATTCCTTTTGTGTCTGCATATTCTTTTGTTGACATTTGCTAAGCACTTGCAATGTTGAGCCAAGAGATAAATGGGCTCCCAGAATGAGAGAACATCAAAAACTACCTCCAGTGTTATTTGTAATTGAAAACAGGAATGCTAATGTATACTTTTAGCTGACATTGGAAAATCCTTAATTCTTGTTGTATCATAAAAGGATGTGGCCCAATTTCAATCACCAAAAGCAGTGCTACTGTACCGTATGCTTAAGTGTTATCTATGAATTAGGGAGGTAGAAATTAAATGTTGATAACACTGTCAAATTTTCTAAAATAGTTATAACTTTATAAGGACATTTGAAACTCCCAATTGTTTATACAAGTCTCTTGTCTCTTGGTGTCTAACAGCACTATGCTTCTCTGTGTGTTTGAGCTAGTGCATGCACTAATGCTGCATTTACATTGTAGTAATTTTGTGCTTTCACATTAATGGACTAAATGCTAACTTTTGCCTGTGCCCCTCAAATTGCTCCTTGGGGTAAATAGGTCCAATACATAGCTCTGACACTGATTTATCGTTTTGTTCATGAAATATTTAAACAGCAATTAATGGGAAATACTGAACTTTACTTGAGTTACTTGATTCGCATCCACATAGTAAATTCACACAATTGACACTGTCGTAAAAGGGTTAGAGGACACTAGCAGAGTTCAAGAGGTGAGCAGAGTAAGAGATAGCTTAACGATATTGCCAAAGACAATCAAGGGATATGGGTATGGGGCAGGAAAGTGAAGTTGAGGTCGAAGATCAGCCATAGGCCCAGAAATTTGGGTCGGGGGCTTCCCGCGGGTGTAAGCCCCCGACCTGCACTTACCTTGCGCGCCGGCCGTTGAGCTGAGGGCCCCCGTGGAATTCCGATCCTGGGCATGCTCCTGCTGCCGGCGTGCAGTGCTTGCGTATCCCAGGGGCGCAGTTAGTTCGATGCGTCCCCTGGGATCACGTGGGCCATGGGGAGCCAATCGGAGCAGGGAATGGTCCATTCATAAGTTTGACAGGAAGAGCTGTCAAAACTTAGAAATACTACGGGCCCCAAAACATCACTAAATCTTCAAATAATTTTTTTTTTTAAATCACATTTTTTAAATAATCAATAAATTACATGAAATAACTATTTTAAACAATAATTTAAATTTTTGAAAAAAATAATTTTATTTTCTAACGGGGCTAAAAATAAACTTACCTTTCTTTAAAGTATATAAAAATAATAAACCTGTGGAAAAACTGTTTTAATTTGAATGAATTCACCACTTACCTTGTAAAAAGCAGGCCTTACGCCTGCTTTTTATATGTGTAACTTCTGGAGACTTACCCTCCTGGGAAAACCTGCAAAAAAAATGTAAGTTTGATGCACACGCGCAGCCTCTCCCGTGCACGCGTTCCACCTCTGAACCCCTGCTTTCAGGGGAACGGAAGTGCCGGTTTCCTGCGCATGCGCAGCGCATGCAGGAAACCGGCACTTCCATTGGGCTTACGGGTGAGTACCCCGTGCGTACTCACCCGTGGAGACCCGAATTTCTGGGCCATGATCTTATTGAATGGTGCAGCAGGCTCGAGGGGCCTATTCTTGCTCCTATTTCTTATGTTCCTATGTCCTTACAAGTAATATTTTTGAACACAGCATCATGACTGCAGCATCAAGTCTTTTGCTAGTCACCTTGGAGGGGGAGCAACCACAGCAGGAGATGGCATCCTAGGATTTTCAATGGCATCGGAGGTGGACCAGCCAAGACAATGCGTGTACTGCGTACATGCCAGCTACCTAGACCTCAGGAAGGAACAGTTTATGCAGAGGCTGCAGTTCACGTGAGATGCAATCTCTGATCCATGTCAATCCCTGGGACCAGACCTGCATCCAAAGAACAACATCCAGACAGCACTCTCAGTAAAAGTGAAAGGGACCATTGCATTAAACTTCTACACAAATGAGTGTTGCTAGACACTAACATATGAGACCACTCAGATGAACTGGTATACAATTCACACTGCTTTCTTCCATCATGTGTCTTCCTACATCAGGTTCAACAATGGCATGTAACACCAGCTGAAGAAGCAGGTTTATTGAGTTGGGGGGGGTGGGAGCAATGTGCATGAGGCCCAAAGTGGCAGCACCTGCGGAGAGTCCGGGGACATGGAGGTCCTGCTGATCTTAATGGCGAGTAAGGGAAAAATACAGACCTAATGGTTACTTATTGATATACCTATCAATTCGTCCAATGAAAAGCGACGAGTTAGGAAAGTAACTATAGGTTTTTATTGACTAAATAACAGAGCCCACCCTCATGGGTGATCGGATCCAACAAGGAGGAATACCAGCCAGTCGACTACCTTTATACCTGGGCAGGTAGGTGGAGCCATGGGCGGAGTCAGTGGTGGTCAGCCCAGGTATAACAGTGTGACAAGAGGCGACCTCGTATAGTGATACAACAGTGAGAACAGTGATAACAATATAACAGTGATAACTATCGTGTAACGATAGTGAACGATAAAAGTGGTTTACCACATTCACCCCTTCTTTAGATTTGAGTCCGGCGGGGTGAAGTGTACTACCAGTTCTGGTATGTCAGTCTGTCTGGAGGCCTCGTAAGCCTCTCCGATCGTCGCAGGGGCGGTGTTGCATTATCCGGTGTTAATGCTGGTGTCTGCGTGGTCGGCGAAGGCTCGTGGGGTTCCGGCGAAGGCTCGTGGGGTTCCGGCATGCCGTCTACCTTGGCTGGGATTGGGGGGGTGGTGGGGGGGGGTAAAGGTGGTGCCTCCGGAGTGCCCGAGGGTGCGAGGTCTCGTAAGGAGACAGTATCCTCCCGCCCGTCTGGGTAGGCCACGTAGGCGTACTGGGGGTTGGCGTGCAGGAGGTTCACCCTCTCTACCAGGGGGTCCGTTTTATGGGCCCTCACGTGCTTTCGCAGCAAGACGGGCCCCGGAGAGGTCAGCCAGGTTGGTAGAGTGGTTCCCGTAGTCGACTTCCTGGGGAAAACAAACATTCGTTCGTGGGGGGTGGCGTTAATGGCAGTGCAAAGTAGTGACCGGATGGAATGCAGCGCTGTCGGGAGGACTTCCTGCCAGCGGGAGGTTGGGAGGCCCTTAGACTTTAGGGCTAAGAGGACGGCCTTCCATACCGTCGCGTTCTCTCTTTCCACCTGGCCGTTCCCTCGGGGGTTGTAGCTGGTGGTCCTGCTTGCAGCAATACCTCTCGCTAGCAGGAACTGATGGAGTTCCTCGCTCATGAAGGAGGAGCCCCGGTCACTATGTATATAGTTTGGGAACCCAAACAAGGCGAAGAGGTCGTTCAGGCATTTGATGACCGTGGTACTGGTCATGTCTGGGCAGGGGAAGGCAAAGGGGAAACGGGTGTACTCATTAACGATGTTGAGGAAGTACACATTACGGTCAGAGGACGGGAGGGGCCCCTTAAAGTCGATGCTCAGACGCTCGAAGGGGCGGGTGGCCTTGATCAGGCTTGCTCTGTCCGGCCTAAAGAAGTGCGGTTTGCACTCGGCACAGGTCTGGCAGTTCCTGGTCATGGTCCTGACCTCCTCGATGGAGTATGGCAGGTTGCGGGCCTTAATGAAGTGGTAAAGTCTGGTGACCCCGGGGTGGCAGAGGTCGTTGTGGAGGGTCTGAAGTCTATCACTTTGCGCGCTGGCGCATGTAATTCGTGACAGAGCATCAGGGGGATCGTTCAGCTTACCTGGCCAGTACAAGATATCATAATCATAGGTGGATAGTTTGATTCTCCACCTCAATATCTTGTCATTCTTGATTTTGCCCCTCAGCTTGTTATTAAACATAAAAGCGACCGAACGCTGGTCGGTGAGGAGGGTAAATCGTTTGCCTGCCAGGTAATGCCTCCAGCGTCGTACCGCCTCCACAGTCACTTGGGCCTCCTTCTCGACCGACGAGTGTCGGATCTCAGGGCCCTGTAGGGTCCTTGAGAAGAAGGCCACTGGTCTCCCCTCCTGGTTAAGGGTAGCGGCTAGGGCGAAGTCGGATGCATCGCTCTCCACTTGGAAGGGGATGGACTCGTCCACTGCGTGCATTGTGGCCTTGGCGATGTCTCCCTTAATGAGGGAGAAGGCTGCGCACGCTTCCTCCGTAAGGGGGAAGGATGTGGACTTCATGAGGGGTCTGGCTTTGTCTGCATAATTGGGCACCCATTGGGCATAGTAGGCGAAGAGCCCCAGGGTTCTCTTCAGAGCCTTTGGACAGTGGGGGAGGGGTAGCTCCATGAGGGGACGCATTCTTTCGGGGTCGGGGCCGATGACTCCGTTCTCTACTACACAGCCGAGGATGGCAAGGCGCGAGGTGTTAAACACACATTTCTCCTTATTGTAGGTGAGGTTCAGCCATTGGGCCGTACGGAGGAATCTCTCCAGATTAATGTCATGGTCCTGCCGGTCGCGGCCGCAGATGGTGGCGTTATCTAGGTAGGGGAACGTGGCATGCAGCCCGTTCTGGTCAACCATCCGGTCCATCTCCCTTTGGAAGACCGAAACCCCGTTGGTGATGCCGAAGGGAACCCTAAGGAAGTGGTAGAGGCGGCCGTTCGCCTCGAAGGCTGTATACTGGCGGTCCTCAGGGCGGATAGGGAGTTGGTGGTAGGCCGACTTAAGGTCGATGGTCGAGAATACTCGGTATTGTGCAATCTGATTGACCATGTCAGATATGCGGGGAAGGGGGTATGCGTCTAGCTGGGTGTACCTGTTTATGGTCTGGCTGTAGTCGATGACCAGGCGATTTTTATCGCCGGTCTTAACGACCACGACCTGGGCACGCCAGGGGCTGCTGCTCCCCTCGATAATGCCCTCTTTCAGGAGGCGCCGCACCTCATAGCTAATGAAGGCTCTGTCCCCGGCGCTGTACCGCCTGCTCTTGGTAGCGACGGGTTTGCAGTCGGGGGTTAGGTTAGCGAACAGGGAAGGTGGCGGGACCTTGAGGGTGGATAGGCTGCAGGTGTTACGCGGTGGGCGGTTTAACATCCGCTGGTTGTCGACTGTGAGTGGGGGGAGGGGTCCACCGTATGCTAGGGTGACACTTTGGAGGTGGGATTGGAAGTCCAGCCCTAGTAGGACGGCAGCGCAGAGCTGGGGGAGGACGAGGAGTTTAAAGTTTTTATACTCCGTACCCTTAACCGACAGGGTCACAGCACAGTAGCCGCTGATGTCCGTGGCGTGGGACCTCGATGCCATCGAGATTCGGTTGCGCGTTGGCAGGACAGGGAGGGAGTAGTGGCTCACCGTGTCTGGGTGGATGAAGCTCTCCGTGCTTCCGCTGTCGAACAGGCAGGTCGTGGCGTGGCCGTTTACTTTGATGTCCATCATCGACTTGGACAGGTGATGCGGGCGGGCTTGATCCAGAGTGACGGAGGCTAGTGTGTAGTTGAGCGAGTCGTTGTCGTCTGCGGGTGAGGCGGTCGTCGGGTCCGGAGGCACGGTGGCAGTCGAGCGTGGTGGGTAAAATGGCGTCTCCCACGAGGTTGGACAAAATGGCTGCCCCCATAACTCACATGAGGCACTATTGGTGTTGGTTGCCTTGATCAAAGATGGCCACCCCCATGACTCACGTGTGGGGATGCTGGCCTCTGTTGCCTTGAAGGAAGATGGCCGCCCCCACAGTTCGCATGAGGCACTGCTGGCCTCTGAAGATCCACTCCTGCAGGCCTTAGCAAAATGGCCTTTCTTCCTGCAGGTTGAGCAGGTGGAGTTCCTAGCTGGGCAGCGCGGCCTCGGGTGTTTCTCCTGGCCGCAGAAAAAGCAGCCGCGGGGGTCCGATGTCGGAGCCGGTACCGGGGGTGGCGGTCCCGATCGGGTCCGGGACGCCGACGCTGAGGTAGGCCCCGGGGGCGGCGCGGTGAAGGGTATTGTGGTAGGGGTCGGGCCCGAGTCCCAGGGTCGTGAACAGTACCTGGAAAACGCCTCCTGGTCCCGATGGGCCACCTCCAGGGAGAGAGCGAGGGCTGCAGCTTTGTCCAGGTCGAGGTCCCTTGCTTCCAGTAATCGCTGCCGTGAGTAGTCGGACCGTAGACCTTTCACGAAGGCATCGCGGACGTTGTCTTCCGTATTTTCTGCCGCCGTTACTGCTTTAAAGTTACAGTCTCTGCCGAGTGCTTGTAGCACCCGTAAAAATTCCTCCACCGGCTCCCCTGGCAGTTGCGGGCGGGACCTTAGGAGGTGCCTGGTATACATGGGGTTTACCGGGGTTTGGTACTGTCTTTTCAGCCGGTTGATGGCGTCCTCGTATGTTTTAAGGTCCCGGATGAGCGCGAAAACTTTAGGGCTCAGTTGGGCGTTCAGGACTCTTAGCTTGGATCTCTGAGGCATGCTGGACTCTTCCAGGTAGGCTTCAAAGCAGCCCAGCCAGTGATCGAAGTCGAGGGCTGAGTTCGCTGCCCGTGGATTTAGATCCAGGTACGGTGGTCTGAGGGCTCGCAGCCAAGCCGGCTGCTGTGACTGTTGTGGCTCGGCATCTGAAGGCTGCTGTGGCTGTTGTGGCTGGGCGTCTGGCTGGTCAAACATCTTAAAATTTAGTCAATAAAATTGATATACCTATCAATTCGTCCAATGAAAAGCGACGAGTTAGGAAAGTAACTATAGGTTTTTATTGACTAAATAACAGAGCCCACCCTCATGGGTGATCGGATCCAACAAGGAGGAATACCAGCCAGTCGACTACCTTTATACCTGGGCAGGTAGGTGGAGCCATGGGCGGAGTCAGTGGTGGTCAGCCCAGGTATAACAGCGTGACAAGAGGCGACCTCGTATAGTGATACAACAGTGAGAACAGTGATAACAATATAACAGTGATAACTATAGTGTAACGATAGTGAACGATAAAAGTGGTTTACCACACTTATTAAATCAGGGTGTTGGGTGTACTTTGGGATGTAGAAAGTCTAGGTGTCGCCATTTGGCACCTCAATGCAGCTATTCTATGTTTCTTTGCATTTTGAACCCGATGTACGAAGACACATGATGGAAGAGAGCAGTGTGAATTGTATACCAGTTCATGTGAGTGGTCTCATATGTTAGTGCTGAGTAACACTCATTTGTGTAGAAGTTTAATGCCATGGTCCCTTTCACTTTTACTGAGACTGCTGTCTGGGTGTTGTTCTTTGTCAGTTTTGTGAGGCATCTGCTCCAAATAAACTTGTATGAAGCTACACTCTATTGTAATGCTGCTTTACGTATCCCTTCTTCTCAAAAAAACATACTCCTCAGTGCTGGAAAATCCATTTAAAGCGGCTCACAAAAAACAACAGAAATTCATTGCTTATGTGGTGGAAACTATTCAGAGGGAGAATATATTGGCAAATATCCTTTCTTTTAATACACCATCTGACTGCATTCTGATGCATCGTGTGCTTTCTCACTTTTACATGGATGCATTTCCTGAAATTCTAAGTAATGGTACACCTTCATTATTTTATAATTGCACATTAGAATCTGCACTACACTTCGAGCAGAGGATAATTTATTGCCAAATAAAAAAAAAATAGGTCAGCACTAACGTCACTTGATGATCATCAAGCACAAGAGCTTAAAACCTACCCGTCATGCATTCCTTAACAGCAGCTGATACTTTACTAGGGCTACCTAGGTACAGCACTAGTGTAATTACCTAGCTGTCAGCATGATAAGTGGGATTAATGGCAGGCTGATGCACTTTAGTCTGCAGAGTGGTTAGAGAATTGCAAGATGGGATTATTATTATAGGTGCTTGTCTGTACCAAGGTAATCACAGCAGTGGAAAAATGGATGCAATTTACTATAGCATTGCCCTGCCTCATTAACATTTGACATTTTCAACAGCTGTTTATTTGTGAACCGGTTCAATAATAAAGGTAAAACAAATTGGTAAAGACTTTTGCTAGTATGCTGCTAGTGTCTGCATCTTATTACGGTGCACCTAAAATACCAGTTTAACCAAGTCCCACTACACATTTTGATTATTGAAACAATTAATTGATATTCCAGTACGTTAAACGGAACGGTTTTCTTGACACCATAACACAGTGCCATACACTGGTGGACCTTGGGACCATGCCCTTGATCCCACAGCATTGTCAGCTGTGCCACCACAGGGGGGATCTAAAAGATACTTTTTAGTCTGCTGCCCAGGACAAAAGCATTCAAACAGAGACCTGCGACTTCCATACTCTGCTCCCCCGATCTGTTTAATGGGACTACCACTGTTTTTGTTTTGTTTATGTCTTCCCAGAAGATGTTTCCACTTGTGGGGGAGACTGAAACTAGGGGCCATCAATATAAGATAGTCATTAATAAATCCAATAGGGAATTCAGGAGCAACGCCTTTACCCAGAGAGTGGTGAGAATGTGGAACTCGCTACCACAAGTAATAGTTCAGACGAATCGCATAGATGCATTTAAGGGGAAGCTAGATAAACACATGAGGGAGAAAGGAATAGAAGGTTATGCTGATAAGGTTAGATGAAGAGGCTGGGAGGAGGCTCATGTAGAGCATAAACAGCGGCATGGACCAGTGGGTTCGTATGGCCTGTTTCTGAGCTGTACATTCTATGCAAATCTATGTAATTTTATAGAACAGAGACCATTGACTCTCTGAACCCATGAAAATGTAAGTCTCCAATACTGTCTTTCAAGTTCACTTTATAGCGTCCATCAGTAAAGTTACAGAAGTACACATTTGTTGGCCGGAAGGGAAGGAAGTCAAAAGAAAGTCAAACCAGACTGCTTCTATCTGCTGGTGGCTGGTTTGAGTGCAGCATCGTCAAAAGCTCTTTGAGCAGAAAATTCTGCCTTATGCAGGGAGGTTATGAAAGTCGAGGAGGAGAGAAAATATCAGCCCTGAAATTCCTGGGCTCTGACGACACAAAGCAATCTTTATCTGGACAAGGGAGCAGAGGCAGCGGCAGCAACGTAAAGGGAGCTGAGCGGCGATTCAAAAAGAAACACAAGGAGTGATGTCACAGGATAGCTGGTAACTGATTAGTTGGTAAAGGACGCACCATTTCTTTTCTCTTCGAGTTAGGGGCTGGGGTAAAATAGCTGGTTAAGGATAAAGCAGGAGCTTGGAGATTAGTAACTGTTAATACTATATATTAGTAACAGTTAATAGTATATTATATTAATAACTTGAATTAGATACATCTTAGTCTTAAGTTTCTGTAAAGTTAGTTAATAGTCGAATAAATAAAGGTATGGCAGGGCAGCTTGGTCCAGCGGAATGCACATCCTGTGCCATGTGGCAACTCCAGGACACTTCCCGTGTCCTGGACAACCACGTGTGCAGGAAGTGTCGTCAGCTGGAGGTGCTCGAGCTCCGGGTTTCGGAGATTGAACAGCAGCTGGCGTCACTGTGGTGCATCAGTGAGGCTGAGAGCTTCGTGGATTGTACATTTCAGGAAGTTGTCACCATGCAGCTAAGGAGTGCGCAGGCAGAGAGGGAATGGGTGACCACCAGACAGAAGAGGAGGACCAGGCAGGTAGTGCAGGAGTCCCCTGAGTGTATCTCGCACGCCAACCAGTATTTTGTTCTGAGTACCGGTGAGGGCGATAGTTCCTCTGGGGAGTACAGCCAGAGCCATGTCTGCGGCACCACGGGTGGCTCAGCTGTATGGGGGGGCGGGGAGGAGGAAGATAGGGAAAGCAATAGCGGTAGGAGATTCGATAGTTAGGGGAGCAGACAAGCATTTCTGCGGCCGCAGACGTTACTCCAGGATGGTATGTTGCCTCCCTGGTGCCAAGGTTAAGGATGTCACCGAGAGGCTGCAGAACATTCTGAGGGGGAGGGTGAACAGCCAGTCCATATCGGTATGAAAGACATAGGTAGAAAGAGGGATGAGGTCCTGCAGGCAGACTTCAGGGAGCTAGGAAAGAGATTAAAAAGCAGGACCTCAAAGGTAGTCATCTCCTGATTCCTCCCAGTGCCACCCGCGAGTGAGTATAGAAATAGGAGGATGGAGCAGATGAATAAATGGCTAGAGAGATGGTGCAGGAGGGAGGGCTTCAGATTCCTGGGACATTGGGACCGGTTCTGGGGGAGGTGGGACCTGTACATGCCGGACAGGTTGCACCTCAACAGGGCCGGAACCAATATCCTTGCAGGGAGGTTTGCTCGTGCTGAGGGGTTAAACTAAGTTGGCAGGGGGATGGGCACCAGGATGTAGCATTAGAAAGGAGAAACAAAGGGCACAAAGGATTGGGAGAGACAATTAGCACTAAAGTAAGAAATAGTAAGGTATTAGGTGGGGTCAGACTAAGAGAGAACACAGGATGGTCTAAGATAGATTTACAGTGCATGTGTGTGAATGCACAAAGCATAGTAAACAAGGTTAGTGAGTTGCAGGCACAAATAGCCACATGGGAATATAATGTCGTGGCAATAACGGTACCTGGCTCAAAAAAGGGCAGGATTGGGTATTAAATATTCCTGGATATAAGGTGTTCAGGACAGATAGGGAAGGGAAGATAGGTGGTGTGTCAGTATTGGTTAAGGAGAATGTTACAGTGCTGGAGAGAGAGGGTGTCCTGGAGGGGACAAGGACAGAATCTATATGGCTAGAGTTAAGAAATAATAGAGGTGCCATTAAACTACTAGGTGTATTCTATAGGCCACCAACTAGTGGGAAAAATATGGAGGAGCAAATTTGCAGAGAAATTACAGAGAGATGCTAGAACTATTGAGTAGTGATAATGGGGGACTTAAACTATCCTAATATAGACTGGGATAGTAATAGTGTAAAGGGCAGAGAGGGGAAAGAATTTCTGAAGTGGGTTCAGGAGAACTTTCTTGATCAGTATGTTTCTAGCCCAACGAGGAAGGAGGCATTGCTGGATCTGGTTCTGGGGAATGAGGTAGATCAAGTGGAGCAAGTGTCAGTAGGTGACCATTTAGGGAACAGTGATCATAGTATCATAAAGTTTAGATTAGCTATGGAAAAGGACAGGGAGCAATCTCGAGTAAAAATATTTAATTGGAAGAAGCCAAATTTCAGTGGGATGAGAACAGATCTGGCCTGGGTAAATTGGAATCAAAGATTGGCAGGAATAACTGTAATGGAACAATGGGCTACCGTTAAAGAGGAAATAGTTCGGCCACAAGAGGGAAAGGTAGGGCAACTAAAGTCAGAGCTCCCTGGATAACGAAAGAGATAGAGAGTAAGATGAAGAAGAAAAAGAGAGCATATGACAGATGTTAGGTTGCAAATACATCTGACAATCAGGCTAAATATAGGAAGTTCAGAGAAGTGAAAAAGAAAATAAATGGGGCAAAGAGAGGGTATGAGAATAGAATGGCAGCTAACATAAAAGGTAATCCAAAAGTCTTCTATAGGCATATAAATAGTAAACGGGTAGTAAGAGGAGGGGTGGGGCTGATTAGGGTCCAAAAAGGAGACCGGTACATAGAAACATAGAAGATAGGAGCAGGAGTAGGCCATTCGGCCCTTCGAGCCTGCTCCGCCATTCAATGAGATCATGGCTGATCATCCAAATTCAGTACCCTGTCCCTGCCTACTCCCCATATCCCTTGATCCCTTTAACCTTAAGAAATATATCCAAATCTTTCTTCAATATATTTAATGAACTGGCCTCCACCGCCCTCTGTGGCAGAGAATTCCACAGGTTCACCACTCTCTGGGTGAATAAATTCCTCCTCATTTCAGTCCTAAATGGCTTACCCCTTATCCTTAAACTATGACCCCTGGTTCTGGACTCCCCGGCCATCAGAAACATCCTTCCTGCATCTAATCTGTCCAGGCCTGACAGAATTTTATAGGTTTCGATGAGATCCCCTCTCAATCTTCTAAACTCCAGTGAGTATAAGCCCAATCGACACAATCTCTCCTCATACGTCATTCCTGCCATCCCAGGTATCAGCCTGGTGAATCTTCGCTGCACTCCTTCCATGGCAAGAACGTCATTCCTCAGGTAAGGCGACCAAAACTGCACACAATACTCAAGGTGCGGTCTCACCAAGACCCTGTACAACTGTAGCAAGACATCCTTGTTCCTGTACTCGAACCCTCTTGCTACGAAGGCCAACATACCATTTGCCTTCTTAACCACCTGCTGCACCTACATGCTTACCTTCAGCAACTGGTGCACAAGAACACCCAGGTCTCTTTGCACTTCCCCTTCTCGCAATCTATTGCCATTCAAATAATAATCTGCCTCCCTGTTTTTGCCACCAAAGTGGATAACCTCACATTTATCCACATTATAGTGCATTTGCCATGTTTCTGCCCAATCACACAACCTGTCCAAATCATACTGGAGTTTCACGACATCCTCCTCACAGCATACCCTCCCACCCAGCTTTGTGTCGTCTGCAAATTTGGAGATATTACATCCAATTCCCTCGTCCAGATCATTAATATATATTGTGAACAGCTGGGGTCCTAGGACCGATCCTTGCGGTACCCCACTAGTCACTGCCTGCCACTCGGAAAACGACGCGTTTGTTCCAACTCTTGCTTTCTGTCTGCCAACCAGTTCTCTATCCAAGTCAATACCTTGCCCCCAATCCCATGTGCCTTAATTTTGCACGCTAATCTCTTATGTGGGACCTTATCGAAAGCCTTCTGAAAGTCCAAATATACCACATCCACTGGTTCTCCCTTATCTATTTTACCAGTTACATCCTCAAAAAATTCCAGTAGATTAGTCAAGCATGATTTACCTTTTGTAAATCCATGTTGACTTTGTCCGATCCTGTTACTGCTTTCTAAGTGCTCTGCTATTACATCTTTTATAATGGACTGTAGCATTTTCCCCACTACCGATGTCAGGCTTACCAGTCTATAATTCCCCGCTTTTTCTCTACCACCTTTTTTGAATAGTGGGGTAGTATTAGCTACCCTCCAATCCATGGGTACTGTTCTAGAGTCTATCGAGTTCTGGAAGATGATCAGCAATGCATCTACTATTTCTAGGGCCACTTCCTTAAGTACCCTGGGATGCAGATTATCAGGCCCTGGGGATTTATCGGCCTTCAGTCTCATCAATTTTCCTAACACCATTTCCCTACAAATACTGATTTCTTTCAGTTCCACCCTTTCCTCAGACCCTATGTTCCCCGGCATCTCTGGGAGGTTATTTGTGTCCTCCTTTGTGAAGACAGAACCAAAATATGTATTTAGTTGGTCTGCCATTTCTTTGTTCCCCATTATAAATTCCCCTGATTCTGACTGCAAGGGACCTATGCTTGACTTCACCAATCTTTTTCTCTTCACATATCTATAAAAGCTTTTACAGTCAGTTTTTATGTTCCCTGCAAGCTTACTCTCATGTTCTATTTTCCCTTTCTTAATGAATCCCTTTGTCCTCCTTTGTTGAAACCTAAACTGCTCCCAATCCTCAGGATTATTGCTTTTTCTGGCCAATTTATATGTCCTCTCCTTGGATCTTATGCTATCCCTAATTTCCCTTGTTAACCACGGTTGAGTCACCTTTTTTGTTTTATTTTTATGTCAAACTGGGATGAACAAATTCTGTAGCTCATCCATTTGGTCTTTGAATGTTTGCCATTGCCTAGCCACCGTCAACCCTTTGAGTGCCATTCCCCAATCAATCCTACCCAACTCATTCCTCAGACCATCGTAGTTTCCTTTATTTAAATTGAGGACTCTAGTCTCTGAGTCAACTACTTCATTCTCCATTTTAATGAAGAATTCGATCATATTATAATCGCTCCGACCCAAGGGGCCTCGTACAACAAGATTGCTAATTAATCCTTTCTTGTTACATAATACCCAGTCTAAGATGGCCTGATCTCTGGTTGGTTCCTCGACATATTGGTCCAGGAAACCATCCCGTAAACACTCCAGGAATTCCTCCTCCACAGTATTGTTACTAATTTGGTTGGCCCAATCTATATGTAGATTAAAGTCACCCATAATGACTGCTGTGCCCTTATTGCACACTTCTTTAATTTCCCTTTTAATGCCATCCCCAACCTCTGCCTTACTGTTTGGAGGTCTCTATACCACTCCCACTAATGTTTTTTTCCCCTTAGTATTCCTCAATTCTACCCATACAGATTCCACATCATCAGAGTTAATATCCTTCATTACAATTGTGTTAATCCCTTCTTTAACCAGTAATGCTACCCCATCTCCCTTTCCTTTTTGCCTATCTTTCCTGAATATCGAATACCCCTGAATGTTGAGTTGCCAGTCTTGGCCATCCTTGAGCCACGTTTCCGTAATCCCAACCAAATCATATTCGTTTACCTCTATTTGTGCAGCCAATTCATCCACCTTGTTACAAATGCTCCTCGCATTAAGGCACAAAGCCTTCAGGCTTGTTTTTTTAATGCTCTTAGACCTATTAGAATTATTATTTACTGTGGCCACGTTTGATTTAAACCGTTGATTTCTCTGACTGCCACTTTTGTTTTTCTCCTTCCTATCTTTTGCTTTTATCCTTGTTTCCCTTTCCTCTGTCTCCCTGCTCAGGTTCCCAACCCCCTGCCATTTTAGTTTAAACCCTCCCCCACAGCACTAGCAAACACTCCCCCTAGGACATCAGTTCCAGCCCTGCCCAGGTGCAAACCGTCTGGTTTGAACTGGTCCCACCTCCCCCAGAACCGGTTCCAATGTCCCAGGAACTTGAATCCCTCCCCCTGGCACCATTCCTCTAGCCACGTATTCATCTGAAGTATCCTTCTATTTTTACTCTGACTAGCACGTGGCACTGGTAGCAATCCTGAGATTACTACCTTTGAGGTCCTGTTTTTTAATTTATCTCCTAACTCCCTATATTCCGCTTTTAGGACCTCATCCCGCTTTTTACCTATATCGTTGGTGCCTATATGCACCGTGGCAACTGGCTGTTCACCCTCCCCTTCCAAGATGTTCTGCAGCCGCTCGGAGACATCCTTGACCCTTGCACCAGGGAGGCAACATACCATCCTGGAGTCTCGTTTGCGGCCACAGAAATGCCTATCTATTCCCCTTACAATTGAATCCCCTTTTACTGTAGCTCTACCCCTCTTTTTCCTCCCATTCTGTGCAGCAGAGCCACATAGAGGCAGAGGGTATGGCTGAGGTACTAAATGAGTACTTTCCATCTGTCTTCACCAAGGAAGAAGGTGCTGCCACAGACATATTGAAGGAGGAGGTAGAGCAGATATTGGATGGGATAAAAATTGATAAAGAGGAGGTGCTAGAAAGGCTGGCTGTACTTAAAGTAGACAAGTCACCAGGACCGGATGGGATGCATCCTAGAATGCTGAGGAAAGTGAAGGATGAAACCACAGAGGTACTGGCCATAATCTTCCAAACCTCCTTAGAAACGAGTGTGGTGCCAGAGGACTGGAGAATTGCAAATGTTATATCCTTGTTCAAAAAAGGGTGTAAAGATAAACCCAGCAACTACAGGCTAGTCAGTTTAACCTTGATAGTGGGGAAGCTTTTAGAAACAATAATCAGGGACAAAATTAACAGTCACTTGAACAAGTGTGGAATAATTAAGGAACGCCATCATGGATTTGTTAAAGGCAAATCGTGTTTAACCAACTTGATCGAGTTTTTTGATGAGGTAACAGAGAGGATTGAGGTGGGCAATGCGGTTGATGTGGTGTCCATGGATTTCCAAAAGGCATTCAACAAAGTGCCACATAATAGGCTTGCCAGCAAAGTTGAAGCCCATGGAATAAAAGGGACAGTGGCAGCATGGATTCGAAATAGTCTAAGTGACAGGAAACAGGGAGTAGTGGTGAACGGTTATTATCGGACTTGGGGAAGGCATACAGTGGTGTTCCCCAGGGGTCGGTTCTAGGACCTCATTCCCTTCCTGTGTACACATGACAAAAAGAGGTGGAATTAGTGGAACAATGTCATCTGCTGGAAATCCTGCCAGTTGCGCACTCCTCGCTCCTAATCTACGTACGCCAGCATGAAGAAGACTTCTGAGCTTGGCAGGCACTGATCCTGTCAGAAACCGGCCCGTTTTAAAAGCGGATTTCTTCACGATCGTTGATTGCCGTCAGGAAGTTAGACTTTGTAAAAAAAAATCTTTGGCCAGTACAGCAGCCCCACTTAGGCTGCAGAAAGAGGCAACAGCGATATCCCTCGCTTCCCCCACCACCGGCCCCCACTGAAGCGGGCATCCCAGCTGTGCCAGCTAGGGTGCAGATGCCCCTCACCCAAAAAGTGAAAATGATCCTGACCGCCGGGTTTCAGACAGGTTCAGCGATGCTTCCACGGGGCAGGGGGAAGTTTCACTCTGCCCCAGGAGGCTGCCTCAGGAATTTCCAGGCCATGACTCCCTAATGAATTCATAATTCAGCATTTTACACAGCACTGTTAGGTCTTTTGCTAAAAGCACGTATTCAAAGTTATGCTTTTCAAACAATAGACAAATTAAAAATCAAACCTACATTTCCGCGTGCTTATCACAACAATGTCACTCATATTCTGCAAAAACAGCATCTGAATAGCCAAATCAAATATGTATAAGTACTGAACCCTGCTAATAGTGGCTGGGTCGATGACTAGTTGAATAAAGCTGTAATGTCTACAACATGTAAATTTAATAATACAGTACTTTGATTTTTGGCAAAGTGCTAGAGATTGCAATGTTTTTCATTTCACTTCTGCATGATTTGCAAAAGCATTTAGACATTCAGCACTTCATACTAAGCATTCTGTTGACGAGATTATCCTGCCAATCATAGTGGCAATGTAAAAGGTGAGTAGGTGCATGAGAAACTGAACCTTCTACATATATTATCAGAATGTTTGCTGCTTGCTGACAAATAGTACAAATTCGTAGTCAAAATGAGTAAAATTGAATTTCAGTGCAAATTTGCATTACTGAAAGATCTATAATAGCATTGTAACAGCAATCGCTGAAGCGTGTGCATGCCATGCTATTAGAAATTGTATGTTCTCGCCTTTTAAAGACTGATCAGATGGATGTTCTACTATCCACTTAAAAAAAACAAGTCATTTTCTCTTCTCCACTCCCACCCCTCCCAATTGTCAAATAATCCACCAACACTCGCTATCTCGGCTCAGAGCTGGAAAAAGGCCGTTTGAGCAAGTACTGCAGGGTTCCCCACAACAGGAGCCAAAATGGTCAGGGGCGGGTGAAGAAAAGCAGAGAAATTAGGAAAACAAAAACAAAATTGTCAAATAAGACACAGGCAATTCAAAAGAGACGTTTAAGAAAAAACAGTTCAGGCTCTCTCCAAACACTTTTAACTTGTGTTTCGCAGCAAAGAAGAAACTTCCATAAGTGTACTGAGTTGTGAATGAAATGAAACTTCCAGCCCTGTGTGTGTCCTACGTAGGAAAGCACAACACTGGACTAACGATTATCACACGAACACACGAATTAGGAGCAGGAGTAGGCCACCCGGCCCCTCGAGCCTGCTCCGCCATTTAATAAGATCATGGCTGATCTGATTACTCCGCATTCCCGCCTACCCCGGATAACCTTTCACCCCCTTGCTTATCAAGAATCTATCTACCTCTGCCTTAAAAATATTCAAAGACTCTTCTTCCACCGCCCTCTGAAGAAGAGTTCCAAAGACTCACGACCCTCTGTGAGAAAAAATTTCTCCTCATCTCTGTCTTAAATGGGCGACCCCTTATTTTTAAACAGTGACCCCTAGTTCTAGATTCTCCAACAAGAGGAAACATCCTCTCCACATCCACCCTGTCCAGACCCCTCAGGATCTTATATATTTGAATCAAGTCACCTCTTACTCTTCTAAACTCCAGTGGATACAAACCTAGCCTGTCCAACCTTTCCTCATACGACAACCTGCCCATTCCAGGTGTTATCCTTTTCCATAGGATCACACACTCAAGACTATGTGAGCTACGGACCATGCTCTCGCATCCACTCTGAAAGGTAGCATATATCACACTGTCAGCCCATTAAATTGAAGCTAAAACTAAATCAGAATCATAGAAAGTTCTGTGTCGGGCTACGGATGTGTATCAGACATTGGCTGCAATGCTCCCGATCTCTCCGCTATACTCACTGCAGCATATTCTAATCAGTTTTCCAGCAAACCGTGGCATGAATTTTCCACAGCAGGATCGGGGAGCACAACAATCTAAATTAACATAAAAACATAGAAGATAGGAGCAGGAGTAGGCCATTCGGCCCCTCGAGCCTGTTCCGCCATTTAATGAGATCATGGCTGATCATCCAAATTCAGTACCCTGTCCCTGCTTTCTCCCCATATCCCTTGATCCCTTTAGCCTTAAGAAATATATCTAACTCCTTCTTGAATATATTTAATGAATTGCCCTCAACTGCCTTCTGTGGTAGGGAATTCCACAGGTTCACCACTCTCTGGGTGAAGAAATTCCTCCTCATCTCAGTCCTAAATGGCTTACCCCTTATCCGTAGACTGTGACCCCTGGTTCTGGACTCCCCCTATCGGGAACATCCTTCCTTCATCTAGTCTGTCTAGTCCTGTTAGAATTTTATAAGTTTCAATGAGATCCCCTCTCATTCTTCTAAACTCTAGCAAATATAAGCCTAATCGACCCAATCTCTCCTCATACGTAATTCCTGCCATCCCAGGTATCAGTCTGGTGAATCTTCGCTGCACTCCCTCCATGGCAAGAACATCCTTCCTCAGATAAGGCGACCAAAACTGCACACAATACTCAAGGTGTGGTCTCACCAAGGCCATGTACAACTGCAGCAAGACATCCTTGCTCCTGTACTTGAAACCTCTCGCTATGAAGGCCAGCATACCATTTGCCTTCTTAACCGCCTGCTGCGCCTGCATGCTTACCTTCAGCAACTGGTGCACAAGGGCACCCAGGTCTCGTTGCACTTCCCCTTTTCCCAATCTATTGCCGTTCAGATAATAATCTGTCTTCCTGTTTTTGCCACCGAAGTGGATAACCTTGCATTTATCCACATTATACTGCATTTGCCATGCATCTGCCCAATCACCCAACCTGTTCAAATCATCCTGGAGTTTCGCTGCATCCTCCTCACAGCACACACACCCACCCAGCTTTGTGTCATCTGCAAACTTGGAGATATTACATCTAGTTCCCTCGTCTAGATCATTTATATATATTGTGAATAGCTGAGATCCTAGCACCGATCCCTGCGGTACCCCACTAGTCACTGCTTGCCACTCGGAAAAAGACCCGTTTATTCCAACTCTTTGCTTCCTGTCTGCCAACCAGTTCTCTATCCAAGACAGTACCTTACCCCCAATCCCATGTGCTTTAACTTTGCACGCTAATCTCTTATGCTGGACCTTATCGAAAGCCTTCTGAAAGTCCAAATACACCACATCCACTAGTTCTCCCTTATTTATTCTACCAGTTACATCCTCAAAAAATTCCAGTAGATTAGTCAAGCATGATTTACCTTTTGTAAATCCGTGTTGACTTTGTCTAATCCTGTCACTGTTTTCTAAGTGCTCTGTTATTGCATCTTTTGTAATGGACTCTAGCATTTTCCCCACTACCGATGTCAGGCTTACCGGTCTATAATTCCCCGTTTTCTCTCTATCACCTTTTTAAAAATCGTTTAAATAGTTTAATAAGTTATGGCATTCGCCACCAATATCTCCATTGCAGTGAATTCCAGGTCAATAATTTACATCAATTGACACAGGCTTATGAGAACCTAAATGCCAACAGTGGGCGGGGGGCGTGGGGATTGGCAGGGGGGGGGAATTTAATAAAAACAGTTGAGATTCACAAACCTTTATATGACTGTGTCCTTTTCTTTATGCCTGGCATCTTGAACACCAGAACTGCAGGTCTGGCATGTGCCAAATTAATATTGAAAAGAAGTGCTCACTTGTTCGAGGAGGGTTCTTCTCCCACAGTTAGTCCTGCCCACCGGAAAATATGTTGGGGTGCAGCTCTAAACCTCTCCTCCTCTCTTTCCTCCTTTAAGACGCTCCTTTAAACCTACCTCTTTGACCAAGCATTTGGTCATCTGCCCTAATTTCTCCTTATGTGGCTCGGGGTCAAATTTTTTGTCTTCTAACACTCCTGTGCAGCGCCCTGGGACGTTTCACTACATTAAAGGCACTATATAAATACAGGTTGCTGTTGTATTGAGGGTCTCTTGACAATTTATCAGAAGGCAAAAACCAAGAGAACAAAATCTTGGCTAATTTCAAAAAATCTGATGATTTCCTCCCCTAAGACACCCAAGCAAGCTCCACAAGACAATTCAACAACAACAACAACTTGCATGCATATCAAAGCCATTACAGATCATTGGACGTACAAAATGACCCCCGTCCCACATGCCTAAATGCACTTAGGAAATCAGATGGCACACGAACGGGAAAGGCCATTGATATCCATCACCTGCGTCTCTGAATTGCGCAAAATTCATTGGATACAAGTGCAGAGCTCCGCTATCCTGGGCAGCCAGTTTTTTTTTCTCATGTTAGTAAAATGTCAAAGGGAGCTTGTCCTTCCTCACAACATTGGAAACATTAAAACAGATGTTTATGGAGTTCTCAAGATGACCTGTACACTTTGAAAACATGACTCTGAAAACAAATGGAATGATACTACACCCATTGGGAAACGCAAGCATCGTGAGAGTATAAAGTAGAAGCACTGTAATTTTATTTCTGCTTTAGTCTTAGTGGGACTTTCGTTGTAATGAACACATGGGGCCACTTTTATAGACTCCAGTTGTATAGTATCACAGCAGTTTACATTTGTTAACTGGCATACTAAATTTTATCTGTTTACTATTTTTGTTAAAGTTGAATTTGCACCCTTACAGATTTGATTGCCCAAACTCTGCAGAATATTAATGGTGCAATGATTATTACAAAGAGTCTGATAGTTCAGTATTTACTGCTCTCGAAATTCAGATTTCAGACAATCTACTGCTTGGTTAACGAAGAGTTTGAGTTGTATCTGTGTGTGGCGTGCCAATATTACAGCGCTACCCCATTATACCGGCCATCGCATATAGCGGGCAAATCGTGTGTTCGTATGAACGTACCCGTTATTAAGTGGTGGGGACTGTAATAATATGAAATCAAAGTATAACATAGAAATAAGGACAGAATATGACTTTAAAAGGGGAACTGCATTACATCTGTATGCCCTGGTCCAATTATCCTGAGTCTCTAACACTGCTAAACCTTAAGACTGCACTTGGCCTTGACTCCCTGTGTACAACACTGTGGGAGATCAACTAGTAATACAGAATTATTTCTGTTTGAGGCATGAAAGAGCTCCGCTTCTATCGCAATGTTTACATTCGTTAACTGGCATACTAAAGTTTTATCTGTTTACTATTTTTGTTAAAGTTGAATTTGCACTCTTACAGATTTGATTGCCCAAACTCCTGAATATTAATGGTGCAACGATTATTGCAATAATTTTTAATCCAGTAGTTTCTCAACCTGCAGCCACCAGAAGTACAAAATGTTAGCTAAGGAAAGTTCAAAATGTACTACAAATGCACTCCAATTATAATCATAATATGTTGGTACTAATTTTTAAAAAAACACAAAGCGTTGGGATGCCAGAGGTTTTGCTCTACGCGTAGAAGCCTTATTTATCCACCGAATCCTCCTTTCTGTGCTGTCTCAAGTGAGACATCAGATATCCTGACTTTTCCTGTGGCGACTACTTTTGTTCTTCCCCACAGTGCCTGCCCTCCTGCTGACTGAGTCTGAGTCAAAGCCAAACAACAATGACCTGTGTGTAACTCAAACTGCTGGAAGAATTTGTCACCATGACAACATTCACAGCTGTCACAAGTCCCTGGAGAACATAACCCAGAAGTCACATGAGCAGCCGTTTCCCACCAGATGTCTCCATTTGAGCTTTTCAAAAGGTTGCAAGTCTTACCCTGCAGTGGTTTCTGCACACCCTTTATTCTCTTTCAGTGGAGGCTTGGCTGCTATTCTTACTATTCCCTTTCTCCTTTCTAGCCTATTGGTTACCTCTGTGTAAATCTGAGAAAGACTTCATTTTCATGGTACCATGATATATGACTGAGCTTGAAGACTTAAAAAAAAATCTAGGTGGCTGTGTACTCAATATTAAGAATGATTAGTTACAGACTTGATGCATAGATAACTCACACAGAAGGTGTCATTACCTGTTGGCAAATGTACAGAAATAATTAAATGGAAAATCAACTGGACCAAAATAACTAAATGATTTTTTTGTAAAAGGATGGAAAATTCAAAGACAAATTATTGGAATTGCTAATTAATATTTAATTTTTAATTTTTTTAATTATATTACACATTTTGCATATTTCTATTTTTGTACCTGTTGGTATTAACACCTGCTGCACTGGTGCATTCATGTATTTATTATTTCATTTAATTCATAATTTTATTGGTTTAAAATTGAAATGAATTCCATATTTATAGTCCGAATAAAACGGGGTGAAATTCGATAACACTGGAAAACAGGCGCGTGCACCGCGAAGCGAGATATGCCCGCGCCCGTTCAAAAAGCGCAGGCAGCACGCTTATTTCATGCTGCCTACTAATTATCATGATTGTAGCGCACAGCCCAGTGTGGAACGCGCCGCTGCCAGGCCTGTGCGCTCAGCAGGGGGCTGAAGTTCACGTCACCGGAGCAAGGCTAGCTTTAATGAAAGCTGAGCTGCCTTCTGCAGATGAAAAAAATAAAATTCCTTCAGCACTAGGCAGTCTGCACCTCCTAAAGGTGAGCTGCCTTCTGCTGATCAAAAAAAAATTAAAATTCCTTCAGCACTAGGCAGTCTGCACCTCCTAAAGGTGAGCTGCCTTCTGCTGATCAAAAATGCTAAAAGTGCTTCAGCACTAACACAAATAGCTCAACAGGACAGGGAAAGGCCACCCAGGGTCTCGGATCTAGCACTCCAGCTTTGTGTAGGAGGTCAACACTGGATGAGAGGTCCCACAGGGAGCCAGGAGGCCCTCCAGAAAGAAGGCCGTGGGACCAGATTGCCAAGGCGGTCGCTGCCAGCCGTGCCGTCCCCAGGACCTGGCCCAGACGAGTGGTCGAGGTCAGTGAATGCATCTTCAAAAATCTGTCTCCTAGCAACTGCACAACTAGCCTTGCACACTGCTCAATGAATGCCCCACCCCCATTCCTCACCTACCAACAATCTCTACCAAACACGAGGCACACCTCACATTCCTAGCTTCACCTCACCCCCTTGGAGGAGACTGCTGGCCATTCTTAGCTGGGGCATGGCTGAGCCCTTGGCCAATGGCAGGGCTGAAAGAATACAAGATGCTGGTATCCACATACGTTATCCTCCTCCTCACATCCCACTTCCCCCTCATCCCACAATCTCTTGTGATTTACAAGCTGCACACGGTGTAAGCATACACCTCTTGCTTTACCCCCTCCCCTCACCACAACCCTACCCTCGTGCCTTCCTCATTTCAGACACCCAAGAGATTCAGCCTGCCCAGCTAGTGGTTGACCAAGAAGAGGGAGAGGAGAGTGAAGAAGAAGAAAAAGAACACCATCACTCGATTGCACACCCCCAGCCACCAGCTCCTTGAGGTCGTCCTACAACATCATCTGCAGTGTCCCCCACTGAAAGTCAGCAGCCTTCCACCAGCAATGCTGCAGCCACTGGGGTAGTACTGCATAAAAGCACTAGGATAGGCAAAGGCACAAGCAAGACAGTCACTAAGGGAATGCACAAGGGTGATGTCTTGTTTTGCACACTTTGTACAAAAATAATAAATTGCAGGACAACGAAGTATTACAGTTTAACTCTTTTATGAAGCATTAGGTCTGATCTTACTCATACAGCCCAGTGGGGACAAGATGGAGTTAGGACCCCTAGCCTGGGTCTTCAAAACAATAGCAGTCCTTACAGATGCCTGCAGGCCAATGACAACTCAGCATGTGATCACATGTGAATATAATAGGTATTCCTTACAGATGCCCGCGGGCCAATGATAATTCAATATGCAAATGTTACAGGTGATTAGTTGATTTTTGATGTAATATATGGATAAAGTTGGATTGGAAAGTTTGCTTTGTGTTGGCTTTTATTTCAGCATTGTGGCCAAGAGAACGCTGTGATGGTCAGTAATAGAGGGAAGGTAAGGTGTGGGACTAATGTTGAAAGGTGGAATTGGGGTTGTGTTCACTGGTACCGCAAGCGAATGATTCGATCATGGATATCCCGACCAGAAAGGGGCAGTCTGGGTTACCTCCTTCCTTCCGCTTCCGCTCCTTTTTTCTTTTCTGCTTTTTCCTTTTCTGCTTCCTCGTCTTGCTCCTCCTCCTCCCTCTGGGAGCAGCTTGTCCCCTTTGCTACCTCTGCTCCATCTCGCTGTGATGCTACAGCCCAAGGGGGACTGCAACTGGAGCCCCCAGGACTGGGAGCATGTGGTGTTCTCAGAGGCCTTCCTTTAAGAGCCAAAGCCTTGCAAACGTCCAGCAGCACACCCTTACACTCTCTGCACACTTTAACAACTTTTTAAATTTATTGCACAAAGCCACTATTCCAATAAAATGTAAAGAAACCAGTCCAAAAGCAAAAATCTAAACTTACCTGGAAGTTGTGTGTGTCCCTTTAAAAAGCGCTGGCAGTGGCTCTGTTGTACTGCTGCACGCACGTCCTTCCTTGCGTGATTTGGAGAGGGCGTGATTAAGAGTGGTGACATGCAAAATCACAGGTCATGTGTCACTTTAAGCGTTGCACGCCGATTGACGTAACGATCAGGATCATTTAAATATGGGAAGTGAGCGCAGGCAATGGCAGTACTGTTCGCCTGCCCAAAATGGTGGCCGCCACGTTCCGCACCGGAAGCGAGGCGGCCGCCATTTTTTCTTCCAAACCGACCTTAACGGCTGGTGATAAAGGTTCCAATTTCGCGGCCATAATAAACATTTATATATACGGGCCACTATTCCTGTTTCCTGAAAACTGTACCCGTTAAAACATAATCTTTGTGTATGCCAGTAAAAAATCTCTAAGTTTGCATCAGTGCGGGCCTAAGCGGGAACGGCAGCCGTGGAGGCGGCGGCTTAAAGGGATCTAAGCGGCGATTTAAGAAAACAAGAAAACAAGGAATTACGTCACAGGACAGCAGGAGAAGGAGTATAAATCGAGCGGGAGGCCCAGAGAGAGTGCAGACTGGAGCAGCGGGAGCAGCGAGGAGACGGAGTATAAATCGAGCGGGAGGCCCAGAGAGAGTGCAGACTGGAGCAGCGGGAGCAGCGAGGAGACGGAGTATAAATCGAGCGGGAGGCCCAGAGAGATTGCAGACTGGAGCAGCGGTGTCGGCGAGGAGGCGGAGTATAAATTGAGCAGGAGCCCCAGGGAGAGTGCAGACTGGAGCAGCGGTGGCAGCGAGGAGGCGGTGTATAAATCGAGCGGGAGGCCCAGAGAGAGTGCAGACTGGAGCAGCGGTGGCAGCGAAGAGGTGGAGTATAAATCGAGCGGGAGCCCCAGAGAGAGTACAGACTGGAGCAGCGGGGGCAGCGAGGAGACGGAGTATAAATCGAGTGGGAGCCCCAGAGAGAGTGCAGACTGGAGCAGCGGTGGCAGCGAGGAGGCGGAGTATAAATCGAGCAGGAGCCCCAGAGAGAGTGCAGACTGGAGCAGCGGCAGTGAGGAGGCAGAGTATAAATCGAGCAGGAGCCCCAGAGAGAGTGCAGACTGGAGCAGCGGCAGTGAGGAGGCAGAGTATAAATCGAGCAGGAGCCCCAGAGAGAGTGCAGACTGGAGCAGCGGCAGTGAGGAGGCAGAGTATAAATCGAGCGGGAGGCCCAGAGATAGCGCAGACCGGAGCAGTGGCAGTGAGGAGGCGGAGTATAAATCGAGCGGGAGGCCCAGAGATAGCGCAGACCAGAGCAGCGGCAGTGAGGAGGCGGAAAAAACAATAATAAAAGCAACAACTGCAAAACCGCTAAAGTGATGTCACAACCAGGGAAGGAGCTGATTGGTGAGTAGCTGGTAAGTGTTTCTAGTTAATAGTCTATTAAGTAAAGGCATGGCAGGGCAGCTCAGTCCCGTGGAATGCACCTCCTGTGCCATATGGGGACGACAGAACGCTTCCTGCACATATGTCGTCAGCTAGAGTAGCTCGAGTTCTGGGTTTTGGAGCTTGAGCAGCAGCTGGCGTCACTGTGATGCATCCGTGAGGCTGAGAGCTTCATAGATAGCATGTTTCAGGAGGTGGTCACCCCGCAGGTAAAGAGTGTGCAGGCAGAGAGTGAATGGGTGACCACTAGACAGAAGAGGAGGAACAGGCAGGTGGTGCAGAAGTCCCCTGAGTGCGTTTCGCTCTCCAACCAGTATTCGGTTCTGAGTACTGGTGAGGGCGATGGTTCCTTTGTGGAGTATAGCCACAGCCAAGTCTGCGGCACCATGGGTGGCTCAGCTGTATGGGGTGGGGGGGAAGGAAGAAGAGTGGGAAAACAATAGTGGTAGAGGATTCGATAGTTAGGGAAGTGGACAGGCGTTTCTGCGGCCGCAGACGTGACTCCAGGGTGGTATGTTGCCTCCCTGGTGCCAGGGTCAAGGATGTCATCGAGCAGCTGCAGAACATTCTGAGGGGGGTGGGTGAGCAGCCAGAAGTCGTGGTCCATATCGGCACCAACGATATAGGTAGAAAGAGGGATGAGGCCCTGCAGGCAGATTTCAGGGAACTAGGAAAGAGATTAAAAAGCAGGACTTCAAAAGTAGTAATTTCCGGATTACTCCCGGTGCCATGCGCCAGTGAGTATAGAAATAGGAGAATAGAGCAGATGAATGCGTGGCTGGAGAGATGGTGCAGGAGGGAGGGCTTCAGATACCTGGGGCATTGGGACCAGTTCTGGGGGAGGTGGGACCTGTACAGGCCGGACGGGTTGCACCTCAACAGGGCCAGAACCAATATCCTCGCGGGGAGGTTTGCTAGTGCAGTTGGGGAGGGTTTAAACTAATTTGGCAAGGGGATGGGCACCAGGATGTAAATTTAGAGAGGGGGAATAAAATGCTCAAAGGATTGGGAGAGGCAGAGAGCACTAAATAAGAAATAGTAAGGTATTAGGTTGGGTCAAACTAAGCGAGAAAACAGGATGGTCTAAGATGGGTTTACAGTGTATGTATGTGAATGCAAGAAGCGCAGTAAACAAGGTAAGTGAGCTGCAGGCACAAATAGCCATATGGGAATATGACGTTGTGGCAGTAACTGAGATGGCTCAAAAAAGGGCAGGATTGGGTATTAAATATTCCTGGTTATAAGGTGTTCAGGAAAGATATGGAAGGAAAGATGGTGTGGTGGCAGTATTGGCCAAGGAGAATGTTACAGTGCTGGAGAGGGAAAATGTCCTGGAGGGATCAAGGACAGAATCTATATGGCTAGAGTTAAGAAATAATAGAGGTGCCATTACACTACTAGGTGTATTCTATAGACTACCAGATAGTGGGGGAGATATGGAGGAGTAAATTTGTAGAGAAATTACAGAGAGGTGCAAGAACTATAGTGTAGTAATAATGGGGGACTTCAAATATCCTAATATAGACTGGGATCATAATAGTGTTAAGGGCAGAGAAGGTGAAGAATTTGTGAAGTGTGTTCAGGAGAACTTTCTTGATCAGTATGTTTCCGGCCCGACGAGGGAGGAGGCATTGCTGGATCTGGTTCTGGGGAATGAGGTAGGTCAAGTGGAACAAGTGTCAGTAGGTGAACATTTAGGGAACAGTGATCATAATATCATCAGGTTTAGATTAGCTATGGAAAAGGACAGGGAGCAATCTAGAGTAAGAATGTTTAACTGGGGGAAGGTCAATTTCAGTGGGATGAGAACGGATCTGACCCGAGTAAACTGGAATCAAAGATTGGCAGGCAAAACTGTAATGGAACAATGGGCTGTCATTAAAGAGGAAATAGTTCAGGTACAGTTGAGATACATTCCCACTAGGGGGAAAGGCAGGGCAACTAAAGTCAGAGCTCCCTGGATGATGAAAGAGATAGAGAATATGATGAAGCAGAAAAAGAGTGTGTGTGGCAGATGTCAGGTTGCAAATACATCTGAGAATCAGGCTATATAGAGAAAGGTCAGAGGAGAAGTGAAAAAGAAAATAAGAGGGGCAAAGAGAGATTATGAGAATAGAATGGCAGCCAACATAAAAGGTAATCCAAAAGTCCTCTAAAGGCATATAAGTAGTAAACGGTTAGTAAGAGGAGGGGTGGGGCCAATTATGTACCAAAAAGGAGACCTACACATGGAGGCAGAGGGTATGACTGAGGTACTAAACGAGTACTTTGCATCTGTCTTCACCAAGGAAGAGGATGCTGCAATAGTCATAGTAAAGGAGGAGGTAGAGGAGGTACTTGATAGGATAAAAATTGATAAAGAGGAGGTATTAGAAAGGCTGGCTGTACTTAAAGTAGATAAATCACCAGGACTGGATGGGATGCATCCTAGGACGCTGAGGGAAGTTGAGGTGGAAATCGCAGAGGTACTTGCCATAATATTCCATTCCTCCTTAGATATGGGGTGGTGCCAGAGGACTGGAGAATTGCAAATGTTACACCATTGTTCAAAAAAGGGTGGAAAGATAAAGTTTAACCTCGGTAGTGGGGAAGCTTTTAGAAACAGTAATCAGGGACAAAATTAACAGTCACTTGGACAAGTGTGGATTAATTAAGGAAAGCCAGCATGAATTTATTAAAGAGGGACAGTGGCAGCTTGGATACGGAATTGGCTAAGTGACAGGAAACAGAGAGTGGTGGTGAACGGTTGTTTTTCAGACTGGAGGAAGGTATACAGTGGTGTTCCCCAGGGGTCCATTCTAGGACCATTGCTTTTCTTGATATATATTAATGACTTGGATGTGGGTGTACAGAGCACAATTTCAAAATTTGCAGATGACACAAAACTTGGTAGTATTGTGAATAGTGAAGAGGAGAGTGATAGACTTCAGGAAGACATAGATGGGCTGGTGAAGTAGTCAGACACATGGCAGATGAAATTTAACACAGAAAAGTGTGAAGTGATACATTTTGGTAGAAATATTGAGGAGAGGACATATAAACTAAATGGTACAATCCTGAAGGTGGTGCACCAACAGAGAGACCTGGGGATATATGTACACAAATCAGTGAAGGTGGCAGGGCAGGTTAAGAAAGCAGTTAAAAAGGCTTACGGGATCCTGGGCTTCATAAATAGAGGTATAAAGTACAAAAGTGTGGAAATAATGATGAACCTGTATAAAACATTGGCCCCTATTGGAGTACTGTGTCCAATTCTGGGCACCGCACTTTAGGAAGGATGTGAAGGCCTTGGAGAGGGTGCAGAAAAGATTTACAAGAATGATTCGAGGAATGAGGGACTTCAGTTACGTTGATAGACTGGAGAAGCTAGGGTTGTTCACCTTGGAGCAGAGAAGATTGAGAGGAGATTTGATGGAGGTGTTCAAAATCATGAGGGCTCTGGACAGATTAGATAGAGAGAAACTGTTCCCATTGGCAGAAGGGTGAAGAACCAGAGGACACAGGTTTAAGGTGATTGACAAAAGAACCAAAGGCGACGTAAGAAAAAACTTTTTTACGCAGCGAGTGGTTAAGATCTGGAATGCACTGCCTGAAAGGGTGGTGGAGGCAGACTCAATCACGGCTTTCAAAAGGGAGTTGGATAAGTATCTGAAGGAAAGTAATTTGCAGGGCTACGGGGAAAGGGCAGGGGAGTGGGACTAGCTGAAGTACTCTTGCAGAGAGCCAGCACGGGCTCGACGGTCCGAATGGCTTTCTTCTGTGCTGTATGATTCTATGATTCTATAACATTGGACAGACGTTGTTTTCTTGCATACATGGGGAACATTTTCTCCTCTCATTTTGGAAAATCCGATGGGGGAGCTGTGGAAATAGGAGGTGTACTGTAACGAGGCGCAAATGACAAATACGTCCCATTTGTCCAGTATTGCTATGGGGCTGCAGGGCAAAATGTAATTTTAAAGGGCCGTGTTGCCTCGTCAAATCAATTGCAGAGCGATTGACTGCACTAGGCAGTGCAGGAGATTTTTTAAAAATTACTTTTGTCAGTGCCAACAGCCATACCACAACTGTGGCAAGCATGTAGCCATGTCCCTCTCTTTCCATTATGGTCAAAAGGTAAATCAGCCCACTGGTGTCACAATGTTGATCTACTTGTATATAAAATCTCTTGTGGCACTCCTCACGGTAAGTCAGAGGATGTGATATTTTTTAAGGACAGGAACATTATACCGTGTAAAATAGATGTAGATGTAAGGCTTAGAATGTGTAATGGCTCTGTAAAAGGGTATGGGGTGTCGGACTAAGTGGCTAGGTCTTCCACAGAGCTGGCAGAGGGCAATTGGTTGACTGGCCTACTGGTAAATGCTATGAATAAATTAAAAGTCTTGCCTTTGGTGTGCACTCCCGATTTGTCACTTATTTCCAGTAATGATGCAATATTTTGCCGTCACCTTTATTTTAACCTAACTTGCAACTATATTGATTTTTTTTTAAATGAACGAGCTTGTTGTTGGAATCTCTTGCTCCAAAAGCAGTTCTATATCATAATAAATGATTCATGAGCAGTGTGTCAAGCACCAACTAGATTGTAGCACACTCTATATTACTCATTTCCGGAGATGAGCTATATTGTAAAGTTTTACCTAATGTGGCAATATTAAAACACAATCAGTTCCTGTGTATATTTTGAAGACTCAACTCATTACCAGTCAAAACAATAAACAATGTCAAGCTAACATTTTGACACTGTGTTTGTGGGATATTTGCACAGGAATGGAAACTGCATAGCATACACAAACAAAGCAGTTGGATATATGATTAACACGGCACATTCGTTATCCTTGAAAATTTTTAGGTTGACGTCATTTTATTCTGATTGCAGTTGCATATAATACTCATTGCTAACAATTACTTGCAATTTTGGGGGTAGACAAGTCATCAAGCCTCACTGTATTGGCAAATTTAGTAACTTCACCAATCAGTAGATCTGGCTGTAATGCACTAGGGTTGTACAGATTCATTGGCTACAAAATTCGGCACCTTATCGGCGGCAGTTATGGCTGATTTGAAGAAAAAAAATGGCGACCGCCTCACATCTGCCCACTTCCAGCGTGGCCCATGCTGTTCACCATCTTGGTGAAGGCGATAGCGCGGGCAGGACGGGCATGCGCCGGCAGTATGCGGAGTAGGCCGATTGTGACGTCCGTCAGCGTGCAGTGCTGATTTGAGGCACGACCTGCCATTTTGGACGTCGCCGTTCCAAACACGCCCTGTCCCAAACACGCACAGCTGAATGTGCATTGAGCTGCACGAGGGACCCCCACCTGCGCTAATTAAAGGGGTACATCCAACTTGCAGTTAAGTTGATTATTTCTCCTTTACTGGCTCTTGCAGAGTTTACATGAATATTGGCTTGCTGGAAGACATTTATAGAAACATAGAAGATAGGAGCAGGAGTAGGCCATTCGGCCCTTCGAGCCTGCTCTGCCAATCAATGAGATCATGGCTGATCATCCAAATTCAGTAGCCTGTCCCTGCTTTCTCCCCATATCCCTTGATCCCTTTAGCCTTAAGAAATATATCCAACTCTTTCTTGAATATATTTAATGAACTGGCCTCCACCGCCTTCTGTGGCAGAGAATTCCACAGGTTCACCACTCTCTGGGTGAAGAAATTCCTCCTCATTTCAGTCCTAAATGGCTTACCCCTTATCCTTAGACTGTGACCTCTGGTTCTGGACTCCCCGGCCATCAGAAACATCCTTCCTGCATCTAGTCTGTCCAGGCCTTATGTGGGACCTTATCGAAAGCCTTCTGAAAGTCCAAATACACCACATCCACTGGTTCTCCCTTATCTATTTTACCAGTTACATCCTTAAAAAATTCCAGTAGATTAGTCAAGCATGATTTACCTTTTGTAATACCATGTTGACTTTGTCCGATCCTGTCACTGTTTTCCAAGTGCTCTGCTATTACATCTTTTATAATGGACTCTAGCATTATCCCCACTACCGATGTCAGGCTTACCGGTCTATAATTCCCTGCTTTTTCTCTACCACCTTTTTTGAATAGTGGGGTAACATTAGCTACCCTCCAATCCATGGGTACTGTTCCAGAGTCTATCGAGTTCTCGAAGATGACCAGCAATGCATCTACTATTTCTAGGGCCACTTCCTTAAGTACCCTAGGATGTAGATTATCAGGCCCTGGGTATTTATCGGCCTTCAGTCCCATCAATTTTCCTAACACCATTTCCCTACAAATACTGATTTCTTTCTGTTCCACCCTTTCATCAGACCCTATGTTCCCCGGCATCTCTGGGAAGTTATTTGTGTTCTCCTTTGTGAAGACAGAACCAAAGTATGAATTTAGTTGGTCTGCCATTTCTGTGCTCCTCATTATAAATTCCCCTGATTCTGACTGCAAGGGACCTATGCTTGACTTCTCCAATCTTTTTCTCTTCACATATCTATAAAAGCTTTTACAGTCAGTTTTTATGTTCCCTGCAAGCTTACTCTCATATTCTATTTTCCCTTTCTTAATTAATCCCTTTGTCCTCCTTTGTTGAATCCTAAACTGCTCCCAATAAAGTTGTTGAAATGTGTAATGAGTGCTGCTGAATGTTGGGAAGGCGTTGGCTGCTACTGGAAGGCTTCTGACTACGCCACTTGCTACCAGTCATGGGGGCTCGACTTGCAGTCCTCCTCGCGCTGCAGCATGGCAGGGAGATGGAGCAGAGGCAGTGAAGAAGATGAACTGCTCGCAGAGGGAGGAGGAGGAGGGGGACGAGGGCTCTCACCAGGGGGCCTTATCCGCCTAGGGTCTTCAGGGAGCACTTTTCCTCCCTGCACCTAAGCCAGGAGCAGTGTGTTCAGCAGCACCGCTTCACCAAGGAGGTGGTCACAGAACTCTGCACCTCTTGGAACCAGACCTGCAGCCTCCGAGCAGGGTGACACCGGCGCTGCCAGTGGCCCTCAAGGTGACTGTGGCCCTGAATGTTTTCGCCAGTGGATCCTTTCAGGCTGGAGCAGGAGACATAGCAAACACCTCACAGTTTCGACCTGAAACGTTGACTCTATTTCTCTCTCCACGGATGTTGCCTGGCCTGCTGAGTTTTTCCAGCATTTTCTGTTGTTATTTCGGATTTCCAGCATCTGCAATATTTTGCTATCGTAACTCACAGTTCTCTGTCCATTGCTGCATCCAGGAGGTCACAGAGGCCCTGTACTCTTGGAGAATGGACATCATTGTCTTCTCGCTAAACAGAGAGAAGCAGGAGGAGTGTGCACTTTGGCTTTGTCAGGATATCGAGCTTCCCCATGGTGTGGGCGCCGCATATCAATGCTGAGATGTTCTGCAACCGCAAAGGGTACCAATCACTTAATGTGCAGTTGGTGTGCAACCACACCGAGGACATCATGTTGGTGAATGCCCACTATCCTGGCAGCATTCATCTTGTGACAGTCCGCTGTGCCAGCAATCTTCCAGCCACCATGTCGAACCCAAGGGTGGCTGCTCACTGAAATGGCTATCCGCTCTACACCTGGCTGATAACGCCCCTCCACAACCCCACCACTTGTGGCCAGCACTCATATAATGAGAGCCATGCTGCCACGAGAAACGTCATCGAGCAGACCATCGGGGTGCTGAAGCAATGGTTTCGCTGTCTCGACCGCTCGGGAGGAGCCCTCCAGTACTCGCCGGAGCAGGTGTCCCAATTCATGGTGGTCTGCTGCATCCTCCAGAGCTTGGCCATCATGAGGACGCAGCCCTTGCCTCCACGGGATCTGTGACCACCTCAGGAGGAGGAGGAGGAGGAGGAGGAAGAGTAAGAGGAAGAGGAGGAGGAAGAGGAAGAGGAGGAGGAGGAGGAGGCAGCCTGCAAATCCCCGTTCCGGATGGGCTGTCCTTGAGCGCCTCATCAGACTCCGGTTCCCCTGAATGAAACCCCAGATCTCTGTTGCGCAACACTTCCCCACCATAAAATCCCTCTGTCACAGAAAATCACAGCGTCCTCTTGGCCACAATGCTGAAATGAAAGCCACCACAAAACTAACATTCCAAACACAATTTATAAATCATTAATTACAAAACTACATAACAAAGTCAACTAAGCACCCCTGTGAATTCCCTTAGTGCCTGTCTTCAGTGTGCCTTTGCCTGTCCTAGTGCTCCTACGAAGTCCTACCCCAGTGGCTGCAGCATGGCTGGGGGAAGGCTGCTGACTTTCAGTGGGTGAGACTGCAGTGGGCCTTGCAGGATGACCCCGAGCAGCTCTGAGCCTAGAAGGCCTGGCTTCAGACTGCACCATCTCAGCCTGGGCTAGAGCAGTCTGGGCTGGCTGCATGACAGGCAACTGCAATGGCACTGGTGGAGTGGCAGTAGTGGAAGTACGAATGCTGTCATCCTGAGAGAGGACAGCAGGTTCTTGCTCCATGGAGCCACTGGCACTCCCCCGGGGCGGCGCCTCAGCATTCCTAGTAATCTGCAGGAGGACAGATCGCTGGACTGCTGCGACACCCTGCAAGCCCCTTTCCACACTCGTAAACCCAGCCACGATGGCAGCAGTCTGATCTTGCATGGCAGCAAGCTGAGCCTGCATGACGGAAGTCTGAGCTTCCAGTGCAGCACTCAGACGTTTGGTCGCTTCCGCTTGTGCTGCAATGGAAGCTGTGACATCGCCCATCACACCCAGCATCATGGTTGGGTCCACAAGTGCTTTAATGGAGTTAGCCATCACTTCCAATCTGGAAATCATGGGCTCAAAGCTGTGTGCAACGTCTTGTGCAAGGTTGGAGCTGGACTCCTCCATGCTCCTTGACAGTGACAGGAGGCTCTCTGGCAGATCTGCCATTACACCAAGCCTTTCTGTGTGCATGCCCATCATCCTTCTTTTGAAAGCCGCACCATCGAAGTCCTCATCTGAATCCTCTGCAGCAGAACTCGTGTGGCCTCACCCTCCGGGGAGCTGGCACCTGCGCTACCCTTTCCCCCTGCCCTGGCTGCAGCTCACTCGTGCCCGGTGACTCACCACGTGCAGATCCCACCTCTATACTACCCTCTAAAGTTTGCACAGCTCCATTTACTAAACTGGTGCCTGGGAGTGTCAGATTGAGTGACGATGGCCGCGATTTCCCCTACCACGGTGGGTCCGGTGCAGGCGAATTCAGTGCCGGGTCCCAACCCTGCTGCTGGTTCCGGCCTGCTCTGTGAAATGATTTTACGATGATTGGGCTTATTAAGTCCACCCAGCGCGTTTGTCAGCCAATTGAAGGAAGCGGGTCTGATGACTTCATTTGATGACGCGTCATCAGCCGGTTTCCTTCAAGGGACCATGCACAAATTTATTTTGGCATTTGTGCTGTCAGTGTTCTACAGCATTGAGGTGCTGCAAACACTGACAATCACTGCACAGAGGTGCACGGCTGCACCCAGGCTCTCCCATGACTCCCTCCATATGCTTATGGAGGGAGCCACAGCACGCAGGGAGGTCCTTTTCCCTTCCCATGGGCGGAAAAGACCTCCCCAGGAGATCAACGCAGCCTGGTTGCACATTGCAGAGGAGGACACAAGCAGGGATGTCGTCAGGAGGACCTGGCTGCAGTGGCGCAAACCTTTCAATGATCTTAGTAGATCACGAAATGTTATTGCAAAGTCATACACAACATCATCGTCCTGTGCCACTCATCACATCCCCATCACTCTGCCTTCCCGACCCTACTCCTGCACATCTTTATGCACACCAACTTTCCTTGCACCTCCACCCATCCCTCTACATTATCACTTCCCCATCTCACTAGCCACCAATCACATTTACCCTCATCCTAGTGCAAACATACCAACTAACAACACACAAGAGTGGGCACTTGAGTGTTTTAGCCAATGTTCATGTGAAGTTTCTGTTAATGTGGAGTCAAACATTGAAACCTTTATTTTCAACACTTTGTATTCTTGGACAGATTTGTGTGCACCTTTTTTTTATTTGATCATGGGATGTGGGTGTTGCTAGCAAGGCCTGCATTTATTGCCCATCCCTAATTGCCCTTGAGAAGGTGCTGGTGAGCTGCCTTCTTGAACCGCTGCAGTCCGTGTGGTGAAGGTACTCCCACAGTGCTGTTAGGGAGGAAGTTCCAGGATTTTTACCGAGCGACAATGAAGGAACAGCGATATACTTCCAAGTCAGGATGGTGTGTGACTTGAAGGGGAACTTGGAGGTGGTGGCGTTCCCATGCGCCTGCTGCCCTTGTCCTTCTAGGTGGTAGAGGTCGCGGGTTTGGGAGGTGCTGCTGAAGAAGCCTTGGCGAGTTGCTGCAGTGCATCTTGTAGATGGTACACACTGCTGCCAGGGTACACCGGTGGTGGAGGGAGTGAATGCTTAAGGTGGTGTTGTTTGCAGTCAACGCAAGATTAATTCACAATTTTTGAAAATGTATCATTCTGGTGTCAGCTTGGTTCAGTTGATAAGCACTTTTATGTCTGAGTCATAAGGTTGTGGATTCAAGGAGTGCTCCAGGACTGAAGTAGATAATCTGAACAACACTTCGGTCCTAAAGAGTGCTGCATTGTTGGAAGTATCATCGTTCAGATGAGATACTGAACTGAGGTTCTGTTTGGCTGTTCAGGTGGACATAATAGTTCCCATGGCGTTATTTGAAGAAGTGCAGGAAGGTGTCCTGTTGTCCTGGCCAACATTCCTCCCTCAACCAACACCACCAGAAAAACAAATTAATTTCCCATTCTTCCCATTTGCTGTGTGTAGGATCTGTCTGTGTGCAATTGGCTGCTGCATTTGCATAAGCACAACTGTGACTGTGATTTAAACGTAATTCATTGGCGCTGAAGCAATTTGAGTTGTCCTGAGGATATGATGAGGCATTATATAAATGTGTTTCATATGTTCTTAACCAGATGCATGTTTAAACTTGTCCAATTTGAAATCTTCTAGCACTTGCTGACATAACAACCAAGCACCTAATTTAGCATGTCAGTAATAACTAAGGCCTAGAAATTCATTGTAGCCACTTTTGGGGCGGTAAAGTGGGGCGGCCGCTAAAGTTTGCGCCCGCCGCCAAATCGAGGCCACTTCGCCGATATTCATTAGCTTCGCCCTAAGAGTTCGCTCGAGCGCTAAAACTGGTGTTGGACGCCTCTGTTTGGGCGCTAAGCCGGAGGTGCTGATCGATAGCGCCAAGGCCGGGCGCAGCGCAGGTGCGGCCATCTCATGATTGACAGCAGACACCCTGGCGCCGGCCAGCTCTTAAGGGGGAAGGGTCGACTGTGTCTGCTGCCACGCCCTGGATAGTGGAGCCCTGCAGCTAGGCCTGAACACTGCTGCTGGACCCAAATAGCGCCTGAAGCCATGGAGAAGGCCCGTGAACATGCGCAGCACTTCTCAGAGCGTGATCTGAGTGTGCTGGTTGGTGCTGTGGAGAAGAGGCGCCATGTTTTGTACCCGCACAATGGCAAGAGGGCGCCGTTCCGCGTCTACAGGAGAGCCTGGAGGCATGTCGCCAGCAAGCTGTCAGCCAACAGCGAGGTCCCCAGGAGCGGTGTCCAATGCCGCAAAAAGTTTAATGACCTCACGCGGATTGTCAGGGTGAGTACCCTTTCCAGTGACCTCCTCATCCTTGCATGTGCGCCTCACATTATGGGCAAAGGGACCTGAAAGCCCTAATGGCCAGCCCTCATCCAGCAGCGATGGGACAGGCATGAACATCAATTGCACAATCTGCACTTAACACACTGGCCAGGCTATTCCACCATGGGAGGCAGTGCACACAAGATCAGGCGACACACTGGCCAGGCTATTCCACCATGGGAGGCAGTTCACACAAGATCAGGGCGACACACTGTACTTAGAGGCCGTCCTTTCTCTTGCAGGCCAAGCTGGCAAATAATCGGAAGAGCCGGACTGCGACCGGGGGAGGCCGACCCCAGATCCAGCCGCTCACCGAGCTTCAACATCGTGTGGAGCGCATCTTGGGTGCCCGGGTGATTGGCCCTCTTGCATGTGGAGATGCCGACCCTGTTCTGGCCACCAATGGTAAGGACATCCACGTTTGGACCTCTCTCGTCCCACTTGCGCATCAGATCTACATCCTTTGCCACTGTCTGACCAATGCGCTGAATGCCACCACTCATGCATCCCTTGCTGACGCCCTCTCCTCAGTCTAAAGCTACTCTTGTGCCTTCCTGCTTTCAGATGGTGAGGAGGAGGTCCCTGAACTTGCCAGTGACAGCCCCTCAGAAGAGGAGCAGGAGGAGGAGCAAGAGGAAGGCGGCCCATCAGGGGAACCCTCAGCCGCGGCCACCCAGGCCAATGTAGGGGACACGTCTTCCCTGGAGGGGAACGTGGCGGAAGTTTCGAAGGGGAGGGGAGCTCATGGGACCTGCGGCCTGCAGAAACGCGGGAGGGGGGTGGAAGCTCGGCGGTCTTCTCCCCAGAGGGGGGATGCGTCGGAGGGGAGTCCAATTGCTGGGCCCAGCGGCGAACAGCAATGCAGGAAGGGTTGGCCAGCTCGGCGGCCTTCTCCCCGGAGGGAGAGTCCGGCCCCCAGTCCAGAGATGGTCTTCGCCGAGGAGATGGAACGCCTCGAGGACTTGTCCGCGGACTCGGAGCGCCGGCACATGGAGCTCATGGCGGCAGTGGCACGGTTGCCTGAGGCCATCGAGTCCCTCTCTCGGAGTGTGACCGAGTTCGGGCCCTCAGAGGCCATCAGTCGGGCGGAATTCCGGGCAGATCACGCAGCGAGTCGGGCGGAATTCGGGGCAGATCAGGCAGCGAGTCGGGCGGAATTCGGGGCAGCTCTGGCAGCGACTGGCCAGGTGATCAGTGGTGCCGTCCAGTCACTGGCTGCTCTGATGCGGTCAGTGAACAGGTCAACACGGGCACTCACTGCTGCCACACTCGCTGTGTCAGCCAGGCATCGACAGGGCACCCGGCGCGCTGCAGCAGCACAGCGGTCTGTCCCTCGGCAGATTGGTGCGCATGCTGCAGTGCTGGCCCGGGCGAGTGCCAGTGTCTCAGGCGACCAGCGAGCGCCTGCCATCCGCCAGCTTGCCCGCATTCCTCCAGCCGCCACTGCCACTCCCCCAGTGGAGCTGGCAGGAGCTACTGCAGCGACTGATGCTGGCCAGCCACAGCTGCAGCATTCAACAGCCGACCGCTCGACGGCCAGACCTCGACTAGGCCGACCCCCAAGGGCATCTGCCGTCACGACATGTGCCCCTCAGGCGCCTGCCCCCAGCCTTGCAGCAGCCAATGGCCTTACTTTGAGGAGGAGCAGCAGGGCGGGCAGGGGCCACACAAAGATGGCCAAGGCATCGCCCTAGCGGGCCAAATAGTCGAATGTGTGGTCAGTTGTGTTTGTTTTTTGAGGTCGAGATTTGGATGTTTGTTTTTTGAAGGCCGATGATGTGATGTTTGTTTTTTATGAAGGCCGAGAATGACGGCCATTTTAGTTGCACTATTTTGTTAATCCTCTCCAGGTTGTGGGAGCGAGTAATTTGTTTGAGTGTTTTTTGGGGGTTTCGTCTGTTTTTGGTTTTCATGTGGGAAGGGAGCTGAGTTTGAACAATAAAGCATTTTATTTATTAACATTGTCCACGTTTGATCTTTGAAGTGTTTGTTGCCTTAACCGGCTGAGGGCTTGCGGAGTGGCTGCAATCATGTTCTTTCATTGGCACATGCCATTCCCTGACAGGGGGCCTAGAAGTGACGTTCAATAAGCCGCCGATGGGCGGCCCTTGCACCTTCTGCCTCCCTCCTGGGCTGGTACTCCTCGTCCTCCTCCTCCTCATGCTCCTCCTCCTGAGGTGGTGGTCCAACGTGAGGTGGCAGTGCCTGAGTCCTGCGGATAGCCAGGTTGTGCAGCATGCAGCAAACGACGACGAATTGGGAGACTCGATCCTGCGAATACTGGAGGGCTCCCCCGGAGCGATCGAGACAGCGGAATCGTTGCTTGAGGACGCCGATTGTTTGTTCTATGATGTTCCTAGTCGCTTGATGGCTCTCGTTGTATGCCTCTTCAGCAGGGGTCGTGGGCGCGCGGAGCGGGGTCATGAGCCAGGTACACAAAGGATAGCCTTTGTCCCCGATAAGCCATCCTCTTGGGGGAGGCTGTGCCTGGAACATGTCAGCCACAGTTGTCTGTCGCAGGATAAAGGCATCGTGGCTGCTGCCTGGAAAGCGGGCATTGACAGCTAGGATGCGCTGCCTGTGGTCACACACCAGCTGTACATTGAGGGAATGGTAGCCCTTCCGGTTGCGGTAATCCTCGGCATGCTCAAGAGGTGCCCGCAAAGCCACATGCGTGCAGTCAATGGCGCCCTGCACCATGGGGAAGCCCGCTATCCTTGCAAATCCCACTGCACGCTGCTGCTGCTTGTCCAGGGTCATGGGGAAGGAGATGAATTGATGTCTCCTTGTGAAAAGGGCTTCTGTCACCTGGTGGATGCAGCAATGCATGGCGAACTGGGAGATGTCAGCGATGTCCCCAGCAGCGGATTGGAAGGAGCCGGTGGCATAGAAGTTGAGAGCCACCGTCACCTTCACTGCCACCGACAGAGACGTCCTGCGCATCAGCTGTGGCTGCAGATCTCTGTGAAGCAGCTGGCAGATGTCTGCAGCCACCTCCCTTCTGAATCGCAGCCTCCTAACACACCTCGCGGCAGACATGGTCAGATAGGAGGACTGCTGGCGGTATACCCTGGGTGGGTAAGGCCTCAGTTGGCGACACCTGTTGCCCCCTCTGCGTCTGGCCAGGGCTGCCACTCTCTCACGGCGTCTGTAAGCCCTTCTGGCATAAGGCTGAAAGTCAGCGTTGGCACCCAATGCAGCCCCCATTATATGCTGGCAAACACTGAGCTCTCAATGAAGGCAAAGATAATTGCTAAGCTCTGGCCTGAGCCAAAAATACCTGTCCTAGTGTTGGTCCAAACCAGTAAGCTCTCCTCCTTGGTCTCTGTCCAAAAAACCGTGGCACAAGAGTGAATGCAGCAAAATGGCTGGCCTTTATAGTGCAGGGTAAGTGCCCTTTAATTAGCACTCCCCGCGGCCCGGCACGGCTGTGTACCGTTCCACTTCACAGTCGCTCGGGCCGCCCGGCGCACAATGGGCCGGCGCGAGTGAAGTTCCGGTTTGGGGCGCACAAAGGGCGTTGCACTATTAAATGACGTCATGATCTGCGCGCGCAGCAGGGCGCGCGCTAAGACTTTGCGCCGGCGCTAAAGGTGTCCTGAAGTTGGGGAGAGGCGCAGATCGCACTGCGCCCGGGCGATAAGCACCTAGCACTCGAGATCTACTCCTCCTAAGGCGCTAACGTCTGGCGCGCCCAACTGAATTTCTAGGTCTAAAGACCTTAACTATAAGTTAAGATTTTTTGAAACTACAAACGATAAATAGCTGTTGGCACATGTTGTGACCAAAATTAATTGAATTTTAACAATTGACTCAATCAGTTTTACTTTACTGGGGAGTTAAGGATAGCTGACTTGTCCTGCAGCTTTGTTCTATAAATAACCTATCTTCAACTGCTTTGGATGAGACATTGACCCATCCGCCCTTGTTGGTGGACACAAAAGATCCCATGGCACTTTTCAAAGAAGAGCATGGAGTTCTTCATTGACCACTCAACCAACACCACTAAAACAGGTTATCTGGTCTTTACCTCATTAATGTTTGTGGGACCTTGTTGCTGCAAAAATTGGCTACTGCTCCAGCTTTTCCCTACACTACAACAGTGATTACACCTCAAAATCTACTTCATTGGCTATGAAGCTCTTTGAGACATCCTGAGGTCATGAAATCTATATATATAAACGGATACTTCTTTCTGCCTGTCTGTCCTTCTGTCTGTCTGTCCTCACGTGTGCGTCTGTCCGGCTATGCGCTCGAAAGTTATAGAGCGTACCTACGCGTGCGTTACGTCGAAAGAAAGCTTACCTTTCCGAAACGGTGGTAAGCGTATTTACGTTTCGGCCGGACGAAAATCGCGCTCGCGGTATCCGAAAAACGTTCAACATTCCGCTCATTAGCATCTCATTATCCGCTCATTAGCGACAGAGTGACCTCGAGGTCGACCAATTGTACGCCGGGTTGCTGGCGCGTGCGGCCGGGCCCTCCTACGGTCGAGTGACGGGACGATTGACCAATCCTACGCTTTGGTGACCTGACGGTCGACCAATCGGTGCGTGTGTGGGCGGGCCTTATCGTTCTGAACCGAGGTGAGTCACCACCATCTTGATTCCAAACTTTTCCTTTCTTTTTCCCGCTTTCTGCGTCTTTCAAAAAAACGTTGCTTTTAAAACACATAGGGCTAGATTTTGAGTTGCTTGCGCCAGCAGTTAGCGCCTTAAGAGAAGTGATTTTCGGGCGCTATGCGTGTAGCGCCTGGGCGCAGCGCAGTTTGCGCCCCGCCCCAAATTAAGTTGCCCGTTAGCGCCGGCGCAAAGTTTAGCGGCCGCCCGGATGCGCGCGCAGAAAATGACGTCACATCCTCGTGCAACGCCCTTTGGCCGCCCCGAATCCAAACTCAGTCGGACCGCCCCATTGTGCGGCTGGCGTCCAGAGCGTTTGTAAAATGGAACGCAACACACCCTGGGGAGCGCAAATTAAAGGGCACTCGAGAAAAGGCACTCTGCATGTGTTGTGTGGAAGTAAGCAGTGTGCTGTTGTGAACGGTCTGTTTATGTTTCCGGGCACCACCACCACCTCCTCCTCCTCCTCCTCCTCCTCCTCCTCCTCCTCCTCCTCCTCCTCCTCACGTTTCCCCCCAGACTTTGCATTTGAAAAAAATACATGCACCTTTCCCCTTTAAGAGCTCACTGGCACCAGAGTGTCTGCCATGCGCTGCGCCCGAGCTCGGGTGTTGCGCTCTCCACCGCCGGCTTAGCGCCTAAAGATACTAGTGGAACGCCTCTTTTAGCGCTCCACCAACCTCTTAGGGCGAAGCCACTGAATTTCCGGCAACGGGGCGCTACTTTGGGGCGGGGCGATAACTTCGGGCGGGCGCTAAGCTTAGCGCCCCAAAACTGTCTATACTGAAAATCTAGCCCATATTGTTTTTAAAAAAAGTTAATTACTTTCTAAATCTTTTATCTAATCTCATTAACTTTCCTACCTTTCCCCGTTTTTCAGGTAGGCCTCGAAGCCTCGGCTCTCCTCCGCACCCACGCCCGAGCTAGGCACCTCCCGGCCCCAGTCAACAAGCGGCCCCCGATCGCCGCAATCTTTGTGAAGGCTGGAGGGGCGGGCCACAGCCGAGCGCCGCTACCGCCGCCATCTTAGTAAAGGCTGGTGCGGCTGGTCGGTGGCGGCACGGTGCTCCACGGAGCAGGTGCGTGGCGGCGTCTAACTCGCCCCCCCCCCCCAGTCTGTCTCTCTCTCTCTTCCCCGCGCCTCCTGAATGCGCGGGGGAAGAGGCCCGGCGCACGCCGCTTTCGGAGACTTCAACTCCGTGACAGGTAAAGGAGGGTCTTCGTTCACGTTGGGCGGTGGGCAGGTTCCTCGGGTGCTGATCCCTGGCGGGTGTGGGGCCGGAGCCCGGCTCTTACCTTGCCCGCGAGAGCGGGTGGACGGCGGGGCCTGGAGTAGCAAATCGGGCACCACGGCAGAAGAAAAAACTGAGAGCGACAGAGGGGAACAGACATCAGAGAGACAGAGAAATAGGGAGGGAGGAGAGGAAGAGGGGCAGGGAGGGAGAGGGGCAAGGAGGGAGAGGGAAGGGAGAGAGGGGGGTGTGGGGAGAGAGAGGGGGGAGAGAGGGTGGTGGGTGGGGGTGGGGAGAGAGGGTGGGGGCAGAGAGAGAGGGTGGGGGAGGGGGAGAGGGTGGGGGGGAGGGGAGGGTTGTGGGGTGGGGGGAGGGGCGGGGTGGGGGCGGGGAGAGGGTGGGGGGGAGGGAAGGGGTTGAGGGCGGCGGGGAGGGCGAGAGGGTGGTGGGGGGCCAGGGAGAGGGGTGGCGGGGAGGCGGAGGGATGGCGTTCGGGGAGGTGAGTGAGGGTGGGGGGAGGGAGAGGAGGGGGTTGGGGGAGCCGAAGAGAGAGAGGGGTGGGGGAGAGGGGAGAGAGAGAAGTGGGGGAGGGGAGAGAGAGAAGGGGGGAGGGAAGAGGAGAGGGAGGGGAGAGGGGGAGGGTGTAGGGAGAGAGAGAGGGGGAAGGGATGAGAGACGGTGGGGGGAGGGGAGAGAGGTGGTGGG